>NC_085141.1:38651142-39280904 GCF_024139115.2 Armigeres subalbatus | reverse complement strand
TGCAAACTAAAATGTATCACTCGTCACAATTTAACCATTTGAATTCAACTCACCTCGTGGAATCAGCGACAGGATCCAAAAAATGAATTGGCAGGATCGCCAAGATGTGTGGCTCTAAATGGTCGAAACGAAGTTATGACAGCGACTCTCCGTGGATGCGTGTTCACGCCGCTGAGGTCTGACTAGAAGAGGCCAAGTCATGGCTTGCTGCTCGCCGATTGACACGCTGGTGTTTGAATCTATTAACACACGCTGAAGGCATTTTACTCAAACCCCACAACTTTGAAATCCTGTCTACCAAAATCAACGCGGCGTATTACAAAAATGATGTTTTGGAGAAGGTTGTTGTCCTCCGTCTCCAAAGCTTCCAAAGAGATTAATCTTCCAGCAGGACGGAGCAGCACGGCAAAATGTAGTCCATGTCTGGTCTGGTGTCGAGACAATTCACCCGACGCCTAAAACAAAACTTTGTGGCCTCCCAACTCACCGAATTTAAATAATCTTGACTTTCATGACCAAACTTGTGCAAGAATCTAAAGGGGGGTGCAAAAGTCTAAAGCGATATTGTAAGCATTGCTTTCAATAAAATGATCCCAGCAGAAAAAAAATCTATTTTTTTTTACATATTTTGAAAGTGTATTCGAACTCATTGAACACCGTCAGAGTTGCACAGTTGTTCAACAACAGGCATAGAAAAATATATAGGGAAATAATTGTACGAAAAATATAGAGCAGGAATGCAGGATCTCTTGAAAAGACTCACAGACGAATGAGTTGCCAGGAAAAATTGAATCAAATGAAAGGCTAAATAAGAACCAGAATCATAGATTAAACAGATTGCTGAAGTAACAGACTTTCGCAAATGTTTTTTTTTGTTTTCTGAAGCCACAGACACCGTTTTCGGCGGTACAAAAATTTCAAAGCGGTAGGTCTCTGTTGAATTTTATTTTCTCGTTTTGCAGGAATTGTTAAGCACTACAGTGGTTGAGCTATTGTTCAAAGAGCCATACAACTATTGCGTAGTAGAGTGGAAGGTCAATGTTATTCCACATGATGAATGATTGTGGAGATTTGCATTTGTTGCATTCTCCAAACGGCCTGGAAACGAATAATTTTTGTCGGTATATTTTTTAAATACATTCCATGTTAGCACCGAATATGAATCTTCAACCTGTGTTAGCTTCATTAGCATGTTTTTTTTTCTTCGGGCCAACGATATCTTCGTTGGATATAAGTATACACAAGGGCAGTGCTGTGAATCACATCCTGTGATTAGTATTATCGAACGAATGGAAACTTTACCTGTTAGGCATTCAAATAAATTATTAGATGTTAAATAATTATTACCGGTGTATTTATAAATTGCGTAATAAGTACAACACCAAACAATTGCTAAAATTGCTATCCATAAAAACATACCAGTTTTATTAATTTGCTGTTCAAACTTTTTTAATGATTAACATTAATGATTTATTAACTAATTTATATCAAGGTTTGTAAATGGTTCTTGATGCGAGTCAGCAATTCGAGTTTCATCATTCCTCAAGTATTGGCCCCAAATATCAATATTTGTACCAGATAACACGATCCTCCAAACTGTCGGTGATCCTACAGACTGGTAGTTTCAGATCATTTCGTCCATACAAGTCACAACCCATGATTGACACGTGTCTGTCTATCATACAGCCGCGCACAGTGATCGCCCATTCTGTGATAACGCAACGCTCAACTGTCACGCTTCGTCGAACTTCTCAATCTCTGCAACGAATACAGTTGTGGTGATACGTCGACCTTTTGAAGGTTGTCCTTCGGCGACTTGTGAACTGTGTGGTCTTTACATTTTTCAAGCTCTTACCGGAAATGAGGCAGAAATCTTTAGTCTAATTTTTCTCAGTTGAATACAAATGACAAACGTAGGTAAAATAGCGTGGAAAGCTAGTCAACAGAGAAAATTGAAGAAAAGAACACTATCTTGCGACTTACGCCTCAATTCTAAAAAAGTTGGATTTGTACAAAATTTGAATTTTTGAACGGAAAATGCCAGTCGATAACAGAAAAAGATGAAGAAGTGAACAGTAGGCATCGTTTTCAATTTATTGTAGAAACAAGCCGAGGCAAGGCCCACTAGATCTTCGTGGTTTGAAAAATGCTTGAATTAATTAACAGCATAGAAAAATGTGTGCGCTGTGAAGTGGCCGCCCTTATACTGGGAAAGCGACGCAACGTCGGCAACGACCACGTAAAGTGGCATGAATGATTCAGTAATTTATTCCAATTTCTCCTAACGAGGGCCACTCGTAAAGGGCCCACGTCCCGAAGGCCGCATTAGATCGCGTCGCATCGTGCATGCGAAGGGTCTCTGACTTTTCTGACATGTGCGCCACCATACGTTTGGGACGGTTCAGCTCATTTGAATACGTAGGAAATTTGATCGTTTCGAGTAATATTGAATGATGTTTGTAGATTCAAGAGTTCGTAGTAAATGACACTTGAATCACGCCAGTGCATGAACTAGGCCAATTGCAGCTACACTCCCGGTTATAAGTTTGGTATCGCTCCCTCAAAAAATATTATGCGAGTATGATGGTTGATTTCCAATCTTCATAGTTCAACTCGAATATTTCAGCAAATAATTATACAAATTGGTTCAATGTGTTTTTCAAAGTCAAATTATATTCTACAGTTTTTGAATTTGAATGATGTTTTTGAGCTATTGAATCTGGCTGCTTACAACAGGAATATCAAATCGTAAAACGAGATTGCACCCCAAAAAACGAGCAATGGGTAATGTTTTCAACATAACCGCGAGTAGACGTAGGACTTGTATTAACGTAACGTATTTACATTTAACTTCTAACTTTGGAGTTTGATTATAGTATTGATATTGGAAATGACAACTTCCATGCTGTGTACAAGTATTAGCAATTTGTTTATTCAAAACTTCTGGAAATAAAACTAATAATTAAATACATAATTAGAATTGCTTTGTTTCTAACTATTAAGCTCTTATTTACTCAAGCAAATGTAGGGTATTTATAGATTTCTTATTAGAGATGAGCCAGCCCTGGGCTGAAAATCTCTTTAATAAAGATAAAAAAAAAGATTTCTTATTGATGATAGTATTTGAAGTTTAAAAAATTTGATTTATAGAATTGTTAGCCTTGGGTAAATGTGCTATTTTAGGGGAACTGTCTCGTTTTCCGAACAAAGAAATGCAGCACCAATTTCGTTGCTTCTATTTGCTAACATGCGTGCTTACTGATGAAAAAATCACAACAATAAGAAACAAGTCAAGAAGCAGTAACCCTATTAAAATAGAGGAGGTATGTACTGCTAATACATCAACGAAAAATTATCCATCGCAACCGACACCAGAATGACAAAAAAATGCGCCCACTTCTTTCATGCATATTCGCAGACCCACCGGCAGTTCTACCGCTGGTGACTGCATGCTGTCGCTGTGTAGGTAAAAAGCGAACGAACGAACGAAACGAAAAATGCGCGAACAAAAAGCACGTCAGTACGCGCTGCTGTCACAAATTGTATTGACTCGCACTATATACAAAGAAAATCTTCCGGTCCGACCCGAAGGCCCGTGACATACCGAATTCTGATGTCCGTGTTAGGAATGCACGGGATTGGTTACATATGAAATTTTTACTGGCTTTGACAAGAATTGAAATTTTCAATAGCTTATCGTTAATAATCTTAAGTTTCAATGAAATAGACAAAATGGTGGAGAGTGTCCGAGTCGATTGATATATAAATCCTAAAAATCCATCGAAAGATAAAGGCGCTAGTAGCGTTCAAAATCTTCCCTTCTAGCGTAACGCTCTCGATTTCCAAAAATCTAAATGACACCCAGTATAGTAAAGAAAGACGTAAGTCCTACGTCAATACAAAAAAAGGTGTCATAAAAGAAAGGAGGAGTTGACAACCAATTTTGCAGTTAAGGGATCGACTCTAACAGATGTCAGTTTAAAAATATACCCGATTGTTCCGAGTCCAGAAAAGCAATACTCAGGATTTTGCAGAGTTGCTGAAAATAACAACTTCAGTTTATGAATATTATTCTCCATATATGCGATAAAATATTTCATGTAGAATTCTAGACGTATCTGACAAAAGAAAATAGAAATAGATTTTAATGTAACATGTCACTCTAACGCAACTGTATGTAATGCGCCTCGTTGTCTAGCAGTCTAGTTCAATAATTCGGACAATTGACATTAACATATGCGAATGTTTGAAGCTAAAGTTTTACGTCACAGTTATGCATGATTCGCAATTATTAAAAAAAAATATTGTAATTTAATCAAATTTTTGCAGAAACTGTTCCGTCTCGTTCTATGAATAATGAGGGAGATGAAAATCCTGTATTCACAGGCCAGGGTGAGTCGGTTTCGAATTTCGTATTGTCAATGTGTTATTAACATAGTGAATAATGCTTTAATAGGAAATAATCCAATTATCCGTACACAAGATGGACCAAATTTCGAAAGAGCCGATCGGGAGTTCAATAAACGGTTTATTGAAAATGAATTTGGAACTGTATGTAACGTTTGTGATAGGCTTTGGTTTGAGAACGATCTAAAGTTAATAACTGAGGCATCTGGGAGAGTGTTGCTGGAAGCTGGTCACTTCGAATCGGTTTCTGCGTTCAAGGTGTGCCAGACCTGTCGCAGCAGCTTGCAGCGAGGAGTGGTGCCGAATCTTTCCAAATCAAATGGATTCACATACCCTCGTTATCCTCCGAATCTTCCACCACTAGATCCGATCAGCGAGAGGCTGATATCACCGCGGCTGCCGTTCATGCAAATTCGACGCTTGCGACAGGCTCAGGGTATGATACATATCTTTCCTACTTTATTCTCGAGTTTCAGCAATATCATCCGAAATGTTTAGGTAGTTACACGATCATTGGCCAGGTAATCAATGTACCAGTTGACGTCGATGAAATGGTGCGAGTGCTTCCACGACATTTGGAAGATGACTATGCATTCAACGTGTGCATCAAGAAGAGCTTGATTCACAAATCCAATTATTTGTCTGGATTCGTCAAAAAATCTGTCGTTAAGTCTTGGCTTGAATATCTTGTGACCACCCCTTTATACCAACGTGAGGGTATAATTTTCAATCAGGAACGATTACAAGCTTTTACCGCAGAGTCACGAACAGGTACTTCGCGGGATGAAAACGTTATTGAGCTTGAAGTAATTGAAGCCTCTAATGACAACGAGTTGTTCGCTGGTCAGCAACAAACGGTTTTGTGGAATGAGGACAAGTGCCTGGAACTTGCTCCCGCTCAAAACAGAACTCCTGTTTCCATTATCTACGATGAAAATGCCGAGGAACTCTCCTTTCCGGATATTTATCTTGGTTATCCCAGAAAGTTCAGAGAGGGGACCCATGTTACAGCTTCTATGAAAGCCACAAGCGAATTGAGAAGGAGCGACAGACGAGGAGCGAAGCCAAATCACATATTATATATGGCAATGAAAATAATGCGCCTTCGAGTTACTGATGGATTGCAGTTTTCCTTCTAGAGCATGGAGACGGCGAACGTAACTCGAGCGCAGCTCAGCGACAGAAATTTCGTTGAAAATCTCATGGAGCGAAATCTGTCGTTCATGAAATCGATCCCGAACTCAGTACAGTATTGGTTCCAACGCAAACAGGATTTGATCGCTATGATACGTCAAATGGGCAAGCCAACAATGTTCCTAACTTTAAGCGCAAGCGAAACCCAATGGCCACTATTGTTAAAGCAGTTGAACAAGCTATCTAAAGAATACAACGGCATTGATTTAACTAATCCGATGCAATAATTAACAGCGCAACTGCGAGCAACGCTGGTGAACGATGATCCCGTGACGTGTTGTTTGTATTTCAATAAACTTGTTGATGTCATCATGACGATTCTGTCTTCATCGAGGTTTAGTCCGTTCGGAAATCACTACGTTGTAGATTTTTTCAAGCGAATCGAATTCCAGCATCGTGGGAGCCCACATGCCCATATATTGCTTTGGCTTGCAAACGTTCCTGGCGAAACGGTTTCCGAACATATGCCCGATACAATGGAGCTAATTAGAAAAATTTGTTCAATTCAAGCAGTACATTTGCCGGAGACGATTAAGAAACAGATTCACAACCATACGCGTACTTGCTATAAACGCAATGAGAAGCGATGCCGCTTCAACATACCGTACTGGCCAATGAATGAAGAACGATCCTTGATTCCTCTCACAGCTGACGACCGTCGCCGTGATCAGTTGAGGAAACGTGCCAGTGAAATGCGTCAGTCGTTAGAAATAAAAAAGTTCGACACGCTAGAGGAGTTTCTTACTGATAGCAAATGCACATATGAGTACTATCTTGATGTACTTCGGTCGTCAATACAGCGGCCAACAATTTTCCTGAAGCGACGAATGAACGAGCTCTGGACAAATCCCTTCAATCCTTGGATTGCACAGAAGCTTCAGTCAAACATGGATCTACAATTTATTTTGGATGTATATTCATGCGCTTGCTACTTGGTTGACTATGTCAATAAATCGAACCGAGGCATAAGTGGATTACATCGCGAACTTATCCTTCTACAAGAGCAGTACCCTGACCAGGATTATACGGCCTTACTGAAAAAGGTGAGCTTAAAGATGTTAAATTCAGTGGAAATGTGTGGCCAGGAGGCCGCATGGTATCTGCTTCGCCTGCCTATGTCTGAAGGTAGCAGAAAAGTTGAGTTCCTACCCACCATGTGGCCCCACGAGCGGGTACGGTCCAGAAAGAAGTTTACGCAAATGGACGAAGAAGGACTAGACGAGAACTCTACCGATGTGTGGACAAAAAAAACGAGCAATGGGTAATGTTTTCAACATAACCGGGAGTAGACGTAGGACTTGTATAGACGTAACGTATTTACATTTAACTTCTAACTTTTGGATCTATGGAGTTTGATTATAGGTATTGATATTCGAAAAGTCAACTTCCATGCTGTGTAGAATTATTAGCTATTTGTTTATTCAAAACTTCTGGAAATAAAACTAATAATTAAATACATAATTAGAATTACTTTGTTTCTAAGTATTCAGCCCTTATTCACTCAAGCAAATGTAGGGCATTTAGGGGGAATGACGGCTTTGGCAGGTTTTGTTCTATTATTGGCAGGGGTTTTTTATGACTGACTAGGCTCAAATTTGGCCTAAACATTCTTTGCATATCAAAAAATATTGTGGCCAAATTTCATAAAATTTGGTCGACGACTGATTGTGCATCTTTAATTGCTAATGCCTTTTGCAAACAAATGGAAGTAATTATTTTAATCAAATTTTTATTTTCACCAGTGTAGTTGATTTTGTTTGCTGGGGAATCAGAACTGTTATAGTATAACCATGGTTTTAATGTATGTGTCGTTTAGTACCAAGCACAACTTAACATATGGTCAGTCATATGACATGACTTGTACCCATCCAGGATCATATGGATTATGAAACCAATCACCTAGATGAGAAGACCAAATCTCTCTATTTATATTCTGCTTCATCCACCACCGCTGCCCTCGCTGCCTCAGCCATCATCGGCCTCTAGCCGTGATCTCCGAGCGATACGATGGGCGATTGCATCAATCGCAACCGACACCACTGTATCCGATTATCATCAAGCACAGAATGACAAAAAAATGCGCCCACTTCTTTCATGCATATTCGCAGACCCACCGGCAGTTCTACCGCTGGTGACTGCATGCTGTCGCTGTGTAGGTAAACACAGCGAACGAACGAACGAAACGAAAAAATGCGCGAGCAAAAAGCACGTCAGTACGCGCTGCTGTCACAAATTGTAATGACTCGCACACGGCAGGCACTGCTTCTTTTATACACAAAGAAAATCTTCCGGTAGCCCCGAAGGCCCGTGACATACCGCATTCTGATGTCCTTGTTAGGAATGCACGGAATTGGTTACATATGAAATTTTTGCTGGTTTTGACAAGAATTGAACTTTTCAATAGCTTATCGTTAATAATCTTAAGTTTCAATGAAATAGGCAAAATGGTGGAAAGAAACCGAGTCGATTGATATATAAATCTTTAAAATCCATCGAAAGATAAAGGCGCTAGTAACGTTCAAAATCTTCCCTTCCAGCGTAACGCTTTCGATTTCCAAAAATCTAAATGACACCCAGCATAGTAAAGAAAGACGTAAGTCCTACGTCAAAACGAGATACCTCACCGTGGTGTGCCAATATTTCTTTCTTTTCTATGGTGAGTAAATAAATCAACTGAATCACGCCACCTTGCTGGTGGCGTTTATCACTCTTCAAAAGACAACAAAGATCAAACCCCCACGGGAGAGAAAGGTCATCACATTCATTGCTGGACCATGGCAAACAGGGACCAACACTTGGGCGTAGAGGTGTTTGCAGTGCGCTCGTAATCAGTGCACGCTTATGGGGAAGATAAGCACCGCAAGATCCCACATTTCCCGCACATTGCAGCGACACCCATTAAACAATCCAAAACAAATGATAACCTCAAAAATGTACGTCTACGGGCCTTTCCGGCCTCGTCTGGTATGGCCCCGCTGGCGCTGGCGCTGGCGGCGTTCGTCGATTGTGGTGCGGCCGGTGTGTGGTCCCGCAGGAACGTCGAAACGTGCAGTCAAAGTGGCATTGCGTTGTCCGACAGGAAGGTTATGGATTATCGTGATGTTTGGGTGCATTTCGAAAACGGATGATTTATACGCTGATGAAATAATGAGACAATAGCGGAATATTAATTTTCTATACTATGGTGCATCAAACCAAATGGGAGAATAAGTCCATCATCACCATGTGCGTTTGTTCCGACATGTTTCCAAGAACACAAAATGAGTGACCCATTAGTCAGACACTGATAGTAATAATGAAACAAATATTACAGAACCTAGCGATTGAAAAGGCGAATGGAAATTCGTAGAATTATGATGATCTTAAAGGCCTGTGAGGGATTTTTTTATGCTTTATTATAGAGTGATTTTTTCAGAGTGAAGGTTCATCACTTCCTGTATAAGGGATTGATTTCGCATCTTAAAAAACAATAGACTGATTGGAGATCGCTGATGGTCAAATTGCGCATAAAATCCGTTAACAACACTTCGGCTTGATCTCCGCAGTTTGTTGCAACCAGCTGTCGTCGGAGTTTACGATAAAAACTATGAAGCAATTACTTGCATCAGAATAAAAGCGTCCTCAATGTAGCATTTTTTTTGCCTGGTCTCCATTCAACAAAAGATCTCATACGAGTTTATGTTGACTGCGCTGGAATATGTGAAATGCGTTGGAATATATAAACTTTTGAGTCATTCAGCTCCCGTCTCAATCGCAAACAAACTAGTCACCGGCGACAGATCTATTCTACTCCAACGGAGAGTTCTCCGGTGGCGAAAGCTCCACTGCATCCGACGACTTGCTTCAAATGTTGAAATACGCCTAACTTATGATTGATTTTGATTGTGATTGTCGACCTGGGTCTTTGCCAGTTGAAACCCATTTTCTGTGCTTTGCTATCAAAATGTCAAAAACAAAAAATTTGGATATTTGACAGTACTGCACGAAACCGTCGATGTCTGCTAAAGCTCAGTATTACCCCAATTACTTAGGAGATCTCATGGATATGATCTCGTAGCTACCGATTTTCGATTGTTGACGACTTTTCCATTTGTTTGTGTTTTTCAAACTTTATTAATGTGACTACAATACTGTGGGATACCGAAAGTGTCCCTGACGTTAAATTTAAACCAGAAGTTTAAATTAAAATATGTTGTAGAAAAATAAAATCGTTTTTCGTTTGCTTTCTCGGTAGTCGCCGCATTTTTTACGTGGTTTAGCGACAGTTCGGGGGTGTTTTAAAGGGTATTATGGACAATGGTACTATCGTTTGTGGACCATTTGCTTTGCGTACGTGAAACGCAGTTGCCGGTCACTCGATCGGTGCTGAAAATTCAGGATAAAAATGTTACATCGGTCCTTGCGGAATTGCAGCCATTCGTCATCAGTATTTCGTTTCTGTGGAAGGGCTCGAGGCATTCCAGTGAAGAATGCAGCTTGCACCTGGTCGAGGATCAACCCTTGACACGAGATGATGTATTCAGTTAATGTGAAGGTAATTTTTGTATTTTGTCGAGTTAGTTCCTATGAGGTGAACCGGTCAAGGGCCGAAAACCTCATTAATAAAGACAATAAAAAAAAAAGTTAGTTCCTGTGTGATGTTAATTTTGGTTTTTTATAGAACAGCCAACGACATTAGCTGAATATCTATAGACATCATACATTCTCTACATAGTTATTAGTTATAGACCGGCTCTCTGCTACAGTTCTAATTAGCTGAGAATAATACCGCACCTAGTGGTTAGTTAGAACGCTAATGAACGTCGAAATAATGAATGGTCATATTTAAAACGAAACTGATGTTTGTCACAACGAAACTAGTGGATCTACTAGCGATTAGTCATCTGCTCTCTCCTGCTGTTAGATATCGGCACATCGTCCCACTAGACCTGGAAGTCAATAAGGTAACTGAAAAAAGGTTTATAATTGTGAAGCCCGTTTATTGTCGGGAAGAACCGCTGCACTGCCATACAACCTTGCTACGCGAAATCCCGTAAGTGAAATGGACAAGAGACGCCAAACTCTGTGTGCTTGTGACGGGTTGAGTGTTACGTGCAGTGCTCCCAGTAGCATTACCAAAGCACTCACTTAGCACCAACAATACAACCTTTACCATAAGTTTATATTTAGCGTCAGTGACAATTTCGGTAACCCACAAATACCTTATTAACTAATTAGCTTAAACAGAATCAGAAACTTTGTTAGTTTTTACACTAAAATGCTTGAACGGAACAACTTGTAATGATGAAACGAACTGTTTTCCTTTGGAATACATCCCTGATCGACTATTCGTGCGTTGTTCTCCGGAGGTTTGGGTAACGCCAAATTAAGTGGTGGCCTCCAACTGCTTTTTTTAAGTACTTATTTTGATTGTTCATGCCAAATTCATTTGCATTCGATTTTCGAATAAACATTGAATGATCTTATATTTAAATATACCTGCTTCGAATAAACATTTGGACAGAACTATTTACCCAACTTCGGAAAATTGCAACCTAAAAATTCGTGCAGGCAGACCAAACTATTTGCGTAGGCTGAGGAAATGTGAGCAAGTTAAAGGGATGTTGAACCACCACCACCCCCCACCCCCTATCGCCAAGTGAAAATGGAGCTTGAGTTGGACCGGAACACATTGTACGATAACTGGATGGAGTGGGTGTTGAGACCCCTAGTGGAGATCCAATCTGGAATGGACCACCACCTAATTTGAAGGACAAGTGGGTGGGGCCGGTATGGAGACGGAAAACAATCCACAGGTTCTCCCAATCCTGGCTGACTATTTTCTTAAACCAGGTTTTAACGGACAGAACTAGTAAAGCGCCGACCTTGTTGCCCAGATCAGATAGTTCGCTGTAACGTTCCCCAGCGCCCACCATGCCCCGGGATCCAGGCTACACCCTGGATCGGCGGTTGTTAGATTTTCTAACAATTCTGTATAAGAATCTACCAAAACATGTATAACAACTAGGCATATGCGAAATTGTTAGATTCTTGTTAGATTCTGGGTGTAGGATTGCAGACTGGTGCGCGTTGGCGAGGATGGCCCTAATCCAGAGGTGTCTCTGTTGATCGCTTTAGAAAGCAACGATAGACCTGGTAAGTCAGTGAGGACTAGGATCGGCTAGGAAGGCATTATGACGACGTAAATCCTGGTTACTGCACACCGTGCTCAAAAACTCTGCTACCCACCTTCAGAAGGGCCTTCGTGTTGTCGCCTCTTTTGAAATGTCTCGCGATTGAGTTATTTATGCTGGCTATGGAAAAGTGCCTGTTCCTTGCTCCATGCAAGTGGACACAAGCCACCGAGGGAAGACCGGCGCCATCTACCGTATGCAGGATCTGGTCCCCTTCAACAAGTAGAGGAATCCTGTGTACTCCGGCCTTGCGAAAAATGACTGCCTGCATTCGGTTACGAAATGGCAACATTTCTGCCTTGGCGGACTCGGTTGGTGTAGACGGGAGGAGACCGAAAGGGATTCTGACGTAGTAATGAAGGTTGATGACAGACATTAACTAAGCCGTACAGATATTACGCTAGCATAAATAAAAACTCATTTGTATAAGAAAATGTTACAGGAGACGAGGGGGTTGAAAACTCCAAAAAGAATCGCTTACCTAATGCATGTACGACCCCAAGCTCCTGGCCGTACAGTCACGTGCTATAAATGATTGCTTGACCGGCCCCAAGACGAAACGAAAACCCATATTACTAGTCCTGCGAGGCTTGGAGAGCATCTGGATTAGATTAACTCTGTTGTGACTGTTGGTTTTCAAGGACCGGAAGGCAGGCAAGAAGATTAGATGAACGCCTGTCGATGAGCACTCCTAGGTCTTAACACCTGAGCAATCATTGGGAACAGGATAGTTCAATACTAGGCCCTGACAGCTGATGCCAGCCTATATAGACACTTGCTGGCTGTCATAGCAAACCCAACTGAGGTGGCCCAATGGAGTACGGCACTGACTATCTCCTGTAATCACTAATAGGATGTAGATGTAGGGCGGCATGGCGAGAACAGAAAGAGTATGACCGCCAGGATAGCCTCTTGGAGCACTCGGGAGGAAGGAGCACCTTGGGGCCGTACACTAATTACGTAAGCAATTTTTGTGGGTTGTTCAACCCTCCCGTCTCCCCATGTAAGATTTTTCCCATACAAATCATTTTTTATTTATATGGAACGTAAGAAAATGTCAAACCGCCCGTCCCCCGAAAAGTGCTTACGTAATTAGTGTACGACCCCTTGTTAGGAAATTAATGATAAAGGCGAGAATAATACCCGCAAATCCCCAATCGGTGAGCTTACCGTGCTCGAAGGTGTTCGGTAAAACACCATCAAGTTCCGAAAAGTGCGTACTCGTCCTATATTCTGGCCGAAAGACTTGCGGTAAGACCAGTCTTCCGTCAGCTCCACCTTTTCCCGTAGACGGCAATTCACCAACCTCGCCATGACCTTACAGGAACAGAAAGTGAGGGATATTGAACGGAAATTTGAGGCGTCTGGTGAGGGGACGTTATTCTTGGAAATCGGAACGACAATAACGTCTACATTCTTCCGGGTAGGTACGGTGGCATGCCACGTTTCATTCATCAAGGATGTTTATTCTGCAAAAAGTATCCTATCCTATCCAGTCCTGAAGATTTAATGGAAACCACATTTTATGGTGCGCTAGGTGCAGTTTTTCACTACGCAGCTTCTTCCTCGACTAGACTAATCGAGAGGATTGCAGTTAGATGGGCCTCCCCGTTAGACTATCCGTACACGGGCATCATTACGTTGACGGTGAATCACACTAGCTTGACTTCTGGCGGAAACTTTATCTTTACTACGCCATCATACGTCTGCCGCACTGAGGGAGCTGGCCACGCCTTCCTCTGCGTCGTATATCAAAGATCGATTCTGAAAGGAGCTTCCTAGAATCTTGTACAACCCAGCATTAGCGGATGCCACGCCGCTTGCATTCGATGGCGACTTCGGCAATGCCTACCACCACTTATTAAATGGCGTCTAGTATAAACTGTCCTCTCTGAAAGTCAAATTGCACAGCTGGGTAAAATTGTAACTAAAGCTCAGCGGGTTGAGCGTCAGCTTGGCGATCGATTCGTTGCCGTGTTATACCGCCCTGGTTGCGGTAAAGAAAAAGAATATTAGGCAACAAAAAGCAAAATAGAGAGCATTGTTGATGATGCCGCCAGAATCACTCTTGTTGGCCAGGTCGGGAAACATCATAACCCATCAGTTCGAAAGAGGCCCCTTGTCGTTCATTTGGTTTTCTTTGGTGTCACTTCCGAGGTTTTGATTCAAACTGGGCGATTTTCCGTTGTCATCGTCCGTGACTGCGAATAGCGACGGTCATCTTAGATTTACCGAAAGTCCTCGATATGCTGCATTTTTCCACCGTGTGCTACAGCGATTAGTTACTTTTCTAGCATTACTTTTTATTCAAATTTCCCTTCTGACCGATCGTTGTGGGCTGCCAGTTACATCATTTCTTGTTGTCAAGGTTACCAAAAATATGAAATATGGAAGTTAATTTGATTACTTTTACAAATTTTGTTCTGATTTATTTCACTGTGATTGTCACAATTTGACACTGAAAAAAAACTTTCAGATTAAATATTTGGCATTTAATTCAATCATTTAAACAATCAAATATATGAAATGTTCCTTTCTTTAAAAAAATATAAAATGTTGGTATCCTATTTTTTTTTTCGTTGTGTGAACGGAGACATCCTGTTCAGGATTATCTTCTCCAATAACTTCCCTGTGCTGTCTTTTAAACAGATTGGTCTGTACGAAAAGGGGTCTCCTGGCCAGCTTTCGGTAACGCCTTCCTCGACATGACAGCGTCTCTCGCTCGTGGCAGAAAAGCAACCAACATATAGCCCCGAAATTAATGAAATGAAATGAAAATGCGTTCATCTTCACTTCTCCAGCGTTTTGCTTAGTGGAATGCTGTCATCTGCTTATGAGCCGAGGTAGTGCTGCTCTGGATTACACCTCAATTTGTCGAGTCGATAACGAAACACTGAAGACAAGCATAGCTTTGATCTGAAAATACGTGAAGATACAATCATTGGAAAAAAATCTAATGTATGATCTAGATTTGATTGAGTGAATTTGACCTTCAGGAACTCGCAAGATACTAAGTATCGTATGCTGGCCAATGTTGTGTCCAACATACGTGCTTTTTCCGATGATGTTGTTCATTTTACAATGCATTGTTATGGTCCAGTTAGTTCAGTTTAAAATTAACTGTAATCTTGATTTGGTTTTGCCATGTTTCAAACATTATGCCGCCAGCACTAAATTGTATTCCGACTTCCGACGTTTTACTTCCGAACTTACTTCCGACATCATGAACGTCAGAACAAAATTTGAATTTGCTACCAACACATTGTCGGAAGAGCGTTCGGAAGTGTGCAAATCGACTTCCGAACTTCAATTTGGTGCCAGCGACGTTGTCAGCGACAAAACAAGCTCGATTTTGTGACAGATAACACCGTGCAGTGCTGCATATTTATTTTATTTTTCCGTGTGAATCTCGTCGGAAGTGGGCCTTGCTGCCAGTTCATCAGCATCATATAAACAGTTTTGGTCTAAATGCACAATATTTTTGCTGAGTGGTGGATAAACTCAATAAAACCAAAATAATTTATGACATTTTGTTTCAAAACTTTTTTCCCTGATTCCTTGCAAAACATTTCGAAAATGGGGAACTGCGGTTTCTCAAATAGTTCAATATGTTTTAAAATAAAAAAAAAATTATTTATTTTTTTAGAGCATTTTTATAAAACACTAGCAGACCCGACGAACTTCGTTTCGCCTAAAATTGATTTATTTTCTGATTAGATCTCGAGTTATGAAGAAATTGGTGTTTCATTTGTATGGGACCCCCCCTTTCCAAAGCGGGGAGGGGTCTCGAACCATCTTAAGAACCTTCCCCGGCCCCAAAAACCTCTACATACAAATTTTCACGTCGATCGGTTCAGTAGTTTCCGAGTCTATAAGGCACAGACAGACAGAAATTCATTTTTATGTATATAGATTGATGATTTTGCACTTTTGGAAACTTTCGGTTGGAACAAGTGTTTCTAAACTTTAAATAATGGAATACGATCTATGGCGAGTTATTTTACTTGCTACAAATGTAAGAAAAAAAGAACGGTCCTGGTAGTAATATGGCTACTGTTTCTGCGTCATACGCAGAAGGTCGTGGGTTCAATCCCAAACGCATTCCATTCTTATAATTGGTATCTTTCTCTATATTTCACATGTACTAGCAATCGCAAGAACTGAACATTGTCTTTCGTACGGCTATCATTTCTATCATATATACCTTCCACATGACTTAAAGAGTCTGGATATGAGACGCGGGACGCTAAGTCGGGCAGAATCAAAGTATGAATAAAATCCATAACCAGTATCAGAGATGCAGCCTCAGATGAAGCATCGAAATTGCTCCATCAAACGCAATTGAGAACTTTCTGGCTACGCCACTGATCAGAAGGTAAACACATTTCGAGAAAGCTTCGTTGTTCGTTCAAAATGTTTTTGTTTTTCAACAGCTCAAGAAAACAGTAAAACAAATGATAAAGATGTCATTGAACCACTGCATTACGATCACTGTAGAGTCCTTGCGTAGACAAAAGTAATTTCTAAAGTTTGATAATTACAACAACTTTGTGAAGATCGGTTGACCGATGCACCAAACTTCGTGAACAACTGAAAATCATTTGACGTCCAGAGAGGCATTTGCCGACTAAAACACAAACTGTTTTTAAGTTATCAAACTGCTAAAAAAAATACTGGCTTTTACCATTTACAATTGTTAGCTATCCACTATCCACGTTCAGTGTTGGCGCATTTGACAATTGTTCAAACGCATCGATTATTAGGAAAATTTCAAACTGAATTACGTAGCGAACAAAAAAATCTAGCAATTAACCCAGATCCCCTATGGACAAGCTAATCAGTGGCGCCAAGCCAAATATTTTCGCGCAATCCGGCTGCACTCATTCACAATCTGCGTCTCATCGTCGGTCAAGTCATACCAACTTCAAGTTGTCTAAGGTCATGTTTATTAATAGCTGAACCCCTCGTCGGAGATGAAACCAACTAAGCGGCGTTCTCTCCCATGGTCAGGGTGGAGCGGAAATGTCGAAAGATTTTGAATGCCATTCACGCTAAGCCTGACATACTCAAAATCGAGTCGTATCCGACTCGTTTCCATTAGAAATGAGACTACACAAAATTTGAGTTTTTTGACTCGACTGGTGGGAAACGAATGTTAGATAGAAAAGCAGATTCCAGTTCAATCATCATTTTATTAAAATAAAATATTTTACTCAAACTTTCAATTGTCGCATTTTTAATGAAAATGAGTCAGATACGATTTTGTGAAGGTCTGGGTCTGGGATTGTTTATATGAAAAAAATAAAAAAAAAAGTTTGTGATACAAAAATTTAAGTAAACAGAACTTTAACCCTCTAAAAAGTAGCTTCCTTACAATCCCTAATAAATGATAATTAATGTAAAAAGACCCAACGCTTGAGGTTCCATAAGTAATATTTTAAATGCCTAAAAGTCAGATGGAGTATGTGTTGATTAAACGATTGCAGTTTAACACGGGTCTAAAGACAAAGTATCCACCGGCAAATTTTGTTCTTCCTGCGGGATGACGAACTTAAGTGAAACTAACCCGAAAGTGAGTTGATTTGCGGTTCCGTGTAGACTCTCAGAACCACACACCCATAGTTTGAAATTTGCTCTGAGAAGATGCACAAACAACCTTCTCTCGAGATTGGGTCGAGCATCCAGGTCGGAAGTTGAACAACCGACATAGCACATTGTGTTTTGATCCATTTACATAATAACCGATAGAAACGCTGTCGCTTCTTTCCAATTGAAAGCGTACTGGCGCTGAGATCTATGTAAATGTAGGTATCGCGTTTCATCTCCTATTATTGACCACTGCCCACATCGTTTGCAGGGGGAAAATTAGATCAGGGTCGTTTTAGAACAATTTCATGAAAATACGCAAGCGGCAACGCGATCTCCATCGTTTGAGATCAGATGATTCAGAGCAAACTTGAGGGGCACAATGAGAGGCACCATGCGTCTCCACGGCGCGTTGGGACGAGAATTATTTCTGATCAGACACAATGCAACGCCCTTCTCGCGCAATTCATCGGGCTACTTTGCTTGTGCGGTTGGTTGACAGATGATTTGCGTCAGCAGCGTGATAAATGAGACTATACACAAACACGAGGCGTTGTATATGGCTCGGTGAAAAGTTGTCAGCTCCTGTTGATGATTTTTCTCGCGAATGCTTAAAGGGAAGAAGCAAAACAGAGCTCCCCTCGTTCCTTCGGACAGCTGCAATGACCACTCACTGCTGAAGGATGGCTCGGGGAGATCTCCATACTATTTTTATCCGTCTTGTGCTGAGGATTTTAAGAACTTGGAACAAGACGGGGAATAAGATTATAGCACAGGCGGTGTTTCGTTTGACGCAATGGACCGTTCGCGTGGTGCCCCGTATACCGACCGCTTTACAATCAATGGATACTGAGACCCAAGGTTTGGCCAAATGCCGAATTTGACAGTTTTTCAAATTTTTTGTTAAATGATCACAAAGGGCATGGGATTTTTTTGCCAAAATTTTACTAACACTGTACATTGACAAAATGACCTCTCTGATAAAAAATTATGAAGGTTGTTGTAAAAATGTTTGTTAAAATGTTACAAATTCTAGACATTTTATGTTCCATTACATTGAGGTTTTACGAACAATAGGAATCAAAAATGATGTTATAAATCATAAGGAAACTATGCATTTGAAAGAACATGGGTTCTCCGTTAAACAGTTTGAGATTTGCTTTTTTTTTAATTTTTGTTTAATGCTTTTTCGTATCTACATTTAGAAAGAGGGAAGGCACGAACTCGTCTCATCTGTCATACGGCCTTGTCGAATTAACCGACGTTTAAATAGGATATATTTTACCACTAATTTCGAATATGTGTTGTGCATTTTTTCGTTCGAGCCTTTATTTTTGTTCATGTCCTCATTAAGCGCACGCGAATGAAGGCGAGCCAAAACATCACATGACAATTTTTTTCACTGCAAGGAATTAATGGTTAAAATGAAATGATAATAATATCCACGACTGACTCACGTATTCGAAGTTTTCGTGGGAAAACAAACAAATTTCGGCTTGCACATGCACACGTCATAAAATTTATTGTAGAAGATAAGTGTGAAACACAGATTATTCAACAAGCTCCGATCCATTATCGAATCCTTATCTTGAGCCGGAATTAGTTGCCAGGTCAGGGTGAAGTTTATTCTTAGCACAGTAAACAAATAGGAATAGAAATCACCGCAATTTTCTCGTTTACAATTCGATCACAGCAGGCGCACGCTGTTATTGGAAGGCAAACTAGATCGCCTCTCTGGCTTCGGTCAACTTTCTGCCGAGATGAGATTTTAGTCCGATAAGCGCATGGCGATAAGCCCTCGTGTCAACCGAATGCAACTAACGTGTGACTTTTTGTTTCCGTTATCTCCCTTCGCAGTGACCATTTTGCTCGTTCTTGCTAAACGGGCGCCTCGTGTGCCGCTCGGTGAATGCCAGCCTACGCCGAGATGCTGGTTTCGCAAAGCCCGCCGATCTACAATCACTCGCTCGTGGATTACATTTCGAGTCAAACCGGCGACGGGACACGGTTCGGCTGCAGTCCCACCCGTAGCTTCTGTCGTCCTGCATCGCTGCAGCTCAGTCCGTTGCCACTGCGCCGCCAAGTGACCGCACCCAGTTCGATCTGTCCGAAGATGCCGGCATCGCCGAGACGATCGTGTCTGGTAGTTCGTCCGGAAGACCTGAGCCCCGAGGAAGAGACTACGATCGATCTGCACCACGGATCGCTGGACTTCGCGCACGACAAGCATCGCAACAAGAAGAAGGTAGTCTTTGCCGACGACCAGGGCGGCCAGCTGACGCAGGTGCGCGTCATGAAGGAACCCTCCTACATGCCTCCGATCTGGAGCTTGCAATTTCTGGCACATGTGACGCAAGGCATGATCAGTCCGGTGCCCCAGGAGCAGTGGGTCGTGGACTTCCGGCAACCGGCTAGCGCCTACCTGGAGTTCCGCCAGAAGGTGGAGGAGAAGAAAGTGTCGCTGGAGAATGTGATCATCAAGGAAACGGAACACCTGATTGTGGGTACGGTGAAGGTGAAAAACATCAACTACAACAAGGAGGTCATTGTTCGGTCGACCAACGATGCGTGGAAAACACACCAGGACACCTATTGCACGTACACCGTGGTAAGTTCATGCTTTCTTTTTCTCGGTTTACAAAACAAAATTTAATGACTGGAAATTGGAATTTTGATTTGGATTGGACTTGGATTGAACAGAAAATTGGGAGTAGGTCTACATATTTATAATGGAAAATATCAATCCAATGCTAGAAGGTCTAGATTCTTCCCGTAACATTATTTCTATTGCGCATCTTGATACATACTGTCTGTTTCAAACTAGATTTGGTTCCCTCTATGGAACATCTGTTTGTACGCCTTCCATTTGATACAAAAATAAATGATTTGTAAATTTGAAAATTGTACACTGGTGGCGCCAGCCATTGTTATTAGATGGGGCACCCCTAGCAGGTTGCAGCAACTCAAATGTGACTAAATTCGGTTGAATATCGGTCACAGAAACTTTTGTGCAACATGTGTGCTGCTCGGGACCACTTTGTGCAAGCACGATGCCCTTGAAAACTATAACCTACTTGCGACGAGTGGTCCCCAATTCTGGCTCCGCCAGTGGCCTTGTAGAGGTTGAATAAAGGTGTATTGGTTACACAAAGTTAGACACCTTAATTTTTTAACAATTGTTATGAAATGCTTAAATTACGGCTAATGTTAAATGGAAAAGAGACTGTATGTATCTTTTTTTGTTAGGATGTATTGCAGTTCCTAGAAATGTTTAAACCGAATAATATAATAATCGAATGTTCTTCATTTCTCAAAATCCAGGTTGGCAGCGGATTAGTCTCCGCCTACACGACACACGATACCTTCTCCTTTAGGCTAACTCTTCCTCCTAAGTCCAGACGGATTGAGTTCTGCGTTTGCTACAAATGTGATGCCGGCGAATTCTGGGACAACAATGATGTAAGTATTTATCCTGTTTCGGACACTCATCCTTGATTAACCTTCGAGAACTTGAATGGTAACTCATTTCTTTTTCTTCGTTTCGGTTGTTCTGCCTTACAGGGTCGCAACTACTCCCTCACGAACCGTGTCATGCCTCGGCAGGAATCTAGCATATTCTTCCCCTCGCATACCTATAACAGTAGTAATCGTACCAATAGTAACAGTACCTCCCTTAACAGTACAAACACGACCAGCAGTCCCAGCAACTGTTCCAGCCAAAATAGTTCTCAGTATGTGGACCATACGGTCGATCTGGACACATGGCGTCATATGCACCCGGAGGCCCACGATGGACCTTACTGGTAAATTTTTGCTAGAAACACACTAAACAAAAAAAACAAAAACATTCGAATCTAAAAAAAGCAACAGGGATCAAATCGAACCGTCGGATACATTGCCATCATTTGTAATAGAGAACCTAGCGCGCAACGGAAGCGAATCGACCTTGCGTGTCGGATCGCTTGCACAGTCAATTAGAAAACACACAGAAGTGCCAATCTTTTTCGGGACATTTTTCGACAAAACAAAAAACACATTTTCGGGCTGGCATGCTACGCAATTCAAAACGAAAACAAATCAATGTGACCAAGTGTTAAGTGTGTACATAAAAACAAGCGGTACTAGCAAAAGGGAACCAAGCTAAATCTCAATATCTAGGCTTAGGCAGATCAACTACCACCACCACCACCTTCCTCTTCTATGTCAAGAAAAAATCATCATCACTGACCGCGGCAGTGGTGGCAGAGTAGTCGCCGAATGACACCACGGCCGCCCCCAATGACCAGAACAAGGTAACCGCTTGTTAGCTCTTGGTAGCTACGCAACCAATCACCGTAGTCTTTTCCGCCATTTTTTATTCACCGGTGTAATTCGTAGTTTTGTTTTTTTCTGTGTACACATTATTGTCCTCACGACCATACCCCGAATTCGGCTCTCGGTATCATCAGTAGACGTTTTGTGAGCGTTCTGAGTCCTGTATACACTAATCTGCCTTCACTAACATCCAGCGTTCGTATTCGGGTTCCTTCCATTTCCTCACACGTCGATGCGATGGTCTCTTTTATTTAGGTAGGGAAACTCGTTAGAAAACGACACACTTAACCTTAAAATTGGCCACATCTGTTAGAAATCAGCGTGATTCAAATTGTGCTTAAATCCATTTTTTTACATTCATGTATTCGTGTGCGGCTTAGAGTAGTGTCTGCTAACATTGACTAACGCTTGCTTTTATTGTATAAACGAAAGAACAAAAATAGAAACATCACACTGTAGAAGTAGTTTAGTAAGCGATGACAATGCAACAGTGCGATTTTATTGAATCAAAAATGGGCTTCTTCGATCGAGGTGGCAGTTGAAGAAAGAAGGGGAAACGGTCTTAAGCTGGTTTTATAACGGTCTTGAAGAGTAAATTATGCTCTTCAAGAGCGTTATAAAACTTAAAATGTTACTTGGGATGGGAAGACACATTATGCATAGTGTGCAGTAGTGTGAACACTCTAATCTAAAGAATAACGAAAAGAAACAGACGTACTAAATAGCGTAACTTGTCAAATGTTGAAAGGCGCTAAATACTCGCCGATGGTTGAACACTTTCTTTATGTGATAATCAACAATAGGCGATGATTTAAGCCGTCCAGTTATCTCACCATTTAGTCACCATTTAGTGCACATGTTGCATACCCACAAGCAATTGCTAGTTTATCCTTATTGAAATTCTCGAATTAAAACTTGAAAGTGACGGTTAGAAAATTTAATACTATCCAGTCATAAGAATCGTTATACTTTTCAAAAAGATCTATCAGATCGATGTCTGTCAAAAGTAAAATGCACAGATGTGCTGCATTTCCAATGCCCCGGGCTGAAAGGTGTCCCGCGAAACGTCCCGCATTTCTTATATTTGAAAATAATGTCCCCAAAACACAAAAACAAACGAATCAGCTGTCGCTTTAAAAACATTCGCAAGGCAAATTTTGATATGATAAATATTGCCTAATCCTAATGGAATGCATTTTATAAGACATTCAAATGGGTTAAAATCAGAAACGTCAAGATAAGAAGGCTTGTGTTTGCTTGTATCGAGATCTTTCCCATTCAAGACTTTACGAGTGCCGAAAAAGGCTGAAAAATGATTGGTTATTACTCTCCTGAAACACGGTTAAGAACCTTTTGCTGCTTATTTTTCAAGGGCTGAAATACTCTACGAAAAAGTTTGAAAAATATCATCATCTAGAATAATCTCTACAAAGTTTTGCATGAGTTATATGAACCGGTGCCATGTTACATTGAGTAAATTTTTCAGGAGACGCATTTTCCCAAAAACATTGAATAATAAATTCATATTTGCAATTTTTTGCAACTAAACTGTACCAACATGTTAGGACTGATGTGCCTAAAGATAGTAGTGAAAAATAAGCGAAGTTTATGACAAATTTCAAGTTTATTGGAACAAATTGCACATGTACCACTATTAATGGGAACAAAAGGAAACAGAAACCGAAAAACGTGGGACTTGTACATTTTTAAAATCATTCTAAACGGCAGTAAACTATCTTGAAATTCAAAATAGGATTAAAATCTGTTGTAAAAACAGTCATGTTGCCAAATTTTCTTTTAAATAAGCTGATTTTAGTGGGTGGAACTGTACATGTACCACTTTTTCTGGCAACGAAATGGCCATTGTGATATATGTACACCAGAAAATAAAATGTGCATATCTCCAGATTTAGTTGCCAAAAATCACTTTTTTGTTATTCCCTTACTAGATCTTTGCAAATAGAAGCCGTTGGCATAAAAAACTCAAAATTGACAAAAATGGTTTGTGTACCACTTTCGCTGGCACCGGTTCATATTTTGATTGGACGATGCTTCATCGATTTAATACGGATTATTCTCTGCACCATATTTTTTTCATGTGCTAGAGATTTTTTTAGATTTTTTAGGGGTTTTAAACTTTACTTGAATTTTAATCTTGATGTTCTACATGACCGACAGTGCGTTTTACGGGGTCTCGGTAATAATTTGAAAATGAAACAATTCCAGAGTTCTGATCTTGGTTGCCAGTATATTCAACACAGCGATCTAAGGGTTCTAGCCCAAGTAACAATCGAGGTTGTAAGAGAGTTTTATAACGTACTTCAGTACTTGTACATTCTCTTGTAGATAGCTATACAACCATGTCACGGCCAAATTGCAATAATTAAAACCTGATATGCGATCTAGTTCAGTTCCATTTCAGGAGTAACGATTCTATAATGCACTTCAAGTCTCACATAAAACATGCTGTATAAAACCTCCTCCAGACTTGGTGGTTTGGAGAACAAAGATATGATCACTTTATGACGTCGATACAACCTGTAGGCTAATAAATGAATTACACACGTTGAACACATGAATTACACACGTTTTTAACAAAATTTTGTATGATTCTCCATGTCTGTTCTCTGTGCCCTAGGTTTTATGCAATATTCTACAAAGCTTGACAGCTTTTGACCAAAACCAACATATAACTTACCTGCTGATTTTATGTCAGTTCCATTGTATACTTCTGACACAAGAGCATTATAGAACCAGAGGACTAGAGACGCTTTCCAATTTGCACCGAACCAATAACAGGATGATCCGGTTAAGGATCGGGCAGGCTATCATTGATAGTCGTCTGCTCTACGGCCTGGAACTCGCCTGTATCGCCCGCCATGACCTTATCGTACCTCTGTCGCCGACCTTCAACTCATACATTCGAGCCGCCTCTGGATTGCTGCCCTCTTCACCAGCCGAGGCAGGCATCTTGCCATTTAGCCATCATGTGCGGGCAACCATAAGGTCCAAGCCGCCTCTTCTGTTTCAAAAACCTCAGGAGAATACAGGATCCCTCTCCTTAATCGAAAGGGACCGGATACTACACACAATGGCCGACGTCGGCCCTCCTCCCATATGGCGCGAGTTCACTGGCATGGAGCGAAGAGCTGAAATTCCTCAAAAGCCAACATTAACAGCTCCATAGCTAAAAATTTCCGAACGGGTGACAACTCGGTGGCTATTGGAAAAACACAATAATTATTAAAACACAAGTAAACGGATGGACCCGTTTCAGGCCATTGAGTAGGCATCGAGGCCAACGGAACAAACATGACTATCTCGTGTTAGTGTCCTGTCATCGTTGCCACAGAATCTGCTCAACAGACATCCTGGGTTGTCCAGGAAGTGCGGGATTAGGGGCCACCTCCAACAGCAAACGAGGGAGGCAAGACTGCATCCCCGACCCGCTAAACCGTTTCCATTGCCGCCAAGCCCATCGTCGGTACAACCAGAAAGTAATGCTTCAAAGGGGGGCCAGTGCACAACGCACCCTCGAAGTTAGCTGCGTGTCCTTGCAGCATCGAACATCGTGACTCGCTTTTTTTAGAAGAACACCATGTAATCGTGCCAGCGCATTGCCGGCTTTCCAGGTGGCCTTACCACGCCCTATGACCTCCGAAGGTGGGAAGAGTCGACTTCGCGCCTGCCTCCCTCTGCACGACTGGTATCAAGAATGATGATGCCGCGTGCACCCCAAATTGACCTCTCTGCGATAGGGTCTGTTCGCCAACACACAGAGGGACTTTCCGACGCGGTGCCTACGCCTGCCCCAGCCTTGACGAGGACCCCTTTCCGTCCTCGGGCTCGGAACCCGCCCGGTTGACCGACGCCGCAAAAGCGATTAAACCATGTTGTTCTTCGCGTGGCCACCTGTTCGATAAAGGGATCGAGCTCGACCACAGGGCACCGGTATGACCCATGATGTCGACTCCGAACCCTTGGACCACCTCTTATTTGCGCCTGAACTAGCCATTTCTCGAGTCCACGCGCCACCTTCTGTGTAGCTCCGAGACGATTTGGACGATAGCCGATAAAACGGCGTTCCAGCCAACTTCATTTTTTCACATCCTCCGGACTAGGTTGTCCGGAGTAGTGTCCAGACCACATGTGGCAAGCATGTGGTCACGCATTGTGCGAAAACGCGGGCACACGAACAACACGTGTTCCGTCGTTTCCACTAAACCTGCGCACACCGGACGCAGGAGGTGGAAAGTGATTTCCCCATGGCGCCTCTTGACCAACGTACCTATATAGCTCCGGTATCAACTGTGGAACTGTCCCACGCACGCTGCCATTTGTCCATTGAGGCCAACCTGACAGTCCTACGGATGCCTCTCGTGCCGCGCATTTCTAAGCACTCTATGTCTTCACCGTTGACGATGACAATAGGCATCATACCGGTGATGACGCAAAGTGCATCGTGCGACACGGTACGGTACGCGCTCGCAACTCTTAGACACATGAGCCTATACGTACTTTCTAACTTCGTTCTGTAGCAGTTAATACGCAGGGCCGTGCCCCAAGCTGGCCGCCCATACCTCAGTATGGACAGAGCGACGCTAGCCAGAAGCTTGCGCTTGCTGGCATAAACCGCAGAGCTATTGGACATCATCCGGCACAATGCCACTATAGCTGTGGAGGCACGCTTGCAGGCGTAATTGACGTGGCTACCAAAGGTGAGCTTATCGTCGATCATTACCCCCAAGAGTTTGATGGAGTGTTCAGAGGTGACCGCGCAGTTGCCTGCCCTTATCACCGCTTGTTTTTCCGACTTTCGGTTGTTAACAACAACCACCTCAGTCTTGTGGTGAGCCAGTTCTAACTTCCTGGAACTCATCCACTCCTTCACAATTGCGATAGAGTGGGCTGCAGTCAACTCCACCTCTTCGATCGATTCGCCGTAGACCTCCAGCGTAATATCGTCAGCGAAGCCGACGATTACCACACCCACCGGGAACTTCAACCTCAAGACACCGTCGTACATGACGTTCCATAACACCGGATCCAGTATGGAACCTTGCGGAACCCCTGAGGTTATGTCAACGTACTTCCGACCCGCCTCCGTCTCGTATACCGGTACTCGATTCTGGAAGTAGCTTCCCAGAATCTCGTACAGGTACTCGGGAATTCCAAGACGCAGGAGCGCATCTGCAATAGCTGCCCAACTTATTGAGCATGCATTTACACACTAACCCAGTACACGTGCATTGTAGTTGCCAAACTACCACACGGAAGTGTACTGGAGTGTCGGACTCGACCATACCGGTAATACCGACTAAACTCCCTTGGGCTCCACCATCGTTTCCCCCAGGAACTACCTCGCAGTACTACTTCTGGGGGATGGCAGTACTAAGCGTACTCGCTCATTATCGCTCACACAGGCACTCGTCCCACGCGAGACTGACTTGGGTGCTCGCACACCATTCACTCCATTTGAGTCTTACTTGGATGCTCTCCCGGGCGCTCCGCTGCCATGCCTCGAGGTGTCAATAGCGGTAACTGCCTGGGCCTACAGATATTACGCTACGACACTCCTGCCTCAGCACGAGCAGATCAATCACACCACTGCCGAAGCAGACCACACGCTACCCTGCCGAAGCAGGGACACTCCCCATGCACCACATGTACACAACTGTAGGTGTGTGGGTACAACCCACTGCTACCCTGCCGCCAAAGCAGCTTCTCCAAAGACCATTCGCTCCATGTGACCCTTTTTCGGGTGCTCACTCTAACACTCCACTGCCATGCCTCGAGGTGTCGATAGGTACCTCGACTCCTACCTCAGCATGTGCAGTCCATACTCAGACTTCTGCTGCGCTTCGAGGTGTCAATAGCGGTAACTACCTGGGAGTTACAGATATTACGCTACGACACTCCTGCCTCAGCACGAGCAGATCAATCACACCACTGCCGAAGCAGACCACACGCTACCCTGCCGAAGCAGGGACACTCCCCATGCCCCACATGTGCACAACTGTAGGTGTGTGGGTACAACCCACTACTACCCTGCCGCCGAAGCAGCTTCTCCAAAGACCATTCGCTCCATGTGACCCTTTTTCGGGTGCTCACTCTAACACTCCACTGCAATGCCTCGAGGTGTCGATGGGTACCTCGACTCCTACCTCAGCATGTGCAGTCCATACTCAGACTTCTGCTGCGCTTCGAGGTGACAATAGCGGCGACACGCTATGACACTCCTGCCTCAGCACAACCAGATCACTCACTCCCTGCCGAAGCAGCTCACGCGCTACCCTACCGAAGTAGGTACACTCCACAACTCACTCTAACACTCCACTGCCATGCCTCGAGGTGTCGATAGCGGTATGTAGGGACCAATCAACGATACTACGCTACGACACTCTTACCTTAGCATGTGCAGTCCATACTCAGACTTCTGCTGCGCTTCGAGGTGACAATAGCGGTGACGCGCTATGACACTCCTGCCTCAGCACAACCAGATCACTCACTCCCTGCCGAAGCAGCTCACGCGCTACCCTACCGGAGTAGGGACACTCCCCATGCCAATTGGCACTCCCTGGGCTTGTGCTTTTGAAGCGGCACACAGTCGCTTTGGTAGAGTCTGCTTACGGACACTTGTGGTTTTTTGGGAGGGATTTTAGCAGAGCACACTGCTAAATCCCACCACGCCCTAGGCAGTTCTCCCTGACTCACAGACAGCTGGGGAGGGGTCGTCAAGCCCTTGGACATGGTCCATGCTGTCCCTGCTGTCCCTGCTGCCCCAACTTATTGAGCCTTGTTCTTGATGATCTGTACTGTATAGTCAACAAAGTTTTTTGCGGGACCTTGGTCATACTTTTGAGCTGGAATAATTCTCCCCGCACATCTAAAATACTTCAATCTAATATTGATCTCTTATGTGCAATGGAAATACCATGGAACCCCGATAATTTGAACGGTACCTCAATTAACGGGGTTCATTTTTAATTTGAACTTCTGGTTGCTCTATTTGCATCAGAATAAATAGTTTCTGCCTTCTCCCTTTGCTGGTTTGTTTTGATTCTGTGTTCCGTTTCACGATGTTTCATTTTTCTTTTCTCGATGCCATGTGCTAAATGACGTTTGAACCATTTTTAATTTGAACGATGAACGAATGATGAACCCGGTTCGGTTCAAATTAAAAAGTGTTCAGATTAAAAGCGGTCATACTACCGGGGTTCCATGGTACTGTAATGCGTCTATAATGGTGTAATGATGTACCAAGGGGCTAATCCATCTAATAAGATTTGTGGGGATATTCGTTGATTATTTAGAATATCAAGATCTGAACTTAAGGACAGTTTGGAGCATCGTTGATTTTCTGATAACACTGTAATGCATCTATGTTGGTGTTATGATGTCTAATCCAACTCATAAAAATGGTGAGGACATCGCACATCTTCTTTTTGATTATTTAGAATATTAGGATCTGAACTTAAGGGAATTTTGGAGTATTGTAGAAGCCCTGGAGATACTGTTAGATGTCTATAGTAGTACGAAACCCCGTAAAATACTTGGCAAGAGAATCGCAGATACGAGACGAGCCTGCCTTGGGCTGAAAGTCTCTTTAATAAAGATATATAAAAAAAGAATCGTAGATTCTATAGTATCGTATAGAGATGTACCATGCATAACAGATTTACAGATTTAAGCGGAGCATCGTGTTTATTCTTTAGTACATTAATATCACAGCTTGGGGCCCTCCTTAGCCGTGCGGTAAGACGCGCGGCTACAAAGCAAGACCATGCTGAGGGTGGCTGGGTTCGATTCCCGATGCCGGTCTAGACAATTTTCGGATTGGAAATTGTCTCGACTTCCGTGGGCATAAAAGTATCATCGTGTTAGCCTCATGATATACGAATGCAAAAATGGTAACTTGGCTTAGAAACCTCGCAGTTATCAACTGTGGAAGTGCTTAATGAACACTAAGCTGTGAGGTGGCTCTGTCCCAGTGTGGGAATGTAATGCCAATAAGAAGAAGAAGATATCACAGCTAAAGCAAAGTTTAGATGCTCTGATCCATCGTTTTGCTCATAACCATACCTGTTCAATGTATTTCCAGGATAGAACAGTTCATTTTGAATAACTTTGCTGAAGAAAGCTCCACTCTATCTTATTCTGACAGCATTTAATTCTTCTGTGATACATAATGACTCATATGTATTGAACCAGTTAAGGAAATAACACAGAAATAACGTTTGAAACGTATCGACGCCATTGTGCCAATTCTCAACGAACCCAATCTACTTTATGTCGCTTCAGTCTCACTTGGGGTCATAACAAGTATAAGAGCTTGATCTGGCGTGGCAGCAATTTTGAATACATTCGAGCCACCTGATTGGAAAACGATAAGATGAGTTATGTTCAGAAGTTGGTTTTGGAAATTTTAATTATGCAATACTTGACAGATTAGAAGTATTGCCTTTACCGCACTTCAGTTATATGTCCAAAGGAATTAATTAATTTTTAGTTCCGCAATGGCTTAAAAATCATCTGGCACAATAATTAAAAGTAATCTTACTTTGAAAACAGGGTAATTCCAAAAACATCGAACTGTCACTTTCAGGTTTAATTCGAGATTCATTTGGAAAATGAGACAGAGCTAAGGATCCACGAAAAGGATTCGTTTTAGCAACCAATTGCAAGTGGAAGCAATTCTTTCAAACTAGTCGATTGGCATTTCTTCAACTTTAAGTCTGCTTGTCTGTGGCACGACTGTACAGCAAAGGTGCGCGACCTTGCAGCGGTCAATTTGCGCGCGTGCAACGTACTTCCCGCTGTGCGATAGTTTGCTATTTGTGAGCGCACGGCTACGATGCTCTCGCTCGCGCCCACATAATGCATGCACTACTCAATGGTTTCGTGGCCCATCACGGGAATTGGTATGGAATTACTATAGGTTGTGAATCCTATACTTAATCGAGCACTATTATAGATATTTAACAACGTGTTAATTGAACGATTAGCTTATGGGTCGGATGGATAAACGAATCATAATTTGAACAACTGCACTGCGCTGAGAATGTTTACCGTTCTATCGGCACTAAGCAGTCGAACAGGTTGACAACCGGTTTATTATTACGATATTTTCTTCAACTTCCTCAAATATGGTTCTACTTCCATGCATTCTAATTATATGATCAATTGTCGTCAAGCTGGTATGCATCTACTTGTGCTGTCTATATTCGCATAATTGTCCCACATGGATAAGAATTCCAGCAAAGATGGGACTGAAATGCGAATACAGGCACTGTGCGTCATAACAGAAATCGATACCGTCTGATCCAGTAACGGCGAGATAATTACACCGCCCCAGACCTAATCGAAGCCATCTGGAACATTCGAGAAGTGTCCCATCGCAGTAGGCTTATCACAGAAGCCAATTCCACAGGAACTGGTTTCCGTGATGCAATTCAATGGTGTTGCATCAAAACAGATCGTATCAGAATCTCTTCTGGATTTTAGTTCTTCCGGGACTCAGACGAGTATTCTGATTGCATCATTGCTTTATCATTTCTTTTTTAGGCACTTCTGAACCACTCTTATTTTTTTTTTCAATGTTCGTTTATCGTTTAATTAATCTTAAATTATCTTGTTATATAATATATAATGTTATGGCTGTTATACGGCTGTATTGGAAGGTTGAAGACAATATCTCAGCATGTAATAAAGAATGAAAGCAAAAAAGCTTTTCTTTGTCGTCTGTTAGGTACTACCTGTTAGTAAAGCCTGTCCACATTATTATCCACGCAGTTTATCATAACCAGCATTTGATTTTTGACCAATGAATCAGGCAGGTAAGCCTTTCTTCTTATTAACTAGAGGAGTGGTTACATACCGCTCGGTGTATTCACACTCAAGTGCATCGGATATCGCACTTATCAGTGGCTCAATGGCTCTTTGATGTTGATCCATTGCATGACGGCTGTTTTTGTCAACATCGTACCATATCAAAGGCACTTGTTACTGTTGCTATCCCTATTATAATTGTAACTAAATATCCTAAGAAAGTGATTTATAAGCGATCCAATGTTCCTTCTGAGTGAACATCTTGAATTGCTTCTAATATATGATTTTTATACATGGGCTGTGGAAAGGTCATAACAAACGATTCATGCTTGGTTTATATTGATAGAACGCCGTTCTATCGTAACTTATTATGCAAATAAAATTCATTTTGGTTATATTTTTTTTACTCAGATGTCTTTAGACCAAAACATCTATGTACATGATAGAATTTGCTTGAGCTTGAGCTTGAACCAAAACATCTATGTACATGATAGAGCAAATAAACTGTTGAGGCAAATTGTGCATCTGAAAGATCTGTCAAGCTAGGGCATAGCGAAACACTCAAACGCGTATTAATTAATATCCTTAATATTTATAATTATTTTAATGCATATTTTTCTTTAAAAATAAATCAAGGAATGCCAATTGCTTGGTTGTTAACAATTGTTTATTTTTGAGATTGAAGTTACCCGTCGGTTTATGTTTTTGTCCTTTATAAGTTACGGGTAACTTGCTGTATATAAAAACAAAAACGTCATTCATGAATTACTCGTAAACATTATAGAAATAATACCAAATAATACGACAGGAAGTCATTGAGTTTGAAACATTCCACTCTAATGTTACGAGATTGGTGAATGATGCCATATATGCTTTGTCTACTGACAGTTTTTAGTTAAATCATAAATAGTCAAACTGAAGATTATATAGATTTCTTTCAAACGTACTAACTTTATTTTTTGCCAAGAATAATCAAAATCAATGTTTTATAATTTGTTGCGTATGTTGTCTATTGTTAAAGCTTTTTCCTGTATTTCATTGTTGAGCATATAGCGCAAGAGACGTGGAAGAACGCCGAAAAGTAAATAATTCAAATAAATAGATACTGAAAATAGCAACAACAATTTCTATTTTTGACTGGTTCCATACATGCATCCCGAGCACGTGGTTCAACGGTATTCGGATTCGTAAGCAAGGTCTACAACGTTCTAGTGTTCAATTTACGAGCATGTGTCTTGTTATATAATAAAATAACGAGGAAATAGTAGAGAACAATGTTTTCACTTCTATGCAAATGATTATCCAAGAGTTTTTATTCAAAAGAAAAAATAGTAGTAAAGTGGAAATTTCTCTTGAGCCAAAATATTTACTGGAAATAAAAAAATGCTTGGGTGACGAAAAAACGAAAAAAAAACGATTAGCAACATTTCGTCACAACAGATGATTTAAATAAAACCAATAGACATGATTTACACGAAAAACATATATCTGTACTCTTACATCAGATTGCGATCTCCGAGGCGCATTCGGAAGATAATGGGAAAAACTTAGTTTTGAGATATTAGGCGCAACATATTTTCTTAAGATTGTGTAACATAACTTCGCTTGAAATTTGACTTTTTTCCTAAAATTTCCCAACCGAAAAAAATGATCAAATAAACAGGACCCTAAATCTCTATTCTTCTAATGAATAGTGTTGAAATTTTTAAAAATATATTTGGGATGGGTTGAAAAATTCTAACTTCTGTTCAATCCTTGAAGTAACCGTAATCGAGTATGAATTGCCTGGGTCAAAAGTTTTAGTCGCATTTCGAAAAAGTATTTTCTCTATATCTATTTTTAGTTTCACTCATATTTACCGTCATTAATATGTCCGTAACAAAACTAGATCTAAAAATATGTAGGATAGGCGAAGAAAGTTTCAAAATAGTGCATGGGAAGGTTGGAAAAACTGAAAATTTCCACATTTTGAAGAAACATCTAACATTTTGGCGAGGCAAAACGCCCTAGTGGCAATAAGCTACAAAGTACTTGCGTCTCCACGGACTATCCATACTAGAATGCTGATTCGCCGACGCGTGGTACTTTGTTCCCTAGGAGCCGCCAGCTAAAAGGCGTTTTGCCTCATGAGTTTTCCGGCAATGGAATGGCATCAACTAGCTATCTTGTTTAACTTATGCATAATGTAAAAATACCCATGAATAGCGTTACAAATAAGACAATAGAGCAGTGTTTGCTTAGCTAGGGCATATTGCCTCCCCTTCCCCTATTGACGAGATATAAATATATTAAATATTTGACGAAGGGGAAGGGGGGCAATATGCCCTACATAAGCAAAGACTGTTCCAAAGTGTTAGCTGTAACGATTTTCATAGGTATTTTTACCTCATGCAACAGATAAAACGTCGTCTTAGAATTTTGAAAAATCTCAATCATATTGATAATATTTACATTTAAAAAAAGTGGTGACATTTTGTTGCCAGAAAACTCATGAGGCAAAACGCCTTGCAACTGGCAACTCTCAAAGAGCAACGCACCACGCGTCGGCAAATCACAATTTCGGGTCTTGAACGTGCGTGGAGACGCGTAGTGCATTGTAGGTTAGTCCCACTAGGGCGTTTTGCCTTGCCGAAATGTTAGATGTTTCATCAAAATATGGAAGATTTCGGTTTTCCCTACACATCGATTATTTTACCTTTTGGGGCCTTTTTACCTACATAATTTTAGGTCTAGTTTTGTTCATACATCCCAAACACGGTAAATATGAGCGAATACCCAAAAAGCGTTTTGCATCAGAGGGAAAGGGGGTGCCTTGGGGCCTCTTCTCCTACATCATCTTGAAGTTTTCCTATCAGCTTTAAATGATATCTGCTCGGGCGATACCCTCTTATATGACCATACAACAGGTCAAGTGTGCCAAGACCTTTTTTTAAAAGCGATTGAACTTGCTGGCAAGCAAGGAGTTTTGACGTCATCAACATATCAACAATTAGCTTGTTCGTTGCCTTCTATGTCACAATGTCCAGGAACTCAATGCAGGTTCAATTTGTTACTACAGCCCGAGGCTCGGAGTGACTGAACACATTCCCAAACGAGCTTAAACGTGCAAGTTGCTGATTTCAAAATATGGCTACTGTAAACATTTGAATGCCTGTAATTTCGGCAAGCATAAATTAGAGCATTTTAGAATAGCCTGAACTTTAGCTTGGAAAACAAATGGACAATTGCCCATGGAAATCGAAATATTCATCCCTAAGCCAGTCACGCCATATCCAACTTCATTGTTCAGCTTTGAACCATCGGTGTAAAATACAATCGATTCAGAGCCAATATTTGATCGACCATTTACTCAAGATTAATTACATCGAAACATCGTTAAAAAGTTGTAAACCAGCAAACTAAACTTCGAAATTTCACTACAGCAGAAAATGCAACAACTAAGATCTCTGCAATGTTTCCTTTGAATCTCGATAATAGTTTTGTTGAGATTTCGGTAAACTTTACCGATACATCGCTACTTGTACTCGAGTCTCAATGAAAAGTAATGTTTGCCGAATTTTGACAACAAAGTAAGTGTAAGTGTACCGGTTTTGGCCACTTTAGTGCTTAATTTGGCCAATCCTGAAAAGTACATATTATTTTTCAAACATAATCGTTCAGTTAGTAGCAGCGTAGAAGCTTAAGGAATGTATCTCCTTTTGGAACTAATAAAACCCTCGTAAATTGCTTTTCTTTGGAGTGATTAGCGGAAGTGGCCAGATTAGGATCCATGTCCAAAACCGGTGAAGTTACCCTAACCTAGTTTTGGATAAAATAGATGGAATATGGTGTGTATGGGTGTGTCAGGGTGTGATCCGAACAGAATTGGATACGCAGCCCCATCGACAAGCTTTCTTTCCGATCATTCGCCATTGGGGACAATGACTGTTTTGTACAACATTTCTCTCTGGACTCAATCCCTGATCTTAACTGATTTGAGCTATGTGCAAAGATTAGTCTCCCAAATACCAAATTTTATGAATAAAACGAGTTTGGACCTAATAAGAAATATTTATCGAAGGGCTTAAATAACGGCACCTTAAAATAAAGTGACATGCAAAAAAGTTGATGGACGCACACGCAGGGGCTCATCCCGAACAAAATTGAAAGACCATGCTGAAATTGACCAGTTGAGAAATTTTTCGAATTGGAAATAATCTTGACTTCCCAGGACGTAAAAGTGTAAGCCTCATGATAAACGAATGAACAATTAGTGCCTCGGTTTAGAAATTATGTGAGGAAGTGCTTAATGATTTTTAGCCGATATAAATCATACATATTTTGCACTATTTCAGTGATTGAAACACATTAAGATTTTTCGTCGTATTCTGAAAAATGGTATCAAAAGATTATAGACTTAAGGTCCTGTTCACCTGCATGCTTTGAAATTTTGTCTGCGCATTTTCCTAAAATTAAATAAGGTCAAACATCTATACTGCAAGCTCTACTCATGTTTCGGATGACTACGGATATATGTGCAAAAAGCTTTGTCATCTTTTGTAGTGGGTGACTCCAAAGTTGTGACCGGGAGATAAGTAAAATGATTAAGTAATCGTATTTCAAAGGGGTGTGAACGAAGTACAATGCTACTACTCCGATAAGATAACATGTTTTCTTTTTCATTAGATTAGATTAGGAATAAGATTATTTATTATAAAAAATGTGTTAGCAGGTGCACACAAAATATCTGTGCCTGAGGTGTTTGCAGATTGTTTAAGAATGTACCAGAAAGCAGATGATTCTGGAAAACGGTGGTAAACTTAAATCTTGATCTCTAAATATTTATAGAGAAAATATATCACAATTTGGCTGAGTTTTTATAAATGATATTTAATTTATTTGACAATTACTTCTGATACTACGTGTAGAGTAATGAATTGTCGAAGGAGTGTCTCCCTCCAGTAACCGCTGTGAACAAAGGAGTGTATGATTTACACTATTCATCAGTGCATTTTTGAGGCAGACTGACAACTAAAATGTACTGACGAATAGAACTGAACTACTTGAAGCCATCAACCTTTTCTACTGTGCTTCAATGATAAGAGCGAGCGTATGAAAAAAGGGTATATTCGTATAATAAGTTCATGTTAAAAAAAGGACTGGAAAACATGCTATTATAAGCAGAGAATATTGCCACAAACGGGCAATGATCTTCTGCCATGCATGTATAATAGTGAACTGTTTTACATCAACACTTTCTGCAGTTTTAAATTTGGTGCCGAGAGTTCAAGAGAAACTTCTTTTCGGCATTCCTCCAAATATGACGTGTTTGAGGTAGATGTTATAAATCTAAACCTTAAATTTTGAAAATGAAGAGCATAACTGTTATGTTAGCTAACAGTAAGGTGTGACGAAGTACAATTTTCTACATTTGAATGGAACTTCAAGATAAAACGTTACATATCTAGGGGGAATGATGGCTTTGGCAGGTTTTGTTCCATTATTGGCAGGGGTGGTTTTTTATGACTAGGTTCGAATTTGGCCTAAACATTATTTGCATATCAAAGAATATTGTGGCCAAATTTCATAAAATTTGGTTGACAAAAACCCCCTGCCAATAATAGAACAAAACCTGCCAAAGCCGTCTTTCCCCCTATTATATACCATGCGCCTCCACGTCCGCACGCATCCATACACTACCCGGGTAGAAGAAAAAAGCAGCAGAATAACAATTAGGGGAAAAGACAGCTTTGGCAGGTTTTGTTCTATTATTGTCAGCAGTGTTGGTAAAATCACTCATAAATCTCAATCAACGAGCCCTCCCGTGCGAACAAAATCGTCCGTGATTTTAAAGGAATGCATCCACGCTTGAATTTTTCATGCTAAAATGCATCGTTTCACTCATTTGCCAAAAAATAATTTCAGTTCAAAAACACATTCAAAATTAATTTGAGGGCAGTTTATTGCTTAATCATGGAAGAGTAACTATTATTTTAAGCGACGTACACAAATTCACTGTTTTTAGCGAAGAAGAACAAAAGAAAACCTACGATTCAACTCATCCATGAGTTTGTAGGTGCTGAGTTGGGTGCGTTTCAACTCACGCTTGATTTGAATCATCCATGAGTTTTGAGACCAAATTTTATGAAATTTGGCCACAATATTCTTTGGTATGCAAAGAATGTTTAGGCCAAATTTGAGCATAATCAGTCATCAAAAAAAACCCTAACAATAATAGAACAAAACCTGCCAAAGCCGTCATTCCCCTATTACCAATAATCTATGAATAACTGAATAGCAAAATTTGATATGAATGACTCATTTTGACATTATAATAACAAATCAATAGCAAAATATTTGCAAAAAAGAAAATATCAAAATCATATGCTGAAAAATAATTCGGAACGCAGAAGAAGAGGCAAATATGTGTTTTGAACTTCAGTACCGATGCATGGTCAAAATCAGTTTCATCCCACTTATTTTTGAAACCAAAACTGATTGAGGGGCACGCGTTTGAGAGTTGGTATGAGTCCCATTTCTCGAACGGTATAAATAGCGGTACCTCAATCTAAAGAGGATGCACATTAAGTTTGAGAAATATCTGAATAAAAAACGACTACTTCATTTCTTCTCAATAGAAATGAAGCAGAAAGACATGCACTAAACCAATGACACGGGTATACTACAAAAGTTTTAATTCGCCATAATAATCATTAGGTGATAACAACACTTTCGCCTTACCAATAAGCATTTGTCTACTTTGCTCGATAGGTAGACAGTTTGACAGTTCAATAGGTAGGTTTGGCTTCACTCTTTGCGCAACTCTATAGGGTAAATCCGGGTGAGATGCCACACCTTTTTAAAAATTGACATTTCTTCGAAACAAACCGTTAAAATGGAAATCTAATTATTGTTTTTGATAGTTTAGGGGTCCAACTACATAGTATAGAAGTCATTTGCGAAAAAAAAATCGGACTGTACTATTTACGATACAAAAAAAAAGTCAAATCCGGGTGAGATGCCACACCTCAAGGGGAGATGCCGCACGTGGGAAATGTTGGAGAAATGGGATTAGAAATTTGTTTTTGCGATAAACGATATTTTTCAGCAAAGCATAATCATTTATATTTGTATTTCAACTTGAAAACAAACAAATTTATCGCGTGAACTATTTCTCATTTCTACTGTGTAACAATACAAAGTCGAGTATATTAGTCATAAATAGGCTTTTATTTTATAGTTTTTCTTCTACAATCAATTACACAAATCGTCAAAAATTGCACATATTTCCTTTTTCTATATTCACGACTTTTTTCAACTAACATTTTAAACATTTCAAAATGGCCTTATATTCTTCGAAGCAATGTTTTTTCATTCCTGGTTTTCTGCAGTATAGTATCTGCTCTTTTATTTCATATCATGTACCCATATTATTATCAATCAAAAACGAAGGATTGGGGCGCAAATTGATCTCTTTCTCATTATTGTGATGTTTTCAATAGTGAGCGCACATGATAATAATAAATAACGACAGAGTTTGAATCGAAATCGTTCCTTGTGCAAATATCTTTAATTTTAGAACATGTTATTAAGAAAGGAACAAATATCTTAGGACGTCTGAATTTTCTAGGCAGAATTCTCCTCCTAATCCCTTGCAATATCTTTGTCTTGAAATTTGAATTTGAAATTCACCACATGTTTTTCTACTCCCATTTCCAAAAGCCCAAATCGTACAATGCTGAAATTCAAGTCGATTGTGCAACATGAGTAAGCAAACCATCTACCATACTTTTCCCCTTAGTGAGCATTATGGTCGCGGCATCTATACCGATTGTAAGTGATAGACGCCGCATCACTATAATTTTTACTAAAACGTAAACATTCTAAAAACATAACCTACAAGCGTTTTAGAGGATTCAAATAATGAAATAAACATGTGGGTTCATTTTTTTTTTTCGCGAAAAATCTTTATTAAAAATAGCGTAAGAAATTATTTGACCTCCGCGGCATAAATAAAAGTGTGTAACAGTCATATTATTTTTTTGGCTGATAAGAATGAGCAGTTACTACTTACGTTTTTGTTTTTGCTACAAAAGACACAATTTCACATACATTTGCGCCAATAAATCAAGTCTGTTCTAGCAGATCTCTGAAGTGTGGCATCTGCATCTCACCCGGATTTACCCTATATAATAGACTCTGCATGGGGCAAGTGGGACATATCTGAACAACATTTTCAGTAGACCCACTTTAACTGTTTTTAGATTGTTGTCTAGTGCAAACTAACTTCAACGCTCATATGTTCACTTGTCATAAGACGAGTTAATACAATCCCATTGAATTCCACCACTTACATGTATCTTGACAGATACGTATTTCGACCTCAAATGTAAGGCCGTCTTCAGTGTCTCGTACTTGACTCGACTTATAAGTCGAGTGTTTTGAAGGGGTGTTTTCTAAGGCTGTTCCGATTCCTTTAACTTTTAGTTAAAATTTAATAGGTGCCAAATTCATTTTGTTCCAAATAACTATCAATCTGTCAAAACTCGATGGGAAAATAACCATCGTACTGTCAAATTTTAACTAAAAGTTAAGCAAATCGGTGAAATAATTCACAGCCTAAGTATACGATAACAATTTTGCTGAGCTAGCATTTTTTAGGCCCCATTTTCCCCGGGGGTAGTAGAAAATGCTTTGCGCCATTATTGTAATATGGTTTTTACATGATCCAGATTTTAACTTCCATGCTATTTGTATGAAACGAAAAATGGAAGAAAAAACTTTGAAGTTCATTTTCTCAGAACTAAGATTTTGTCTGCCCCACTGTCTCACCCCACTATTATGGATCAATTAGTGTTGAAACCAATCTTCAAAATTCACTAAAAAAATGTAGGAGATTGAAACTTTGTGAGTAAAAACGGATCTAACATTGCTTATCTATCAAGTTTTGATTGGCACAGTTTTTCATGAATAAAATTTCATTAAAATATAGCCAAAAGTAGTAGTTCCACCGCAGCTTGAATAGGTTTGATGGCTTGAAAATATTTCACCTACTGTCAAAAAATCATCCTCACTGTGTGGTTGAATTTGGATATCACCCACAAGTTATTTTCCGAATTCAGAACGGACATATTTTTGTAGCAAATCTTTTTTTTTCACAGGTGGTCGCCAGAAGAAAACTGCTACGGCACGTACCTTTTTCACAATTTCATATATTTCAGGAAAATTGACAGCAAAATTTGAAATACCGAAAATCCCGGTATTTTCCGTCTTTAAAACCGGTATTTCCGGTACTTAAAATTGGGCGATAATACCGGTATTATCGGTTTCGGTACTACCGATTAGACCACCCTAGTTACTACATATTGTGGAATCAAACAAATATCATAAGAACATTAAAAATAATATGAGCTAGGGGAACGGCTCGGCACTTCATCCCATAGTTCCTATTTCCATCCCATCAAAAACAAAGCACACTTGTTAACAAATAGAAGCGACGAGGTTGGTGCTGTTTTTCTTTGTTTTGCGATGAAATATATATTGACAGTGAGATGGAAAACGGAACAGATCCCCTGCTTGGAAAAAAGCTGGTACATTTCGAATTTTTTGGATCTGGTCAGCCAAATCTTTGATGGTAATGGCCAAAACAGATTCGCTTACGGGAAATCCTGCTCTAGCCATGTAGATGATCCATTTCATCAAGCGAACTTCTTCATTTGCTCACATGACTGTTGATGGCCCAGGGTTGATATTCTTAGGGGGTAACTTAAGATGACGTTGCAGCGTTGTAAAAGGAACCTGGTTAAGCTTTGCCGCTTTACGGATTTTTCCGATTTTTCGAGCATCGAATGCTGCTTTTTCTAAAGTGTCGGAATTGTATTGCATCCGTTTTTTATGTTTCCTGCTTCGGAGATGGCTTTTCAGTCTTGACAAAATCTTGGGATAATAAACCTGTAAGAATTGAGTTCCTGAGGAAGGTCCCAAACGGACCGAAACGTTGGACAAGATTAAATAACAGTTTTTTGATTTTGTCAAGACTGAAAAGCCATCTCCGAAGCATTAAACTACAGTTGAAATTAATAGTTTAATGTTTCCTGAAAGTTAAAGAAGATACGTTATGATGAAAGGTTTGAAAAGCATGATATACGTAAGAAATGTTATAAAATACGTGTTTTTTTGTACCAAAAATATGTCCGGTGTTATATTATTGATATCAAGCTAGAAATTCAATGTCAAACACAAAAGTGATCCATAATTGTGGGTGATTCATAATTGTGGGAGGAGTGCACCTTCCTTTTCTTTTGACCCCCTCATTTTAGTACGTGTTGCTGTGTTGTAGTTTGACGGCAATGATAAGAAAACGCAATATTGGAATCAATCATAGTTTGATAATGGCAGCATTTCTACAGCTATTAATTGCAAGTTTCTCTATGCCTGTCAATTGCACCAATATGTATCTTGTGTGGCAAGTACAATGGATGCACTACGCCCAGGGATCGTAGAATGTTTCCTACTCGAACTCGCTATATCTGTTGAAAAATCACTATAATAAAGTATTCAAAAAGTTCCCACCCGAAAACATCCTAGGACAGACCGAGAATCGGCTCGTCATCTCCGGATTAACAATCCTTTTTGCTCACAAGGCTAACTGGAGATCTTGTTTTCCGCAAAATTGGTAACGAAAAAATGTCTACCAATGTCAATGAAGATTTATGTTTGTTGGACTGCGATTAATTACGATAAATCAAAGACAAAAAACCGAAGTTCATATTCAGCGCAAATAGATGCTTCATTTTAGTGACTGTATTAGAAAGTGACGACACTGTCAGAATTGGATCATGATTGTTTGTCTGTTGTTCACATTAGTACAAAGTCGCGTTGCATACATGCAGGACACCTGTCAAACTCGTCACATTACGATACACTTCTTATAAGGCTATACACAACTTTTAATAAAAAATGGCCGTTTGATAATTTCCATTACCGTTGCGCTATGTGAGGGTCAGTATTGTATTTGCACCAAAATATAATTTCAGAATCCGTATTCAAATTACGATATTTTGTATTATTGCAAGATCTCGCAATAACAATCATATTCTGATGTGGCCAGTGCAGTGTGCAGCACTCGGGGCTGTGGAGGCGCGTGGTACTTAGTAGCTTACTGATGCCAGGACGCTTGTTATTTAACAAAAAACAAAATGTAGAAAATTTCAATACTTGTTTCTTCAGATGAAGTTCGCCTCTGAAGAATACCGAAAAAGAATTTCCCTGCATGGGTAAGAGTAATGTTATTCGGCCTCTGTCAATGCCAGACTGGAAGAATCGAATAAGATTCCATTAATTGATAACTGATCGAATATGTAGGTTTTTTTCGTATCTTATATCAATTATTTGTGATTTGTTATTCCAAGCTCCAATACGAACATGTATGGGCTTGAGTTATTTCTAGTAAATGAAGCATAAAACAACTCTGTAGTGAATAATTATTATATAGAATTCCTACTGAAATTATCCTCGTAGTAAAATTGATATCTATTTTCTTGGAAATGAAAGACAAATATATATGGAATCTATTGGATTTATTCTATTTCTCTATATGATTGATGATTTTGACCATTTGGTCTTCTGCATATAATGAATTATCATGCTGTTTTGACTAGGGTTTTAGACAGATTGTATACCAATTTGTGGGTTTTTATATTACTCAACAATTTCGGATTACTCTTGTACGCGCCAAGTAGGATACCGGACCTTAACATTAAACACCCTAAACATTTGATTGAAAATAAAAGCCATTTTGATTCAATAGATCGCATACTATCTGGGATTAGTTCATTGATTGCGTAGCGAATGCTTCATTTTAAAATGGGATCTGGAATCTTTTTTTTCAAACACCAACTTTAACCTAAATCCACTCATAACGAATTTCTTCTCTTCTTTCTCTCCTTCATCTTCCCCTAACCTATAGTTCGGACATCGGAAAAGAAACGGAAGAGGTTGATGGCCGCTGCCCGGAGTCGACCTTCATCGCCGCATCACAGTTGACCCGCACCTCTGCTCCATCGCTTCACTGCACCTCCAACCAGCAGCCGCAGCCAACTGTGGATGCTCCTTCAAAAACTCCGCCTTCGCTGACTCGATCGGAGCCGATCAAAATCGTCACACCAGCATCCTCGCCGCTGGCGGTTCGGCGCACCTCGTGTGCCGACCAGTTCGCTAGCCGCCAGAAGCAGTTCAACAGCAACCGGGCCAGCTATCCGAGGGCCAGCGGTCAGCAGCATCTCATTCGCGACCGGCAGGAAGATCTGATGGCCAATCTGCTGAACCTTAGGGACCTCTTGCTGAATCAGAACGTGCCGGTGTGAGGACGTGACTTTTTGCTACAGACACAGGCCCATGGCACGTGAGCTTGATTTTTTTTTGAATTGTGAAAAATCATCGTTTTGTCTCGTACTATCTACTATCAGAATGGGGAGAGCTTTCCGTTTTTTTATCTTTGTAAGTTGATATTTTTGTGTGTAGAGATATTTGTTGAAATATTTATATTCGTGTAAAAAACTGACTGACATATGCCCTTTATGAAAGCAGTGTGCAATAGGGTAATCTGGAAGTAAAAAGAAACTTATGGATAGAGGCGGTAGACGGCGGTTAAACGATTGCTACCTGTTCGCCAATCAAAAGCGTCGCTGCTTATGCTGGGATGGGATAACCATGGTCACGCCAAAACGAGCCTTCAGCTACAAATAATTGTACTATTTATTTATTATTGAATTGACACATTTACATTTTTAGCGGTAGCCGATTTTCGTTTTGTTATTTACACATTTTACTGTCGTAGCCATGGTTACCAAGATACCGGCTAACGTGACTGAAAAAATATATCCTTCGAATGAAAAAGATGAGACAGCCATAACAATGGGAAAAGGAAAGAAACTAGTTTTATTTGATCAAATAACAACCATAATTCAAATCAATTTATAAAATGCTATTGGAAGAAGAAGGGAGAACAAATAGACACGATGAAGAGAAATGAGAAATGGAAACCAAAAGACTGATTGTGTCCACAAATTACATTAATTTGCATGTGAGAGAGCGAGAGCGTAGAGAAAGAAAGAGTTTTAGGAACAGAGCAAATAATGGAAAAACTACAATGAAAGAGGTTAGCAGTTTCAGGATTTTACCAAAAACAGCACAAGTCTCCCATTATGTTTTAACTCAACCTACATCCAGCTTGTTAAATGTCGAAATAAGGGGATAATAAACTGTATCAATGAAAAAAAAGCCATATATAATTCATAAGAGTACAAGCAACAAACTGAAGTAACAAGAAAAGGCGAAGGTTAGACAACACTCAAATGGCAATGTGAAAGACTAGATTTAGATACACAAACATAACTGGAAAAGTGAACGGAAAGAATGTCGAAGGGTGCGATCCCAAAACACTTCAAAATAAGCATGGGATCACATAGCCATGAACAACAAAGCTTATACGGACAGGCTTGCAGTCCGCCATTTTGAGATATTATTAAGAACAAACATCAAGGATGGACAACTCACTAATGATTAATTAAATTCACTCGCTGATAATCAATTCTACAGAAGTTGCCTCTAAAGAACTTTCGGCAATATTTTTTAACTTTACACGTTTTTAGTAAACACGAGTCTTCTAGAGATCAACAGGTTTAATCTTTTTTATATACGCTCCCATGTTTCATTCAGTGAAACATTTCTCTGGAAGCCCACTGTTTCACAAAATTTAAATTACGAAACAGGATTTCTTTGAAAGTAAGTAACCACAACAAGAAGAGTTATTGTCCCTTTTTTTAGATAGTTTTTCGTAAATACTTTCTTGTTTCATTCTGTAAATATGACTTATTTTCAAACAAACCTCCATTTCGTTATGCAGCCGAATTGTATAATACATCAGTGAATGTAATTAAATGTAAGTGACTGTTTCCTTCCTCGTAACATCGAACTCATAAGTAAATAAAGAAGCAGAGCTGTGCTTCCACCTACTCGACCAATACCCTCAAATTTTCATTTGTAAATACTTCCCTAAATTTTCTATGTAGGCTACTCTTTATGTAGCTAGGCACGATGGGTTCCTCTTGCCCATCGAATATAGCTCAAATATATTTACATTACATGTATATTTACTCTGAAATTGTTGAATTATATTCTCCGATTACATGTGAGATGAATCTGACCGTTGTTGCTTACTATTTAGAGACCATGCACCACATTTATACTCAATTTTCCTAGTAGCGTAACATTCATAGTATGCGCGCTGCTGTTGTACATATTTGACACTTTCCATTCAAAATGATTATAATTTTACTTTCTACAAATAGAAACGCTTAAATTTAACACTTTTATACATCGTTTATAAGACATTGAGATGACTAATATTGATCTGCCGGAACAAACGCGCCTCAAACAATGGAAATTAAATAAACAATGAACAAACAACAATGATTGCAATGTTTTAGTATGTGTTTTTGTGTAACAGTAGACGATATGCATGAAGTCAAACATAGATTTTTAGTCATCTTTTACTACTACTCTAGTAAGCCACAAAATAAGACCAGATCAGAAAAAGAGGATTTGATATGATAATAGTCTTAATGCTTAAATAATATTATATAAGTTGTATCTATTACTTATTGTCTGGCCATGTAAATAGGCTCAGCTTTCGCGTGAAAGCAAGCGCTCAGTGAAGTAAACATTTTTTTTTAAATAAATAACATTCGTTTTTACTCGTCATGTGTGATATCACTATCAAATATTACAATGAAACTTTTTATTTTATGGATACCTATCTGAAGTTTATTACGATATCTACGAATTTGGTTTCTGAACAGGTCGGACAACTCGTACAAATTACGCGCAAAATTAGCCTTCCACTAGTTGCTCTACCTACCGCATTTGATTTTATTCTTTCACGCTGTATCCTTCGAAAGCGGTTTACTACACTCCTCTCGACAACCCCTAAGGCCTAAACAATGCCTAATATGCTGTGCTTGAGCACATTACCGTTGTAAATCTTCATGTATTGAAGCTGTAACCCAAATTATGCCACCAGACGGCTTGCTAACTCGGGGTTATTACGCCAAGTGGTCAAAAACAACAATAACTGTGCACAATCTCTTATATAAACCATCAAAAGTCTCGAGCGAAATATTTAGGCAAATTTTCCTAATCTTAGCTCTGGTGGTGAATGATTTTTCAGTCCTCTCACTATAAATCGTTTGTGAAAGTCGCAAGGTATGCAATTAGGGGAATTGTCACTCACTGGACATATTTTTATCTCATCGCTAAACAAAGAAATACAGCACCAATCCAGTCTGCTTCTTTTTGCTAACATGCGTGCTCTCTGCTGAAAAAATCACAAAAATGAGAAACAAATCAATTTCCTTTTCATTGCTTTGTTTTTGATTGCTCTACATTCCAAATGGAACTTGGCTTGCTTTTCAGCTTAGTTTTTTATTAGCGTTTCCTCAGTTATTAATTGAAAGCTTTCTATGCATGAGTAGTTTGTTTAATCTTGTCGCGATACTAAAAGTCCATTCACAAATTACATAACGCTTTAGGAGGTATGAGGTTATCTGTCTGAGCGTTACAGCCTATACACATTTTAAAACCCTTCCATACAAAAAATGTTACGGGGTGGGTGGGGGTTAAAAATGGCAAATTTTGACGATATGTAATTTGTGAATTAAAATTGTAAATTTATATGAATGCTAAAATTTTGTGATTGTATTTCGTTATTCAAAGTGGGCGTTACACAAAGTGTCGACACTGTCAGAATTGGAACAAGATTCATCTGTAATTCCTGTTGATTCAATAGTATAAGATTGCTAATGTCGTTCCAGTTCGCGTGACTAATATGTAGGTTACTTCGACCTGGCAGCTGAAGTACCGATTAGACTGGCCCAGATTACTATGGGGAGAAAAATGTTGTCGAATTCCAAGGGGCACCCCCCCGAATTGTGTCTTTGGGTGAGAAAATCAATCTCTGAAAATTTCAGCTCAATCGCTTGTTGCATAAGCTGGCGCATTTGATTTGAAGTTTGTATGGGGATTTCAGCCAAAATGTATAGGAAAATACACCTCCGTCACTCATTCGATCTGAAAATTGTTTCTGATTGCTCGATTGACCTCAGAATTGCAAAAACGGCAGTTGGTATGCTACAGAACAATTTCACAGAACATTGCATGATGATTAAATGAACTTTCATATAATTTTCGGCTGATTTATTAGGAGCAGATTTGTGTATTTTTGGTTTTTTTGATCGAATCGCATCAGCCGAAACCTATATAAAAGTTCATTTAATCATCATACAATGTTCTGTGAAGTTGTTCTGTAGCATACCAACTGCCGTTTTTGCAACTCTGAGGTCAATCGAGCAATCAGCACCAATTTCCAGATCGAATGAGTGACGGAGGTGTATTTTCCTATACATTTTGGCTGAAATCCCCATACAAACTTCAAATCAAATGCGCCAGCTTATGCAACAAGCGATTGAGCTGAAATTTTCAGAGATTGATTTTCTCACCCAAAGACACAATCCTGGGGGATGCCCCGTGGAATTAGACAACTTTTTGTTTCCTGGGCCAGTCTAGTACCGATACTACAAGTCGGAATCAACATTTCAAAAGGGCGTAACTGCTTTTGTAAACAAGAGCTTCTCACGCCGCTGGTGGGTTAATTTGAGCCCACCGGCGCTATCCAATACCACTGAAGGAAGCATCGAATCCTCTTCTTTTATTTAATGGTGCTGGATTGCGTGGGTGAGCACAAATTAGCCCACCAGAGACGTGAGAAGCTCTTGTTTACAAAAGCAGTTACGCCCTTTTGAAATGTTGATGCCGAAGTGTCAAAACGATGTTGGTGATGGAACCAAACATGCACTACACTGCCCATGATCGCATATTTGTAACATTTGCATTTTGGTTGATTTTGTAAATCGTTTGCTAATCCTCCCCACAAACTCAATTATTTCCATCTTGCCACAGATAAACGAGAAGCCTTTTTTATTGTTGTGGGATTACATGCAGTAAATTAAGCTTTCTGAAATTTTTACAGGCTTTTTACAAAATGAACAAAAATGCGAGTGTTACAAATATGCGATCATGGGCAGTACAACATGATGCATAAATTATGGCCAGTTGAAGCTTGTTGAAGCATAATTTGGCAAAATAATTTAAATGACTACAGCGCCACTAGCATCATTCCACGTCGAGCATCCGTGCGAGACAGAGCATAGTCCGCGTACGGTCGATTCTTCTTCCTTTTTTTTTCCTTAAAGCCAGGTTTTTTTACCGAAACTGAAGTGCTAACGTGAAAGTGTGCTTATTTGAAGCAATCATTTTCGACGTTTTGCAAAAGTTTTCGTCGTTTTTCGCAAAAACAGACTTTTTTTGCAAAATTCATCGGCGTCCATCGTCACACAGGAGAAGTCATCGCCCAAAGCCGACATTCCCACCACCATCACCACTGATCGTGCGCCTCCACCAACACAGGCGCTGTTGTCCCGACACCCGCAGCTGTAGCCTCGATCGCGGCACGGGCGAGAGGCCGTCCGTTCGGTGTGTGCTGCTACAAGTCCCAGCCGGTGACATAGCAGTGTGAAGGCTAAGCTAAGTATATTTTTGATCTCTCCCTCTCTCTCGTTGTAACCCCTTTCTTCCCCTCTTTTGATAATTTGAACCACGTCTGTTTTTGATAATCCGTTTTCCCTGTGTGTTTGTTAATTAGTTTTGTGTTATTTTTTCCCCTGTGATAAGTGTTTAATTGTGTGTGTCTCGCTGCTGCGAGACATTTAAAGTCTGCAATGCGCGAAGGCGATGATGGCGGGGGTACATCGTATTCCTCGTCAAACAATTCCTTGTTAGCTTCTGATGCTCTGCGTCAAAATAAAATGGACACTAGCAACTCCAATGTTTCCCCACGACCCCCCGCCTCAAGGCCTACCGTCCTGACTCTAGTGGGCCGTATGTTGTTTTATTCCGACCCAAAGGCAAGCGGTTGAATATAAGTCAGATCAGCAAAGATCTGGAAAAGCGATTTTCGTCTGTCACGACCATTGACCTGGTTGTGTCCAGTAAGCTTCGCATCACGGTCAGTGATCGCAAACAGGCCAACGAGATTGCCCCCTGAGAGCTTTTCACTCTAGAATATAAGGTCTTACCGTCAGCAGTTTCTGAGATCGCGGGGGTGCTGACGGAGGGAAGTATGACATGCGACGATTTGAAACAAGGTTTCGGTTGTTTCAAGAACGTTTCTTTGCCTGCTGTTGCGATACTGGATTGCAAGCAAATGTATTCGGTGTCGCAGGTGTCGCAGGAGGGAGAGAAGCGTATTTATTCGCCGTCTGATTCTTTCTGCGTCACCTTCTCCGGGTCCGCACTGCCTGACTACGTAGCAGGGATTGAATCCTAAAGAGAAAGAGCAAGTCCCTTACTTATCAACTCTGTATACATATACTATATGTAGCATACAACGAGAAATTTTTTTCGCAAGCTGTCACGATATAGAGGACTGATTCGGGATGTTATACCCCATGATAAATTTCTTTTAGAAAGCTCCAAATGTGGGGAGCACTGGCTCTGATAATGCATTTCCACTTGTTCTACACAGCAGTGCAGTAACCAACACGAAAGGAGCGAAAACAAAGCGAAAATCACAATTTTTCTGTGGACAGTGCTTATCCGATTCTGTTTTTTCGCAATTGTACACAAGTTTGATAAATTTGTTATCATGGCTTGTTATGATTCGGAACAGTTTTTGCCTCTCTTTTATCGTTGTTCGTTATCTATTGAGAGCGATTTCTGCAAACCCTGCTACGTAGTGATTAGCAAACTTCGTCTACCTGTTCAGCTGTATGTACCGAAGGTGATGAATTGTGTTCAGGCTTGTAAAATGTCATCTGCATGTCATTTGACTAATTTGTTCATAACTTTCTTTAGAAGCCAAATTTATTCTATAATTTTAGATGTACTCATAACGCTTGAGTAGGGCTATGTTTTTGTCCACGGGTACATTGCTCTAAATATAACATCTGAGGCTGGAGAGTGAAAACTCTCCAAAATGTCACGTGTCATTTGACATAATGTCATTTGAATGACATTTTGCCTCCCACGCCCCATATTAAATATTTACAGCAATGTCTTGTTAGACAAAGTTGAAGGCACATTTAAGCGCTATAAGTTCGTCATACATCATGAATTGATAGCTACCTTCTAGAAAAAGTTCTGGGAAAATTATACAAACGAATGCAAATGACATTTTACAACACTGATTGTGTTAATTGCAAGCAGCTGGGCCACACCGCTCAGTACTGCTGCAATAAACCTCGCTGTGCATCGTGCGGAGAGAAGCATGTGGATGACGCGTGCAAGACGTCACCGAAATGTGTCTATTGCAACGAAGGCCCTCCACATGCTCTTGAAGCTTGCCCGACGTACATACAGCGCCGAATCCACCAGAAGCGTTCTCTTCAGCAGCGTTCTCGACGTAGCTACGCCGAAATGCTAAGGAAGGCCGCTTCATCAGTTGTTGGAAATGGGGCCTTTGTTTTCAAAGGCTCAACGAGGAAACGAGTAAAACAAAGCCAGCGTCCCTCGAAAAAGCCTAGAAAACAGCCTCAAAGAGAGCCCCATTCCAACAAAGCGAAATCAAACGCAGGTGGAACTCAAAAACGTTCAACTTTTGTGGATGAACGAGAATTTCCACCGCTTCCGGGGACATCTAAAATCCCAGATGCCCCAATTTTTGCGATTTCTCAGCCAGAAAGAGAGCATAGAGAGCGAGCACAACAACCTCCGAGTACTCCAATGTTCACACTTTCTGGCATCGTGGAGTTCATCCTCAACTTATTCGATGCTTCCGACCCCGTGAAGAACATGGTCAAAACTGTTCTTCTTATTCTGACTCCTCTCCTTAAGCAGCTGGCTTCAAAAATGCCCCTCCTCGAGTCATTCGTATCCTTCGATGACTAATTTCGTCGATAAGGCTCATATGATTTCAATTCTACAATGGAGCTGTCGAAGTATTCTTCCAAAATTAGATATTTTTAAATTTTTAGTTAACAAATCACAATGCGATGTTTTTACTATATCATGGCTAACACCAGATGGAAACCTTCATTTTCCAGAAATTAACTATCATTCGCCGCGATCGGGCAAATCCATATGGAGGGGTGCTTTTTGGGATCAAAAAACAGCACTCCTTCTATAGGGTCGATTTTGCTCCGATGTCAGGCACCGAAGCTAACGCATGTCAGGTGACTATTCGAGGAAAAAATCTCAGTATCGCCTCGATATATCTTCCTCCAAACACCGCGATATCTCGTAGAGATCTCTCACACATCTGCTCGGTTATGCCCGAGCCACGGTTGCTTTTGGGAGATTTTAACTCCCACGGAACAGGCTGGGGGAACTGTACGACGACAACCGTTCATCAATGATATACGACCTCTGCAATGACTTTAATATGTCAATTTTGAATACAGGAGAAGTTACACGAGTGGCTCCTCCTTTCCATTTGTTCAAGCTCATTATCGTTGGACTCTTGGAAAGTGGTCCAAGATCCACATGGCAGCGATCGAAGTTTTAATTTCCAATAAACATAATCAATCCGCTTCTATCGACCTCTCATATTACCGCACAAAGCACATGGATTGGGGGAAATATGGGGAACCCATCAATGATGTGCATACAGTCGATAGAAACACTTACACCGCGGGAAGAGTACCAGTTTCTATCTCAGTTGGTTATTGACAGCGCTCTCCATGCACAACGCCGGCCGGTGCCAGGAGCTTCGGTTCGAAGGAAACCACAGAGTTCGTGGTGGGACACCGCGTGCACACAGCTCTATCGTGAGAAATCCAACACGTTTAAGGAATTTCGGAAACACGGATCGATCGTTCTTCACAAACGGTACATCGCGCTCGAGATCCAGTTCAAGAAGCTGGTCAAAGTGATGAAACGTGGATATTGGTGCACTTTTAATGAAGGTTTATCGCGCGAGACCTCAATGAAAACTCTGTGGACCGGCGGGAGAACAATGCGCAACGCGTCGTCCGTAAACGAAGATCGTGAAAGCTCGTCGCGGTGGATACTCGATTTTGCAAAGAAAGTTTGTCCGGATTCGGTGCCGGTGAAGCAAGTGTCACGTGAAGCTTTTGCGGACAGGGATGATATAGATCGGCCCTTTTCGATGATTGAATTCTCGCTTGCTCTCCTTTCATGTAACAATTCTGCTCCAGGGATGGATAGAATAAGGTTCAATTTGCTCAAAAACCTCCCAGACGTCGCGAAGAGGCGCCTATTGAGCTTGTTCAACCAGTTACTGGAGTGCAACATTGTTCCGCGGATGATTGGAGACAAGTGAGGGTGATAGCCATCCAAAAGCCTGGAAAACCCGCGTCGGATTGTAATTCGTATCGCCCCATCGCGATGTTGTCCTGTCTTCGAATGGATTGAATGGATTGAATCGAATGATTTGTTGTCAGATACGCAATTTGGTTTCCGCAGGTGTAAGGAAACGAATGACTATCTTGCGTAGCTTTCTTCAGAAATTCAGCTTACCTTCGCTAAAAAAGAGCAAATGGGCTCAGTGTTTTTGGACATTAAGGGGGCTTTTGATTCACTTTTGATGCGTCGATGTCTTATCCGACAAATTCCACGAGTGTGGACTTTCACCAATTTTGAACAACTATTTGTACAATTTGTTGTCAGAGAAGCGTATGAGTTTTTCTCATGGTGACTCGGCAACTTCACGAATTAGCTAGTATACATGAGTCTCCCCCAGGGCTCATGTTTGAGCCTTCTTCTTTACATTTTTTACGTCAGAGACATTGATGAATGTCTCATGCCAAATTGCTCGTTGAGACAGCTTGCAGATGATTGTGTTGTATCCGTTTCAGGGCCAACAGCGGTTGATCTGCAAGGACCATTGCAAGATACTTTGGACAATTTGTCTACTTGTGCCTTAAACCTGGGTATTGAATTCTCTCCGGAGAAAACTGAGATGGTTGACTTTTCAAAAAAACATAAGCCGGGAAAGTTCCCGTTCCAACTGTTGGGTAAGGCAATCACTCATAGCATGTCTTCTAAATACCTCGGGGTCTGGTTCGACTCGAAATGGGAACTTGGTGGGGAGCGCATCCCGAAGATCTTATCACGTTGTACCGAACAACCAATTCTGTCGGTTCTCGAAAACGGTAGTTTCTGCTTCCAGTCCGCGGCTACACGTGCTAAAGCTTCAACGGATTCAGTACCACTGTCTCCGTATCGCGTTGGGTTGTATCAATTCGACTCATACGTTGAGTCTGGAAGTACTAGCGGGAGTACTGCCTCTGACAGATCGTTTCGTGGAATTATCGCTCCGGTTCCTCATCGGCTGAGAGGTTCTCAATCCATTGGTCATCGACAACTTCGAGAAGCTGCTCGAACAAAACCCTCAATCTCGATTCATGAGTATTTACCACTGGTATATGAAGCTGGAGGTAAGCCCATCTTCGTTTGACACCAATCGTGCTAACTTCTAAGACTCTTACAAGTGCATATGCACAACATATGAACAAACCCCACCGAAGGAATTGATTACCTCCAAAACATTGTTTAAACTAAATCTTTCACATGCTGTGCATACGCGCATCGTGTTTCAGAGATATATATGTAGTGATTTTCTTGCTGGTTTCAAAAAACTATGTTCCGGATATCGGTTAGGATCGATAGTTTCTGCTCGCGAGAACATGCGTACGTATATTAGATTAGCCAACCGAGCTCAGCGGAGATGAAATCAAATCATTAGCACTAACCAGATTTCAAAAGTAGATCATATCATGTGTCAGACAGTCGTATAGTAAATCAATCGATATGGTATGTTTTCTTCCATAATAAAGATAAATCAATACGTACAATTGGTTTTGTTCTTCCATGAAGAAACGCGTTCACTTTATTTCTCTTTGGACTACCCATGGTAACATAGTACTTTAGTATAATTTAAAGTAACGGTACAATCGATCCACCCTCAGAAGGGTGATAGTGCGAAAAGTTACGTACAACTTTGGTATCTGCTTAACCAAATTTGTTGAGATTCTTACAATTGTGCAAAATACTGTATCACGTTTTCGAAGGTGATCTTTAGTAGTGTTTTTGTAGATTGTTTGCGCACCGTAGCATCTAATAATAATAGCACTCGAACGATTCCGTTATTCATAGTGTCGGATTTATTATCGATGACTGTGTTAATGTCCGTACCGTAATAGTTTTAAATTGAGAATTTTGGTATGGCTTATAAAATAATTCTATCTTATCAGTGAAAGAAGTACAGGGGAAGTGAAGGAGATTCTCAACGAAGATTGATGCAACGTATTTACTGAACTCCAAGCTTCTTCTTCAGCGATTCTGGCATCTCTGGGGGTGGTGGACGCGGGATGTTCAGGGCAACCTTGACACCATCGTAGATGAACCACTGTAGGGCAGTTAGCGTACCGATCATGATAATACGCGGCATCAGACCATTCCACATTCCCATGAAGCCAAGCTGCTTAGCCACATCGAATGCGCTGGATCCCTTGGCCTGGTTCAACTTCGACACGACGACATCAGCTGGGTGAGAGACGATGGCACAGAATACACCAGCAATGTAACCAGCAGCAAAGGTAACCAGCAGCTGCTCACCCTTAGAGCACTGATCACGTGGCTTCGGTACGACATAGCTGTGAATGATTGAAACAGTTTTAATATGATTTCATTTATGCTAAAATCAATCAGAACTTACGCATAGAGCAATTCAACGGTCTTCTCAAAGCAAGCGAACTTCATCATGGTGTACGGGATCTGTCGGCACCACAATGGGACCAGACCCTTATAGAAGGCAGTGACACCTTCCTCGCCCATCATCTTGGGCACGGCTTCACGCAGGGTTCCAGCGAAACCTGGCATTGTCTGGATCTTGACCTTGGCAGCCTCCATCGGAGACAGGGCAATATCGGCGAAGAATTCGGCTGAGGCGGAAGCGGCCAGATACAACCAGGTACGGTACAGGTAGGCATTCTCCTCACCCAACATGTTTGCGTACTGCACCTTGAAGACCTCGTACAGACCGAACTTGAAGGCACCCTGTGGGAGAAAGATGAAAATTTATATAATCAAATCTATTTCAGCACTGAAAATAGTTAATCATCTTGGTCAATAAAAAATATTTTATTTTGTATGTAATCTACATAAATAATTGAAACGACATTATTAAAAATACCCCGACGGATTTTTTTTGAGAATTACTTCAGCAATTCATTCATAAATTCCTTTAGGTAAAATCCTTCGGGAATTTCTGCAGGAATTTCTATGAAAATTCCTTTAGGAATTTGTTCGCAAATTGAATTCATAATTTCTTCGGAATATGTTTTAGGTAATCCTTCAGCATTTTTTTTGAGAATCCCTCCTGGAATTTACTCAAAGAATAATTTGGAAAATTACGCTAGGAATTACTTTTGACATTCGTGTAGGGAATCCATCGGAAAGTTCTATGGAGAGGCATTAGTATTTTTTTTCTGGAAATGCCTTAGAAAATTCCTCTAGGGAAATCCTTCGGAAGTCCTTTTAATAAACACATAATGAAATTCCTTTCGAAATTCCTGTAGGAATTATTTCGCAAATTTTGTTGGAATTTTCTTTTTTTTGAAATTTATTAAAGAATAAAATAGGAATTAATGAAGGAATATTTGAAAGAATTTCTAATTTCCAGATAAAATTTCCGAATGATTCCTAAATTAATTTGTGAATGAATTTCTGGAGTAATTCTCAAAAAAAAAAAAATCTAAATGGAATATCTGAAAGCCTCAAGGAATTTATAAATAAATTTCCGGAGGAATGTCCGAAGAAATCCCTAAAAAAATCGAAAGAATTTCTTGATGAAGTTCTGAAGACATTTCCTAGGAACTCCAAAAAGATTTTCTCCCCAAAGTTCCCGAAGGGATTTCTTAAAAATTACTGGAAGTATTTCTTTAAGAAATTGCTAAAATAATTGCTACAGCTATTTCTTTAAAAAAAATCGAAGGAAGGCGCAAATAGTCCCATAGGTTTTTTTTAAAATAATTTTCGTATTGGAGTTTTTGAAGGAATATCATGATGCATTACTAAAAGAATTCCTGAATCTGTCTCGTAATTTCCTGAAAAATTGCCGAAAGAATCCCTGAAGGAATGCACTGAGAAAGAGAATTTCGAAAATTTCTTCAGGAATTCGTTGGAAAATTCCTAATACAAATGGGGGCGTACTTACGAAAGCCGAGGGTATGGGATTTCTAATGGAATGCCTGGAAATTGTTTTGAAAGTATCGCTAAAGGAATTCCTTTCAAAATTTTTGCAGGAGAATTTATGAATTTGTTTATAAACTTCTTCGAAAACTGCTTTAGGTATTCCTGTCGAAATTGAGTTAAGAAATCCTTCAACATTTTTATTGAATTGCATCAGCAATTATTTCAAGGTCTTATTGAATAAATTCTTTCAGTAATTCATTAAGAACCCTTCCGAAAATATAGAAACAAAAAATCTTGGAATTCTCTTGAAATTTCACTTGGAAATTTCTTTAAAGTTTTATCCAGGAATTCTTCCGAAAATTCCTTCAAGAATTCCTTCAGACATTCCTCTAAAAAAATAATTAGAAATTCCTTAAGATCTTCAAAACTCACACCAATACATCTGTAATACATCTGTAAATTCCTTTGACATTTACGTTAGAAATCCTTCCGAAAATTCCTTCAGGGTTTGCTATTTTATTCTTTTATAAATCTCTGGAAAAAAAATTTCAACTGAATTTCCGGAAAAGTTCCTGCAAGAGAATTTTGTATGATTTTACTAAATGCAAAATAATGTTCCAATGGGATTAATCAGAGGCATTTTCAGAGGATTTTACGAATGAATCCCAGGAGGAATGTCAAAAGGAATTAGGGTGGGTGTACCAATTGTCGCCATACATAAGAACAACTATTTTGAAAAAAAAAATAAGTAAAAGGCATGTGGGTGGACTTTATATGTCTCGCGTAACATATGATTATAAACCAAAACTACGATTTTTTATTTTCTAGCATAAACGGTTGTTTTGTAAATGATTCTTTATCCTAGGTAAAACTCCGTACTTAATATCTCTTGAGAAACACATTTATTGCTATTTTAAGTGAACGTCTCATGAACCATTTGCATCATAGTGGTTTTTAAGTCCTTTGTTGGCGCCCTTAACTACCATGCGGAATGTTTGTTTTGGTTTTTAGGCCGTTCACTTTATATTGTTTATTTAGAAAAACTAGCTTCAGGTTTTTTTAAAATGTATACTAGGGTGGCTCAAAAAACACTTTTTCAAAAATTTTGATGGGCCGCTCTCTTATTCGGTTCTATTTGATGCCCTGATGCTCCGGACAAAATTTCAGCCAAATCGGTCAACGTTTGGGCGGTGCTAAACTCGTCGGAAGTTTATATGAAAAAATGTATGCAGAAACATCCCAAAACAGTGATTTGCAGTTGGATGACACAATTTACGATCAAGAACCATGATACTCATTCAGTTCTTGAAGAATTGAATACAGAATGTTATGCTGAAAACCGCGAGAAGATTAGAGTTCATTACGCAAAGATATAAGCATTTTACTGGAGTGTTGTAGGGGTGAATTTATTTCTTTTCAAAGGTAAAAGAAACGAAATTTGCTCAAACCCCACTACAGAGAAATGCTAATAACTTAGCCGGGCTAACTCTAATCTTCTCGCGGTTTTCTGCATAACATTCTGTATTAAATTCTTTAAGATCTGGATGAGAATCATAGTGTTTCTTCCTAAGTTGTGCCGTCCAACTGCAATTCACTGTTTTTGGATGTTTCTGCATACATTTTTTCATATAAACTTCCGACGAGTTTAGCACCGCCCAAACGTTGACCGATTTGGCTGAAATTTTGTCCAGAGCATCAGGGCATCAAAAAAGTTTTTCCCATACTAATTTGAGCCACCCTAATGTATATTCTTACTAGGTTGTTTATATATCGCATAGCAGAACTACTCTGGCTAACGAATCTAATCAAATCCGATGGTGTTACTAGCATTGAGCAAACGGCTTAAAAACTAGACGTGTTGCCGGTAATGCGAGTAAACGGCGCGATTTTTGTGTTAGCTGAAAGTTTGAAGATTTCGAATGGTTTTACAATTAATCTTAATCTGCTGTTATAATATAACCATTTACGTATGGCATTGACATGGTTTTTGCAATGAAATGAGTTTCTACTTCAATAAATGAATTAAATTAGTCATAGAAAACTTGAACATCATTTTTCTCGGTTCAGCATTGTTGGTTTTTCGGCCCTAATCATATGTTGCTCGAGATATCAAGCGAAAGGTTTTACTTCCTGCTCCTTAGAACAGCTGTGAAAACCACAATAAAATTTGTTATTATCCTCAAAATTGATTAATCCATAATAGGAACGCATGCACCAGTTGTGGCACTATTCTTAATTTCGGTTCCTTATTTGGCAAATCCCATTGTTTTCTTATGGGACTGGCCAAACAGGGACCACTAGTGCGACAACTGGTGCAAAGGACGTCAAAAATTAAGCAAAATTAATTTTTACAATTCTCGGGTACTTATTCAAAAGGACGTATGTGATTTGGTAAACAAAGATTCAAACGTCGATTTGTCCAATCTGATAGGACGCCCACGCAAACCATCATCACAGACAGGTAGAAGAAGCCTTCGGCTACCTGTTGGTTGTGTTAGTTTGCGTGGGAGTGCCATCAGATTGGACTAATCGACGTTTGAATCTTTGTTTACAAAATCACATACGTCCTTTTGAATAAGTACCCGAGAATTATGCTTTGCTTGTGTTGGAGGAAATCAAAGCTGTTATCTATCGTATCATATGAATATGCTTTACCGATATGAACTTGGTTTGTGGTGATTTGATTGGCCATTTGGCATATAGAGCACTAGTGCGACAACTGGTGCTATATACCCACAACTGGTACATCTAGCCTAATGACGCTAAAGGTATTTTCGAAAAAAAAATTCGGATACCGATTAGAATTTCCAAAGAAATTCCTGGGTCCCTTTAAAAATCCAGAATATTTCTAAGAAAATTTAGGAAAATCAGTTTTTTAAGAACAATTTTGGCGTATATACTTAAATTTAAAAATTAATATTTGATTTAGTGGGTCACGTGCCTCAGCTTGATTCCGCCAGTGATCTTGTTTAATCTTGGCTTTTTCACTCTCAAAAAATTGAGTTGAGAATGTGTTGGTACGCTTTTCTCAATCTACGGAAGCAATTCAAGAATGACTCACACCAGGGTAGTGAGCTAACTCCCATCGTAGTTGGTACTGATTGGTTTACAAATCTAATTTAAACGCTAGCCCAACTACTGACTATAACTGAGTTGTATGTAACACGTATTTTAGAGTTCCTACTTTCCATTGCGTACTATTACTGCAATGAACAAATCATGGTTTATTAGGAATCGGTAATCAAAAATACCCTTCCATTTTTTTTCAAATTTGTCTTGTGAAAATCGGTTTACGTTCGTTATAGCTTTCATTCGTTCTTTCCAAAATTTCATGAAATGCTATCAAATAAATTTTGTGTGTTTGTGTGCAATTTCAACAAGTACGCTGATTCAGTTTTTTATGCGGTATATATGCACCATGTTAAATCAAAATGACATAAATTCATATAATATTGACCTGTTCTGAATATGTTTTGTGTCCATTGTGGAACATACAATAGAAGATGTTCGTGACTGCAAAAAAATCCTGAAGTAAATGCCTTCAGATGTATACGCGTAACAAATGATCTATATATAATATGTATGAAAGACGTTCGCGGTTATCCAAGAAAATCCTGAAGTGAAGGCTTTCAAAATCTACACGCGTAATAAAACAGGCCTGTTTTAATTATGTTATTAAATTTTTGGATTGGCTTTCAGTTAAGAGTAATAGAGCTAACAATTTTAATCATCGCCGACGTTTGGATCGAAAAATGCCAGTAAATTTGTAAAAATCAATCGGTCACTGTACTTTTTGACACTAGCAGGATTAAAACTAACTGGCGAAACGGCCCGTTTTCCCTTCGCCTGATCCAGGAACGAAATTTTGCCAACCGCAAGAAGTTACACGGGGGGTATACACGATACTTCAATCGGGAAAATTATTCTGAAAATAAGGCTGAAAAATTCATAAGGTTGAACACGAAAGGCTAAAAAAAATCTTACATAAGGCTGAAATAACGAAATGCTGAAACACGAATGGCTGAAAAATTGCGAGTAACAGATTTTGATTGAAAAAATCATATTTATGACTCCTTGTTGTCCTTCGATTTTGATACATTTTTGCCTTTCTCGTATACTAAGTATACGTAAAGGCTATATGATCGCTCCAAAAACAAACTTTTCATAGAAGGCCCGGCCCGGAGACCCATAGTGTTATATACCGATCGACTCAGCTCGACGAATTGAGGTAATGTCTGTGTGTGTCTGTGCGCATCTACCCAAAAAACCTCAGATGAATCCACCTAGCGGTGATGGTGCCTTTCTCGTTTTTTTCGCGTGAGTAATTTCTACGCACTTTTGGTATAAAAAAAAGTATTTTGGCCTTAACTTCTTAGCCCATAGTCCGATCCGGCCAATTTTCAATAAGAAACAATGGAACAGGATTCTGCGTTGAATGCAACTTGTTGCGAGCGAATCCGCTGCTTGAAAAATGAGCGAGAATTTTGTATGTGTTTCTTATGTAAAAAAAATAAATTTTGGCCATAACTTTGAAACCCATAGTCCGATATCTCCAATTTTCAATACGAAACAATGGGATAAGATTCTGCGTCGAATGAAACTTGTTGCGAGTAAATCAGGTAAGAGTAAGTACCTAAAAAGTGAGTGAGATTTTTTCTTATAAAAAAATATATTTTGGCCCTAACTCCGAAGCCCATAGTCCGATTGGGCCAATTTTCAATACGAAACAATGGGACAAGATTCCGCGTCGAATGCAACTTATTGCGAGCAAATTCAATTCAGGATAAGTGCCTGAAAAATGAGTGAGATTTTTTTGCGCACACACATACACACACACTCCATTGCTTAGGAAGAAAAAACAAAACGCATACACACACATACACACACACGCACACACAGACACCACCTCAGTTCGTCGAGCTGAGTCGATCGGTATATAGCACTATGGGTCTCCGGGACTCCTATAAAAAGTTCGTTTTTGGAGCGAACATATAGCCTTTACGTATACTTTGTATACGAGAAAGGCAAAAAAATCACTCATTTTTCAGGTACTTATTCTTAACCGATTTACTCGCAGCAAGTTGCATTCGACGCAGAATACTCTACCATTGTTTCTTATTGAAAATTGGTCAGATCGGACGATGGGTTCGGAAGTTATGGCCAAAATACCACTTTTTTAAAAGAAAAATTGAGTAAAAAAATGTCACTCATTTTTCAGGCACTTATCCTTAACCGATTCACTCGCAACAAGTTGCATTCGATGCAGGATACTCTACCATTGTTTCCTATTGAAAATTGGTCAGATCGGATTATGGGCTCGGAAGTTATGGCCAAAATAACACTTTTTTATAAAAAAAATTGAGTAAAAAAATGTCACTCATTTTTAAGGCACTTATCCTTAACCGATTTACTCACACAAGTTGCATTCGATGCAGAATACTCTCCCATTGTTTCCTATTTAAAATTGGCCAGATCGGACTATGGGCTCAAGAGTAATGGCCAAAATACTATTTTTATAATGCATGAGAAAGGCACTATCATCGCTAGGTGGATTAATCAGGGTTTTTTTTTGTCCGCACAGCACAGGAAATTTGGAAACCTGCCGAGTCCCTAATTATTAACAGTGATGCTCAGAGCCTAAAATATTCAACAAGCAACTTCGTTCCGAATTATACCCTAATGAATTATGAATATTCAAAACATAGAATGATATAGTCAGACGACTACTGCACCAATTCATTCATTCGGCTGTCACTGATTGTGCCTACTATGTGTAGAAAAAACATAGTTAGCATCTGTTAGCATTGTTTATGTTGATGTTTACCGTTGAAAGTGCCTCACGGACGAAAATCAGATTTAGTTTTATGTGATAAATTACTTTACTCATTTGAAACGTGTTCAGATTTCAGATAATTTATCAATTTGTGAAATTTAGCATTAGCATTAGCATTGTTACGGTGTAATTCGTAGATTGGACACTAGTGATACTCATGTTTAACTTTTGAGATCCTTATCTAGAATGCTATCAGAAATCAAGAAGGGGAGTGGTTCTTGATTCCAGTCTTAAACAAAAATAACAAAAGCATGAGGATTACTACTCCTTGCCACGCCCATCTTCACCGTAACTAGGAAGTGTTGATGTAGTACTTACTAGCAACCCTATAACCAGAGACCGGCGGAGTGAAAAACTGTAGAAATGGCAACGTATGAAAATGCATGAAATCGTCAAAATAATACTGGCAGCACTTGAACTTTTTGCTTGCTTCTTATGGAAGCAAAAAGTAAACAAGTCGAATTGGAACCGCTTTTGACGGTTCGATTGGAAACAAGATGGCGTCTTCGCCGATCTCTTATTCTAGTATTTCTAGTACTTACCGACTTAGCGACACCCTTATAAGTACCACGGAGTTGTATAATGAGGAAGGTATTCGTTGGGTCAGGATGTGCCTGTAGCTGGCAATGTAACCGTGGTAGATCTTACCCCGTAACACATCACGTAAAGGTGTCTACCCAGCATTACGGGTAATATTATCAATTCAGTGCAAATCCGAATTATAGCCGCTAACAAAGTTGGATTTTTCTCACAATTCGTACGTTAAACCTAACTTCGGAAGTGGTGCGCTGTTTTCATTTGGTGATGTGCTATACAGCGCACTACTTCCGAAATTAGGTTTAACGTATGGATTGTGAGAAAAATCCAATTTCAATAGCGGCTATAATTCGATTTTCTACTGAATTTATAATAATTTATCAATTTGTGAAATGTGCATAAATATTCAATGACTAATATTCAACCGAATATTGACAGTCCAGAGCCGACTATGAATGTGTCTGGAAGTGAGCTGACAAGTGAAGAAAGGTAGACTTCACCAAAAAATTTCGATTATTTTACACTCTGGTGATGCTTGCTTACACGTTATTGGTTGGCTACACGGGGAGTGGACCATGACGAGGAACAGAAACGATAGCACGAGCAAGCTGTTGGAGACGCGTGGTCATTCACATGGCCACAAGCACTACATTGTTCGCAGGCAGAGTTTGCAGAAATCGTTCTCAATAGATAACGAACAACGATACAAAAACTGTTCCGAATCATAACAAACCATGATAACAAATTTATCAAACTTGTATACAAGTGCGAAAAAAAACAGAATCGGATAGGCAGCCCCCACAAAGAAGTGATAATTTTCGCTTTTTTTCTCGCTTATTTTGTGTTTTTGACCACACAGCTGTGTAGAACAAGTTAAAATGCATCATCAGAACCAGTGCCCCCCGCGTTTGGAGCTTTATAAAAGAAATTTATCATGAGGTATAGCCTCTCGAATCAGTTCTTTATCATGACAGTTGCGAAGAAAGTCACTTACGGTATGCTACATATCGTATATGTATACAGAGATGATAAGTTAGAGACTTTCTAATTTTCTTTTGGATTAAATCCTTGTTCGCTGGATAGGTTACGCCAACCTTTATACGGACTTATTCATGAAAAAACGGGTGGCCACTGAATAGCGGGAATGGAAAGAATGGCTTGAGAAGAAAACTACAAAGAAGTACAGTTCAATCTGATTTACGTTATTTAAAAAGTAGACATTAGTATTTAAAATGAATGTATAATAGTATATGGTCCGTAGTCCGCCGTGCGACGTAGTTTAATCTTGCAGGTATCACATGACCGCTGGACGGATGCCATTTCCGGATGCCGCTTCTTATCCTATTGATCAGTTGCTTCGTGTCTTTGGCTTTCCAATCACCTTTGTGTACAATGGAGCTCAGTAGCCCAAAAATACTTTAGCAGATTTCGAAACATTTTCACGCCTTATATTGTCTAGCATGTACTTCTTCCACGATCTTTGTTCGCTTAAAAGTACTGTACAATGCGTGCCGAGGTACTTCCTGTTTTGATTGCATATTTTATAACTGAACATGCAGGAGTTTGTGGGCTTTGTGGATTCAATATTCTGAATTCTAATGATTCTTTCACATAAGGAATTATTTCTCTGAAGCAATAATTGAAGTATTAAAATTCTCGTTTTTTAGTGGCTACCCGTTATTTAACACAATTGAACCTGTATTACTGGATTTCTAGCTAGGATAAACAAAAATCTGCTAACACCTGAGGTGGCTCTCAGGTACTGTGGGGATGGATCTCTTTGAATCCAAAACCCTTTCACTAGTCCGTATCCACCGGCCCAAAATTAAGTATGGCATTATACATCGGGGTGAGAGAGGTGTTCACTCACAGCATAACAGTAGTCTTTAGCTCTACTGCAGCCGATGATTTTGCGGTGCACCACGGTGCTCTACCACGCCCATGCATTCCAGGCACTCTGCAGCTTCTGCTTACCTGAACCTATGCAACAACTTTTTAAAAACATTCATGTTCAGATAACACCTGTGATATAGGCGAAAGTCGATCTGTCCATGCTTTCTATTAACCCAACTCAGCACATCCGGAATCAGTCTGTGGGTCCAACGACCTTTGACTGCCATGAGTAGTGATGCTCTCTTGACACGTCGCACTTGTACCGAATCCCTGTCGTTGAAGCACTCCACATCTTCCTTCAGAAGTATGTCTATCGGCATCTTCCCAGCAGTGACGCCCACCCCCTCAACCGGTGTACTCTGATTATTTTTTGTACATTGTACCGTGCAAACTCAAACGTCGGACGCTTAAGCACTTTCTGTGATATACAATCATCCTGTTTACTCAAATTTTAAGTCACACTGTTTAAATCACTATTGCAATCACTAAGTATAGTATTCATCTATGAAATACGTATTTCATATGTGCGAGATATTGCGAAGAGTGTTCGCAATTTATGAAAATGTCCGGCTTCTGTTTGATTCAAACCTTGGGCACCGGCGGGGTTGGATTCATATTTCGGACTCAAGATTCAAACTTCGGACAAACTTATTTCAGAAAATTTCCCATACGAATTGAAGCGTCCGAAGTTTGAGAGAACGTGAGAGTAAATCGTCGATTTCCCCTCTTGGGAAAAAATGTTGCAAAAGGCAGTTTTTTTGAAAACTAAAGCGAAATACAACCAAATAAAGCATCCACCGGATATAATTATGTCTTCGCTATTGGATGATGTAGTTTTGAAACAAAAATACTTCCCCCATCCAGCTGATGACTGCTTTTTCTCCTCGGTGACTGGTTTTCTTACTGGGGGGTGGTATGAGCACGTGGCTGTCTTTCTCGTCAATGACTGCATGACGGTAATTTGAGCCTTAAGTACAGCCTATCCTCAAGAAGTAATGCTGGAAAGCTGTCCCGGGGGAAATTAGGGTTGGAGCCCAAGGAGGGTTTAGTAGGTGAGAGTCCCACACTCCAGTACACTGCCATGTGGTAGCTTGGCAACTACTACGCGTGTGCTGGGTCAGTGCATTAGCATTACTCCTTGTAAAAACAAAAAAACACCGGCTATAAGCCTACGCACCTGACTATGCACCACTGATCCGTTGGACACCATTCGCGATATAAATTTTATTTTTTGCACAATCGATGTGCCTCGTAAAATTGAGCTTATCGTTGATCATCACGCCCAGATGCTTCAATGAACTCACGGAGTTGACTGTGCGAGACCCTACCTTTATCCTCGCTTGCAGCAACCCATGTTTTGTGATGTGCTAAGGGCAACCTTCTTGAATTGAGCCATGTTCCGACCTCGCTAACCTCTATAACATTACATCATCCGCGAAGTCTTCTATTTTCTCACCGGCAGGGAGATTGAAGCGTAATACTCCGTCATACATGATATTCCACAGAACCGGTCCGAGGATCGATCCCTGTGGAACACCCGCTGACATTTTAATCGACTGCTGACCAGCGTCGGTGTCGACTAACAATATCCTGTTCAAAAAATAACTTTTTAAAATCCTGCACAGATAATGCTCAACCGATGCAGGGAGTCAGCTATCAGCCCAGCTAGCATTTTAAGCGCGATTCACCACGAGTACGATGGCCTACGTCACTCTTGTACTAACTGTTAATAATACGATGCTGTCGATGGTACATTCATAAAGCTTCATGTCGAATTTGAATAAAATAATATTCGTGATGCTCGTGTACCGCAATTGTAGTTCACGATTTCAAAAATCAATTGGTTAGGAAAAGAGGCCCCAAAACACACGCCCTTCGACCCACAAACGACTTCAGTCGAGTTCATCACTTCAACTGCGAAGTGCTATAATTAGTAAAGTAAAAAAAACAGTTTCTCCGTACTAACTTTAAACGGTTTACTCTAAGTCAGTTTTTATCCAACTCAGCTCAATTTTTGAAGGACAGTTAGAACATGAAACAGAATCGTATGAGCGCTATGGCGCAAAATCGGTTTTTCTAAAACCTCCCTAGTGTATGCAGTACAGGAAAAGATCGTGATCGTAATGAGACAGCGAGTAAAACGTATTTTTCTGTTCCCGGAAACCAAACGAAAATACCGTAGGCTCTTTGATCTTTTTCGTATGAAAAGCGCATAGAAATCAAAATTTTTCAATAATTTGACTATATTTTTGCAAAGAATAACGACTTGTCGATTGATAAACATATTTCATCAAATCACCCAGTTGTAAGTGGTAATTTAATCGATAACGAACCAGATATTACATGCTCATCAAAGGAATCAAAATTGAGCCTTTCATTGTTCGTTAGAGAGTGAGAGCAGCATATATGTTAATATTGCGTTATACCCTCATTGGAATAGAAAAATTCCAGTATTGTGTGTAGTCCCCATGAATGATTTTCAGCGAATGATCATCCTATAGGGAAGGGATATTGAAAACGCGCATCATCATAGCGCACGAGTATATGGAGACGCATGGTACATTTATGTATATTAGTTTGATGGAGCAAAAACTTCTTATGACTAAACTTGGTGTGCAAAATCCATCATAGGGTGTACCGGTCGTGGCCATAGCACCAGTTTTGGCCATAGTTGGAACAATAATCAATGAATCTCCTTTCCACTTCTGATTCTTGAGATTTTTTTATTCATTATTGGGATATCTGCTTGTTCTCGATTGAGAATTGCTGCTTATGTGCATGGTACTTCCGTGAAAAACTTTATATGAAAATTTCCCGAGTACAAATGCTTTCATTTTGTAGATATGTCACGCCCTTTCTCGTCCACATTTTTGAATAAACAAAGAGAAACAATTTGCTACACTGGATCCAGTGAAAATTGTGAAGTGGAGAGCAGTCAGTCAATAGTTGTAAAACTCGTGCTTCACTCTTTGTCATAATGACAACTATTTGTCAAGTTCATCCACACATATATTAAACTGATTAGATATCGATATTTATATCAGACAGATTAATCAAATATTTGTCATTACGTAATTAGTGTATTATAAGTTTTTCCCATAAAAACATAAATTGACTCAAGTGATAAATTCGAAATAAATATTTAAAATCAATATTGAAAGTTTTTGGAAATTTGACTGCTTGGAAGTTAGCTCACAGGCTCATAGTAAAATCAAGTTAAAGGTGTTCAATACGCGAACTTATTAGGTTTTTCGAAAACAATTTAAAATAGTTCCTGTGCACCAAAATTCATGAAATTTTGGATTTATACTCAGTTTTTATAATAGACTAGTTTATTTGTGGACGCAGTAGCGCCCATGGCAAGTGTTTTTCTTTCAATCAAAATTTTCAACGTCTGTTGTCTGTGATTTTTTTTCATGCTGTGTCTGGTTGTCTAAGGTTGCCACTGGTTTTGTTTTCTTCATCTGATTATAGTAAAAAAGTATTGAAATGTCAAATATTTTAATTTTTTTGAAAATTTCCCCGCGTGCTGCGTCTGGTTGGCTAGTCACCGGACAGACAAACACGGCTATTATATATAGTATTCAAGAAAGATATGTATTGATCTCAATACCTATAAAAAAAACTCAATTGCCTCTATACAGCCTGCAATTTTACCGGGACTCCTAAATTATCAGAAAGATGCTAATAGACATATGTAAACGAATGTTTACGGTTTTGAAATATGAACTGCTCTAAAGTACACTTAGCGTGCTCCTTCATCGGTTTAATGTGTTTTCCGATGATTTTATAGTACAGCAAGCGCTTTTCCTTCCCAGCAAATCCCGATTTTCCCCGGAAGTACAGCTTGATTTTGGGCCGGAAATAGTGAACCCAACAGCACATCACTTAGATTACGCTTCACCTAGTTGTCTGGTTACAGAGTTCCTGTTACCCCTAGAAAAAGATGCTCCATCGCTTCACAGTCTTGGACTTCCTGTCGATGCTTTTTTTATTCGAAAAAAATGTTGTCTATTCTGCTCCTGTTTGTATCGTTCCATATGTTAACCCTCGTGCGGTGCTGCAGCAATCTCGTTCCTATTTCATCACACTATTCTAAGAACCTCACAGTTGAAAAACCGATAATAACAGAGTAATAATTACTAGTAGTGGGCAATTAAAGTAAAGTCCATTTGCTAACTGATTAGCTGATCTCCTATCTGACCGGTAAAGGATTTTTTTGCAGATATAAATAACATAAATAGACGTAATCAACATGAAGCCATACATCTTCGACAGCAAATTGCTCTTAATTAATTTCTACACTTGTATGCTTTCAGAGATGTCTCGACATGTCATTGCAACTTAACGAACTAACAAACTATGCCCCAATTCATCATTATCCACCTACCTGTGCCGAGTAACCGAAGAAGGTGGGGGCCCATCCCTTCACTAGACCCTTGGCGCCCTCCTCAGCGACCGAGACCTTGAAGCCGTGGAACAGGTTTTTGTATTTGGCCTGGTCGACCTGTAGACGACACTTGACCAAATCCAGCGGCACCACGAAGGTGTGCGTCGAACCGCACGAGATGATACCACCGAGACCGCACAGCAGGTAGAACTGGTTCGAACCGAACTCCACCTCGTCGGAGGCAGCGGCCGCCAGGGTTCGTCCGCTGGCAATCAACGATTTGGGATTTTCGCTGGGCGCTGCTGCATCACATTGTGCCTTTGTGAACGGAGTCTTGAAGGGGGAGTTCCGAGCGGCGTCCAACAGTGCGGAGAACATTTTTGCTGGGTTTCGGATTTATTCTGCAATAAAATAAAAAAAAAGATGACAATAATGTAGTCCAGTAGATTCCAAGATCTTTGCCTGTTATTCCAAAAGTGGTAGTCCCCGATGCAGCTTAGACTTCTACACCCTGAATCCCCACAAGCTGACGAAAAACTGAAGATTATCCAATCATTTTCGTCTCGACATTGCATAATTTCCTTCCTTCCTTCCTGACGAAGAAGAGCATGCTTTTTCACAGAGTAACTTGGTACACGTTTAGTGCACAAGATGAGTATTGTGAGCTTAAAAATAGTTCGCGTTTTTTGTTTATCTTCAAGCGAATGAGTGTGGAGCAGTTCGAATAGACCATGCGACAACCAGAGGTTGAAATCGCAACACAAGAGAAAGTGACAACGGCGAGTTGCCAAACAAAACCCAAGCTGGTGATTCGTGGGAGAAGAGGAGCACGTGTTGCCGTTTGTATAAGGTCAAGATATATTTATCTGCCGATCAAAGTGTTTTATAACTCAATTTATTTTATGGATAATACATTCATGTTTTTCTATTGATTTACATCATCAATTAATGAAAAGGTGATCATGATTTTTATGTCCCCAGTTGTATATTAATTTGCCCTACCGTGGTTCAGGTGTTTTGTAGTATCTTGTATAGCAAGTTCAAATACAATATAATATTCCGGAGATGTCAAAAAAATATCTTCAAAACCTCAATTATATACAACATATAAATAAATTTAAAATACTCAGGACAACGTGCTCCATCTGATCATATTGTCTCATGCGTACACTAAGTGACGCCGGGTAGATGACGTGACGTGGTTCATTACGAAGTAAGATCTACCATACTGTCAACTGGTTGGTGATCTGCTAAATCATTATTCGAAAAATTGAATATGTCCAATTGGTCTATTTTATATATCATATTATATATACCCTAGATAAGAGAATCGAAAAATATTGAAGCGTTATGTTTATTCAGTCAAAAAAATGGGCTGGCGTAGTGAAAAAGCTGGAAATAAATAATCACTGCTTACTTTGTATGTTATGAAGTCAATTTTTCTCCAAACAGAAGGTTTTTATATTCCGTGTATAGTAGAAAATCGAAAATTTGTTTTCAATAAAATGAAATATCTGCAGTTATCAGACGTCGCAACTCATTTCTGATTAGTGCGCGTGTATGATGCGCACTACTAATGAAATATTTCAAATTGTCGCGACTCACGTCACAGCGCGAGTGCTCAATCGCGCGGTCCGGTTTGGTGGCGGCCCGACAATATACCGTTTCAAACCTCAGCTTTCCGATTGCTTTGCACGTAAAGATTGATATCCAAAAGTTGTAGAGGAAAAACTTTCATTATTTTAATTTTTCGCTATAAAATGGTCCCGCAAACCTAATGTCCCCAGAAGTCCGCTCATCTGTAAATGGGGGAATGAAATATAACCCTACCACCTAATAGTGAGTGAACGCTGCAGACAAAGTTTTCTTGAGAATTGTGGTTTGTATTCTCTATACCTCCTCGTAATGATTAGAAAATGAACAACATTATCACTAGATTGCTATTTTATGCAAGATGTATTGGAAGCAAAAAAAAATGGCGTGTACCACTTCTTGAAGGATTAACGAATGCCCTTAAAGAGTTAAAAAAGACTAAGATTAATCCAGCTAGCGATGACGATGCCTTTCTCTATTCAATCCCTCGGTTTTGCCTTAGTGTGTTACACATCATAAATAATTGCCTACATTACGGCTCTTGCAAACGCTTTAAGGCAAATCAACCAACCAACCGTATTTGATTCAATTTTCTTCATAACTTTTGAACGCCCGCAACACCCGGACGCGCCGTAGAAAGCTTGTTGGAAGCCCCTGATTGCCCCAATCCAGTCCCGCTCTCTGCTGCCTCCGTTCATCATAGCCGTCTGGGTCCTGAGATTGGTGGTGGGAAAGGGGGCTTCCACCTTGCTTGCACAGGCAAGTATACGACATCACAGAGCGATCCGTTCTATCATCCGTCTAGTCAGTTTGTTTGTCTAGTCAGCAGCACTTGAAAATTACAAGCCGAACATCGGGACGCAATCTTGTCACTAGCTCTGAGGAAGCCTCAACCCCTTTCAACGGAGTCGAACGCCTCCTGCCAGCGACCAACAGCCGTCCCGGTCCTGTGTCTCAGTTGGGAGATAAGGTCTAACTCCATCTACAGGCAAGTACACAACACCACGGAACAATCCGCTCTCTGATCCGTTTTTCGTCCTTAGCATCAACGATCCATTCTCAAGCTCTGCTAGTTTGTGACCGAGATCTAACCCAAGCTATCGACTCGCACCAAGCCAAACGCAACGTCCAGCTCCGGCTGATTATTCATTCAGTTCTCTACCGGGACGCACACTTAACACCGGTCGTGAGGAAGCCCCTATTCCACTCATCGCAGTCGAGCCATCCCTACCAGCGACCAGCAGCCGTCCCGGCCCTGCGTATGAGCTGGGAGACGGGGTCTTCCGGAAACCAATTTTTGGCAAGTATTATCAACCATCAGCTTCGCCTTCGTCTAAAATCCCTCCGATTTGCAGTAAATCTATGCGCACGCAGCGACTGCGAGCACCACTTAGCAATCCTCAACATCAACGTCAAGCCTCGGCTGTTTATCCGTCTTGTTCTGCACCGGGACGCACATTCGACACAAGCAGTGAGGAAGCCCCTATCCCACTCATCGCAGACGAGTCACTCCTGCCTGCGACCAGCAGTCGTCCCGGCCCTGCGTTTGAGTCGGGAGACGGGGCCTTCCGACCTTCAATGTTTGGCAAGTATGATCAGCGACCAACTATTGCTTCGCCTAAGAGTGTCTCAAATTCCAGTGTACAAAAGCATCGCGATGAGAAAGCAACAGACATTACCATCTACTATCAAAACGTAGGTGGTCTGAACACCAGCATCGACGACCACCGCACTGCTATTTCCTGCTTTGACGTTATAGTAATAACAGAGACATGGCTCGACTCCAGAACACTTTCCAGCCAAATGTTTGGTCACGATTACAAATTATTTCGTTGCGATCCAAATCAACACAACAGCAGGAAGTCTACTGCTGGCGGTGTCTTGATTGCCGTGCGTTCCAGAATCAAAGCAAAACCAGTTGAAACCGATTCTTGGAGGAGTCTTGAACAAGTCTGGGTATCAATCGAGATGGGTGACCGAAGACTGTTCCTGTGCTCGTTGTATATTCCTTCTGATCTGGTCCGTGACATACAACTCATCAATACTCACTGCCAGTCAGTCTTCGCCGTCTTAGAAACGGCCACTCCGACTGACGAAGTGCTTGTCCTGGGCGATTTCAACCTGACTGGTGTCTTTTGGGAGCAGTCCCACAGCGGTTTCCTTTACCCTGATCCAGAACATTCGATCCTGCATGCTGGCGCTGTAAGCCTTTTGGATAACTACAGCTCAGCCACTCTTAGCCAAATTAACGGCATTGTGAATGCAAACGATCGCACTTTGGACCTCTTTGTAAGCAGACAGGGCAATGCACCGCTCATCTTGCCAGCACCTTGCACACTGGTCAAAAATGCTGCTCATCACCCTCCACTACTTATCAGCATCGAATACAGTCATGCACACGACTTCATCGAACGTACTGCGCCCGTGTCATACGATTTTAAGAAAGCCGACCACTTAAGACCACATTATTACAGATGTATTATCATGTATCGATTGGGAAAACGTTCTCAATACGCATGATGTGGATGAAGCTGCTCTAGCCTTCTCACATGTCATGATGTACGTCATCGATAGGCACGTTCCAAAGAGAGTTCTGAATAACATTTCGCGACCTCCGTGGCAGACAAGCGTTAAGCGAAGACAGTTAAGAGAGCTGCTCTGAGGCGATTTACCAAATATCGGACATTACCACTGCGAGATCAGTACGTTAGTACGTTAGACTCGCAGCTAGCAACGTTCCATTAAGCAGCCAAACATTAGGCGTGTTAGATGTCGACGTTGACGCTATATCTAGGGCCGCAACAAAACTCAAGTCGTCCTATAATCCAGGACCAGACGGTATTCCGTCTGCTTTCCTCAAAAAACAAATTTCTTGTTTGCTTGACCCTCTTCATCGTATTTTTCATTTGTCTAGTGGAATATTTCCATCTTGCTGGAAAATCGCTCACATGTTCCCGGTGCACAAGAAAGGTAGCAAACGCAACGTAGACAATTACCGAGGAATCACGCCATTAAGCGCCGTTCCTAAGCTGTTCAAACTCGTTGACATGGAACCACTACATTCGCACTGCAAGCAACATCTCAGCCCCGACCAACACGACTTTACCGCCGGTCGTTCTACCACTAGCAATGCTATGCTTTACTTCGTACATCACCAACAGCTTGCTCAGAAGGATGCAAATCGATGTTATCTACACCGATCTGTCTGCCGCATTTGACAAGTTGAACCATGCTATCGCTGTTACCAAACTCGACAGTTACGGTATCGGTAGTAATTTATTGTGCTGGTTCCTCTCATACTTGACTGGCCGACAACTGATGGTGACTTTATATGACTTTGAATCGAATAGTTTCCAAGCATCACTGGAATACCGCAAGGAAGTCATCTTGGGCCACTACTTGGCCATTCTGCCATTCCTGTTCTACTTCAATGACGTCCATCTAGTCATCGAAAGCCCTCGACTGTCGTACGCTGACGATTTGAAAATGTTTCTCCAAATTAGTTCAACTACTGACTGTCTTAATTTACAACGGCAGGTCACTCATTTTGCCAGCTTGTGTTCTCTAAACCGTATGGTCGTGAACCCAGCCAAGTGCTCCGTCATGACGTTCACTCGAAAGAAACAGCCGATAATTTTCGACTACAACCTACTTGATACAACACTCGAACGCACAAATCACATCAAGGACCTTGGTGTAGTCCTGGACTCAGAGCTAACATTTAAGCAGCACATCTCGTACTCTGTCGATAAAGCTTCTAGGACTTTGGGACTATTATTAAAGATTGCCAAGAATTTTTCCGACATTTATTGCTTGAAAGCCATCTACTGTTCTCTTGTGCGTTCTACTCTAGAGTACTGCTTTGCAGTTTAGAGCCCAGCGTACAACAATGGCGCCGAATGGATTGAATCGGTCAAACGTCGGTTCCTGCGATTTGCACTTCGGAATTTGCCATGGAGGGATCCGTTTTGCCTACCGAGCTATGAGATCCGATACCAGTTGATCGATCTGGAACTTCTTCGTGCTAGGAGAGATACCACCCAGGCGATGACGATCGCCGATATTCTACAGGGACGAATCGACTGCGAAGGTATTCTGGAGCAGATAGATTTGAATGTTTGACCAAGGACATTATTATTAATATCTTTATTAATGGGGTTTTCGGCCCTGGGCCGGTTCACCTACACACGCACAAACATACATTTGTTCAGCTCGACGAGCTGAGTCGATTGGTATATAACATCATGGGTCTTCGAGATTTCTATAAAAAATGATAGCCTTTCTGTACAACTTTGTTGTACGAGAAAGGCAGAAAGTTCTTAAATATTCTTTCACAAAATATACACAGGATTCTGTTTTATACGTTTTTTTTTTCGCTCGTATTTTTGATCGTGTGTCTTTAATTTACCACCAAAATCTTTGCAACATGTTTAAAAAAAAATCCTGAATAAATCAAAACAAAATAACATGATAATTATTATGCGTTTAACATTCAGGATGAGTGCAAAATTGAGAAAATGAAAATCGTGTAAAAACAGAATCCAGTGTATGTTGCATAGAAATAGTTTTCATTGAACACATATTTTTGGCCACCCATTTGTATGAGTATCCCCCATAGTGGTATGATGCGTTCTCAAAGATCTGCCAGCATAAAGACTCCCCTATACCTAAGCGAATTCATCGCCATCGACTCTATCGACTGTGGATCTCATTCGCCGGTTGACTTGATATCCTATAATAAACATTTGAACCGGATGTATTAGTTACGATGCTGCAAGTTCCAAGAACCACTTGTTTTTTTGGATGCTATGGAGGTTATGAGATCTCTCCTAAGGATTTCCGCAAGCTGAGATTCCCGCAAGCTGTTGGTACACAATCTTGAAGACTTCGTTATGGCGACCGAGATAGATTGAACATCCGGACACGATATGCTCGATCGTCTCTTCTACTGAATTGCACTTCCTGCAGCTGTCCTCCACATTTTCGTGCAATATATAGTGCAGATAATTCTTCGTCGCAATTACCCGGCCCTGGATAGCTACCATGAATCCTTCTGTTTCTAAGAAAAGTTCGCCACGCATTCGACGCCGCTTTGTCGATACATTTAGGCTCCAGTTGATGAAGGTGCGTCCAATTCATCTGCTTCTGCTTCCACGATGCGATTAGCTCATCGACAGGGTCAGATTCACACAACGCGACAGATTTCGTGGCGGTTCTAGCTCTCCACGAAGTATCTTTGTCACTGCTGAATTTGGGAAACACCTAGGGCACGGCAAATGTGTTAATCGCCTTCCCTTGTTGCCGGCCGACAAGAAGCTCTTCAAAATATCGTTAATACGATGCAAAAACTTTTCCTGCAGCTCTTTCTTGATCTTTGTGTGGCGAATTGTCTTCAGTTGCAGGAAACATAGGAACTTGTACGTTTCGTCTTCAACCATGTTTCGAATCTCCTCCCGTCCGTTGACGCGGAAACTGTCGGCATCCAGCATGTGACTCCGGTGTAGAAGTATGAACCGACATTTATCGATAGCTAACTTCATCCGGATGTCGTTGTTGAATACCATTACAAACTGCATAAATTGGTGCAGCTTCTCAAATTCCGCAAACAGCTTCAAATCGTTCGTAAAGAAGGTGTGGGTAGTATTTGTACATTTGGGTAATATTTGTACCTGCGTTTTCTTCAAATGATAGCCGTAGTTGTGTTGGTTGAGTGCTCTGCTAAGAGAGTTCACTGCAACGCAAAACCGTAGAGGATTAAAGGTATCGCCTTGGAATATGCCCCTCCTGATGCTAAGAGTCCTGGATCGTAAAACTTTTCTACATCAGTAACGTATAATATAGTAATGTAGCCTACCAAATTTTCCTACAGTTACCGAAATAAACAAAAGTAGAGCAAACGGATGGATTCAACAGCAACAGAGTTGGCAACGAAAACACGACAACCGTTGGAGAGACGAATCTTGGAACGTGAAAACTTTGAATGAACTCGTACGTGTTTGGCTCATGGCTCTTGACCTACAGCTAGTCGGCGTGGCAGCAATTCAAGATATACGGTGGCCAAAACCCGGAGACAGTGAATTTGGAGCTGTGGATCTCATCGCAAACACTTCATTCAACCACATCTTCTATACTGTAGAGTTAGAGGGAGATCTAGTGTTGTTGGTGCTGAGGTAGTGCTTTATGGGAATGTGATTGAAGTTGTTGAAGAATTTGTTTACCTTGGACCGCATGTGACACGACGTTTTCCGTGAGGTTATAAGACGTAATAAGACGTTATAAGGTTATAAGCCCAAGTCCTGGTGTAAGGTGGGACGCTAAACAGCCCTGACACGACGGCCCTCCGACGAGACAGGAGGTTTGCGCAGGCCCAATAAGCCGCCTGGAAAACCAATTATTACGAACAATATAAGAGATAATGCGACTCGATATAATCGGCAAAGACCTAGGCGACTAATACAGGATTACGATTGGAAGCTTGGAACATGGAATTGCAAGTCGCTAGGTTTCGCAGGTTGCGACAGGATGATCTACGATGAATTACATCCTCGCAACTTCGACGTCGTGGCGCTGCAGGAGATTTGCTGGACAGGACAGAAAGTGTGGAAAAGCGGGCATCGAGCGGCTACCTTCTACCAAAGCTGTGGCACCACCAACGAGCTGGGAACCGGCTTCATAGTGCTGGGTAAGATGCGCCAACGCGTGATTGGGTGGCAGCCAATCAACGCAAGGATGCGCAAGCTGAGGATTAAAGGCCGTTTCTTCAACTATAGCATCATCAACGTGCACTGCCCACACGAAGGGAGACCCGACGACGAGAAAGAAGCGTTCTATGCGCAGCTGGAGCAGACATACGATGGATGCCCACTGCGGGACGTCAAAATCGTCATCGGTGACATGAACGCACAGGTAGGAAGGGAGGAAATGTATAGACCGGTCATCGGACCGGATAGTCTGCATACCGTATCGAATGACAACGGCCAACGATGCATAAACTTCGCAGCTTCCCGCGGAATGGTAGTCCGAAGCACCTTCTTTCCCCGCAAAAATATCCACAAGGCCACATGGAGATCACCTAACCAAGAAACGGAAAACCAAATCGACCACGTTCTAATCGACGGTAAATTCTTCTCCGACATCACGAACGTCCGCACTTACCGCAGTGCGAGTATTGAAGCCGACCACTACCTCGTTGCAGTATGCCTGCGCTCAAAACTCTCGACGGTGTACAACACGCGTCGAAGTCGGACGCCGCGGCTTAACATTGGGCGGCTACAAGACGGTAGACTAGCCCAAGAATACGCGCAGCAGCTGGAAGTGGCACTTCCAACGGAAGAGCAGCTAGGCACAGCGTCTCTTGAAGATGACTGGAGAGATATTCGATCCGCCATTAGAAGCACCGCAACCACTGCACGACTGGTATGACGGCGAATGTGAGCAGTTAGTAGAAGAGAAGAATGCAGCGAACGAGGCACGATATAAACAGGCGCGGAACAGACAAAACTCGATTTTCCGGAGGAAAAAGCGTCAGCAGGAAGATCGAGACCGTGAAGAGACGGAGCAACTGTACGGCGCTAATAACACACGAAAGTTCTATGAGAAGTTAAACCGTTCACGTAAGGGTCACGTGCCACAGCCTGATATGTGTAAGGACATAAACGGGAACCTTCTTACAAACGAGCGTGAGGTGATCCAAAGGTGGCGGCAGCACTACGAAGAACACCTGAATGGCGATGTGGCAGACGAAGATGGCGGTATGGTGGTGGACCTGGGAGAACGCGCGCAGGACATAATTTTACCGGCTCCGGATCTCCAGGAAATCCAGGAGGAGATTGGCCGGCTGAAGAACAACAAAGCCCCTGGGGTTGACCAACTACCAGGAGAGCTATTTAAACACGGTGGTGAGGCACTGACTAGAGCGCTGCACTGGGTCATTACCAATATTTGGGAGGAGGAAGTTTTGCCGCAGGAGTGCATGGAATGTGTCGTGTGTCCCATCTACAAAAAGGGCGATAAGCTAGATTGTAGCAACTACCGCGCAATCACATTGCTGAACGCCGCCTACAAGGTACTCTCCCAAATTTTATGCCGTCGACTAGCACCAACTGCAAGGGAGTTCGTGGGGAAGTACCAGGCGGGTTTTATGGGCGAACGCTCCACCACGGACCAGGTGTTCGCCATTCGCCAAGTACTGCAAAAATGCCGCGAATACAACGTGCCCACACACCATCTATTCATCGACTTCAAAGCCGCATATGATACAATCGATCGGGACCAGCTATTGCAGCTAATGCACGAACACGGTTTTCCGGATAAACTGACACGGTTGATCAAAGCGACGATGGATCGGGTGAAGTGCGTAGTTCGAGTTGCAGGGGCATTCTCGAGTCCCTTCGAAACCCGCAGAGGGTTACGGCAAGGTGATGGTCTTTCGTGTCTGCTATTCAACATCGCTTTGGAAGGGGTAATACGAAGAGCAGGGATTAACACGAGTGGTACAATTTTCAATAAGTCCGTCCAGCTATTTGGCTTCGCCGACGACATAGATATTATGGCACGTAACTTTGAGAAGATGGAGGAAGCCTACATCAGACTGAAGAGGGAAGCTAAGCGGATCGGACTAGTCATCAACACGTCGAAGACAAAATACTGTTGAGATAAACAATGTTTGTTCCTCGTAGAAACTGGCGATCTGGCAACATTGTACCTAAAAGTTGTCGGTTCGCAGATTGACCACATGGGTACTAAGTGTGAATGTGTGTGTTTTTTGAGATGACAAGACAACTAAATAGATGTAAATAAACATATTTTTATTATAATTGATTGGTTTAATCACCGTTACTCAATATGGGGTTGATTTATTGATATTTTTCGGTGAAAAATATCAATAAATCAACCCCATATTTTTATTATGCCACCATGACTCGTACCGCGTAGTTGTTTTTATTTCGTTGTCCCCGTGAAAGTTCCCGTATTGTGTTTTTCTTTCTCCCGCGGCCGGTTCCGTTTGTGTTTACCCGTTGCGCTGTGTCCACCTCTGCCCAACAAATACATGATAGGAAGAGGTTCAAGAGACGACAATGTGAGTCACCCACCGCGAGTTTGCATAGGTGGTGACGAAATCGAAGTGGTAGAAGAATTTGTGTACTTGGGCTCACTGGTGACTGCCGAGAATGACACCAGCAGAGAAATTCGGAGACGCATAGTGGCTGGAAATCGTACGTACTTTGGACTCCGCAAGACGTTCCGATCGAATAAAGTTCGCCGTCGTACCAAACTGACAATCTACAAAACGCTCATTAGACCGGTAGTCCTCTACGGACACGAAACCTGGACGATGCTCGTGGAGGACCAACGCGCACTTGGAGTTTTCGAAAGGAAAGTGCTGCGTACCGCAGATGGCGGACGGTACGTGGAGGAGGAGAATAAACCACGAGTTGCATCAGCTGTTGGGAGAACCATCCATCGTTCACACCGCGAAAATCGGACGACTGCGGTAACCCGGTGAAAATGGTTTTCGACAACGATCCGACGGGCACAAGAAGGCGAGGTGCGCAGCGGGCAAGGTGGATCGATCAGGTGGAAGATGACTTGCGGACCCTCCGTAGACTGCGTGGTTGGCGACGTGTAGCCATGGACCGAGCCGAATGGAGAAGACTCTTATATACCGCACAGCAGTGGCGTAGCCAGAAAATTGGTCTGGGGGGGGTTTTCTGAACATTTTTTTTCTTCCAAAAAAAATTTTCTTCTAAAAAATTTGTCTCTTGGGGGGGGGTTTTATGCCCAAAACCACCCCCCTGGCTACGCCACTGCCGCACAGGCCACTTCGGCCTTAGTCTGAATAAAAAAATTATAAGAGGTATTGCTGCTGAGAATATGGCCTTCTTCAGCTCACATGATCAGTAGAGTTATTCAAAGTTTGACTTTTGCTTAAACGATTGTTTTTGTCATTTTAATAGGCATTTGAAATTTTTAGCTAATTTGCATGCATTTTGATTGTGCACGCCTTATTTGAAGATTGTATAAAAATCGTTATGGAAATCGCCACCTATGTAAAAGAATGTTCCGTGAGTTGGCCCAGAAACTATTTGAATACTAGTCTACCCGACAGACGTTGTCCTGCATAGTAGGCGCAAATGCGTGTTGTGAACTGCCTGTGCGAAGTTTCCATACGAATCTTAATTTTAGTTTTCTACGATTTACTCAACCTTACTCGTAATTTGGAACCCTTCAACCAAGAATAACCTCTGCCCAAATGTTATCCGCAATGAGCTCGTATTATATTCGACTTACATTGAGCAGGTTTGTGCATCATCAACTCCTCCCGGATCCCTACATTCACCTGCATTCTGGCGTGACCAGTACTTGTACAGTGAAGATAAGTGCGCCAGTCCCAAAGCATTTGTTGGTTCTCTGTGCAAGAACAGGTGTTATCACGTCATAATGGAGTAGCAACTACAGACAGACGTTAAGAAAATTATTTTGAGCTTTTTAGTGGAAGTCGAGCCAAGTACGAGACACTGAAGACGACCTTACTGTTGAGGTCGAAATACGTATCTGTCAAGGCACAATTAAGTGGTGAAATTAAATGGGATTGTACAAACTCGTCTTACGACAAGTGAACTACAGACGGTCTACTAAGTTAATGTGACCAGACGTCCAGACGCTGCATTTTTCAACTTCATTTTCCAAAGTTATATTAATTTATACGGTTTCACAAATATTTTTTAATATTTTTTGGGCCAAAATCTACGCGGAATGCACTTATTTGACCTAAATTTCCAAGCCAGTGACGTTGTACAGATAGGCGTCTCGCGTTTCGCAGGACTTTCATTTCAATCTTCATGTTTTGTAAGAAATTCCCGATTTCTCTAACGAACTCCATAACTCAACATAAAGGGATTTTTTGAAATCTAAGAATCTCTTTAGAACCATTTGATTTTTTTCTAATAAGAAAATTAGAGAATTCCATGAGTTCCTTGGTGTCTTCCTTATGCTGGGAAAAAACAAAAATCTCAAGACACAAAACACCTAAAAAATTACGCATGAGTTATTGCCGTAGGTTTTTGTGTGTTTTTCATTGGTAAAAACAGTGAATTGACGTTCGTCGCATATCTTGGATACTCTGGCGTGTGTAAACAAACAATGGCGCACAAATTAATTTAAAAAGCTTTTTAAATATATTCCTAACAAATCTAGCACTAAAAACTCAAGCGTGATGCCTTCCTTAAAAAAAAACAAACGATTTGGAAATGATTTAACCCTTGAAGGCGCAAGGCGATTTTTTTTAGAAATCGTCGGAAATATTTTTAACGTACAGTCACTCTCAAAATTGAGCGTACAGCATGGATTAGATGAATATATTTGAAAATTCCAAAGGAAATTTAATTGTTGGCTTGGTTGTTTTTAATGCATTTCAATATTCATTAGAGTGGGGCGTCATGGTCATTTTTTTAAATCAATGGTTTTTCGAAGCCATTCTGGGTCCTGAACAACTGTGCAGAATTTGGGACCGATTGGTTGCTTCCTCGCTTTCCGCATCGCGTTTGAAGTTTGTATGGAAATTAGTATGGGAGAACGTATATTTTTGCATTTCTACTACTAGAGGTTTCAGTTCATCTTAAACCAAGTGGCACATTGCGTTAAAGTATAACCCAAAGGATGCCGAAAAACTTTACTGAAGAAGGCACGTTGCTGGAACGTCCACGAAAAAAGTTTCAACGCTTCGAAGATTAAGTGTTCAAACCATAGGCAAAAAATCGTTTATTCTGCCACCACTGCCGAACTACGTAGACCAATAACTTAACTGAGTGTTAATTTCAAAATAATTGATCTTATAGGGCTTTAGAGCTAATGGGAGCTATCCGGAACCATTCCACAAAGAAAAAAATCCGATAAGAAGTAAGATGGGTTTTGCCCTTCGATATCCATGGGTTGTCCGGTAGTGCTGGCAGAAACATTAATTTCTTGCATATGGTTTGAACAATCAATTTTCGAAACGTGATAACATTTTTTGTAGACCTTCCAGCTACGTACCTTCTTTGGCAAAGTCTATCGGCATCTTCCAGACTATATGCTAACGTATTGAGTCACGTGATTGATGATAAATTGAAGCCGGTAATAGCAAAAATGTAAAAAAGTACGTTTTCCCATACTAATCTCCATGTAAATTTAAAGCGCGGTGCGGCATGCGAGGTCGCAACCAATCGAGCCCATATTTTGCACAGTGGATTGGGGTCCCAAATCGATTCAGAAAAACCTTGATCTTACTTGATCGGACGAAGTTTGAGTTTTTCCATACAACTGCGCCCCACTCTAATATTCATCCCTTCCTTCAATGTATGCGTACATAAAATGGTTGAAATTTTTTCTCTAAAGTTCATTTATTTGAAAATAATCTCAAAATACGCCTATTAGATGTGACAAAATTGAGCGTACAGCTAATGTTTTTCTATAAAATTTCTTATTATAAACACGATTAATGTATTTTAATATTGTTTTTTCATGATTATATTTATAATAATAAACATCCGCTACTTAAACATTCAATGTTTTGAAATTAAACCATGTTTTGGTTAAAATGGCGAACAAGTAAGATGTATAAACAATGCTATTTAACAATTCAATGCTGCTGGGCAAAATAGATGCTTTAAGATATGGATTTCACCGGCATCGTGTCTTATATATGATAGATAATCGAAATCGAGCGAGACGTATGATAAATTTGGGAAAATTCAGTCGGTAAATGATGGAAACAGATGTAAACATACAGAGAAAACGACAAATGTTGGGAATGGCATATTTCAAATTAAGTATAACTTTATTTAAAAGTCGATGTATAGGTAGCTTATAAACTCAGGACACTCATTAATAATAATATTAATAAAAGAGCAGCACACGGATACATTATAAGATGTCATTTTATATTTGAAGGCTCAGTCACCGTAGGAACAAATTTGGTTGAATCATTTTTTTTTTTTTTTTTTTATTATCTTTATTTGGGAGATTTTCAGCCGGAGACTGGTTCATCTCCATAGGAGAAGAGGGCGACAAGCCCTCCCGGGCAGTAATAGTATACATAGGTTTAAGTCAACTTATTATATAGTATCATATACATCTGTTGAGTAGCCTTGGAGTGGTTGGAGGATGGATGTTGTTATCCGAAATGTTCCATATTCGTTGTCGATGTTAAATGTGTTCGTAGAGATTTATGTCTTTCAGGTAATCCATAAGCCTTGCGATACTACTTGGATCGTTGCCGAGAGCACAACGGATATTGTCAGTTATGCCATGTAACGTGCGAGCTTGCTGATGTTGGGGGCAGTCGATGATAAAATGTTCCACTGAGTATAACACATTGCAGGCTGGACAAGTTTTGAGGAAAGGTCTTTCATTTCCCATGCTATGGGATACTCTTGTGTGGCCGGTTCTGAGTCGCGACAAAATTGTTTGGTCACGTTGTTTTTTCGGATCATCCCATTGTGAAGTATCAAATTTAACTTTCCGAATAAACAGGTTCCGTGAGTTATGCCAGGTTAATGCCCACGACATTCTAAATGAATTAGTAATCCATCGTTTCAAATCCTGTCCAGGAATTTCGTTTGTATGAAGATGTTCGTCCCTACCAGCCGCTGCTAGGCGGTCCGCCTCGTCGTTGCCGTGAATCCCGCAGTGCCCGGGGATCCACATAAATACCGTGTCGGGGAGTGCTTGTGATTGAATAGCTTGTATCCACGGATGACAAGACACGTCTGAGGCTAGCGCTCCAATGACGCTAGCTGAATCAGTTAGCACGAGAATGGGTTTCGGAGATGGAATTGTACAAGCGGTAAGAATTGCTGCGGCCTCTGCTGAAAAAATAGAGCACGGATCCGGAAGGCGCAAAGATCGGCTGATATTAGTGTCGCTAATACCGATACCCACTCGATTATGAGTCTTGGAACCATCTGTGTATCGATGTATGTAGTCTCGATATTTGGTCCGGAGTAATTCAGTTACAGATTTTGTAAGTGCTGGTGAATTGTCTCCCGCTCGAAATTTGTTTTTAATAGTTGTTTCTAACTTCAAGCGAGGTAGGTTCCAACACCTGGCTCCATTCCAATGGACCCCGGCCACTGATGGGAGCACCTGGTTGACGTGTCTCTGTAGGAGTCGGTTCGCCTCGTCGAGGAGAAAGACTCTTTCACTGGAAGGTGCGGTTTCTCTAGGAAACTGATTGTTCTTTTGCAGACGGTTTCTTCGACAACATGTTGGAATGGCAGTTTACCACTTTCTATACAGGCCGCATCGGCGGGCGTTGACGGCAGTAAACCGGAAGTAATGCGAATAGATTGATTGTAAACGGGAGCAAGTATGGAGACCATTGCGTCAATTGAGGTACATGTGATTTCTATACCGAAGAGTGGCCTACTGTTGATAATTGCTTCCGCAACGTGGAGGCGGGTGGTACGGTTACTTGTATGATGACGTTTTGATAGGGTGCGTAGAAGGTTTAACCGGGTTTGACAATTTTTCTTGATCTCCTTGAAGTGTTTGATGAGGCTTAAATGACGATCCAGATGAATTCCCAATACCCGAACAGAGTTTTTCATTGGGATTGCTTGTCCGTTGGCGAGCGCCACAGAACGAATTGGTCGATGACGAGATGTGCAAATATGCATTATAGCGCTTTTTTGAGGTGATAGTTGAAATCCAGCTTTGTCTGCCCACTTGGTAACAGCGTTTACAGATGCTTGTAGTTTTCGGCGAAGAGCCTTCTCAGTGTAGCCAGCCACTACGATCAATATATCGTCCGCATACACGAAAATATATATTTCTTTCGAGGTTCATAAAAACTCCGTTCATTGCTATCAGAAAGATAGTCACAGCAATTACGGAGCCTTGTGGCACGCCTGTTTCTTCCGGAAAAGTGTTCGAACGATAGTTGCCGATACACACTTGGAAAGTTCTATTACGAAGAAAATTTCGAAGGAAATGAAGAATATGTCCAGATAAACCCCAGTTTGAGAGCTGATTGATTACACCTGGGGTCCATGCCCTATTATAGGCTTTCGCTAGGTCTAATGTGGCTAACTCGACATGCTGTTCCTTCACTTTGGCATCCTGGAAGCACTTGCGCTAGGGTCGAAAAATAGGTGCCTGTGCCATGTCCTGGTCGGAAGGCATGCTGTCGGTGGTCGAGGTGGTCGTTGGATTCCAGAAAATGGACCAATCGGCGGTTCACCATTCTTTCCATGACTTTGCTTATACAGCATGTCAAAGAGATTGGTCGAAAATCTGCAGGTGTTTTTACGGCAGAACCATGTTTTGGAATGGGGATAATAAGACTGTGATTCCAATCATGTGGCAATGTGTTATTGGACCATTCATTGTTCAGCACACGCAAGAGGGTTGTTTTAGCGGACGGAGTAAGACGTTTTAACATTGGATAGCCTATTTCGTCGACCCCTGCCGATTTTCCTTTACATTTGACAAGGGCCAATTCTAGCTCGAACAAACGGAACGGCTCGTTGATTGGTTGATGTGTTGTATCTTCCGGAATGTACAGTTTATCAAGAGTGCTGGTTGATGATTCGTTGTGTTTCTTGAATGCGCAGCTGTACTGGTCGAAAGCCGAAATAGTGGCGAAATAATCACCCAGTACATGGGCAATGACAGAGGGATCTCTAGTGAGGACGCCATCGTGATATAGAGCTATGCCTCGGGTTTTTCGCTTTCCGCTAAGAGCATTAACCCTGTTCCATAATTCGGATGATGATTGGTTAAAGTTAATTCCATCTAAAAAGTTCTCCCAGCTTTCGCTTTTAGCATCGCGTATCACTTGTCGGCATTCGTTTCGCATTGCTCTGTAATGGGCTTTAGCTGCCTCTTTCTCGGGATGGTTATCGGGAAGACGTTTCATGGCCCGAAGGGCTTTTCTCCTGGCCTTGGTTGCTTGTTTTGTTTTTGGTGACCACCAGTGAAGAGCTCTTCTGCCTGGAGTAGGACTGGATTTCGGGATAGAAGCGACGGCTGCCTGATGGACTGCTTTTACAAAGCTCGACAAATCATCTTGTTCGGATGTTGCTAGAGACCCGTCAATGTTTGTTTGAAAAGAGGCCCAGTCCGCTTGCTCGTATAGCCATCGTGGGCGGCGAGATGTTTCTGGTGGATGTTCGTGAAGGGATATCGATATTGGGTGATGGTCGCTGCCGTGTGGATCTTCATCCACATTCCAAAGTAGCCGACTAACAATGTTCGAGCTGGCCAGAGAGACGTCCACAGTTGTCTCGTGTTGGCCACTTCTAAAGGTGATAGATCCATCGTTCAGTGGTATTAGGTCCAATGTTTCCGCAACTTCCATAAGGGTGAAACCTCGTGCATTGGTACTGGGACTACCCCATGCAACGTGGTGTCCGTTCATGTCCCCAAGCATCAATATCGGATCTGGTATAGGATTCAAAATCCAAGAAGTTGGTTCTTCAAGTCTGGTAATTTGCCACATGGGAGGTATGCACAGACGATTGACACAGGGAACGGGTATTCTAATTTAACGGCGATTATAGGTAGGTCGGTGTTCACTTGTATTGTGGAGAAAGGGATCGATTGCAGAACTCCGATAGCAACCGAATGGTATACATTTGTATTGGTTTTGTATACCCAAGTGTATCGTCCTCCTAACATTCGATTCATCTTGTTTACGTCGGTACGGTGGACTTCTTGTATTGCTAGCACAATAGGTGGATTGTCACGGATGAGGTATTCTAGATCACTGATGTTATTATGGAAGCCGTTTATATTCCATTGAAGCACGAGCCTTGAACGTTTCTCGGGGCCAACGGGCGGCGATATGTAGGACGTTCCAGTATTCGTGCGATGACTCTGGTTGTCTGAAAATGCGGGGCCGGGAGCAGAAGAGCTACTGGCAACAGGGACCGCGGCGGGTCCATAACGAAGAAATTGAACTCGATCATATTCGGCGGCATTGGAGATGTAAACGTGGAATGATTCATTGTTGGATTGAGGAGAGTTTAGTCCCTCAAGGTCTTTAATCGGTGGTTCTGTAACGTTACTAAAAGATGGCTTGTCTACCGCGTCGTCTCGGTCGTTCTGGCGTGTCTGATTGTCTGTAATGGTAGGACGTCCAGTATGTTTCTCCTTTGTTGCTGGCTGACAGTTTAGTGGTCGTTTGGGATACATTTTATTTCTTTTTCTCACGTTCCTGATCTTCTCTGCTGTAGTCCAAGGAATACTGGACGGTGTCCGATGCTATTCTGACATGCTCCCGTCGCCGTTTGGCGAAGAGATGTTTGCGCTACTATTGCAGTTTGGGGTGGAGAGTTTATGTTTAGGCTTGCCGTATGCATCATCGGAGTCTGTCTCGGAATGATCTCTCTTAGGGGTTTTCTCCACCGAGGATTGGTGGGATGAGATTGGGCTGGTGTCACTTAGATACATGGGTGTTTCCTTCCATTCGTTATCTTTCTGTTTCTTCTTGTCCTTATTTTTGGTTTTCGTTTGGTTCTGGCTTTGCTGTGTTGCTCCTGAAGCGCTTGGGTGCTGGAAAAGGCTTTGGAAAGTGTAGACTTCTCTTTCTTTTATTTGAAGTTGGCACTCGAGATTAGCAACTTTTTCTACTAAATCTTCAATTGTACCATGTTTGCGGACCATTTCCATGCGGGAACTATTTTGAGCTGTTGCTTCAAGAGTACGAATTCTCTCGTCCTTTTGCTTCATTTCTAGGGTCATTGCATCAACTTTTTGTAAAAGTTCGGCGGTCCTTGTGCTTCTGCCAGACTGTTCACAATTGCTTCCTAGAGTAGATTCAAGAATTTCTATTTGCTTGTTTTTCTTCTCCATCTCCCTTTGAAGAAGGTTCATCTGGGAAGAAAGGTCTGCGATCTGCTGGTCCTTGCCTGCGGTGGTGATTCTCGAAAAAGTGTTTTGGCTGTTCGCCTGTTCGAATTGCCGTCTAGCTGCTTGGTACGAGATGCCGCGGTTGACACGAATTTTCTGGATCTCATTTTCTTGATAATACACTGGACATTTCCGGCTGGAAAGTGAGTGACTATACCTATCGCACCGCTTGCAGTAATTTTCTAATCCGCATGGGCTGTCTCTATCGATATCATGGTCTTTTGAGCAAGTTCCACAGATTGGACGTGTTTCCTGACATCGCTTACTAGTATGCCCGAAGCTCCAGCAATTGTAGCATTGCATTGGAGCCGGGTAGTAAGGACGCGTCTTACATCGGATGTAGCCGAAGTCGATATGCGGTGGAATAATAGTACCTGCAATCGTCAGTATTAGAGTGGGTGTGTTCGTTCTCGTGTTCCCTATTCGCTTGGTTATACGCCGAATATCACGAATACCCTGATCTGCCAGTTCTTCCTTTAGAATATCATCGGTGATATCAATTACCTCCCTACAGTTCACTACACACCGACAGATATTTAGAGTGGGGTGTTCACTAACTTTAACGTTGGTACCGTCGATCAAAGTTGTCAGACTCAATAGCTGTTTAACTTGGTTTGTACTACGGATCTTCAAAGCGTAACTGGTACCTTGCTTGCCTTCGGGAAAGGCACCGTCTATTTTTGTGCCCACACATTTCTCGATTGTTTTGCGAATGACGAAAGGATCCTTTGGCAGTATTCCTTCAACGGCTTGCATGCGGAGAACTTGAATAGGCCCTTTTGTTCCATCCTTGTCCATGTATGCTGGTAGTAATGCTCCGGCGTAATCGTTGTCAAAGAAGACCGTCGTTGATCCACCTCCTGGATCCCCGATTGGAGGAAAAGGATCCGGAGCCCACTCCATCGTGGGCAGCCCGGATTACAAAATGCTAGTATGCACTTATAACTTGCTATACACACTTCACGTTTGTAGGAGAAAGAATGTCAAGTGCTTCACTGTGCGGCTTCGGCAGCGGCGGGTGACCGATAAAGAAAACAATGCCCGCGTCGAAAAGAATCGCTTTATATGGTGACTCAACAACGCCGGGACACTGTAACGCACTCGAACCGTGTCGTTGTACACCGGTAATTAAATTATACGACCTAGATTCGGTACTTTTCCGAAAAAATTCTACGATGATAAAGTAAACAAACGCGCACGCGGAAAGTCACACAGTCAACGTGAGGTTGAATCATTTAAATTCACCAAGATATCATTAAATAAGCTGCCGAATTCTTAAAAAAGTTTATTTTTACTCGCCACATGGAAATCATCAAATTGTATCCCTTATGGTAACAGACCGTGGAGTTCAATCCAAATTTAATTATGAAATTACGATTTTAAGCTATCTTTTCAATATTCAATCAGAAGTGCTCTACGGGATTGAAAAGCTGTTTTTATGTTCGGTACCTTAACATGCACCTTGTACTTTTAGAATTTGACTGTGAATGATTGGATTCAATAATATTACTCTTGATGATAAACCTGAGACAATAATCGAGCTTAAAAACAAATTTAAGTTAAAGACATACTAAATTTGAATTATGTCATTCCTAACATTTGTCGTTTTCTCTGTATGTTTACATCTGTTTTCATCATTTACCGACTGAATTTTCACAAATTAATCGTATGTCTCGTTCGATTTCGATTATCTATCATATATAAGATACGATGCCGGTGAAACATACAAATTAAAGCATTTATTTTGCCCACAGGCATTGAATTGTTAAATAGCAATGTTCTTACCTCTCACTTGTTCGCCATTTTGACCAAAACATGGTTTAATTTCAAAACATTGAATGTTTAAGTAGCGGATGTTTATTATTATAAATATAATCATGAAAAAACAATATTAAAATACATTAATCGTGTTTATAATAAGAAATTTTATAGAAAAACATTAGCTGTACGCTCAATTTTGTCACATCTAATAGGCGTATTTTGAGATTATTTTCAAATAAATGAACTTTAGAGAAAAAATTTCAACCATTTTATGCACGCATACATTGAAGGAAGGGATGAATAATGAAATGCATTAAAAACAACCAAGCCAACAATTAAATTCCCTTTGGAATTTTCGAATATATTCATGTAATCCATGCTGTACGCTCAATTTTGAGAGTGACTGTAAATAACCATTGAAATCATTAACATTAAACGTATTTTCGGTTTGTTGTTTTGAAACAACATTGCGCATTTGATTTAAGGGATAAAAAAACAAAACTGATAGTCTTGATATTGATATTTGCATATCCGATTTTCCCTGGTAGGTACTGATGTACATGACGTTTCATCTGAAGATACACTTGATAAAACTCGTAGTCTAAATAGCTTATTAGCCTCATGAAACACGAAAGCTTAGAAATTTTGCAGTAAGTAACTGTAGAAGTGCCTAATGAGCACTAAGCTCCAAGACGGCAATGTGCTGGTGGGGGATGTCATGTCAACGAAGAAGCTCCATGAACCGGTTGTCTTTTTGATATATGATGACCATGACTGAAGTTTCTATCCGTTTCAAACCTATTTACACTACTGACTGGGGATGCCAGAGCAATCAAAGAAATTTCATCATAATCTAATCAATCAATTACCAGTCTTTACAGTGCCAACAAGTTTAAAATAGTAGTACATGAACCGTATAATATGTGCATTAAACTGATAAGAACGTAGAAAATGACGAATATAGTTGTTCCTCCGTCCTTGATACAGGAATGTCACGCACAATTTTACAATTTTTTTATAATTGTTGACTAATTTGTTTAAAAGATTATAAGAAACAATGTTTTCAAATTAGTTATCATTATTTCAATACACTACGACATTGCAAGGTAGGTAAAATATCAATTTTTGCGAATTTTCCTAGCCATTACATAATCGAGACTGACACCAGCCATTCCTTTATAGATCTGTCCATTCATTAATTTGACGAAGTATAACCAAATAGTATTTGCTATGCCAGTTCTTATCACTTCGGCATAATCCTAATCAACATCGTGTCACTAAAATCATCTCAAGGCAACAAAAAAAAGTTTCCTACAATCAATGAAGAAAATTCTGCGACCTCGTCCTGCTGTCCATTACCTTTTCTTGGCTCGGAGATCTTCTTCACCACACTCTTTTTGATCTGTCACACACGCACGGTACGGACTCACACGGGCAGCCAAACGGTGTGTCGGTTCGAAGCTTACTACGACCGAGCGCAACCAGACAGTAGCAAATTTTCCTCGGAGCACACAAGTTTTCCGTTTTCCACTGAGCAGGAGAAAAAGAGAATTATTCGATTACGTTGCTGTTCTAATGAAGTCCTATTATATTATGCGAGCGGACTGACACGAAAGAGCATAAAGACAACAAATCTCACGCTTTTACAGCTGTAGGGAAGCACGCGACGAGAGTTTAGTCGCGAGTTTTCTCTTCCCTCGCACTGGGTTGGGTGGGTGACAGCCAGATGACAAATTCGCGACTTTCTTCCGCACGCGGAGATGGCCTACTGCGGTTTTCCGCCACATGGGAAACAGCGGACGCCTCAGAGTGAAACAAATCTTGAAAAAAAACTACCGAATTTTTCTATGCTGATTTAAGTGTTATGTTCAAATATGATTTTTTTGTCAGCTTTTACATCCTACAGTAGGATAGGATCAGTTTTGGCAAATCCGAAGCATGCAAAAGTCAACACTTTGCGATAGCTGGATAGTACTTCAAATTGCACATTGTTCAAACCCAAATTTCTATTATCATATTTAAACACAACACTTAATTCATACTCACTTGATAACACGACAGGGCATATGTAGAAATTGAAGAAAAACTTGTACTTGTACGCCAGTAAGGGTGATTCTCAATTTTCAGCGAACATTCCAAAAGGCGTTGCATAGCTTCATTTTGATTTAAATACACTTTCCCGTATTTTTTATTACTTTGATCTTACAAAAGTCGAACTCCTGGTTCGAACAATACACGTTTTGCTTCACACACGTTTCACTGTACAGCTTCGACGACGTGGTTAAAACTTATTTCTTAATCACAATTTGTTTACAGCATTCACTACACAAACTTATTCGACTCCCAGCTTCTTCTTCAGCGACTCTGGCATCTCTGGTGGGGGTGGGCGGGGAATGTTCAGGGCAACTTTGACACCATCGTAGATGAACCACTGCAGGGCGGTCAGGGTACCGATCATGATGATACGCGGCGTCAGACCATTCCACATGCCCATGAAACCGAGCTTCTTGGCCACATCGATGGAGCTGGATCCCTTAGCCTGGTTCAGTTTGGATACGACGACATCGGCTGGATGAGACACAACGGCACAGAACACACCGGCGATGTAACCAGCGGCGAATGTGACCACCAGCTGTTCTCCCTTGGTGCAATCGGCACGTGGCTTCGGTACAACGTGTCTAGGGAAACACAATGATTGTATTGACAACAGAAAATCTAGAGGGGAAGTTAATACTCACTTGTACAACAGCTCGACGGTACGTTCGAAGCAGGCGAACTTCATCATGGTGTACGGGATCTGACGGCACCATAGCGGCACCAAACCCTTGTAGAAGGCGGCAATACCTTCCTCACCCATCATCTTGGGCATGGCTTGCCGCATGTTGTTGGCATAGCCGGGAGTGGTCTGAATTTTGACCTTAGCGGCCTCCAACGGCGACAGGGCGATGTCGGCGAAGAACTCAGCCGAGGCGGATGCACTCAGATACACCCAGGTGCGGTACAGGTAGGCATTCTCCTCGCCAATCATGTTGGCGTACTGGATTTTGAACACTTCATACAGACCGAATTTGAAGGCGCCCTGTAGTTGAATAAGAATAGTTTATGTTAGATTAGAAGGTTGATTGACGTTTGAGGTAAAAAGCTAGATGATTTATAGTTCATAATGCCGGTTCTTCAAGCCTCAGCCATAAAACAAATAATTTTAGATATAACAACCTAAATTAAGTGATTACGAAATTATGAGAAAACATGAATTTCCACCTAACCAACTTGTAACGAATATGTATTTCAAAAGTTATTTAGGTTGAAAAAAATGTGTTTTCCAGTTTCATTACTCCTCGTAATTCATAATGTAAAAATGATGCTTACTGATGCTACATTTCCTGTTGGCGATATTGCCCCATATGTGCGTCTTGCCCCACTTTCCCCTAATCGGAAAATATGCACGCATTTTTCATAGGCGGCGCGTTATATTTTACTCTACGATACCGAACCGACCCAAAGGTCAAATTTTATTAGATTTTTCTACCCCCATCCCCCTCTACACCACGCTTTTTTGTATACCTAGTCTACTGCCGTGAATCACAGATCTGTCCCATCTTTGCTGGGTTTCCAATTCATATGGGACAAATATGCGATTCACGGCAGTATAGGTACTGTCACAAAATATCGTCCATTTCCAAGTTATAGAGCCATTTGAAAAAATGAAAAAAGTCAAACAGAATACTGTTAGGAGGATATGTTCCACTATTAATATTCATTTATTTTCAATGCAAATTTCAATCCGCGCCAAATGCTACTTGTTGCGAGCAAATCGGATGAGTATAAGTGCCAAAAAAGTGTTTTTTCATATACGCTTATTAAAATTATAATATTTCGAACATAATTTTTGAACGCATTCACCGATTAGGCTCATTTTCCAAAGAAAACACTGGAATAAGATACTCCGGAGAATGTATCTTGCTTTGAGCGAATATGTGCAATTCTCCTGCACATATACACACCAATACACAGTGTAAAAATACATACACACAGACAGACATTATCTCAATTCGTCAAGATATGTCGATTGATATGCGACCGATGTTCCGATCCGGGAATGGGATCTCTTTGGGGCTCGATGGCAGTCAATTTGTAAATTACCACTACTACTAAGTGATATACTACTTCTTATAACTGGATGAGCTAACTGTGACCAATGTCTATGCTATTACCCGTGACTGAAAATCAATCCGTAAAATAAATTACAAATTTCGCATTCAAAACTCACTATTATTATTGTTATGTGCCCATCGTGGAACCTACAATAGAAAGTGTGTATGGAAATTGTACTTGGTAATCATTTCTTTGTGTCATACTTAAATCGGTCCAGTTGATGTTTGGTTTCGCGTGGACCGATGGGTCTTACTCCAGGGATTTCTTGGATGACCAAAATCATATGCTGTGAACGCATTTTATTCTTTGTACTACAAAAAGCATGAACCATATTTGAATCGAGCAAATTGATCTTTGGTTGCGCGTGTAGATTGAAAGGCCCTACCCCAGGTATGCTTTGGATAGTCAAGATCATATGCTGTGAACACATTCTATTCTTTGTACTACAGAGTGCATGTACCATGTGGTTGGGTTCTGCCAAACCGCAACAAGTACCACATTCTATTTTTTGCCCAACAGAGAGCTATTTAAAGCGGGAAAATTGGTCTTTGCTTACGCGTGTAGATCGAAGGCCTTATTCCAGGGATTTCTTTGATGATCGAGATCATATGCTGTAAACGCATTCTATTATTTGTACAACAGAGAAAATGTACCATATTTAAAGCGGGTAAATTCGTCTTTGATGGTAACGCTTGTAGATCGAAGGCCTTAACGCATTATATTTTTTTGTGTACAACATAGAGCGCGTACCATATTTAAATCGAGTTAATTGATCTTTGAATACGCGTGTAGATTGGAATGCCTTATTCGAGGGAATTCTTGAATAACCAAGATCGTATGCTGTGAACGCATTCTATTCTTTGTACCACAGAGATCATGTACCATATGTAAAAGGGACAAATTGGTCTTTAATTACGCGTTTAAATTGCAAGGCCTTATTCCAGGGATTTATTGGATAACCAAAATATTATGCTGGGAACGCAATCCAATTATTTGTACAACAGAGAGCATTCACCATATTTAAATCAGAGAAATTGATTTTTGGTTACCCGTGTAGATCGAAGGCCTTATTCCAGGGAATTCTTGGATAATCAAGATCATATGCTGTGAACGTATTCTATTCCTTGTACAACAAAGAGCATGTACTATATTTAAAGCGGGTAAATTGGGTTTTGGTAACGCGTGTAGATCGAAGGCCTAACCGCATTATGTTTTTTGTACAACAGAGAGCGTGTACCATATTTAAATCGAGTTAATTGATCTTTGGTTACGCGTGTAGATAGGAAGGCCTAATTCGAGGGAATTCTTGGATAACCAAGATCATATGCTGTGAACGCATTCTATTATTTGTACAACAGAGAGCATGTACCATATTTCAAGTGGGCAAATTGGTCTTTGGTAACTCGGGTAGATCGAAGGCCTTATTCCAGAGATTTCTTGGATGACCAAGATCATATGCTGTGAACGCATTCTATTCTTTCTACTATAGAGGGCATGAACCATTTTTGAATCGGGAAAATTGATCTTTGGTTACGTGTGTAGATTGGAAGGCCTTATTCCAGGGATTTCTTGGATGACCAAGATCATATGCTGTGAACGCATTCTATTCTTTGTGCAACAGAGAGCATTCACCATATTTAAATCGGGGAAATTGATCATTGGTTACCCGTGTCGATCAAAGGCCTTATTCCAATGATTTCTTGGATGACCGAGATCATATGCTGTGAACGCATTCTATTCTTTGTACAACTGAGAGCATGTACCAAATTTAAAGCGGGCAAATGCATCTTTGATAACGCGTGTAGATCGGAAATCGTTACTTCATGGATTCCTAGGATGACTAGAACCTATACTGTCTACAATATATTTCCTCTGTACCCCAAGGAGCGGGTATCATAATTAAATCAGCACTACAGATCTTTGTTCACGAGTGTAGTATTAAAGCTGTTTATTCCGGAAAATTCTTGAATAACTGGACGAACTATTTGTGACCTCTTGCACAATAATATTATTAGTCAACTACCACGTCGATTAATTTTGAAAGTCCTAAACTAGTTTGCATTTTGTTCCAGTTAAAAAAAAAAATCCCTGTGCAACCTCTTTTAGATCGCATAAAAAAGGTTTGGTTGTACTTCCATTCAGTAAAATGCATCAGTCTGTCAAACAACTAACACAAGAGCTAAACATGTACGTGGGTAGCGTTGCCATCAAATTTTCTTCTATGAAATTATTTCCCGTTTTTAATGTTGTACCAAATTTCGGTATACATGACGAGTTTGGATGAAAAAATGTATTTGGAAGACTTTACTTTTATTACGCTAGCGGAAAATAATTGAACAAACGAAGTTTATTGACTGCATGATGTTTTATCCGATGTGTAATATAAGATTATTCCAGTTTAAAGAGTCAGTTTGGCAACACGTTCTTAGACTGTAAACAAGGCGACGAAGGAAAAAATATATAATCTTTGAAGTTCGGAAAAAAGCTTATTTTAACGCTTTCCGGGAGTTTGTTTTTGAATAAGTTTTCAATTCAGTGAAACATATGCCATTAATTTAGTGCGTAGTGAAAACCAAAGGTGAGAAAGTGTAGTGCAAGTACTTGAAATGCATCGATTTTGATGACGATGCTACATGCGTTTGCTTGTAGTCACAAAACAGATAGACATCATAGAACAAACAGCAAAATTCAAAGTGAACTCTTTGTTTATCAACAATCAACGAACGGCCCTCCCGTGTATCCAAGGCGATAGAAAGAAACAGAAAAGCATGCGCTGCTGCTCTGCCTTATGCTCGTTCTTGAGTAAAGCTTGACTTCCACCGCTAGGTTCGCTAGCGTTTCAAAATCAGGGAATGACCACATTTCACGGCAAAGATGCCTATATGTTATGTGTTGTAGTGCAAGCTGTTGGATTTTCCTTCGCCACACGGATAAGGTAGGCAATGTTGTAAATATAGTGAACCGCAAAGCTTGTTTGAAAAGTTAATCAATAAAAATAATACCGGAATGTGATTAGAATGAGTGTAGATCATACTGTACACTTTTTTCTATCTCGCCAGGTGATAAGTTCGTTAATTAAATGATCATTCGCGGGTATTTAGTGAATTAGAATTTGATATGACGGGAATTAGCGCCATGGACGAATTAGCGCATGACCCTATCGCAATTTGAAAAGTTCACAACAATTACTTCACCACATTTGTTGCAGACAAAATGGAACGCAACATTGTCTTTATTCTCTGCTGATGAGGACAAACAGCATTGGGGTAACAATCGAAAAGAAAGAATTTGTGAACAAGCTATTTTGTTCTTCATTTTTATGATTTTTTCAGCAGACTACAAAGGTCACAAAGATTTTCAAAGCGGCGAGGCTGGCCCTAAACAAGGCCATCAAAGAGAGCAAGAAAGACGACTTCGACAGATTGTGCCAGAGCGCCAACTCGAACCCATGGGGAGACGCCTGGTGGTGATGTCCAAAACAAGAGGGGCACCAGCTCCTCCCGAGTGATGTCCAACGAGGCTGAAGACGAACATCGATGTACTATTCCCGCACCACGGCCCAACCCATTGGCCGCTAGCAGCGAGAATAGGAGCAGATAACGAAGAGGTGGCAAGGGTAACGGTGGAGGAGCTAATGACGGTGGCAAAGTTCCTCGACCCGAGTAAAGCACCTGGTCCGGACGGGATTCCGAACATAGCGTTAAAGGCAACCATAGTGACCAACACGGACATGTTCAGGTCAGGCATGCAGAGGTGCCTGGACGAGCGGACATTCCCGGATGTATGGAAGAGACAGAGATTGGTCCTGTAACCGAAACCGGGCAAGCCACTAGGAGACCCGTCAGCGTACAGACCAATCTGTCTAATAGACACGGTGGGGAAGTTACTGAAGAAGCTGATCCAAAACAGGCTGTTGCTATTCGTGGAGGAGGCGGGAGGACTATCGAGCGAGCAATTCGGCTTTCGGAGAGAACGGTGTACTCTGGGTGCCATCGAATCGGTGGTTGACACTGCAGAGGTCGCCATCGAATGCAAGCGACGCGGTATACGTTACTGTGCAGTAATAACACTCAATGTGCGGAATGCATTCAACAGTGCGTGCTGGAAGGAGTCGCAAACTCGTTGCTTCGACTGGGAGTGCAAGATTCTGGGAAGCTACTTCCAGAATCGAGTATCAATCTATGGGACAGACGAGGGCTTGGTTAGCGTCTCCATCACGGCAGGTGTCCCGCAGGTATCAACTTTGGGTCCATTACTGTGGAACGTGATTACGATGGTGTGCTGAGGTTGAAGCTCCCGCCAGGAGTCAAGTTAGTGGGATTCGCCGATGACGTTACCATGACCGTGTACGGAGAGTCCACCAAGGAGCTCGAATTGACTGAAACCTTTTCGATCAGGTTTCGGTATTAACAGGATTCTAGTAGAGGAATGGTTGCGCAGTAAGAAGCTACAGTTCGCGCAACATAAATCGGAGATGATAGTCGTAACCGGAAATCGGTGCAGGAGGGGACAATTAGAGTCGGTGACTGCGACATCACCTCCAAGAAATGTCTGAAACAAGTGGGGTGATGCTCGACGATAAGTTGAGCTTCAAAAGTCATGTCGACTACGTCTGCAAGTGCGCTGTGAAGGCAATAGCGGCACTATCGAGGATGATGGCGAATGGCTCTAGGGTGTGCGCAGGCTGCTTACAAGTAGTCAAGTACGAGACACTGAAGACGGCCTTACTGTTGAGGTCGAAATACGTATCTGTCAAGATACAATTAAGTGGTGGAATTCAATGGGATTGTATAAACTCGTCTTATGACAGGTGAAAACATTCCACTAAAAAGCTCAAAATAATTTTCTTATCGGTTAAAAGTTATTTTTGCAATTCCTGATCATAATACTTGGTTTACAGTTCGTCTTTGATTGATAAAACGGCCTACTTTTCCATACCAACGAAAAGGGTGATTTAATGACCATTATGCAACTCAAATGGGTTGCATAAATTTCAATATAGCACTCATTTTGGGTGCTGCATTAGGACAGTAGTTACATGACTGCATTTTGCTCAATTAGCTCTGCTGGTAGGCTACAAAGGTTCAGTTTCAATGGTTTCAATAGATCTTTAAACGAGGGAAATGCTTTGATTCTGTTAACTTCAAGTTTCAAGAGAGAACAAGTTTTGCTCCCGTGAACACCAGTTTGAAGTACTCGTGGATTACACATACACATACTGTATGAGTGCCTGCTGCTCCTGCTAAAACGCATTCGGGCGGCCGATGTTCGGCGAATTTGATAAATCCAATTCTGTAAAAAAAAAATTCCTTGAAGAGGGCATATATTTCAGTAAGATTCGCTAGAACCAGTGGCGTAGCCACGGGGGTGGTTTTGGACAAACCCCCCCCTAAAAACAAAATTTTTAGAAGAAATTTTTTTTTTCTTAAAATTTTTTTTTCAGAACATAAATTTATAATCCATAAGGGGTGGCCCATAAACCACGCTACATTTTCGAACCCCATCTTTTTTAATTCCTTAGTACAGAGGTTCCCAATTTTTTGGATATGCTAGGTGGGTCTAGCAGAATCCAATATTATTTGCAACCCACAAGGTGCAAAATTAATTGATTTTCAGAAATTTAATAAGAAGTGAGTTATATTGATCGAATCATAATAAATTACTTTATATTCCTTCAATGATTGGATTTGGATTGGGTTTAGATTGGATTGGATTTAGATTTGGATTGAATTTCAAACGATTTGGATTAGTTTAGTATTGGATTGAATTTGGATAGGGTTTGGATCAGCTTTGAATTGGATTAGATTTGGATCTGAATTGGATTAGATTTTGATTGGATATAGATTGGATCAGATTTAGATTGAATTTGGATCTGATTTGAATTGGATTTGTATATGATTTGACTGGATTCTGATTTGCTTTGGTTTGAATTTGGTTTAGATACGGATTGGATTTCGAATAGATTTTTCAATTGAATTTATATTGTTTTTGGATTGGACATGGATTTTGACGACCAGCACAGTTCAGCATTCATATTTTCACCTGTTTTGGATACCTAAAGAAGGCTATATACTTCTAAAAATTTGTTGTTCTTTAGTCATTCGTTTATTAGTATTCCAAATCTTATCATTACTTATAAGATTCAAATCTAAAAGCTGGTATACATTTTTAGGACAAAAAAGGGACTCAAGTATGAATATAGAGTTGTCTTTTGCGGCACATCAATGTTTATCAAAAAACCCAGGAAAATTGCTCACGTAATAAGTGTACGACCCCTAAGTAGATCCACCTGATTTGGTTAGAACTCATAGTATTCACCTGCAAGTTTTCACTTTTTCTCGGTCACTTGGCGCGGAATGACCCAAATAAGATTTACTAAAGCTGCCATATCTCAGCAACGGCGCATTTTACTTTGTATCGATAAGTGTTTCCGACTGGAAAAAGTCTGTTAAGCTCGAATCCGTTGAGAAATCGAAGAAAAAAATATACGTATTTTGAGAAAAATGCTTTTTTATTATTTTGTGAAAAAAATAATATAGTTGGCAACACTGCTCAGCATTTAAAGTATTTTTTCTTAAAACTTCATCAAATTTCAAGCGGAAAACTGGTATTAAAGTTTCTTGTAGCTTTATCATGGGCTAAGATATCGATATTTGAAAACAGCATGTTTTTAAAAATCTCCAAAAACAGGGAGGGGTTTTTGGTCGAAGGGGCGGTTTAATCACCATGGTCGTATGGTTATTCAAAATAATGGACCAAAATTAATATGTGCTAGGTATTTTTCATTATTTTTTAATTGGTAAATTGCACGTACTCGATCACTTAGCGCGGAATGACCCATAAGTCGTTGTTTGAGTTTATCTTTGATTGTAAAAAAAACATAAACTTTTGGAAAACGCAAGTGTTGCAAGTCACCCCGTTTGCCGGTACTTAGTATACAAGAAAGGAAAAATATCCTTGAAATTTCAAAAGAACTACCCTTAAAAACAGGGTCACCAGACAGCCTTACGAGCAAAGGCGTAGGATTACCAATCCGGATATTTTCAGGTGGGAAACATTCTCGACACCCTGGACATAGTGTATCCATTGTACTTGCCACACAAGATAGCAATGGTGGGCATAGAAAAGCTGTGGACTATACAACAGTAAAGCACATGTGGAGATTGGACAAATCAAGCATCCGAAAGATATTCAATTTGCAAAAAAGAGCTAACCGCGGTGGAGGTTGGTACTCGGATTCTGATAGCTTTTCCGCAAACGGGACCTTTAAGTGTCTTGTTGTGTAGGGGTTATCACGCCTATCTAGGAGGTTGAGCGTTCGAGTCCATCCAAGACACGTGAATTCTTTTTCGCAAATTTAATATCAATTTGTCCATTTCGAACTGTGCACATGCACAGCCAGGATAATTATCATAGAAACGCTTTCAATTAATAACTGATAAAATGTTAGCCAGTTAAAATGTAGAGCCATAGAAGAAGACCGTTTTACCGTTGGAAAATCATCATATTTTCAGTTGCAAATTTAGAAGAAGCTTTGAATATTTTTTCGTTAAAATTCGAAGTTTTGCAGGTAAATTTAAAAGAGTTTAAACACCGTCTCAGCGACGAAAAGTTTACGACAAACGTGGTAGACATTGAGACATGTAGATTTGAATTTGAATATCTCAAATTTGTTAGTGTTTTCCACATAACATTTTTATATTATTCAAATACAAGCAATTTTATTTAAATGCTATTTTCTGTGCTCATTAAAATAATGTCCTCGGTTGGCTGTAAACTACTTCAACATGTTTGAATTTTATTGAAAATGATATACTAATATGTCTAACATTAAGCTACTTTCAGTTGAATGAGGAAAGCAATGTTTACAAAAAAATTCTAATTAGTCCGATCAATAGCCTTATTCGGGATACTAAAAGAAATAATCAAAACTGGAAAAAACTGCTGCGCATAGTTTACGTAACCATCTAGTAGGAACCTACCCGCTCCAGTGTTTATCGCATCGCTACTAATATAATGGCAAATAGCGGAATGGAGGTAATGAAAAATTTCAAGGCCAGTTTAATCTAGACAGATTACGTACCACCAGCTTCAACAACAGCTCAGTTGTCTTCACTCATACATCGATGTTACCGGCGTAAAACTTCCCAGTCCCAGAAATACTACTGAGTTCCTTGAACAAGTTGTACGCAATACATATAACAGTTAATAACTGTTACTATTTAAGCATATACAAGCAGGTAGTGGTATTTACTGAGAACATATTTGAATCTTGTTGATCTAAGCGTCGCCAGCAGCATATAACAAAAATCACGCTTTTCCATTGACAGCACGGAAAGATAGCTTTGCGATAATTGACTGCATGATGCGCCACGAAGCTATCAATGACGGAGCGCATGATGAATACGGTTCAGACATCATCATGTGATTCGCGACACCCACGAAAAGAAAATCATAAAAAAATTATCTTTGTCAGCTGATCTAAGATAGCCATGGTAGTAAGATAAAATTTCAATGAGTGTTTCTTCTGATATGTAACTTGATGCAAACCGTGGCTTCTATGATCTATGTTATTAGGTATTCAACTTGATTATCCCGCAATCGACGATTTGCACTTCAATATCGAGTAAAATGAGAGTTCACTGCACCAAAACCTAATCACGTGACGACTACTCACCTGTGCCGAGTATCCGAAGAAAGTCGGAGCCCATCCCTTGGCAAGACCGCGGGCACCCTCTTCGGCGACGGTGACCTTAAAGCCATGGAACAGATTCTTGTACTTGGCGGCATCGACCTGCAGACGGCACTTGACCAAATCTAGCGGCACAACGGCGGTGTGCGTCAGACCACAGGACAGAATACCACCCACGGCACACAGTCCGAAAAACTCGTTCGAACCGAATTCGACCTCCTTGGTAGAGGCAGCCTGGATGGTGCGCCCACTCGAGGGCACCAGCGACTTTTGCTCACTGGATTCGCACTGGGCCCGGCTGAATGGGGCCTTGAAGGGCGAGTTACGCGCGGCGTCCAACAGGGCGGAGAACATTGTGTTGCGTTGTGGCTGAGTGCTGGACAATGACTGACTCGGTACGGACTGTGTATCACACGAGCTGCGGAATGGCGTGCGGTAGACGGAGGGCGATGAATTCGGGCGAGCGCATTCGTTCGTTGTTGAATCGATACGATGATGGTGATGGTGTAGTTGCAATAGAATGGAGAAAATTAAAATTAATTTTGTAGAAAGATACTAACAACAGGGTAATATTGTGGTCTACTTTTTAATGTTACACTTTTTTTTAAACATTTTGTTGACTCTACAAAAAAATCGAAGACCTTCTTCTTCTTATTTAGATTACATCTCCCACTGAGATATTACCGCCGCGCATCTCAACCAGTACTTCCACAGTTATTAACTGCGAGGTTAGATTTCTACGAGAAGCTAAAGCAATGATACTTTTATGCCTAGAGAAGTCGAGAAAATTTCCAATCCGAAAATTTCCTAGACTTGCCTGGAATCGAATCCAGACACCTCTTCATGTTATTGATTTGTAGCTGCGCATCTAACCGCACGGCTAAGGAAGGCCCCGACAAGGCCCAGACTAAGAAACCAGATTAACACATAGAAATAGAGGAGCCTCCCATATGTAATGAGAGAGGTCAAAATAGCACTTTAGAGAGATAGATAACATTATTAAGTGCACATTTACCTTTGTTTATTTCAATGTACATATTGCACAGGCATGGACAATATTAAAGCTATTCCAAAAGAAATTATTTGGGTTGAAAATTTATTTTACTTCTCTGGATATATTGTAAGTAACTCATGATTAACAAGACGCAAAAGACGGTTATTTTGGGCTCTTACCTCATGAAGCTGTGAGGCGGTAGATTCCCAGGGATTCTAGTAGGAGATGCCATGCGAGCAAATAAAGAAAAAAACTGTGTTCAATCTCAAGCATAACATTCTTTTTATAATAAATGCTTTGGGTTTTCACCGAGTTTAAGGAATGATCTCCAAAAAATCTGATAAGGATAAAATGAAACCTACCAAAGCCTACTGTAAAATTCGTTGGTAAGGAAATGCATTTTTCATTATGACAGTCTGAAGGTATGCACTTAAAAACAATAATTTAAATTTCATCTAATACAAGTGAAAAGATTTCGGTTCTAAAGAGCGTCGCAATCCTACTGATAAGATAACAAGCTCTGACGACTGCAAAGTATATATGTATGCAGCTAAAAGCCCAGGCAGTGTTCAAAAACTGATTACATAAAAGCGAAAAAAGACTTTGGAACACGGGATCCTGCCATGTAAACTACCTCAACATACATGGAATGCTTTGTCATGCTAATTAAATTAAATTTAAATTTAAAGTCTGTTTCATTTTGAGCATGTTTACCGCGCCAGCATATAGATGCATTGCACCACGCATCTGTCTCACCCAGTGGCGTAGCCAGAAAATTGGTCTGGGGGGGGTTTTCTGAACATTTTTTTTTTCGAAAAAAAAATTTCTTCTAAAAATGATGTCTCTGGGGGGGGTTTTATGCCCAAAACCACCCCCCTGGCTACGCCACTGGTCTCACCACGTGGCAGCAATCCTATGTACATCAGAGTACATAAAGCCATACTTGAATATAGGACATCTTATGCACCACCAGGATTTGAAATATCGATTTTTAGCGGAACAAAATTTGTTATGTAACAGAACAAAATTTGCCAAGGTCGCTACACCGATCAGCAGCACTGAACCAATATCCACCCCAGCTCGGCAGATGGAAGCGTGCAATGGAAATTTATAATGACCTCACTCACTCACTAATACGGTAAGGGATGGTGGATCTCTGCTATTTGATATGTTCGTAAATTTGATGGATTAATCTTCCATTACAAGTTATTTATCAGTTTATCTGCAATTTTATGCTGTTAAAGAAGCTAATGGTGCTGAGCTGTGATACACAGATCCGGCTTTATTCCGTGAATGTACATTCTATCATTTGCAAGTGTACACGTTGTAGATTTGCATAGAATTTTGATCATGTTTCTTCCCCAAACATCCCACTTCGGCGATGAAATATCCTTGTTTTTATCATCATTACCACCTGGCGACTTAGCAATGAAATGAATGCACTAAAAATAACAAGCACTGCACTAAATTATTGAATTTACCTGGCACTGTGTGAAAACGACTGCGGACTCAAAGATACTGTGAGCGTAAAAGGAACAATTTCAAGCGGTTCGGCTTGTGGGCTGGCGAGGCTGCTGATTCAACCACTTGACCAACGAACACACTGATACGACAAAAAGCAGTTTTCCATGCTTGTGTTGATTTGGATTGTTCTGTGTGTTGATAATACTGGAATGGAACGAAGAACTGGAAGGTACTCACAAACTCATAACCGCATCTGAGTGACGAGTGTTGTCATTTTCTCCAGTTGAGGGGTCACTGGATTGTCACATGCGCGGTAAAGGTTGCCACAGAGGCACACAATGGATACGTTTGCGTTGCGTTGGTTCACTGAAAACAGGTTGGCAGTCAAAAATACTATTTTAGAGGGTTAAATTAAATGCACAACGCCACTAGATTTGTGCAGACTGCGCATCACGCTCATCCTCAACAGAATATGTTTTAATTTTTACCATGGCTCCGAAGTCAACACAATCGGTTAAAATAATCATGTTCCATTGTTATTATAATAATATTTACAATTACAAATCGTTTAAAACGAAAATGACCGTGTAGTGAATATGGTAACTGGTGGTAACGGATGGTAACTTTGGATACTCATATAAAATACACCAAATTGCTAAATCAAAACATTTTTATTATAATATCATTGCCGCAGCCGTTCATGAAGATTATAATTTCCAAAAACATAATACCACTTTTCGTCTACCTGGCATTTGCTGCGTTTACACGAAGCGGTAATTTATTAATATTAATGTTTATAAAACTTGAGCACTTGCTTTTTCATAATCATTTTTGTCGCAATTCTCTGACCTGCAGTAAAACGAAATAGATATTTTTGCTTAATGATGATAGGAGGTCGTCTCCTTGGTCGTCTCTGAGGTTGCGCCGAAAGCATGATTTCGTGTACGTAAAGGGCAATCCAGGAATTAAATCATCCGGGAAAGGTATTTTTCGTCGCCGCTCTAGACTGCAATGGAAAACATCGTTTCTAAGAAGATAATTTACAAGAAGAATTCTCAAGATAAGAATACTAACCTGTGCTTGTGTATCTGCTGAATATTTCGAAGAAAAATCGATAATTATGAAATCCGTCACTTGTTTGTGATCACCGACGTGCACCAGCATTCAATCACAATATGGCGGCCTTGATGAAGTTTTTTCTTCACCACATTTTGTTGTTATTTCAACTATAAGGCTATCTGACGTTTAATCATCTTTCTCTTGCACGCGCACGGAAAGGATAGGATTTGTTTTCATACGGAAACGCTTCGGAAGCGTTTCCGTATGAAAACAAACCCTATCCCGCCTGTGAGCGTGCAAGAGAAAGATGATAAACGTCAGATTGCCTTATGCGCATGGTAAAATAAATAAACATGTTGTTCATTCAATCAGATTCGTTTTTGTTTTGACAACTTTGTGAATTAGTAATTTTAAGAATATTTTTGCGGTTGTAGTTACTCTAACATTCATTTCAGTGTTGCGTTTCACCATCGTTATGATTTAATACATTTTAAATTGACGATTAAAGGTTGCATGAAGAAGAAGAAGTCGAAGGATGATATTTGAAAAATATTGCACGGGGAAGCATACGGGAAGTCAAAAATTCTAGGAGCAATTTAATTAAAAACGGTTAGCAGTACGGGGTTGGACTTTCCTTCTACTGCATAATAAACGCAATTTTTCGATTTCAAATTTAATTTTATGATATCATACTTGATACACATTATAAGAAAAGTTTAACCCCGTATTGCTTTCTGTTTTTAATTAAATCGCTTCTAGAATTTTTGAGAAGAGTTTTAAAAAAATTTCCGTATGCTTCCCCGTGCAATATTTTTTTAATATCATCCTTCGACTTCTTCTTCTTTATGCAACCTTCAATCGCCAATGGTAACAACTAAAAGATATTTTAGTTACCAGATAAAGATTGTCGCTTCGGTTCTCTTTGTTCTGCTGTCCGAAACATGTGTGGTACCTAACTGTCAAATCGTATGTATTTTTCCTTCATTGACATTTAGATCCCCTATCCTCGCCAGCAAAAGATGTTCCGGACAGCGACGACAGCGATAATATTTATCTGGTAACTAAAATATCTTTTTAGCAACTCCAGTAAGCGTGATTTAACAACACAATGCAACATAATTTCGAAGTAAGGTACCCCGGGGTAAGTGGGTACTATGCCTGCCGATCAATTGATAAACGTTTAGTGGTAACAATCTTCTAGAAAGATGAAGCAGGACTATCAACGAATGCAGCCGACACAAAAATATTTGGACTCAAAATCATCTGTGGCACCTTCTAAATCATGTCCGACTGAGCTTAAATTTTGCATGGGGCACACTCTAGAGCATGAGCATGATGACCGTGCATTTCGTAATTAACCAGAACAATCCCAATTGCACAGGGAACCAATGAATGAAGGCATGGGATTTTCTCTCCAACCTCAATGTACACATCACGAGCTCATGCGCAATTTACTTGTCTGCGGGTTAGGTTATATGACAGGGGCTCGTCTCGGTTAACGGGTTCGCCAATATAATAGTAATGAAAGGGTGGTTGACCTACCTACAGAATTAGTTAAGTTATGTATATGATAGAAGATGGAAACGGCATGAAAGCCCATTTCCAATTCTAGCGATTGCTAGAACATGAGAAGTACATATATGGATAGATGCAAAGTAGGAGAAATGGCAATGCTGAATGCGGTAGGCAATGCGGTCGGATCTGAGCTTGACGACCGACTGGCAAACAGCTTACACAACCTCACTTGATCAGTACAGTTGCTGATGAAGAATGTGTATAGCCGCCAGACATTCTAAATACACACGCTCCTTTAATGTGAAAATGTACTATACACATGTAGAAGTGTTGGTTTGAGAAATGGATTGCGAGTGTTTTGACTATGTGACCATTTTGGGAATCTCGAGCTCATTCAGTAGCCGCTAGGTTGCGAAGGCCGACGGAGGTCCTTCGTAGCTTAGTTGATTAAAGCACCAGTCTAGCGTACTGTAGGGTCATGTGTACGAGTCCCATCGAAGGGAAAGTGATTACCTCCAATACATTTTCCAAATCAATATCTTCCACATAATGTACATATTCACATATGAGTTTTCACAACATTGTAAATCAATGTCCAAGTCGGGTGGTTTAATCCCCGGAAATAGGCAATTAACTTTGATTGAACTCTTAAATTCAGCAATACGCAGCCTTTTCACAATTTTTCTAACGTAATTAAGAGAGGAGAGATTCAATTAGCATTATGTGCTGCCGTATGTTATGCGACAGCTAATTAAACTGTATTGCAACGATTTTAAAATGACTAAACTTTGTATTTTTGTTGTGTTCTTATCTAATCAACACGTTAAAGGATAGAAATGAGCAAGTTGCATATAGCAGCAGGTAGGTATGTGGACATGCCTCAATTTGATGTCGATCACTGTCATGAGAACGAATCCAATGAAAACGACCTAACAGAACCTATAAAAATGAACGCGAATAAATGAGCATGATCAAACAAAACCTATAAAAAGTAGAGGGTTGTATCAAAGATACGACCGCAAATTGAACGTAGAATAACGTATAGTGCGATAGTGGAAACGAAATTTGATCATCAACATTTTATGCATGTTTATGCAGAATGGGTAATAGCCGGAATGTAGGCAATTTACTGTTAAAGTGCAATTTCAACATTAGCTGGCAAAATTGAATTTTTCAATAGTTAAATGCATTCAATCAATTGTTGTATATAATTGTATATTGTATGTTGTATATAATCTACGGCAAAAGATAACTAATTAACTACACAGGATTTCGGATTCAAAGTAAAATGTTTTTTTAGTGTACATTTTTTGTTATACTAACGGTAAATATATACATTACTAACATTCGAATATAACAAAGGAACATTAAATAATCCCGGGAGATACATTGTAGAGAGAACACTTTTCAGTTCTATACAGAAGTGGATTCAATCAAAATTTACTTATTCTATGTACGTGCTTAATAAAGCGAAAAGATCCTAATCATTCTTCATCCACTGAAATCGGTACTTTTTGGTGTTTTGATGATGGGGATAACAGAGGTGATATAACTTCGCGCAGTTCGGCACGCTTTCCTTCATTGCACAGCTCTTGGAGGACAGCTTCAAGCTCTTCTTCGTTGCTTGCTTCCAGAAGAGTACTTTTCAGAGTTTCTTTTAACATCTTATGAACCTCAATCGATGCACCCAGAACAACCAGCGGAACCTTTTTGATATCGAGTTCCTTGCGAAGAGCGCCTAGTCCAGTGGCTGCGGTGTAATCGAATTCTAAAACATAGGGACAAAAGTTATAGCACCTTATGCAAAATTATGCACGTAGTAGTACCATGAACTATCCGACAATCCAATACAACGGGAATGTTTCCATGTCTTTTGATGGCCTTAGAAATTACGTTCCTCACCCATTCTACGGCAGGGAAGTAGAGAAGGCTATGACGTGGTCGTATTATGATGTACTGAACTTCGGTAGATGTAGAAGTAACGTCAACTGCTAGAACAGGTCGAGCGGTGCGATACACAACAAACGCCAGATCAGCCAGAACACCCGCCAACAAACCCAGTTCTACTCCAATTATCAAACTCAACACGAAGGTTACAGCTCCTGGGATCAACTCCCTTTTATTGCATCGCCACAGGGGGCGAATAACTTCGTACTCAATCATGAAGATAACCGCGGATATGATCACCGCACTTAACGCAGCTTTCGGTATGTATTGGAAATACGGAGTAAGCAATCCCAACGCAAGTAGTACCAGGGTACCCGTGTAGATACCCCCTATCGGAGTTTTGACACCACTGGCATGATTCACCGCACTTCGGGAGAACGATCCTGTTACTGGAATTGAACTGAAGAACGACCCAAACACATTGCTCAGTGAAAGAGCCACCAGTTCCTTAGTTGGATTTATTCCACTGCCACCGAAAGCCTTCGAAATGGCAACATTTCCTAATACTGCAATGACCGGCACCAAAGCTATGTTGACTCCCAACTCCGAGACCATATCTTGAAAGTTCAGATCGATGGTTGTGTTATTCGGGCCGGTAATCTGCGTTGAAAAAGGAGGTAGCTGAAATCCTGGGATACCACTCTTCACCGTGCCAGTCAGAATGAAGGGTCTTTGTCCTTTTCTATCGTAATAGTACGCAACAGAGCTGGTGATCAGCACCAGCAAGGCATTTCGGGCCGTTGCTATGACCCACAATGTGATACCCAGTACCTTCCGTCTTTTGCTGGCATCCTGCGAAGTCTTTATGTCCTTGAGTTTCTGCAAAGATGTGTGTTTTAAATATTATGGGTTTAAATCAAAATAAGGTCTCAGGGCGATCTGTTTAAATGTTAACAAACATTGACGCCGCCACTAGGAAATTAGATAAATTTGTGCTTTGGTTGACCGTTTCAAATGGTTCGTCAATCTGCTTTAGGCACAGTCAATTGAAAGTATTGTTTTATCAATCAGCTGACAGTTATTCCGGAAAAAATGCATTAGTATGTGATACAATATTTCCTTGGCCAACAATGATAATGCGTGAATTATGCCTCTTTTCTATCGACTCATCAATTATGAGCGAATTCCTCAAGTAAACTCTATATCGCGACTACGCTAGGTAAGTGCCTTTGAAATTACAAGCCTTGAAATTGTGATGGCCATCCTTGATACATACATACTCGAACCTTGTCCTTAAGAATTCTACCATATTTCAAATTGGAGTGCATTCGCTAGGAACGATATCATGGAATTCGTGTGACGAAAACTCATAGACACACATACAATTTCTAAAGATCTCCTGGGCCACCAGATCATGAATGATTCATAATTTGACCATACTCACCCGAAGCGCAAGAAGAATAGCTATCGAAATTAATCCAAGAATGCTGTCTGGGACTCGTGCTTCTGTAAATCTCATCACAACCACCCGAATAGTTTCGGCGAATCCTGATCCCGACCCACCTCGTATACCAAGGAGAGCTTTTAGCTGCGAAGCTCCAATAATCAAAGCGGTCGCCGATGTGAAGCCGACTGTCACCGGCAGCGATATCAGATCGACCAAAGTTCCTAACCGCAAAACTGCCATAATCAATTCCACGATCCCGGACAGGAAGCAGAGAAGAATGGCGAAGTGGGGACCGGAGTCTCCACCCAGTCCTGTGTGACGACTTGTCATCAAAGCTAACAGAGCTGTTGGTCCAATCGTCACTTCACGGCAACCACCCATGAACGCATAAACCAAACCACCAACAAAAGCTGAGTACAATCCATACTACGAAATAAATCATAAATCAGTATTTTATTACATCTTTCTAATAATACAACGCTTTTCCAACCTGTGGCTCCAAACCAGCTAGTGTTGCGTACGCCAACCCTTGCGGCAGCACCGTCAATCCCACTGTAATGCCGGCGATGAGATCAGCTACTGCGAACTGTGCGTTGTATCCCCGCAGCCATCTAGCACCAGGCACAAATTTTTCAATCTGCGTGAGACCCATATTTCATGGATGAATGGCTTTACCAGCTGTGTTTGGAGCGACAAGTTTCTGCTCTCTGCGCTGCTCTCGTGACTGTCTCGTGATTAAACCGGCCGGCGGTTTAATGAAACCAGTTTTATCTCAAACTGTGTAAAGCGCCACTTACTTTACGAGATTACTTGGGGGCGGAATTTCACGCGCGTGACCAATAATTTGAACCGGAGGAATGCTAATTAGCCCGCGGCATGACGTTCTGGTGGCATTTACACATTATAAAACTTATCCACCGTCTGGGCGAAGAACCTGTCACAAAAAGCATAATGTAGAACTTTTTAAGCATTTTATTTAAATATCATGAGGGGTCTTAAGTAAGGGTATTGAAGGCAAGAAGATGTAGTTCATTTAGTTATCGTCGATTCTAACACTTGATGGCATGACCAATTATTGCTAGGAACCATGAACTGTTATGTTCCTTTCGAGTAAAAGGAATACAGTGTATTAGTGAGAGGAACTTACAAACTGAAATTTTATTTTGTCGTTTGGTATTTTTTACCGAACTTCTACGGGATTACGGTAAAAGTTTGAATTTTACAGTGGTTTTCTATTTGTTTTACTAAAAGCAAGGACGTAGCCACGGGGGCGTGCCCCTCCCATAGATGGTGGAGGTTTGAGGGCACTAAAATAAATTTTCATAGCCACGAGAACTAATTGTGGATCCAATCATGTAGTGGTAGTGGGTTCAACCCCAGGCCCGTGCCATTCCTCCTACTTTGTATCTTTCCATGTTCAAGCAATCGCTAGAACTGGAAATGGGTTTTCATATCATTTCCATCTTCTACACCCAACCGGCGGATGTTAGATTTTCTAACAATTCTGTATAAGAATCTACCAAAACCTGTATAAGAACTGGGCATATGCGAAAATGTTAGATTCCTATACAAGTGTTGTATAAGAATCTAAAAATTTTGTAAGCTTTTCTAACAATATTTGTATGATAGCTAACATTTTTTGTATAAGAATCTAACAATTTCGCATATGCCCAGTTCTTATACAGGTTTTTGTAGATTCTTATACAGGTTTTTGTAGATTCTTATACAGAATTGTTAGAAAATCTAACAACCGCCAGTTGGGTGTAGCCTATAACTACATGTTGACTTGTTCTAACAGGTACCTGTTAGAATTCAAAATGAGCGAAAAAGCTCGTTTCGGCATCCAATTAGAATATAATCACCCTTCATTACTATCACATTGGCAAACCCGTTAACCTATCGAACCTCTGTCATAGAACCTTAAAAGACCCATATTCCAATCAAAATTCCGCATTAGCCCGTGGCGTGTGCAGATGTGTTCTCAGCCTGCAGCGGCAAATGATTGCATCATCAAGGACGTCAGGACGTGGCCAGTGTCGTTATCGACCATTTAAAACTACTTGGGCTCTCGGACTGTGCATATTGAGGTTGGAGAAAAAATCCCATGCTTCCATCCATTGGTACCCTCCCTGTGCAATTGAGATTGTTCAGGTCAATCACGGAGTAGCAACTACGAAATGCACACTCATCATGCTCATGCTCAAATCCTAGCTGGTTTCATGTTGTGTCAGGAGAAATTTGTTCAAAAGAACACCTTTTTCTGAACTACAAATTATTAGCTGCATACACGTCGACTCGTTGATATTTATACTCATTAAAATTATTCGATGCCCTCCCTGTTTTTGGAGATTTTCAAAAAAAATGCTATTTTCAAATACCGTCGGGGGTGACAATGAGTCAAATGGGGGTGAGAATGGGTCACTGTTTCAAGTACTTAGAATGCTTGTAGAATAGATTGAATTAGAGGCCTGAATAAGAGAAACGCGGATAGGTTTGTGCCGCCAATCGAACCGTCAAAAAACATAAGCCAATCGAGCAGGAGACCTGTCAAGCAGCCAAAATGTTGGCTCAAATACTGAAAACGGCCAAATTCGATTTTATGCCATTTTTCAATTGAATGTATTTTACATTAGTTTGCAATAATATATGCTAGTCATTAATAGATTATGAAATGAAATTCCATTGTTTATTGGATTCTATTGTTATGTGATGTGGACACATGAAATAGCGGATTGTGAGATTTTATCTACATAAACCATTTCTTCCTTTTCATGTGCTGTTCTTTGATTAAGAAGATTGAATGCAGTGTTGGCAGAGTCATATTTTCTATCCGCGTTTCTCTTATTCAGGCCTCTAGATTGAATGTATCTGAGTGCAAGAAGACTAAAATATAAGAGACCTTTTTGAACAATTTTGCTATTCGACCTCCATCAGGCTGCCGGTGAGAGCGATGACCCATTCTCACCCCCAGACCCATTATCACTGCCGATGGCGGTATCGATAATGATTTTTTGGCAAATGAGTGAAATGATGCGTTTTAGCATGAAAAATTCAAGCGTGATGTATTTCTTTAAAATCGCAGATGATTTCGTTCGCACGGGAGCGCTCGTTGATTGAGATTTATGAGTGATTTTACCAACACTGGTAGCCAACACGAGCAAGCCATGAAATTCCAATGACGCCGTTGTTTCTAACACGAGCCGCATCCCAGCACACTGCTGTTGACGACAAATACCCATGGAAACGATAGTTACAAGCAAGTGTAGTAACCACAGTTTGAGCGCTGGTGTATTTTAAAGTGGAAAGTACTTCTGAAAAATTGTTTGTTCTATTGAAAATTTGTTGAAGAAAAAGTGTCCAATAAACAATCGGCACCGAACATCTAAGCAGTTCGCTTCTCGAGAACGGCATTTAATTAAGCTTCGCTCCAGTGTATCGGCATTGAAATGTGTTTGTGATCGTCATTCAACCGAATATAGAAAGTTGTACGTAACAGCTCAACGCCAGTGTTGCAATCCGTTTAATTTACATGCAGCCATTCGTCGGAAAAGTTTAAAACTCATTTCTTCCCGGTTTCATGATGACTGCAACAAGTACTTACCCGGGGTAATTGAAGGACGTAAGATATGCTTACAATGTCACCTTGCAGTGCGAAACATGAATTTTACCCAGCAGCAGGTAAATTAAAAATGTATTGGCGATATAAGGGTAAGAAAAAAGCATATTTTGAAATTCCAGCAATCGAAGCTCAAGTTGAAGAGTTGGACGGGGATATTGTTGACTCAGGTAAGATTATTCTATAGAACATTAAATTAAATATTGTAAATATGTGGCTGTTCTTTAGCTCTTGGGAAAGCAATTTTTGGACAATTTTTAATGTTATTGTTTAACTATTATCGCGTAGTAATGCGTGCAGTAGATCATATGGATAGTTCGGATGAATGTGAGCGTGAGGACAGTTTCAACCGAAAGTTCAAAAGCCTTAATGAAACGCTTTCTTCAATTTGTCACCAGTTCGGAAGTACAATACGGTTTGGGCCAAAAAATATCCAACAGAGAAACTCACTCGGGCTTCAGCGGTGTTGAAAACAGCTTTTGATGCAGTTGTGAAACCTGAATGCATTGAGCCATGCGTAGCAGATGAAGCATATGAAAGTGCGGGGAAAGAAATGATCGATCAACTAAAAGATAAATTCAAGTCGCGCATTCAATCATCGGAGAAGGTTTTGGTTTTGTCAGCACTTCCGAAATCGTGGACTGTACGAAAAATTTAAGGTTAGCATTGTAAGGTACTTTGCATGAACCACGGGAAGGTAATAGGATATACTAAGGCTTAGCATGGGTTCCCAAACTGTGGGTCGCGACCCCCAGGGGAGTCGCGGGATAATCATTGATGTGCCGCGAAAGACAACTCTTGATTCATACTTGAGTCCTTTTTTGTCCTAAAAATGTATACCAGCTTTTAGATTTGAATCTTATAAGTAATGATTAGATTTGGAGTACTAATAAACGAATAACTAAAGAACAACAAATTTTAAGAAGTAAATAGCCTTCTTTAGGTATCCAAAACAGATGAAAATATGAATGCTAAACTGTGCTGGACGTCAAAATCCATGTCCAATCCAAAAACAATATAAATTCAATTGAAAAATCTATTTGAAATCCAATCCGTATCTAAACCAAATTCAAACCAAACCAAATCAGAATCCAGTCCAATCATATACAAATCCAATTCAAATCAGATCCAAATCCAATCTAAATCTGATCCAATTCAGATCCAAATCTAATCCAATCCAAAGCTGATCCAAATTCAATCCAATACAAAACTAATCCAAATCGTTTGAAATTCAATCCAAATCCAATCTAAAACCAATCCAAATCCAATCAATGAAGGAATATAAAGTAATTTATTATGATTCGCTCAATATAACTCATTTTTATTAAATTTCTAAAAATCAATTCATTTTGCACCTGGTGAGTCGCAAACAATATTGGATTCTGCTAGACCCACCTAGCACATCCAAAAAGTTTGGGAACCTCTGTACTAAGAAATTAAAGAAGATGGGGTTCGAAAATGTATCGTGGTTTATGGGCCACCCCTTATATATATTATATAAATAAAAATAAGTGTAGGTTCCATTCCTGACGATTTAACTCACGAACTGATTAACCGATTTGCAAAATCGGTCTCCCTTATCGATTCGTCTTGGGATCTGTGAGGTTTGTATGTGCAAAAATTAATTAATTTAACACGGAAAGGTAGAAAACCAGTAGAATACAGCTAAGGGACAGTGATTGAATAAACAAAACAAGAGCACGAAAATTAATCTAGAGTGCGATGCAGTAAATAGTTCAGAATATGACATTTGCATCATAAACATCCAGGCAAAGCTGGGTGATTTTCGCTAGTTGATTATAAATTTATGTTCTGACGTAATTTTCAAAATTGTATTATCTTCAGACGAATTTCAGTGTTCAGAACACTTAGTAAGGAACATGAAAAAATGCGTAGACACAAAAGGTATTTTGTGCTGCCCCAATCTTAAGAGGGGTAATCCCCTCCAACAAGAAATCGTACAAAAAGTTCAGGATTTCTATCGCGAGGCCGACGTAAGCAAGGAAAGAGGTTCTAAGCAGAAGCAATGATTGGTGAAGTCTTTGACAATGTGTCATTAATATTTTCAACTTTATATCTGGAAAGGTATGCATACTTTCTCATTTTACTAGCAAAACTCCTGAAATAATGTCTGTTTGTACACTATTTCTATTCTTTCAGATGAACTGGTGAACTGCGAAAAAAATAATAAATGGTATTTAAAATAAAATGGGTTAAATAACTTAAACCATTAAAACATATTCAGTGTAAATCTGACATCACTGGCCTCAAAAGCATTATGTACTGCAAAAATATGTTTACTTTTGTAAATAGTATTATTGGATTAAAACTAAAAAAACTACATTATTATAGTTTACAGAACGAACTGAACGATATGCTGAATGAAAACCTTCGATTATGCTTAATTAAAACCTTCAGAACTCGACAACTGCTCATTTTACTTTGTAACGATAAGTGCTTCTGGCAGGAAATTGCCTGACAAACTCAAATCCGCTGAGAAATAAAAAAAAAATTAACTTTTCAAAAGGACCTAAGTAACATTTTTTTCATGAATTAATTTGAATACTGAAATTAATAGCTTTCATGCTGTTCTGTTGATTGCGCTATTCAAATTATTTCATGAAAAAAATGTTACTTAGGTCCTTTTGAAAAGTTAAGCGAGAAATCTTCACAAAACTTCAAGCGGAAAACTGGTACTGACGTTTTTTGTAGCTTTATCAGGGGCGGAGACATCGATTATTAAAAATGGCAAATTTTTAAAAATCTTCAAAAAGGGGGAGGAGTGTTTGGCCGGAGAGGTGGCCCAAACGGTCGGATCAAATGCTTTTTCGAAATGTGGGCCCAAAAAAAGTAGATACACCTATTTTGGTTGGAATTCATAGTATTCACCTGCAAGTTTTCACTTTTTCTCGGCCACTTGGCGCGGAATGACCATATTTGACCGTCCATGTTTCACTTATTACCTTTAAGAATACACGAGAAAGGCATCTAGGTGGTTTAATCTGGTTATTTGATACATTTTGAAGCGGTTTTCGACAGATTGTATGCCGTAAAGTACACTGAGGGAAGTGGAAAAAGAAAATCGATAGTAAAAGTTTACAATACTGTAAAACCAGTTTATATGATTTGAATGCAATCAATTATTATAGGGTATCAAAAACAGTCAATTTTGCACCAACTGTGCGGTAATTCATACCATTTTGGTCGCTTGAAAATTATGAAAATTAGGAGTTGTTTTTCCACCTACCCCATCAGTGGGGAACGCCTGGTACACGGTCAAACGAACCCAACCATGCTTTCGCTCATCTATAGATTCTACTATCTATACTGAAAACCATGCAATTATTCAAATTAAAGGTTCCCCCAAACACACGCGACGCGACAGTTGCGACGCGATTCTATTGCTTGGCGACAGTGATATTGCCGCCGTTGGTATGGAAGCGCAAATAGAACATTGCATGCAGCGTCCCAACGATAGAATCGCGGCGACTAGTTGTTGCCGTCGCGACAATGAAATCGCTTAGGTCTGGGGGAGCCTTAAAGACTCGAATAGAGATGTCGTAAAATCCCGGTTAATCGATTAATCGAAGAAATCAATTAATTTGCGTCATCCTTATGATGTCGTAAAATCCTGATTAGTCGAATTAGTCTAATCGATTACTCTCGATTCCTCTCGATTATTGAATAGATTAATCGTTGGGTAATAATCGATTATCACAACGATGAATCGATTAATCGAAGTAATCTCTAGACTCGAATCAAGAATGATTGTTTGGTCGATGAATTCAGTGGGTTTCAACTCACGCTAGATTTGAATCGTCCATGTGTTTCGAGATTTTAAATTTTCCTAACACTGATCACTTGTTAATTGGAACCAAACTTTGAAAACAGCACATCAATAAGCGAAATCCAAAAGAGCGATCGATCACTGTACATGACTGCACAAAACTACCATAATTTCACAAATCAAACATGGTTCGGGCGGTTCTTATCAACTACATTGTTTTCTTAAGAAAATTATGCACAACAGTGATAAAGCCGTATTTGAATGAAAGGTTTTTTATACTTCGATTAATCTCAACCAAGTGTAACAGTACGTAACAGTGTAAATCAGGGATCGACATAAAAGTTTGATAATAGAAGCTTGCTTGTAAAGGCGAAACGAAGGCGATAGATTGCCAATTCAGAGGAAAAGATTTGTTTACGTTCTTTTTTTTAAGATCTTCCACCCGAGAGGAAGATTTATGACTAAAGCGAAAATTGATATTCCTTCATCATGCTCCTTCGATTGTTGATCGTTTTCTGACGCAGGAAATTAAAAAAAGGTTTTCAGTTCGTGACGGAATAAATATTGAGAAATTGATTTTTCCATCAATTTCCTTTCGCACAAAGCGTTATAGTAATGAGAAATCATATACACGCTGTGCTTGACATCGTTATTAACAAACAAAAATGTCCACCACATTTGCAACCATTTTTTGAATTCTCATTTCCCGTCAAACATTGTACTCGTTTCATTGTCTCAGTCAATTCTTTGACTTATTTAAGATCAACTTCCCCAGAAAACTAAAATTTTTTGAAACTTCTAACTAGGGGATAATACCTATTCTTGGCAGTCTAAGACATTCGCCAAATTGAATGATAAAAATAATGAATAATTACACTAAAACACAGGTACAGTTGACCTGGAATACATTTGTATGCTCTTTCTTCGATGATTGGTGTTCACTAAATATAACAGCTTTTACCACAAACTCAGTAAATTTAATATAAAGTAAAAGGTCAACGTTTCTTCTATTGGCATAGCAATTTCTTTTATCAGCAATGAGTTTGCTCTCTTTAGCAACTAGACATGGAAGTAGAAAACTGGTAATGTATTGGTGCCAAATGCTGGTTGTTTATATCCTCCAGTAGTAAAATTCATTCATATTAATCGGCCGCACGCTCATTTCGCGTCACTCAATTTTGGAACAAATTTTATTAATTTTCAAAACTGGCTTAAAACAAACCATCAATTTTTAGCCTTGGCATCAATTTTATGTCATGTAGACAGATAGGCAAAAGCATTTAAACACATTGTAAAACAAATTTAACCCTTATGCGACCAACAAAAAACAGACGTGAATGGCAGATAGGGTACTAGTGTATATTGACATTTCAGTGTGTATATTGACATTTTCATATTGTCAGATTTTCTGAATATGATACACTGCGCGGCGTTTGTAATGTTCCCAAATGGGTACTTGCACAAAACTTCACGCGGCGAATGACTGTCGAAAGGTACGGCCGCGCCAAACGATACACCGCAATGCTATTCACCCATAAGAATCAAGTAAACGGGGTGCAGAAAGCGCGGCGGTACCTTTCATGAAGGGTTCGCCGCGTGCAATTTTGAGAAAATCAGGCAATAACTTTTACCATTTTCATCCTATTTGAATAATGTTGGCCATTTTGGAGAAGGGAACTTGCTTTTGTCCGCTGTCAAGATTTACATGATTTGTCTTTTGTAATGCCTTATGCAACGTACACACCAGTCAAGCAGTTTGACGAACATTGACTCCGCCCCGAGGAAAACGCTTTGGTTGCTGCTTTGTTTGAACGTGTGTGAAGTTGTTCGAACAACCATTTGACAGTTGGCGGTCATGTTGGTCAAACTGATTGACGGTATGTACGTTCCATAAGAGTCGTTAGCAAAAATCTATCAACCAGTTTCAAATATACAACTTGCTCTTTGCGGTCCTTACATGATATGTTTGTTTCATAAAAAAAATCATGGTGGTTGTGTACAGGACACGACCGCTCGACGTAAACTACGTAAAACCAAATCTATACACATAAGAAAGAATTTTTGTCTGTCTGCCCTTATAGATTAGGAAACGGCATGAACATTTGTATGTAGAGGTTTTTGGGAACGATAAAGATTCTTATGATGTTATTAGACCCCTCCTCTTCTGGAGGGGGGACTCCCATACAAATAAAGTACAAATTTCTGCTTTAATCGAAAATTAATCTAAAAAATAGAATCTAAATCTGCAAATTTCGTCTATTCAACCGTCTTTTAAATAATGTAAAATATATATAATTAATCAATTTCAGGTAAAACGAAGCTCGTCGGTTCGGGTAGTATAGTATATTAACAATATATTCCACCTCGTAAGTCTTCATATGTTGAATAATGGGCAGCACTGTCCTATCCAGCCGCTGGAGCCACCCCATTCTTACACTACGTTTCACAGTTGAATAATAGATAATACCCTAAAAGTAGGCAATTATTTATGGTTGAAATGCGCTATGTAGGAACGGGAATGGTTATGATTTATTTGATGAGCTTGGAAAGTATTGAAGTTGCAAAAGGAAAGCGGTCCTGTCAGCCACATAAGGGTTAAAATACTACGATGTTACTATTACTTTTTATATAATTCATGGTCGGCGTAAAAAATCTGAAGCATTTGTATTTTAGCACTTTTTTTTTAATAAATGCCATCGCCGGATATTTTGCTCGTATTTTTGCTAAAATCAAGTCACGTAGAATTGTGCGTGGTATCTTTTTAGCGTGTGTTTGATATGTTCACAAACACATTCTCTCGCTCTATTCCGAAGTGTGCTGCTGTCAAAGAAAACGAACAGTCCCGATTTTATTTTGTGAAACATAGAGCAAATATTGCATAAATTTGCTCTTTGTGGTGATAATCAAGTGTTGATTTAGTGTAAAAAGTAGTTTACGTACATAATTTGTCGTGTCATACGCAATAAAGAGGAGAAACAGGCGATCCAAAAAAGTAAGTAACGGTTTGCTTTTCGTGCGCTGCTTTCTTTGGCAATGCAATAATGGCAAGGATTTCGTAGGTGCAAATTTGTTTCGGTGATTAACACATCAAATCTTGCTACTTTTACACAAACAACTTATTCAAATGAAAGCTTAGACTTCAAATTATGTGATTGAATCAAAATTATGTTCATAAATAGTGTATGTTTGCTGAAAAACGCAAATATTGTTGAGGGTGCCAACAACTGTCGCACCCTGCCAATGCCGTATTCTACCCTATTTTACGAAAACGAAAACAATCTAAAAAATTGCAGCACGTGTGCACCGGCCTGGAAATTGAACTGATGTTGGTTAACAATAGGACGAATGTTAGGTCAAACTTGTATAACAACACTTTTTCTATTTTATGTATGTTTCAAAATTTAAAAATATTTAGAGGCGTCAAAATATGGATTCTCTGGGAAAGTTGTCTTCAAATAAGTTGCAGCATGGATTGAGCGAATAAAACGGGAACGGTAAATTCAATGTTTCTGGTGAAATGTTCATCAAACCCATACTTATGTTGTCGTTATTCATAATACAAGTAAATTTCAAATTAATGTTCTATAAAATAGATATCATTGTTCATCAGTTGGCCTTCCGAGCGAGAGGACGAGTTTGATTCTCGGGTCGATCTAGGATGTTCTCGGATGGGAAACATTGTCATGGATTGAGCGAATAAAACGGGAACGGTCAATTTGATTTTTTTTTTAATGTTTCTGGTGAAATGTTCATCAAACCCATACTTATGTTGTCGTTATTTATAATACAAGTAAATTTCAAATTAATGTTCTATAAAATAGATATCATTGTTCATCAGTTGGCCTTCCGAGCGAGAGGACGAGTTTGATTCTCGGGTCGATCTAGGATGTTTTCGGATGGGAAACATTGTTAACATTTATTCATTTATTGGTAACATTTATTCAATACTAGCGGACCCGGCAAACTTCGTCTTGCCCAAAATTGTTTGATTGAATGGTTACCAGGATTCACCATTCTACTTTTTACACAATTTTTGATCAAACATTTCCAATTGATAACATATGAAGACGGATTTGGAATTATACGTTACACTTCTCAATATATTTGTTTAGTTTCGATTAAAACTACATTTATTTTATTACTTAAATTCAGTTTAATATAATGCCGCTTGATACACTACATTTTTTGTTTTATTGTTCGGTGCGTACACTAACAACGTTGAAGGTCTGCCTACGCGTGAACATGCCACATACAGTTGCCCATGAGAGAAACATGGGGATTCAAGGTTTAATCCTTCTTCTTCTTCTTCTTCTTCTTCTTCTTCTTCTTCTTCTTCTTCTTCTTCTTCTTCTTATTGGCATTACATCCCCACACTGGGACAGAGCCGCCTCGCAGCTTAGTGTTCATTAAGCACTTCCACAGTTATTAACTGCGAGGTTTCTTAGCCAAGTTACCATTTTTGCATTCGTATATCATGAGGCTAACACGATGATACCTAATGCCCAGGGAAGTCGAGACAATTTCCAATCCGAAAATTGCCTAGACCGGCACCGGGAATCGAACCCAGCCACCCTCAGCATGGTCTTGCTTTGTAGCCGCGCGTCTTACCGCACGACTAAGGAGGTTTAATCCACATACTTCCAATGTTTGGCCTTGCGATTTGTTGATGGTCATTGCGAACGCTAAGCGAATTGGAAATTGAATACGTTTGAATTCAAACGGTAAATCAGTTGGAATTATCGGGATTCTCGGGATTAGCACTTTTTCACCTTTAAATTTTCCTTTAAGCAACGTTGCTTGAATGACATGATTCTGGAGTTGATTCACGACCAACCTTGTTCTGTTGCACATTTTTGGTTGATTCAGATTTCGTAGCACCATTATGATAGATCCAACTTAAAGCTGCAAATTGTGCGGTCGTAATCCAGGCAAATCCAAAGAGTTTCCAAAGAACTCCGTTGGATAGTTGGTTGCTTCGTCCAAATTAGTCACAACATCAACCGATTTGTAAGAATGTAAGTTTCCAACAATTGCATTTTGAATTATCAAATTCAAAGAATCCACTTTATTATTTTTCGCTGCAAGAATTGCACGTGCACTCAACCAATCGTGGTTTGAAATATTCTGGTCGATGTTAGGAAACACTTTTGAAATAAGCTCCTCTTTCGTTGATGCGAACTAACAAAAGTTTGGTGAAAAAGATATCAATCCGGTGGCAGCGTCAACCGGTATCGATCCATTCCCAATCGCCAAGAATTGGTTCGAAAATAGTTCGGCAGAAGGATTATCTTGTAACGTTACTCGCATATTCGTTGTCAACCGCAATTTTGTCACATAACGCCACAAATACGAAAGCTTCAGGCAGCATTGATTTCATCGGCTCCCGTTGACCGGGGAATGACTGGGAGTGTTTGACGAAAATCACCCGCCAGCAGAATCATTGCGCCTCCAAAAGGTCTTGAATTATCACGCAGATCTTTCATTGTGCGATCAAGTGCCTCCAGTGCTCGTTTGTGTGCCATAGTGCATTCGTCCCAGATAATAATTTTACATCTTTGTAACACCTTGGCCATCACAGAAGTTTTTGAAATGTTACACGTCGGTTCTTCAGTCACTTGAAGATTTAACGGTAGCTTAAAGGCAGAATGAGCCGTTCGACCTCCTTCTAGCAATGTGACTGCAATTCCTGAAGACGCAACCGCCAGCGCAATTTCTGCTCTTGAACGGACTGAAGCTAACAGTAAAAACATGAGGAACGTTTTGCCAGTTCCTCCAGGCGCATCGATGAAGAAAATACCACCATTTTGATTTTCGATACCCGTCATCAGAGTGTCGTAAATTGTCTTTTGCTGAGGAGTCAATAACGGGACATTCGTTTGAACTTCCTGGCTTAATGGAACGTACACACGGTCAAGCAGTTTGACCAACATTAACTCCACCTCTCGTTTGTTCCAACATCCATCAAGTTCTACCAACAGCGGCACGAACAATCAATTTATTCGACCAACAATATCACACACGAACGACCGGAGCGCTAACTTGAGCATCAACCATCAAAAAATATATGGGGGTTTGTGCAACTTTACTACAAATGCTCAAACATGTTCGGCGAACCTTGACTCCACCCCCGACAACTCAAACCAAAATCAAACCGTTTTAATTTTTTCCAACCGAGCCGCCAACTGTCAAATGGTTGTTCGAACAACTTCACACACGTTCCAACAAAGCAGCAACCTAAGCGTTTTCTCGGGGGTGGAGTCAATGTTCGTCGAACTGCTTGACTGGTGTGTACGTTGCATAAAGCTCTTTCCCAGTAACGATACGGTTAGTGCCAATGAGGAGCCTCGATGATCAGAGCGTCCACAGTTTGCTAAGAGTAACTGTCTATGAGAAAACACGGGCTTCTTCACTCACCATGCGCGTGCTTGCTCTGCTGATTTCAGTGATTGCAAGAGCCGATTACAACCGAACGGAAAGGATGTTGATCAAAAGGTATTGAGTGCAGCAGGTGCCAATCCTGTGTGGAGTACTGTGTATGATATATAGCACACATTCTACGATGCCTTCAATTCAAGCCGCGTGTGTATAGTGGAAAGAAATTCACTTCGACAATTCCGGAGTGATTAGCGATTTGGGTATACACATGCGTTTGTAACCAACATCGTTGTAGTCGAATGGTAACGCTTTTCTCCAAAACTAATTGACGCGTCTAATATAAAAAGCTTAATTTATCGAATTATCGCGATAGTGCGATAGTGATATCGCGATAGTGCGATAGTGATATCGCGATTTACATTATAAGTGTTATTTCACAAAAGCATGCACTCTCCTCTCGATAACAATTAAATTTTAAAGTCAATAAAAAATGTTGTTTTTTTCCATAGTCTTCTCACAACATAAGGTTGAGCCATGTCCAAGTGAGAGAAATTAGAAATGGTTTAATATATAGATAATATAAGATGATTAAAATAAAAAAAAACCGTGCAAAATGCATAATAAATCGATAATGTTTAATTTCGGTTTTAAAAGTTTACCAGTTATATCATAACATTCTTCCTTGTAAAAAGATGAACAAAACGAATATAGAATCGTTCGAATCGGTCTACCCATTCCCGATTGATGCGCGGTCGTACAAACACCAACTTTGTTATATATATATATATATATATATATATATATATATATATATATATATATATATAATATAATAGAAGAAGATACGACTGGTGTGGGAATTTAGGAAACTTATTAAGTTAGTTAGTAAAATTAGGGACTAGAAGACAGACACGACGGGGAGTCAGTAAGCGAGACATTACGAGTCAGTACGGCAATAGCAAAGAAAAATTCTCTGAAACTAATTGCGAAGTTGGATTTTATTCTAATTGGGACATAGTTTGTTGATCTAAACTACCAGTGTGCACAAACGACGCGCAAAACTAGTTTGGATTCGATAAATTCATCGCTGGTCCGAAAAGTGAGGGAAAGTTTGAGCAAACCTCTACGCGTCCATCCTCCGGGCGGCGTTCGTTCCCAGCCGCCGACAGATCAAGCGCCGCTACTGTAGTAGACGGCGAACTGCCATCGAGTCCAGTTTTCCCGTTGGTGTTTGTAGAAGTTTGTAGAAGATTCTCCTCATACAACCATCGGTAATAATTTTCCTTATTAATTCGCCGAGTGACGCCGTTGTACTATCCGGTTAAATTTATTGTACAAAACTAATGTACAAAACACAGTCGCTTAGAAATGGGAGAAAAATCTATTGCAACGTCCTTACGTTGTCCAACGTCTACTTTGGGGTCGTGTTTTGTACACAACCCTTCTGATTATTTTTCTAAACTATTTTCATCTCCCAAGCCATATTGCCATTTATTAATTGACAACAAATTATTCAAACTGCACGATAGAATAGTGGATTTACAGCTTCTTTTTATAATTGTTTTTCTAGCGAAACATGTCGAAAATGGTCATACACACCGTGGTTTAATTAACAGATGTGATTTAATTAGCACAAAAAGCTTAGTCACAAGGGGTTGATGAACCAATGCACCATGCGTCTCCATATGCTCATATGGTCATTGGTCATATGATGAAGAACGTTTTCAATATCTCTACTTTCCCTGGAAGGCCAATGAAAAACACTGATCGGGACAGACAAATCAAGCATAATTTTTCATAACGACGTATGTAACAAATATGAGGATTCGAGAAATCCTTTGCTGAAAGTTGGCAAAACTTTTTCTAAAACTGTTTTAAAACTAAATCATTTTTCAATACTTTTTTCCGCTGGCATGCATCATTACAAGACACGTAATAAGCGTGCTTCACAGTAAAGCTCAGTTCATTCAAATTCATTGAGAAAAACGATAAAATTGTACATACACCGGTATGCTACACGTACGTCGGTGTACATTGGTCGGTTTTCCATAGTGCACGATTGACGCAACTGCAGTTTTGTTTTGTTTTGATTTTTTTGTTACATAGGTCGCTCTTAGTTCCCATATGTTAAAGCGACGTATGTAACAGTGAGACTTCAAAAATAGAAATTTTTACATACGTCGATTCGCAAAAAGATTAAATTAAAGAATTTTTAGATCTAAAATCAGTAAAATCGATGCGTATTATATAAAGCCGCGTATGATTGTCACGTTGTATTAAAAACCCCGTTTTGTTTACTTTTGTTACATACGTCGTTATGAAAAATTATGCTTGAAATAGCAGATAGTCCAAATAACTTAGTAGTTTATCTTATAGAACATAAAACATGCAAATGATTTTAACGAAAACGTCGGAGAAAATTCACAAGGTTTGTCGCTATTTTGTAACGAAATCATGGATTTTTTTAAAATTAATCGACTGCTGTCTGCCGCTAGTTCATTAATTTGAAAAAAATAGCGGCAATCACTGCCGTAATCTGGTTAAATTACGTATACGCCAAATTTCAACAAACATCTTTTTCATTTTCGGGTTAAGGAACTAGATGAATACTACTCGTTAACACCATTTTTGGAGAAGGGTGTATACGTCACTTTTTCAAATTAAGCTGGTCACAAGTTAATTCCTGGTGCCATGAACTACAAGTGCGGCAAATGAGCATATCAAATACTTTTCCACTGTCGACCAGTGTGATTAATAATCGAAATTATTCTGAGTTGCGAATCTTTGGACATGATCATTAAACTTCTCACAAGACATCCTCAATTTTTTTCATCGCATATGTGTGTTGACAAAATTATTAACTGTTTTAGTGGAAAGTGGAATGTCTTCACCTGTCATAATACGAGTTTAGTACTATTCCATTTAATCCAATCCCGTTATAATCTTTACAGATATGTATTTCGACCTCAACGTTGCCGGTTTTGGAAATTTTCTCAACTTCACTGATCATGTGAGTATTCATGATGGTTAGGTAAATATATGACATACCTACGAAGATCGCACATAGGAGTACGCAGTGTAAAAGCGTGGCCAAAAGTATGTCAATCATTTTGTCGTCTGTAAGTGCATTCAATAGAAACAGTAAAGTATTTTTTTTTATTTTTATACTGTTTTCGCTCATCTAGCAGTGAAGTATGACCTGACCACTGGCGGCGTCAGTTATTGTTTTTTGATAGAGCACTTGGCGCAAGAACGCTTTCTTTGAGATCTACAGCGTGCTTGCAACGAGTGCCCACATCTGGCTCCGTCAGTGAGTATGACATACCTCATGTTAATCTTCATGCTTTGATTATTACTTACTAAATTTTCCAAAAAGATGTACTTTATTTGTTTACTTCAACAATATAAATTTGTCATCGAAGCATGTTAAAGTCCCTGGATAATGTTTTGTAATATCAAATGGAGCAGATCTAATAAATAAGAAATGCAAATCAACCGCTATGTTTCTTAATAAACTTAACATCCGAAAAATGCGTATGCTTTTATGAATCGGTGTGTTCATCGAAGTCTTGTCCTTCTTTGGAAGCGAAACATAATTTATGTGAGGTTTGGAACTTAAAACCATAATTTTTTTCTAGCATTTTTAGGCAAACTTCACTATATTAAAATTAAAATAAGTCACGATTGCGTGAGTATGCGTGAAATGTTTTTTATGGGGCTTATTCAGAAAACTCCAATCCTTCCAACGCTGACAATTTTGTTGCTTGGACTGGTTTGGGACCTAATCAACAGTTTTATTTTGTATAACATATTATTGTAAAAAGGTAGAAAAAACTAGCAATTAATATCATGATTATGGATCACCTGGAAAAGGTTTCAGATCGAATCATGCTTGACAAAGTTTTAAATACCCCCATTATTGATACCTATATTGATTTTCATCTTGAAACTCATTAAAAATCAATAAAAACATGATAAAGCGTGAACATTGTTTAATGCACAATTGAAAAAAAATGACTTTTGGCCAGGATTTGGGCTGAAATACTCCTCAGTGGATCGTATGTACATTGACCTCGTAGTGCATTACATACAATGATGCGAGGTGGCAATGTGTGAATTGTGGGAAACAATGCCACTAAAGGAATAAGAAGGACTCAGTGTTACACAACACAAGATGCAATTAATTACTGCGAAAATGCTAATATAAACACTAATTTTAGAGGCAGGACAGGTTCCAGACCTATAAAGAATCGATATGTGATGAACAGTTTGCCATACCAATCAAATGGAGATCGAATGACACTTAAGTTAATCAATAAAGTCAACATCGGTCGAATCGCGTAACAAATAACACAACCTTGTAAATTAAATATAGAAAAAAAATTGATTATTCTTATTTCCTTTTTATGTTTCTTCAATCTATGCTTTGCTAACTTTCACAAACCGGTTTGAAAGAATGCAGGGAAACAAAAACAAAAATACATGTTCAACATTCGGTTAAGCTCAAACGCATATACCATCATTTCTCTTTCGATGAACCAAGTATGTACACTGGGGTCACTTTTTACGCGAATAGATATGTATTATCAATTTCACGGTCTATCTCAAATTCCCTCTTAATTCAAATACCACCTAATTTTTCATTGATTTTTGATAGATTTTTTGTGGGGTCAACTCAATGTTTTGATAAATCTAAAGGATAGAAATCGCCATAAACAAACCGCGTAAAAAGCGATGTATACCAACCAATAAAAACCACTTTTTACCAATACGCACCACCGTCACACGTAAAAGTTGTCTCCCATTCAGCACTACATCACAAAAAATATAGAAAACAGAAAAAAAAATTGTTCGAATAGACAACGTTTATCACAACGCCGCACTTCTCTTCCGGATAGTAATTGATTCGTACTGTGATTGTGTCTGCGAGAGGAAAACAAATTACAAATAATATAACGACCAAGGTAGAGTTGAACTGTGTATTGGATTCGCACGTGACGAAAAAACCGGTTGGCTACATACATATGCTGGCTGACCGATCATGTAATTTCTCAATCTCTATACATCGATTGAGTTCAGTGAGAAATCTCGCTTAACTTTTCAAAAGGACCTAAGTAACATTTTTTTCATGAATTAATTTGAGTACTGCAATCAAAAGCTTTCATGTTTTTCTGTTGATTGCGCTATTCAAATTAATTCATGAAAAAATGTTACTTAGGTCCTTTTGAAAAGTTAACCGAGAAATCTTCTCTCTCGAAATTACACATGTTTCTGTTTTCATTCATATGTAGCATGGAGTAGTACACCGAACTTCTCGATGAAATAAACAAACGCCATTAATTCACTGTTTGACTCCCAAGAAGATACTGTTCCATAATCCATACTGGGTTAAAGAATTTTGAGAGAGTGTTCATTTCTTATTTGTTTTCGCCTTCTAACTTTCTCGCGAATTTAGCCGCGCATGGTTAAGCAAAGCACGATAACTACGTCAAATAAAAAACAAGTTGAACTTGATGTTCGGATTATCTCAAACCCATACACTACACCAATCAATAATCATCCTGAACATTCTTAATTCCTAAAACATTCTTAAATTAAACTTATAAGTGACAGTTCAACAATTATAGAACAATACTGCCCGCAGAACAAGATTTCTTTTGCCTTATTGGAATGCACAATCATATAGCCGAAAATAGAAAGAGTAATTTTTAATTTGTCACTTTTAAGTTTAATTTTGAAAACGAGAAAGAGCTTGAGTGTGTAACTATTGATAAATTAAGTGTTTTAGCGATACAAATATCACCACTAGTACCGAACATTTACTGAACGAACTGCACGTTGCCGATGCCACGGTTATACTGAAATGCTAATCCATTCATTCTTATTGAGCATACTGACCACAGCGTGCATAGAATGCTACATGAACGCTGGAAGTCACCACAAGTTGAGCTAGATTTTATCCTATGTACCGTCACACGGGGTAGAATTATACTTAAATAAGAAGCTGTAGAGTAGGGTTCCCCAAAATTGCATAAAGTCTGGAAAGTATACCAACGGAATGAGTGCTTCAATAACCATCATAACAGTCCCTTGAGTTGCATAAAATTGGATATAACACTTATTTGAGTGCTATAGAGACAGAGACATAGCGTCCTAATCGAAATATATATTTGGATTATGTGCGTTTGTAATTTGTTTTGTACAAATTTGACGATTTGACATAGCCGTAAAATATGCTCGTATTTTTATAGGCGGCATGTGATATGCATATAAGGCAATCAAAATGCTGTGGAGGCGCGTTATATTTTACTCTACGATACCGAAACGACCCACCGCATATATGAGTACAGCGTGCTTGCGTGCTTGATGCCCACCTCTGGCTTTGCCAGTGAGTATTATGTGTGCAGCTCAAAACAGAATTTTCGAACTCACGACAATCATTTTTTCTCGTAGAAGTCGCAAGTTTTATTACTGCGCATCTGGTGCGCTGTATAGCGCATCTGGTTGCGAACAATGTACACTAGTTGCGCAATGATGCGCTATAAGTTGAACGCCAATAAAATCGGTTTTCGCGAGTTCGAAATTCGATTTTCAACTGGAATCATAATATGATCTTTCTTATGTTAATCTTCATTTTTTGATTATGACTAACTAAATTTTCCGAAAAGATGTATTTTGATTATTTATTTCGACTATATAAATTTGTAGTAGATTTGTAGAAACAAACAAACGCCATTAATTCACTGTTTGACTCCCACGAAGATACTGTTCCAGAATCCATACTGGGTTAAATAATTTGGAGAGAGTGTAAGGTGCCCTCAGATTTTTTTTAAATATTTTTACTTCAAAATAGGCGGAATTTTCGAATTTCTGTGCGTATACATGAACGATTTTTGTTATTAAATTCGACAGCACACGGATTTTTTTTTTAATTTGAGGAGACTTGATCCCCTTTCTATGCTACGCAATAAATAATTTTTCCTGCCTTCATCAAATCTGTCAAATCTACAAAATATTAGAAGCCTGAAAGGAGATTTATATTTTTTTTTATTTTTTCGCCAAATTTTTGTAATGAGGGATTAAGTGTCCCCATATTGAGGAAAAAACTTCAAATCCAAATATCCTAAAACTTTGATGGAATGTTGACATTTTCATCAGTAAAGATCATTGAGCATATTTATGGTTTTGTGCTGTGAAAAAACGAAAGCATTTGGTCATTGTTATGAAAAGTTGTTCAAATTTTGCGTGGCCAATAATAAAATCTTTAGGAAGGTCAAAACATACAAACCGCCCTGCAGGATAAATAAGGTTGTCAATCCAAAAAATAACTCACCTCATAAAGGTCATTTGTCTAGAGGATCTATACTAAAAAATACGCTAGAACAAAATTACTTTAGTTCTCGATAAAACAGGGGGTGATCAAGTCTCCCGGGGAACAAGTCTCCCCACCTTCCCCTAACCTATCACGAATGAATGTTCATTAAAGTGTAACTCTTTGGAAGCGAAATATAATTAATGTGAGCTTTGTCTCTTGGAAAACACGAGGGGAGGAATAAAAAAATAACAAGGAAACGAAAAAAAAAGTCCAAAATAGGAATAATTGCATGAAAAATTTGGAATTTTAATGGAAAATGATAGCAAAGAATGTTAAGAAAAAGCAAAGAATATGAATATTTGTAATAGGGGAACAGACAGCTTTGGCAGGTTTTGTTCTATTATTGGCAGGGGGGTTTTTGTCGACCGAATTTTATGAAATTTGGCCACAATATTCTTTGATATGCAAAGAATGTTTGGGCCAAATTTGAGCATAATCAATCATAAAAACCCCCCTGCCAATAATAGAACAAAACCTGCCAAAGCCGTCATTACCCCTATATTTATTCAGTAATGAACTTAGCACAAACTTTATATAATTAAAAAAATACTGGAATTTTATTTCCGTAGAAATTCCGTAGAAAGTTTTTGCTGTTGAGCTTTTGTTTAAGTTAAGGATGAAGCTCAAATTGGTTGTACTGGGGCAATGGTCAGGTGTACTTTTGAAATCAGAGATTTGTTGTCTGAACATGGATGTTTTATGAAGGTTCGGAATTGCAGACCTCCAGGACTATGCGGAGTAGATAGGTGAAGTTTGAAGTAGAATCGGTGAAGCACGTCATATCAGCTCGTCATATCAAGCTCACGTTTTTAAAAATTTTGAAATGCCATGCTACTTGTTAGCGGCATAGATACGGCTTCGGATAAACCAGCAGAGAGGATGCAATGGATGTTACTCATGCAAGAAATTTGCGTGGATCAGCTGCGGGGTATCTAAATAGTCGTAAGAAGGCCATTTCGGCTCATGCACTACGATTGCTACCTGGGCGCTTTCCAATCCTTACACGATCTAAGATGTCTTATCAGTAACTGGTTGCAGATATTGGTTTATCTTACTCCAAGGTAAGATACACTGAAAACAACCTTGCTTTTTTGGAGTTTCGCCCCACTTGTTTTATGAAAAATAAAACATTCTTCCAAACAAGTTCTAAAATAAATCTCTTACTTACTTGATACATCAAACTTAATGGGCTACAGCTTATCGATGAACCTACGCCGAATGGAGTACCCTTCTCCAGTACCCTGGGCCAATCGCTTCCAGTCACCCTGAACATTGAGCGCCCACAGGTCCTCTTCAACTGGAAAAAGCCATCGTCTACGCGGCCTTCCACGAAGCCTGCGGACTCTTCCGGGTTCTTTACTAATTAATATCTTCGCTTGACGTTCTTCCGGCATACGAACAACGTGTCCAGTCCATCGTAGTCTGCCGTGTTGTATAAGCTTATCAATATCCAGCCCTTTATACACCTGGTACAACTGGTGATTCATGCGACGCCGCCAGATACCGTTCTCCTGTTTACCGCCGAGTATTGTCCGCAGCATCTTACACTCAAATACTCCGAAAGCTCTTCGATCAGCCTCCTTTAACGTCCATGTTTCATGGTCGTATAAAGCCACCGGAAGAATCAGAGTAGTATACAGCGCAAATTTTGTTTTCGTTTGCAGACTACGAGACTTAAGCTGGTTACGAAGTCCGTAATAAGCCCTATTTGCAGCTGCAATATGCCTTTTCACCTCGCGGGTAACATCATTATCGCAGATCATTAGTGTTCCTAGATACATAAATTCTTCTACCACTTTAAATTTTTCACCATCCCCACGTTGAACCCACGTTGATTGCCAGCAACTATGTACTTCGTTTTGCTGGTATTGATCGTGAGTCCAATCCTCGCTGTCTCCTTATTAAAAGGTACAAAAGCCTCTTCCACGGCACGGTGATCGATCCCGATAATGTCGATATCATCCGCAAACCCCAGGAGCGTATACGATCTTGTGATAATGGTACCGCTTCTTTGCACGCCAGCTCTCCTAATCGCTCCCTCGAGGGCTATATTGAACAGTAGATTCGACAATGCATCACCCTGCTTTAATCCATCTAAGGTAACAAATGACGTCGATATTTCTTCCGCAACCCTTACACTTGATTTCAATCCGTCCAACTTCATACGAATCAGCCGTAACAGTTTCGCCGGAAAACCATGTTCAAGCATAACTTGCCATAATTCACTCCATTTCACTGAATCGTACACCGCCTTGAAATCAATAAACAGATGATGTGTCTGCAAGTTGTACTCCCGGAATTTATCAAGGATTTGTCTCAGAGTAAACTTTTGATCCGTCGTAGATCGGCCCTCACGAAAATAAATCTCTATTACTTAGCTAATCAAAGTTACACAATTCAAAGGCTATACAGCACTAGGATTGGTTTCTTTCTCAGCACCCATGTACATGTGGCATTCACACACCCACTCTTGTGTTCTGAACACCTTTTAGGGTACATGGGGCAAATGTTAAGGATCTCCATCCTTGACTTGAGCCCAGGTCTCATTCTCATCAACTTTGTTTATTTCTCTGTAAGGGTTTTGCCGCCAGGTGGCTGGGTCTGCCTCTGCTGCGATGTCCTGCCGGCTTCCAGCGCTTGCTTGCAGATTTCGTCTCTGCTCTAACGTTGTCTGTGGTCGGTCTACGCCCATTCACACTGTGGAGTTGATATTGTATCGTCGATGGGGCTCAGTATTCGGGATCCAGTTGTGAGCCTACCAGCAGGCCCGAGCTGTAAAACATAGACTTCGGGTGATGAATACTTGCAAATCTATGTGATCTCTACTAATACGCACCAAGTCTCACTGATATATAACATCACAGATTTCAGAGTATTGAGTTGAGTATTCGAGGTTTGGTGCATTACCTGGACAGATTGGATATGTTGATCTTGGTCCGCCGTCCGACGTTGGCTGGCTTTGGTTTCGACCTTCTCCACTGTTTGCTACTGTGCTGTGGAGTTGGAGTTTGTTGAGTGGGAGCATACGACCTGGTCTTTAAGTTTACTCTACTTGGTAGAGAGCGTAGAGCGGTAGTAGAGCAGTATCATCATCTCGTTCGATTGCTCTATGGAGGTAGACTGCTAGAGAAGTCCATGATTTCGTCGACTACGTTGGGAAATAGCAACAGAGGTATAATACATGTACCTTTGTCTCACTCTTGTACTCACTCACGATTCCGTGGTCAATCAGTACCAAATGGAGGGACTCTTGAAATTAAATGACCTGCTCCAGCATGATGCAAAGCGTGACAGAACGGTTCTCACATGATCGTCCGAGGCGGAATCCTGCCTGCTGCCGTCGGAGAATCATCAACCTTTCTCTATATCTGGATTAGGAGAGGATCAGCTGGATCAATGAGTGACTGACATGTCGCGTCTTTATCTATCATCCACGAATTTGTCCTTGCTCCCTTCAGGCGTTGTGAAATATTAAAATGGGAATGAATATCGCCGGTTGATGCGGGTTTCCTACCATCGTCGGCCAGGTGGTCCTCCTGCGCCAGCTTCTCATGTTTGCAGGCAGCAGCATTTTACTTACTTCCAGACCCGCTTTTAGTTGGCAGGACTAGTATTTAGGGGCCGTCCACAAAGTACGTCACGCCTCTAGGGGGGAGGGGGGTTCTGAGCAGCGTGACGATCCATACAAAAATTTTAGGGGCGAAATTTTTAATTGGCGAAAACGCATTTCTCGGATTCAGCGGTATCAGGAGATGCTCGGGCGACGAATCAAAATAGACCGTCCAGAAGATCCAGCTGTGAAGAAATCGTTCGTTGAAGATCTTAGAACTCGGGTAGTGGATGTTCTGGAAGGTGGCAGCGTAGAAGATAAGTGGGCAGTGAAGAATGCTTTTATCGAATTCGGCGGGGAAAACTTGGGTGAGCTGCTCACTCAGCGAAAAGAATGGATTACAGATGTAACCTGACGGATGATTGAGGAGCGTAGAGAAGCAAAAGGTGAAGAAAGTGAAGAATCAGAGAAGTAAAGTAGAGTCCGTCAACGGTATGTATTACTGTAAGTGGGAATCGGGCACTGCTGGAGACAGGACAGGTGGGCATGGGTGGACTGACCGATGAAGAAAGGATGACTGTAGCAACCGGAGGTTATCAGAGCATAGAATAATCACCTTCACGAAGCAACTTCGGACCGAATATTGACAAACATCGCATGACTATTCAAAACATAGAATGACTTAATCAGTTTTTTCTTCACATATTCATTCATTTGATTGGTACTGAGAATGGTCACTGCGTTTAAAGAAAACATAATTGGGCTTGATTATGTTGACATTTGGCACTAAAACTGCCCCTCAGTTTAACGTCGGGGTCAGATCTATGTGGGTAATTGTTGAAATCATCATTTAAGTGTTTCGTTTTACAGTAATTTATTAGATTACGAAATCTAAATAAATACTCACTGACTGATATTTGATCGGAAATTGTCAATGTTCAGTTGAATACGAATATGTACGAAGTGAGGGTGACAAAGAAGGCCGATGGGCTTCACCAAAAATATTCGATTATTTAAAGCTCTGGAGGTTATTGCCTCAAATTTCTCTTTGACTTGGACAGCTGAAGTGTTGGTTCGAGAACTTCGAACAGCGTCTTCAAGTCTCAGCCAGTGTTATTCAAAAACCACCCATCCGAGGCATACAATTTGAAGTATTGGCTAATGATCACGAAACGATATTATAAAGTCTGTTCACGTTAAATTTCGGACACTTAGGTACTGTCAAATTGATTTGTCACCATTTTTATCAATTTGGGCGTGTTCTGATATCAGCAGATCGCGAACTGGGAATTGGGATCGACATGGTACCACAAGCCGGGGATAACTTTGCGAGTTATCGAAGTATTTGGAAACTATACCGGATTGATTCACGCACCAAAGTTCGAGTGTACCACTCGATCTTGAAACGTGTTGAGTACATAGCAAGGTTTCGACTTTTCGTTTCAATGAGGACAAAGCAAACGTTTTTCCGGCCAATGGAGAATCTTTTTTCGTTGTTCATCTTGAGGATCATCTTTCACCCATCAATCTTTTCTCTAGAATCAGCCTTGGAAGATAAACGAAAATCTTGCTTAGTAGATGAAAATCCCTTTTCGTTTCATCACTTTAACCGCTCATTTACTTTTCGCGAGAATTTTCACAGAACAATTATAAAATTGTATGGCCGAGCCGGGATTCGAACCCAGAGTAGCAACAATAGCTGTGGGGATGCGCTTACTCTAGCCACACCACCACGCTATCTGTATGGAAGTGATAAGTTATTTGTTCCACATAAGCTACTATCATTTGCATTTATGATGCAACGAGAAGACTTGAATGTGAAAGAAAAAGAGCAAACCAACGTTTGGCGGCAATCAAAGTGAGCGAAAAATGGTTTTTACTCTCCAGGCAGTTTTTATTTCCCGAAAAACGATTTCTCCCCGAAAATTTTCGTGAGGGAGCATCCTGTGCTCCTGAGATTGAGTGAGCATTACGAACCCTGGTACATAGGCAAAGATAACGCAGATGATGTTTAAAATTTACAATTCGGACGACCATTCAGCTGGATGGCGTGTGCCGAGCAACATAAAAACCATCAAATACCGATAAAAATATGTAGATGTTCGAGAACATTGGTGGAAATGGGTAGGCCACATATTGCAAGGGAGCTTAGACGGAATCTGTAAGCAAGAGTCCCTTTAATATGCGTGACCTGGATAGGATATAGAATATTTATGCCGATAGATATATATATATATATATATATATATGCTGTTATTTTCATTTGAAATACTCTTGATGACAAATGTATAGTCTATAAATGACATATTTCGTGCCAAGAAAAAAACATGTTCGAAATTTAAAAAAACTAAAATCGCAAAAAACAATTTTTTTTCGCCCCCTCAATATTTTTGGAAAGTTGAAGGGGGGGGGGGGTGACATAAAATAAATTTAATATTTGTATCGCCCATCTATACACATAAAGATGAATTTCTGTCTGTCTGACCCTTATAGTCTAGGAAACTATTGAACCAATCGCTGTGAAAATTTGTAAGCAATGATTTTTAGGGCCATGGGAGGTTTTTAAGATTCTGCGAGACCCTTCCCCTCTTTGGAAAGGGGGCTCCCATACGAATGAAACACCGATTTCATCATAGGGTCTGTTCAAATATTACGTAACGCGAAAAACGTTGTTTTTAAGAACCCCCCACCCCCTCGTAACAATCTGTAACAAAATTTAGAACTACCCTCACCCCTATGCGCAACGCGTAGCAAATACATTTTTTTTAAATCTTGTTTTTGGTAGAATTTGAACCACGATACAATAAATTATTATTTTTTGTATATTTTATGCTATTTTGAAGATAATAAATATTTTTTGAAAAATTTAAATTTTTTCTGAATTGCTACGCGTAACAATTTCTCGAAGGACCCCCACCCCCTATATTTTGCGTAACAAATCGTAACAAAAATAAAACAACCCCCCACCCCCTATTGCGTTACGTAATATTTGAACAGACCCATAACTCGAGAATTAATCAAGCAAATGGAATTAAATCTGGCATGTGGAGTAGTTGGAAGGCTACACCGCCGTAGCGTGCGGTTGGCGGGGTTGGCCCCCGCCAAGAGCGCCGGCCCTTAGGGGGGCGCCAAAATCAAGAATTACGACAGGAGAAATAAAACCCTTTATTTATTTTTTGTCTTTATTAGCGAGACTTTCAGCCCTAGGCTGGCTCGTCTCGACAAACCCTTCATTGGTAAAGAGGCAAATTAATAACCGCCGGCAAAGTCCAATGGTAGAGATATTTTATGTAGTCTAGAGCATATTAAAAATATCTCTTCATTCCCACATCACTATATTGAATGATTTGGTCTTAGTTTTGACAGCTATTCCGGTTTTCTATAGGACTTCCGGAACCAGTTACAAGTTGAAAGCAAAAGCAAAAGGTAACTTTAAAGTTAATCAGAGCCTAAACAATAATTATAGAGGTTTCTAGGATCCAAAAGCAATAGTCTACTGATTATTCTTTAGGACTTCAGACAATGTATAATCCCGGAAGCGCTCGAAGATGTCTAAATTTTACTTCTTAGACTCTAAATGTTTTCCATGGATAAAATGGAAGTTGATGAAATCTGCAAATGCGATTAATTATTTTTTTTAGAAGTTATGATAAATAAAGCATAGGATTATTAGAAGCCCACCGAAAAAAAAGTTTTTCTGCAAACCTCCACAATTTATTGATCTGGCCCGTAAGGGATTCTGAGCTCCCAAAAGATTCTTTGACAGTCATACGATTTTTTTGTTGTTTGCGAAAGTTAGTATGAAATCTCCACTGTTGGAGAGTGCCTTGCTTCCTTCTAAGGAGATAGTGATTAGTCCAAAATCAATATCTGTGGTAATCGCTTAATACTAATTCTAATACCAGAGCTGTTGCCCAAATCGACATTTCCTATTTGCCCTACCCACGACTCGGAACGTGGATGCGTTTATTAGTATTCGATCATAGGCTCGAGAAATCATAAAAAAATATGCAATTAATTGGTGATTTTGAACCTTTCTTCTTTCAATGAACAGGAGTGGATAATATTCGTGAATGAAGGAATTTCATTAATTTTAATAATCCTTCAGATATTTTTTTACAGATTCCATACGAAAATCTAGAAATTCATACGACATCATGAGGTTCCTTACGTATTTTGCAATAGTCGATATCTCAAAAATTCTCGGGGCTCTAATCCAGATACCACTGAATATTGACTTTTAATTGCAGCATCATAAGTCCACTAAACCTTTTAATCTTACTTACTTTACATGAATCTTGTTTACTCTTTGAATGTGAAATTCCTTAGTAAGAAAAGGGCGCCCAATCAAGATTTCGCCAAGGGCGCTGGGAATCCACGCTACGGCTCTGGGAAGGCAATATATGTTTCTGAGGTGGTTTGAAACCCATTCCCCCCTCTGCATCACTCGAGAACTAATCAAAGATTAAATTAATTTTAGGCGAAACGAAGTTCGTCGGGTCTGCTAGTATTGAAATAAAAATAAGTCACGATTGCGTGAGGATGCGTGGAGACTTTTGTTGCTTGAACTGGTTTGGAACCTAATCAAACGTTTTATCAAAACATTTTGTAAAAAAGGTAGAAAAAAGCTAGCAATTATTATCATGATTATTGATCACAAATTGTAAAAATCGGTTTCAGATCAAATCATGCTTGAAAACGTTTAACATACCCTCATTATTGATACCTATGTTGATTTTCCTCTTCTTCTTCTCCTTATTGGCATTACATCCCCACACTGGGACAGAGCCGCCTCGCAGCTTAGTGTTCATTAAGCACTTCCACAGTTATTAACTGCGATGTTTCTAATCCAAGTTACCATTTTTGCATTCGTATATCATGAGGCTAGCACGATGATGCTTTTATGCCCAGGGAAGTCGAGACAATTTCCAATCCGAAAATTGCCTAGACCGGCACCGGGAATTGAACTCAGCCACCCTCAGCGTGGTCTTGCTTTGTAGCCGCGCGTCTTACCACACGGCTAAGGAGTCCCCTAAGACTAGGAGGAGGATTTTCTAAGGAGGAGGATTTTCCTCTTACAAATCGTTCAAAACTAAGAATAACATGATAAAATGTGCACTTTTGTAATTATGGTGAAGTTTTGACAGTAAGTATCGCTTACAAGTAAACAATATTGTTTCAAAAACACATGGCGAATTAGTATATATATATATTTGAGAGTACAAAAACGATAAAAAATCTATATACATAAAAATGAATTTCTGTCTGTCTGAACCTTATAGACTCCGAAACTACTGAACCGATCGGGGTGAACAATTTTATGGAGGGGTTTTTGGGGCCGGGGAAGGTTCTTAAGATGGTTCGAGACCCCTCCCTCCTTTGGAAAGGGGGGCTCCCATACAAATGAAACCGAAATTTCTACATAACTCGAGAACTAAGCAGAGAATAAATCAATTTTAGGCGAAACGAAGTTCGTCGGGTCTGCTAGTATAAAATATTTTTAAAAAAATGTTTTTGACTTTTGGACAAGAATTGGGCTAAAATACTCCTTCGTGTACCGCCGCCACCGCATGTTTGTTCGACACTTGCACTTTCAGCCGAGAACGCTTTGTCGTACATCACAACACGCATCATTTTGTATGTAAATTTTCCACATTTGATGAAACATCCAATATTTCGGAGAGTCAAAACGCTCTAGGCGGACTAACCTACAATGTACTACGCGTCTCCACGCACTATCCATACCAGAATGCTGATTCGCCGAGACGTCGTGGGTTGTTGTTCTCAAAGAGCTACCAGCTTGAAGGCGTTTTGCCTCATGAGTTTTCCGGCAACGAAATATCACCACTTTTTCATCAGCTAGCTACATTGTTTAACTGTTACATGAGGTAAAAACACCCATGTAAATCGTTACAGCTAAGAAAAATGTGTGGATGTGACCTTGATAGAAATGAGTATAGTATATTATTGTATGCGCAAACCTAAATTTCGTTATACAGAACGTTGCGTATATTTATAGGTTATTATTCATACCATGGATTTTAATTTATTTGTCATGAAGGTTTATCAGAAGCATACGAAAGCTACCTTCTGAAAACTGGTCTATATGGAACCACTCTTCTCTCGGTTGTAAATCTTTTATTTAGTATGTGGAGAGCGTGTTACTTTTTGTTTATTAAAGATTGTAGAAAATAAACCGAAGCTTGAAGCTAACTCACATATACGCAGAAAAAATGTACCTTTTTGAACTAAAAAATAAAATTATTGAAATATTTTTTAAACCCAAACATTTTATTTTTAAAATCAAAACTGAAATATATTTAATTCAAAAATTTTCATTGTTGTTTCTACTGCAATCCAGTGTAACTAGTTTGTGGAGTAAATATTTGAAAAAAATACAAATATAATTATTGTGGTTTTATTTTCCACACGAAGCCTACCCAAAAATAAAATAATTGATAATTACAAGAAATTTTATACAACATTTAAAATAAATTTTTGATTATAATATTTTTTTTTAATTTAAGAAAAATATTGTTGAAAACAAAAAAATTTCTTTTTGGATTAAAAATATTTTTTGTACAAACAAAAAATATATTGTAAATTCAACAATTTTTATTTTGAGTGCTGTTTTGGAACATTGTAGAAACAACAATATTTTTCGTCTAATCAAATCTGATTTTTTGTTGAATTTAACAAATAAAATTATTAGCTGGGGAACAATCATTATTTTTGTTGTCTTTATACATAATATCATTGAGTTTAAAAAAACATTTCTCTGCGTGTAATATTATTATTTCTGTTCTGAAACATGGACATGCAATCTTTCCAGAAAAACGAAAAACGTAAAAAATGTTCAATGAACGGCATTAGAATGTTCAATAAAAGCCACCAGCATGTTTCGGCCAGTCTAAGATGTTTTCGGGTGGGAAACAGTCTCGACACTCTGGGCATATTTTATTTATTATCAGACATAGAAAAGCTTTCAATTAATAACTGTGTAAATGCTAATGTTAGTTGGGAACTCATAAAAATCTATATACATAAAAATGAATTTCTGTCTGTCTGACCCTTATAGACTCGGAAACTACTGAATCGATCGGCGTGAAAATTTACATGCAGAGGTTTTTGGGGTCGGGGAAGGTTCTTAAGATGGTTTGAGACCCCTCCCCCTTTTGTAAAGGGGGGCTCCCATACAAATGGAACACACATTTCTGCTTAACTCGAGAACTAATCAGAGAATAAATCAATTTTAGGCGAAACAAAGTTCGTCGGGTCTGCTAGTAATATAATAAAATGCTCATTTTGATATCAAATTAAAAATCATATCATATCACATTTAGTAATCATGTTGATTTCATTGACAGCAAAATTTGTTTTCAGTATGATTTCACAGTGTAAAAATATGCTTTCATTCCTGCTGTGTTAACCGTTAATCCATACAAAACGAGATCAACTGGAGTAATCAAATAATTGACATCATGACAGCAAATTTTGATTTCAAACTTTGCTCGGGTAGGGGGTACCTTAGACAAAAATGCGTAATGGCGGATGTGTGTTTTTAATCCTGGTTATCCCAAGCGGTACAGTGTATGAAGTAGCTGAGGAACAAAAGATCAGAGGCACAAAACGTCGAAAAAACTAATTTAAAAAATCAGCTTCAATGCAATCTACTTGATCGAGACAAAATATTGAATAATATGTTAAGAATATATTTCTGAACTAAAATCAAGAATATAAAGACGAAAGCCTCCATTTGAGAGGTCTTTTTCTGGAAAGCTCAGTAGCTTTGTTGCAAGAGGTTTGGAAGACTGCTTTTCATGGACTTGGAAGCTTTTTTTCAAGAGGCTTGGGAGTCCCCTTTCAAGAGACTTGGAACCCTCCTTTCAAAAGGCTGTGGAGCCTTCTTTCAAGAAGCTCGGGAGCCCTTTCAAGAGACTCGGAAGCCTTTTTTTCAAGAGCCTCGGAAGCTTCCTTTCAAGAGGCTTGGAAGTCTCCTTTTAAAAGGTTTCAGAGTTCTTCTTTCAAGAGGCTTGGAGATCTCCTGTCAAGCGGCTCGGAAGTCTCCTCTTAAGAGGCTCGTAAACATAGGAAGCCTACTTTCAAGAGCCTTGGAAACCTCCTTTCAAAAGGCTCGCTTTAAGATGCTTGAGAGCCTCCCTTCAATAGACATGGGTGCTTCCGTTAAAAATGCTCAGAAGCCTCCTTTAAGAGACTCGAAAGCCTCCTTCCAAGAGACTTAGAATTCTTCTTTCAAGAGGCTTGGAAGCCTACTTTCTAATGGCTCGCAAGCCTACTTTCAAGAGGCTCGGAAGTCTCACATCAAAAGGCTTAGAATTCTCCTTCCAAGATGCTCTCTTTAAAAGCCTTGGGAGTATTCCCTCAAGAGAAGCTCGAAAGCCTCCTTTCAAGAGTTTCAGAATTATTTTTTAGCTTGAAAACCTCCTTTCAAACGGCTGAGCAGCGTCCTTTCAACATACTCAGAAGGCTCCTTTTAAGAGACTCGGAAAGCTCCAAAAGTTCTCAAAGTATTGTAGGAATCTTGATGTATTAACGTAATTTAAATTGTGAAGTTCCACGGAATAACGAACATTTCAGACAACTTTTTGGAGAATTATTTATCCCGTTAGTTTTCAGGTCCGTTTTGCATATATCTTGAGAGCTACGCTTATTTTCATTCACAAAAAATAGGGGATACCTCAAAAAATGAAAAAGTTCGAAGGGGTACCACTAAATAGGTTAAGATCCACTGCATTAATCAATTATTTTCTCTAGAACATGTCCACAAACTTCTCGCTTCAAGAACTTTTCCGTGGAAGTCCGTTTCTCTTTTTGTCTCTTTCGGAGACGAAGTGTACCGAAAGGCCATATGTTCGCTCCAAAAACAAACATATTTTAGATGGCTCAGAGATCCATATTATTATTTAGGGGAACGGTTCGGCACTTCATCCCATAGCTCCTATTTCCATCCCATCAAAAACAAAGCAATGGAAAGGAATTTGGTTGGTTTCTTATTTTTGTGATTTTTTTCACCAGTGAGCACGCGTGTTAGCAAAAAGAAGCGACAAGATTGGTGCTGTATTTCTTTGTTTTGCGATGAGATGAATATATGTTCAGTGAGATGGAAAATGGAACAGTTCCCTTACCTACCGAACGTCTATGGTCGGCGAATTGGGGTGCTGTCTATGTGTTTGAGTGCACAAAATCTAACTCATTTTTTGGAACTTATCCTTATCCAATTTGCTTGCAACTGGTTGCATTTAATGGAAAATCCTATTAAGGTTTCCCCAAACACACGTGACCGAATAATCACGACGAACTTCTATCGCTGGCGAATGCGATTCTGTAAATGGAACATTGCCTGCAGCGACCCAATGATGGAATCGCGGCGACTAGTTGTTGCCGTAGTGACGATGAAATCGTTTAGGTCTGTTTTCTATTGAAAATGGGATGGATCGGACAATTGACTCAAAAGTTTCATTGCTTTCTGTTGAAAATTGACTAGATCAAACTTTGGGTTCAGAAATGATAGTCAAAATCTTATATTTTGTACAAAAAGCGCGTAAATAGCTATTTTTTGGCACCTATTCTCAACCAACAAGTTGCATTTGAATGGGAATCGTGTCTTATCATTTCATATTAAAACTTGGCTGGGCCGGAGTATGGACTCAAAAGTTATGGCAAAAATACTATTTCCAGAAAGACACCGATACCGTTAAACGGATTAATCAGGGTTTTTTCCTGAATAATTTCTGACTACACCACTGCAAATAAAATAAAACATAAGTTTTTCGTATTGGATTTGTTTTTTTTGGGAACTAGATCTGAAAACACTCGTTGCTATGAAAAACGACAACACAACTAATGCATTTCTTGATTTTGATGTGTTTGTTATTGTCCCAAGATGGTCTAGAAGCCTAGTAATTTGATTGTATCGACATAGGGAGAGAAAATCTTGAACAATAAATATAATTTATAAATCTTGAACAAAATATGACCAGAACACATCAAGATAGAGAAGAGAGCTATCGAGATGTAGCGAGTTGACTGCATTTTGAAAATACCCGTTTCCAATGCCTCCTAAAGCTCCCACAAGGGCCTCGTAACTGACCCCAGGGTGGCCAATATCCCCAGCATTACATCAGGATGTCATAATCCAACTTGACTTGCAAAATGCTGAAGTTTGATACCCATATTGCTAGTATGAAGCAAAAATAATGAACTGACCATTTGGGCCCGCCGATTCCCAAAGGGTCACTTCGAAGAAACCTGTTGTTGGCCATTTCTGGAACAGATGTCACCATGATTGTTGGTTCTGTTAATATAATCCCTATATACAAGTATACCGAACCGAAATGGTATGATTATTTATTTATTCAGACTAAGGCCGAAGTGGCCTGTGCGGTATATAAGAGTCTTCTCCATTCGGCTCGGTCCATGGCTACACGTCGCCAACCACGCAGTCTACGGAGGGTCCGCAAGTCATCTTCCACCTGATCGATCCACCTTGCCCGCTGCGCACCTCGCCTTCTTGTGCCCGTCGGATCGTTGTCGAGAACCATTTTCACCGGGTTACTATCCGACATTCTGGCTACGTGCCCGGCCCATCGCAGTCGTCCGATTTTCGCGATGTGAACGATGGATGGTTCTCCCAACAGCTGATGCAATTCGTGGTTCATTCGCCTCCTCCACGTACCGTCCGCCATCTGCACCCCACCATAGATGGTACGCAGCACTTTCCTTTCGAAAACTCCAAGTGCGCGTTGGTCCTCCACGAGCATCGTCCAGGTCTCGTGTCCGTAGAGGACTACCGGTCTAATTAGCGTTTTGTAGATTGTCAGTTTGGTACGGCGGCGAACTCTATTCGATCGGAGCGTCTTGCGGAGTCCAAAGTACGTACGATTTCCAGCCACTATGCGTCTCCGAATTTCTCTGCTGGTGTCATTTTCGGCAGTCACCAGTGAGCCCAAGTACACAAATTCTTCTACCACCTCGATTTCGTCACCACCGATGCAAACTCGCGGTGGGTGGCTCACATTGTCTTCTCTTGAACCTCTTCCTATCATGTACTTCGTCTTCGACGTGTTGATGACTAGTCCGATCCGCTTAGCTTCCCTCTTCAGTCTGATGTAGGCTTCCTCCATCTTCTCAAAGTTACGTGCCATAATATCTATGTCGTCGGCGAAACCAAATAGCTGGACGGACTTATTGAAAATTGTACCACTCGTGTTAATCCCTGCTCTTCGTATTACACCTTCCAAAGCGATGTTGAATAGCAAACACGAAAGACCATCACCTTGCCGTAACCCTCTGCGGGTTTCGAAGGGACTCGAGAATGCCCCTGAAACTCGAACTACGCACATCACCCGATCCATCGTCGCTTTGATCAATCGTGTCAGTTTATCCGGAAAACCGTGTTCGTGCATTAGCTGCCATAGCTGGTCCCGATTGATTGTATCATATGCGGCTTTGAAGTCGATGAATAGATGATGTGGGCACGTTGTATTCGCGGCATTTCTGCAGTACTTGGCGAATGGCAAACACCTGGTCCGTGGTGGAGCGTTCGCCCATAAAACCCGCCTGGTACTGCCCCACGAACTCCCTTGCAGTTGGTGCTAGTCGACGGCATAAAATTTGGGAGAGTACCTTGTAGGCGGCGTTCAGCAATGTGATTGCGCGGTAGTTGCTACAATCCAGCTTATCGCCCTTTTTGTAGATGGGACACACGACACCTTCCATCCACTCCTGCGGCAAAACTTCCTCCTCCCAAATCTTAGTAATGACCCAGTGCAGCGCTCTAGCCAGTGCCTCACCACCGTGTTTAAATAGCTCTCCTGGTAGTTGGTCAACCCCAGGGGCTTTGTTGTTCTTCAGCCGGCCAATCTCCTCCTGGATTTCCTGGAGATCCGGAGCCGGTAGAATTATGTCCTGCGCGCGTTCTCCCAGGTCCATCACCATACCGCCATCTTCGTCTGCCACATCGCCATTCAGGTGTTCTTCATAGTGCTGCCGCCACCTTTGGATCACCTCACGCTCGTTCGTAAGAAGGTTCCCGTTTATGTCCTTACACATATCAGGCTGTGGCACGTGGCCCTTACGTGAACGGTTTAACTTCTCATAGAACTTTCGTGTGTTATTAGCGCGGTACAGTTGCTCCGTTTCTTCACGGTCTCGATCTTCCTTCTGGCGCTTTTTCCTCCGGAAAATCGAGTTTTGTCTGTTCCGCGCCTGTTTATATCGTGCCTCGTTCGCCCTCGTGCGGTGTTGCAGCAATCTCGCCCATGCTGCATTCTTCTCTTCCACTAACTGCTCACATTCGCCGTCATACCAGTCGTTTCTCTGATCCGGGGGCACCGTGCCAAGTGCAGCGGTTGCGGTGCTACCAATGGCGGATCGAATATCTCTCCAGCCATCTTCAAGAGATGCTGCGCCTAGCTGCTCTTCCGTTGGAAGTGCCACTTCCAGCTGCTGCGCGTAGTCTTGGGCTAGTCTACCGTCTTGTAGCCGCCCAATGTTAAGCCGCGGCGTCCGACTTCGACGCGTGTTGTACACCGTCGAGAGTTTTGAGCGCAGGCATACTGCAACGAGGTAGTGGTCGGATTCAATATTCGCACTGCGGTAAGTGCGGACGTTCGTGATGTCGGAGAAGAATTTACCGTCGATTAGAACGTGGTCGATTTGGTTTTCCGTTTCTTGGTTAGGTGATCTCCATGTGGCCTTGTGGATATTTTTGCGGGGAAAGAAGGTGCTTCGGACTACCATTCCGCGGGAGGCTGCGAAGTTTATGCATCGTTGGCCGTTGTCATTCGATACGGTGTGCAGACTATCCGGTCCGATGACCGGTCTATACATTTCCTCCCTTCCTACCTGTGCGTTCATGTCACCGATGACGATTTTAACGTCCCGCAGTGGGCATCCATCGTATGTCTGCTCCAGCTGTGCGTAGAACGCTTCTTTCTCGTCGTCGGGTCTCCCTTCGTGTGGGCAGTGCACGTTGATGATGCTATAGTTGAAGAAACGGCCTTTTATCCTCAGCTTGCACATCCTTGCGTTGATTGGCTGCCACCCAATCACGCGTTGGCGCATCTTACCCAGCACTATGAAGCCGGTTCCCAGCTCATTGGTGGTGCCACAGCTTTGGTAGAAGGTAGCCGCTCGATGCCCGCTTTTCCACACTTTCTGTCCTGTCCAGCAAATCTCCTGCAGCGCCACGACGTCGAAGTTACGGGGATGTAATTCATCGTAGATCATCCTGTCGCAACCTGCGAAACCTAGCGACTTGCAATTCCATGTTCCAAGCTTCCAATCGTGATCCTGTATTCGTCGCCTAGGTCTTTGCCGATTATATCGAGTCGCATTATCTCTTATATTGTTCGTAATGATTGGTTTTCTAGGCGGCTTATTGGGCCTGCGCAAACCTCCTGTCTCGTCGGAGGGCCGTCGTGTCAGGGCTGTTTAGCGTCCCACCTAACACCAGGACTTGGGCTTGTGCGCTTTGAGCGGCACACGGTCGCTTTGGTGGAGCCTACTTGCGGATACATGCAGCTTTTTATAGAGGTTTGACAGGGCCCACTGTCAAACCCCACCACATCCTAGGCAAGCCCCACAACTCGCAGATGGCCTGGGGAGGGATCGTCAAGCCCTTGGACATAGTCCCTGCTGCCCACAAAATGGTATGAATAGAGATTAAAAACTGAAAAAATGATTATCGCCAAAACATAAGGTTGTGGTCAAATTTACTGCATCTGACCCAGTGACGCACCGGAATAACTCCGGATAAGAAGACCACATTACAAGTCCCAACATGTATTCTGCATTCTGGGATCCGTATGAGCAGAACAGTAATAAAACCAGGCTAATACCACAAAAAATGACGAAATGGCAGCAATTTGAATTTATTTCCATCGACTCAGGTCGATACGGGTTAACCATTTTTCTATAACAATTATGAAATAAAAAATCACGTTAATAAAGTACTATAAAAATCGATTTTTTTTCTCTTACTCTTTATTGGCATAACATGTCCAACTGAACCATATCCGTCTCACAGCTTAGTGTTCATTATTAACTCTTCTACAGTCATTTACAATTGATTGAATAAATCACTTGACTACATCGCAAATACACGTCTAAACCCCTCCATTCAACTAACTTGAATGAAAAACAAAATTGAATACCCTCAACTGTGGACCACTGACCTGAAGAAATGGGAATACAAAGACGGATGGATAGTAGACCGGCCTTTTTTAACAAACTTGTTCACTTGAAAGAGCTCTTTGACTGGAATATCAATGCTTAATAGGGTGCTGTTTTGAATGTTCTGACAAAAGATCTTGGGTGTAAGGGTCTGTTCAAATATTACGTAACGCAATAGGGGATGAGGGGTTGTTTTATTTTTGTTACGATTTGTTACGCAAAATATAGGGGGTGGGGGTCCTTCAAGAAATTGTTACGCGTAACAATTGAGAAAAAATATTTAAATTTTTCAAAAAATTGTTAGTGTCTTCAAAATAGCATAAAATACACAAAAATAATAATTTATTGTATCGTGGTTCAAATTCTACCAAAAACAACATTTTTTCAAAAAAATGTATTTGTTACGCGTTACGCATAGGGGTGGGGGTAGTTCTAAATTTTGTTACAGATTGTTACGAGGGGGTGGGGGGTTCTTAAAAACAACGTTTTTCGCGTTACGTAATATTTGAACAGACCCTAAGATCTGTTGGAATATCAGGTAGTGTGCGACGCTTCGCTGTAGATCGAAGATGGATAAGAAGCGGGCGCCGGTTAGTTGTAGTTGCTCTTTGGTATAGATTAAGGAAGTTTGTTATGGATTATTGTATATACCTATTGTTGAATAAAGAGAACTGCAGCTGCTGGCAGAATTATCAGTCAGTAGCCTGCCGTGGTGTAGAGAGGGAACTCTAATTGTTATTCTTTGTGAGGGGGTTCCCTTCTCTGGCCAACAGGTTATTGGCCCAGGTATGGACGAGAAAGTGAAAATCGCCGCGTTCGACGGGTCCGGCTTCCACAACTGGAGGTTCCGGATGGAAACCGTCCTCGATACGTACGATCTTCTGGATTGTCTCCACCGGGAGATGGGTGAGATCAACGAGCTGCAAGTGGTGGCGGACGATTCCGCAAGTGTAAAGTCGGAGAAGAAAAAGAAAATGGTGGAACGGAAAGCCGCAGAGAAAAGATGTAAAGCTGTGATAATTCAGGCGATTGCTGACAGCCAGCTTGAACTAGTGAAAGACTGTTCGACTCCGAAACAAATTTGGGACACGCTGAAGGCGGTGTTCGAACGTCGTGGTGTTGCCGGACAGCTGTTTATTAGGAAACAGCTCCTCACATTAAAGTATGTGGAGGACGTTGATAATAGTTTATCGGAGCACTTGCTTAAGTTCGATCGTTTGATTCGGGAGTTAAAAGAAAGTGGTGCGGCTGTTGAAGACTCCGACGCGATTTGTCATTTGCTATTGACGTTGCCACCGTCGTTTGATTCGGTAGTTACCGCGATCGAGACACTTCCTGCCGGTGTAACGATGCCGTTTGTGAAAAAGCGTTTACTGGATGTTGATTTAAAGAGAAGAAATCTGCAGGTCCCTGGAGCTGACAATGAGGGTATTGCCATGTTCAGTAGGCAGAGCTGGAGGAAGTTCAAGTGTTTTCGGTGCGGTAGAGTCGGACACAAGCAAGCTAATTGTCGTGCAATTATGTCTGAATCGGATCCGAGTGAATACAGAGAAGTAAGAAGTCGAAGACAAAAAGCAGACATAGTGGTTGAAGAAAACCGTGCCTCGGATAACGCGGAAGTTGTATTCATGGCTTCCAAAGAAGAAAACATTACAAGAATGCAGTGGTTCTTAGACTCTGGAGCGACGGACCACATGGTGAACAACTGCAGTTACTTTCGTACGAAATGGCGTCTGAAGCGACCGGTGGAGGTGGTAGTAGCGAGCGGGGAAAAATTGTTGGCGGAATACTGTGGCGATGTGGTAGTGCACTCAACGGTTGGAAAAACGAAAAAAGAATGTGAAGTCAAGAATGTGCTGTACGTACCCGGACTTAGTTGCAATTTATTCTCTGTGAATCGGATTGCAAGAGCGGGTATGGAAGTTAGCTTCTTCGACAATAAAGCGAAAATTACGAGGAATGGCGCAGTAGTGGCCGTTGCGTACTACAATGGAAAGCAGTATGGGTTGGATGTGAGCTACGGTGTGAAGCAAGTACAGCAATGGTGAAGGTCCACAGAATTCCTAGTATTCTGGAAAAACAGTTTGTGACAGTGTTTGGAAGAAGGAAGTACCGTACTTTTGACAAATTGAAAAATTGTTCCGAGAAGACAGGTTTGACGAGGCTTGCGGCTAGGAGGGGCCGAAGTAAGAGAAACGCTTGACGAAAATTTTTGTATAAAATGTTGATATGAAACTTATGTTGATATGAATGTTGATATGAAAGTTTGGACTTGAATACGAGATCAAGTTGGTGAAATGTTCCGAAGAACGGTCTGTGATTTTGTCAGAATCTGTGAAATTCGGGTTGTCGATTTGAGGAGGGGTGTTGGAAATAAATTTAGTGTGCAACCGTCACCCCTCATATTCGAGACAACTGTAGGCTAAAGGCTAAATAAACACACCATGGTTGTGTTGTCGATGATTATTGTTTATATTATTGTATGTTATGAATAAATTGTATTCGTTCGTGTATAGTCAAAGCGACTGGTTGAGTTTTTTCTTCCATCCGATTCCGATTCGCTTTCTCGGTCCGCTGTTGTTGTTTTTCACTGTTGCCGCTCCCAACAAGATCATGGTGCAAGTATACTTATAAGTTGAATTAAGGACATAATAAGTAAGCAATTCACGCAATCAACAAGTTGAGCAAAGTATAGCCCCGTAGTTTTCTTGGTTGAGTGTAGTAAACAAAATAGTTTTTTTTGTAACATTGCATTTCGACTGGGGAGCTAGGAAAAAATGATCGGTTGGAAAATTCAAATCACTGGATTCAAATGTGTTAAACCTCAATAAAGATAAACCTGAGTAATAGCTTATTACGTCAATACGTCATTAATTATATGAATTTAGGAAATTGTTAGACCTACTAAAACCAGGCTCTTAGGCATGTATGTATATACCTACCAGCATGTCAGATTGCTGTGCACTGCCGCACATTTCTGTTAATTTCTTTTCCTATTCTTTCGAAAGGTAAATATTGAAGCACAGTTTAGTTATTAGCCCAGTTTCCTTGCACTGGAATTTAAGCTATGTGCCTACAGGATCACTTACAACTGAATAAATAAAATTACAATTACACTTACAAGTTTGGAGTATTTTACTTTGTTTGCAGATATTAAAATTTGTTGGATTAAAGTATAATCAATTTCTATTCCCTCCCCAGAATATCAAAAACACCAGAAAATAGTATATTCTAAATATATCAAAAATTGTAGAAATTGTGACTCACAAATTTGTATTTTGGATATTATTTCGACAATAACGATACCTTAAAGATAACGTATATAAAATTTGTCATGGTTTACCTCACCTAAGCATTTGATGTAAAAGGTTCACGTGATTATTCTCAATAAACTAAACTAAACTAAACTTTTAAGCTTTTAAATAGCATGCAGCGGTGTGCGACCTCTATCACTTCTTCCCCTACAATAAGGAATGTACTCGATACAAAAACCAACAACTAGAAGCCCAAGGCCACGTTTCAACCAATTATTTGCTTCTTCTGTAAATTACGATTGTGAACATATTTTATTTGAAATCACACAACTCACCTTACAGGATTTGTCTATCCAACCTGAGGCACTTGACGATACAAAATAGCCATCCAACTTGGTCGGGTGTCGCTTTTGGTCATATCGCGCATTTATCACTTATTCAAAAACTAGCACCGACACTACTTTTCTGGTGTGGAACATCAAACATTATAACTTTATAGTCATTGATTACAGTCAGCCACATCACAGACACTTCCAAATAGGCCACACTCTATACGCTTCTCAACGAATTTCTCTTATATTACGATTGGTTCGTTCCACATTCGAAACCGGGAAGATTCTTCCCGCTTCAGTCGCGGACTCCTCCCGATCCAACATTCAACAATAAAAATTTCACCCGCGGAGAAATGGAATGTAAACAATTGTCCTATGTGGTGAATTTAAGCGTATTTCCAGTTCTCAGACTGAGTACCATGATAATTTTGAGTGGCCCTGCAGCACGCTCAGAAACTGACAGTTTCCAAAACAAGTAACTCAAAACGCTCACAACACAAACGACGTCATATGAGTGACTCATGTTGCCACCTCTCACCGAGACCTGTCATGTGATATTTTTCTACTTGGGATCAATCGATTTTAGAAGTCGCCAGGTATTTTTATTCCTGTTCCTGAATTTCGACGATTTTATTGGTGTTTCCGTTTTAAATAGTGAGTTTTATTTCTTCCGGCAGCAATCATGGGTGCGTCCGCTCTACCGATCATTATTTTCTCGGCGATTTTCGCCGTGGTTGGCATCGTTTTGCCAATCATTGCTCCGAAGGGTCCCAACCGAGGGTAAGTTTGCTTCCCAGCCCATCGACGACCTTCACTATAGATTAATCGATTCCACATTCTTTCAGAATCGTACAATGCGTGCTAATACTGACCGCGGCCACCTGCTGGTTGTTGTAAGTATAAATTGAAAATATTGGTTTCATTGTTATCGCAGTGGAGTAAAGGCTGTGGAATATGTTGGGGCCTTGTAATTGTAGGTCTAAAGATCAAGATGAATTGCCTAGAGGTTCCTTGTATTACCATGTAGAACCTAGCTAGCAGAACCACGGATACATTTCTTTTCATTGGCACTAAAACCCTCACTAGGACTCGCAGTTTAATGTTCATGAAACACTTCAATGTTTGTTAACTGTTATTACGAAGATGCCACCGATAGACTAAGGGTCAATTTTTTCACCTCCGCTTAGGCCTTAAACCATGTTTAAACGTATGGGTAAGCACCGCCTTAGAGTTAAGCGAAGTCGACCACAAGAAAACCAAAAACTTATGCGCCGTCAATCGAACCATTAAAACTGCCGTCATTATGCTCCAATCCTGGCTCAAGTGGAAAGAATCGAACGTTGTTACCACATAATGCATTGAAGGGTGTTTGCTGCTTTGAACATATTTACGGCATAGCAAATCTGCTTTTTCTTTAATGGCTCTACTTTTCATCTAGAAATGACCTGCTTCTCAACCTAGTATTCTATTAGCATTTCCTCAATTATTATGAAAAAGCTTTTATGTAATACATGAATATGCATTAGACTGGCCCAGGATACGAAAAGTTGTTCGATTTCTTCGGGGCACCCCTCAGGATTGTGCCTTTGGGTGACAAAATCAACCTTAAATTTTCAACTTAATCGCTTGTTGCATAATCATTTAATTTAAAGTTTGCATGGGGGTTTCAGCACAAAAACGTAGGAAAATACACTTCCTTACTGTTTCGTTCTAGAAATTGGTTCGGTATGCCAGATTGAGCTTAGAATTGCAACAAAGGTAGTTGATATCAATTCCACAAAACATTATACGATGAACTAATGAACTTTTTTCTATGGTTTTCGGTTGATTTATTGAGAGTTGGGTTGTGAACTTTGGAATTCATTGATTGTTGTGAAAAAACGTGCGCATGTTATCAAATACGTCGCGTGCATTTGCATTTGACAATCAATGAATTCCGAAGTTAGAGGATAAATCAATAAAGACAGGGAGCTAATGTCAACCCAACATTTTGGCCAATGAACACAAAGGAAATCTAACAGACTGTCTCTTTAGTTTACTAGATCTATGTAGGTATTGCTCCTCTGGTTAAATTAAAACAAAGTTCTTCGAGTTACATTAATCATATTCATTATTTAGCCTATATGATACAGCTTATCGAAAAATTCGTCTTTTCCCCAGCTGGCTGTGCTGCTACATGGCTCAAATGAACCCACTGATCGGTCCAAAACTACATCAGAACACCATCTTGATCATGGCCCGTGAATGGGGCAATCCTCTCCCCGATATGGACGGGTACACTCCGGACACGGCCGATCACTAGGATGCAACTCAACGGTTCGAAGGGAAACACACATTCCCCGTTTCATTAAGTATGAAAGTAACATCAGTAATACAGTTTTAGATCTTATCCCAATTAGAAAATTATTGTTCCCATCAAAACTGAAATAAGGAAAGAACCAATCCTTCTGTTTCGTTATATGTATCATGTTATATCAAGGTGTCGAAAGCATTCCCGAGTTCAAACCAGGCCGCGTGGCTCAATGAATTTTCCTCATCGTGTCTAAGCTGAATGCTTGTTCAGTGTTAAGCGTAAGAAAATTCTCTGTCATGATAATTAAAGGAACACATTGTAATCTGATAATGAATGTAGCCACTTAACGCATAATTTTATACATTATACATACCGCAGCATATACAGTAAAAAGTGATCAAGGCATTCAAAAAGGTGTACTATTCAACAATAAAGCATTCGCAATTAGAAAAACCTCAACGGTCACTTTGAACATGATGGAAAATGTATCATTTTCAATGATTAATTCACAGTCTTGCTGCCATTGGGCGAGGACATTTGCAACAAAACTTCGAGTAGTACCTATAAAACAAGTTCTATATCTCTGCGCGATACACATCTACATAAAACACTCCATTATAAACTAGTCCGATAGAATAGTCCACAACGAAATTGATTCCCTATAATAGTCCTCCATTAGATTTTCTTGATCCGTTTCAGCATTTTCTCTCTCCTTTTCTAGCTCTCCCCCATTATTCTTATAATGGACATTCTCTTGTTTATTTTTTCATTCTCTTGTGATTATTGAATTTGACATAGACGGTCCACTATTGGTCATTTTACCCTATCATACATCGTTGCGAAAAAAAAATGAAATAATTGTTCTTATTGTTCTTCTTCATTGGCATTACATTCCCCACTGGGACATTACCGCCTCGCAGCTTAGTGTTCATTAAGCACTTCCACAGTTATCAACCGCGAGATTTCTAAGCCAAGGTACCATTTCTGCATTCGTATATCATGAGGCTAACACGATGATACTTTTATGCCCAGGGAAGTCAAGACAATTTCCAAACCGGAAATTGCATAGACCGGCACCGGTAATCGAATCCTGCCACCCTCAGTATGATCTTGCTTTGTAGCCGCGCATCTTACCGCACGGCTAAGGAGGGCCCCCAATTAGCTAACAATGTAAACATTTCCACACGTCTCGCATGCGACGACCGTGTACTTATGATAAGCGGACAGATAAGCCTGGTCCTGGTGTTGGGTGGGGAGCACACGCTGTAGCGCTGAAGGATGTTTGTTGAAAGGGATCAATAGTGCGAAAGTTTAGAGGTAATCATACCATCTACCATAGCTGCGGCAACACACACGAGCTGGGAACAGCTTTCGATACGCAAAGGCGCGTGATCGGGCCGATCAATGAGAGAATGTGCAGGTTGAGGATCAAAGGCCGGTTCTTCAACTTCAGCATAATCAACGTCCATAGCCCACACTTCGGAAGCACTGATGATGATAAGGATGCATTCTACGCACCTGGAACGTGAGTACGACAGCTACCCAAGCCACGACGTCAAAATCATCATAAGAGATTTGAACGCTCAGGTTGGCCAAGAGGAGGAGTTTAGACCGACTATTGAGAAGCTTCGCCGGCTGAGGAACGAAAACGGCCTACGACTAATTGATTTCGCTGATTTCGCCGCCTCCAAGAATATGGCCATTCGCAGCACCTACTTCCAACACAGCCTTCCGTATCGGTACACCTGGAGATCACCACTGCAGACAGAATCACAAATCGACCACGTTCTGATTGATGGACGGCACTTTTCCGACATTATCGACGTCAGGACCTATCGTGGCGCTAACATCGACTCTGACCACTATCTGGTGATGGTTAAACTGCGCCCAAAGCTATCCGTCATCAACAATGTTCGGTACCGACGACCACCGCGGTACAACCGGTACGGTAGCGACTGAAGCAACCTGATGTCGCCTCTGCAAACGCGCAGCATCTCGAGGCAGCGATGCCGGAAGGCGGTGAGCTGGATGGAGACCCTCTTGAGGACTGCTGCCATTAACGACGCAGCGGAGAACAACGTCGGATATGTGGGACGAAGTCGACGGAACGATTGGTTCCACGAAGAGTGCAGACAGATTCTGGAGGAGAAGGACGCAGCGCGGGCGGTCGCGCTGCAGCAAGGTATACCTGGCAGAACGTGGAACTTTATAGACGGAAGCGGAGACAGCAGACCCGCCTTTTTCAGCAGAAGAAACACCGCCTGCAAGAATCGAAGTGCGAGGAGATGGAACAGCTGTGCCGTTCTCAAGAAACACCCAAGTTCTATCAGAAGTTCAACGCATCCCGCTTCGTACCTCGAGCCGGAATGTGCAGGGATAATAATGGGAGCATCTTGACGGACGAACGTGTAGTGATCGAAAGGTGGAAGCAGCACTACGAGGTCACCATTAGTGAATGAGTTCGTGGTAAGTTATCAAGCCGGCTTCGTTGACGGTCGCTCGACAACGGATCAGATCTTTACTGTACGGCAAATCACTCAAAAATGCCGTGAATATCAGGTACCAACGCACCATCTGTTCATTGATTTCAAAGCGAAATATGACAGTGTAGACCGCGTAGAGCTATGGAAAATTATGAACGAGAACAGCTTCCATGGGAAGCTTACCAGACTGATCAAAGCAACGGTGGATGGTGTGCAAAACTGTGTCGAGATTTCGGGCGAACACTCTAGTTTGTTCGAATCACGCCGGGGACTAAGACAAGGTGATGGACTTTCGTGCCTGTTGTTCAACATTGCGCTAGAAGGTGTCATGCGGAGAGCCGGGTGTAACAGCCGGGGTATGATTTTCAACAGATCCAAGCAATTTATTTGTTTCGCGGATGTGTCGGCCGAACATTTGCAAAGGTGGCAGAATTGTACAGTGTACACCCGCCTGAAACGTGAAGCAACAAAAGTTGGACTGGTGGTGAATGCTTCGAAGACAAAGTACATGCTTGTGGGCGGAACCGAGCGCGACAGGGCCCGCCTAGGAAGCAGTGTTACGATAGACGGGGATACCTTCGAGGTGGTCGAGGAATTCGTCTACCTTTGATCCTTGCTAACGGCTGATAACAATGTTAGTCGTGAATTACGAAGCCGCATCATCTGTGGAAGTCGGGCCTACTACGGGCTCCAGAATAAACTGCGGTCAAAAATGATTCACCACCGCACCAAATGTGTCATGTACAAGACGCTAATCAGACCGGTAATCCTCTACGGACATGAAACATGGACAATGCTCGAGGAGGACTTGCAAGCACTCGCAGTATTCGAAAGACGGGTGCTTAGGACCATCTTTGGCAGTGTGCAAGAAGACGGTGTGTGGCGGCGAAGAATGAACCACGAGCTCGCCCAGCTCTACGGCGAACCCAGTATCCAGAAGGTAGCTAAAGCCGGAAGGGTACGGTGGGCAGGGCATGTTGCAAGGATGCCGGACAGCAACCCTGCAAAGATGGCGTTCGCTTCGAATCCGGCAGGTACGATACGGCGTGGAGCACAGCGAGCAAGGTGGACATACCAGGTGCAAAACGACTTGGCGAGCGTGGGGCGCATTCGAGGATGGAGAGATGCGGCCTCGAACCGTGTATTGTGGCGTCAAATTGTTGATTCAGTGTTATCTGTTTAGATGTTAACTAAATAATTGAATGAATGCGACCCGCTCAAACGTCATAATTTCTTGGGGGAGTTCATTTTGCGTTAAGGTTGGTATCGTGTTCAAAAGAAATTTCTTTTTCTATCTCAATCACATGTTAAATTCCGTTCACTCTGGAAAAAATGTATACCAAAAAGATTAAATGTCATTCTAAATAACTATTCGCCTGGTTGACCCCAAACTCGTATTCGTTCCAAAAATACTAGGATAGTATCCAGCTTTCCACGCTCGGTAATGGCGGCTTATCGGTGTGCAAAAATCAATCAGTCACTGTACTTTTTGACACTAGCTGGAGGAAAACTCACTGGCGAAAAGGCCTTTTTTCCCTTCCCCTCACCCAGGAACGCCAGTGGGCTTTCCTCCAGCTAGTGTCAAACAGTACAGTGACCGATTGATTTTTACATACCGACAAGCCGCCATTACCGAGCGTGGAAAGCTGGATAACTTAAAGAAAATCTTTCACTAGTATAGGTAGGGTTCATACATTGTTTAGTTTATTTTGGATTTGTTTATGTTTTCTAGATTAAGTGAGCTTATTATTGTTTTTTTTTCTAAAAGAATGTTTATTATTTTTATTAAATTTTATTAAAATGCTGTAAGATCTTTTGGTTTAATAAATTAATTCAGCCATAGACGAAAATTTTGGAAGTACATAATTTTGTTCCATCATGAATCCCAATGAAAATATCGAAATGGTACATTATCAGAGCGGTTTTCCGGAGCGGTGGTGATGCTGATGTTTGTTCCGTCGGCTAACACTGGAAACGGGTGGGGATCACCTGGAGTTGCGAAGTCAATAGCTGATTGACTGGCTGAGCTGAAAGTAGATGCGTACGGCTTTTCTTGATCCGGAGCTTGGTTGTCTTCCACTGACGTCGTTTTTACCGCAGCACCATATGAAAGGTGTAGGTTTCTTCCGCTTTGTGCTTTACGATCTATAGGGAAAAAGAAAAGATATTTTAGTTACTAGATAAAGATTGTCGCTGTCGTCGCTGTCCGGAACATCTTTTGCTGGCGAGGATAGGGGAGCTAAATGTCAAAGAAGGAAAATCCATACGATTTGACAGGTATATACCACACATGTTTCGGACAGCAGAACAAAGGGAACCGAAGCGACAATCTTTATCTAGTAACTAAAATATCTTTTGGAAAAAGTAATGAATTTGATGTGGACCAATTCCGAAAATTGATACTGTCTTACCAAAGCAACATTCATATGCCGACAAAACTGGATGTAAATACGATGATGGCAATTTTTCAATCTGATTATTCGCAGGGAATACCAAGACAAACTATTCGTGCATCGTAGCTGACAGGTGCTGGAGAACATCTTTTGCGTGTCAATGGTTAGGTATATGAATTAGTTCCGCGCGTGTACCGCCAGTTATCAAGAACCTGATTCAATCGCTGCATGCTTCTCCAGGGTAGTGATCTATCCAGTAGTACGATACGTTCTCGGAAGGTCGACGATAATTGCCAATAAGCTCCGGTGGTCGACATTTTTGCTACTGGCCAAAGTGATAGCAGGGCCGTGTGAATGAGCAGAAAGGCCACGATGTTGTCCGAGTTGTCTACCCGGGATGCGGTCGCTTCTATCTATTCCAGTGTTTGCGGTGTCATTGGCGTGGTGGTTTGGGTGGAATCTACCCCGTGAGAGCTAGGTTTGTCTCAACTTTTTTTCGAGCCTGCCTCTCGCTGAATGGCTCTACAAAAAGAATAAATAATCAGAATACTTTAACTCTTGTTACACATTAATCTTTAAAGCTGCTTACGTTTTTATCGATGTGGATGATATTCACAATTTATTTTATTTGACGGGCTATTCTCGGTATTAGGTTTGAAAAACGCTGCATATTCAAGTTAATTGAAAAAAAAATATCAAATTTCCCAAGAGACAGTATGCAATCAAACATATTTTCGCGTTATCCCGTTTGAGTATAATTTTTAATTTCATATAGTATACTTTTTATACTATGTAATGTATAACTGTCAAAAATGAATACAAAGGTTAATTAAAAACCCTTTGAGGATTTATTTTATTTCTGAGTGAAGAATTTTGTTTCGACTCTTTACTTTTCCGATTCAGTGACAGTAGTATCCACATGAAAAGAACAAAAAACAAAATTGGCATTTGTAAGGTTCCCACGCAAAGTAATGGGAGCTGTCACTTTACTTTCGGAAAAATATTCTGCTCGATTATTCCGTAAAGGCCAGTATCGACTTAAAAAGTAGAGAGGTTACGGAATTTTGTTCAATATTACCAAGAGGAATTTTGACAACTGATTTGCATGGAGCAAATTGTCACTTTTACTTACGGAATAATCGAGCAGAATATTTTTCCGAAAGTAAAGTGACAGCTCCCATTACTTTGCGTGGGAACCTTACAAATGCCAATTTTGTTTTTTGTTCTTTTCATGTGGATACTGCTGTAAGAATTTTGTTTCGATTCTGTACTTTTCCGATTCAGTGAACGGAATTTAACATGTGATTGAGATAGAAAAAGAAATTTCTTTTGAACACGATACTAACCTTAAGTAAAAGTGACAATTTGCTCCATGCAGATCAGTTGTCAAAATTCCTCTTGGTAATATTGATCAAAATTCCGTAACCTCCCTACTTTTTAAGTCGATACTGGCCTTTAGTCTATTGCAGTGTTTATTCGCGAAGTCGAAGCAAAATTCTTCACACAAACAATGACAGTTCTTTATGGGTTTTTACAGTAGAGCAACAGAGAGGAGGAGATGGCGGCCATGTTTCATTCAAACTCTGACAGATAGCAATGGAATTTCCCATAGGAGGGAAGAAAAGATATTTTAGTTACTAGATAAAAATGCTGTCCAATGAGCAGCTCGAAGTAGCTCAAAGTTCTTCCCGTCCTGCTCGTTCTTTTTTGTCAACAAATGGGCATGAGCAGGACAGGGAGAAACTTCGAGCTACTTCAAGCTCTCATTGGACAGCACTAAAGATTGTCGCTTCGGTTCCCTTTGTTCTGCTGTCCGAAACATGTGTGGTACATACCTGTCAAATCGTATGGATTTTCCTTCTTTGACATTTAGCTCCCCTATCCTCGCCAGCAAAAGATGTTCCGGACAGCGACGACAGCGACAATCTTTATCTAGTAACTAAAATATCTTTTGAGGGAAGAGCAGAATTTGCTTCGACTTCGCGAATCGGTTTTTTTCAGTGTGCGTTAGGTGATTTAAAAAAATATTAGGAAGTGAATCACGTTTGTTATTTGTCGCTGAAAATCGCTCGCACTTTGCTGCTGGAGTTGTGGTGATTTTTTTTTGTGGCAACAATCAAAATATTTTAAATAGTAATTTGTAATTATTTATTAAATCAAAAAGTTATAAAAGTTGTCTGAATAAAAAATGAATAAATTATCGAACATTTTTCAACCGTCTTTAATAATCCCAAAAAATGCAATTATTAAAAATCAAGACGTAACATCTAAAAGTCAGCGTGTAAGTAGCAAACCAACTTATTCCTTCTAATTTAATTTAAAAAATTTGATATTTTTAATCGCGAATTGGACCAAAAAATAAAAATTCGCTTAATCTAATTCCAATTTACCATTTTAAGCTGATGCTCGAACAAGGTCTCATCCGCCCGGCAGGCAATGGTACCTTCTACATTCTGCCGCTATTACAACGGTCAGTTCGGAAAGCAATCGACCTAGTGGATCATTTTATGCAGCACCACGTCGAAGCGGAAAAATTGACACTGCCCATACTTACATCGGCCGAGTTATGGCAGAAGAGTGGACGCCTCGAGACGGCTGGCGGTGAACTTATGAGCATCACCGATCGCCATGGGAAGCAGCAGATCCTAGGACCGGTGAAACATTTTACAATTGGTTTAGTTTTGATAGTGTAAAGAACATTTCTCCCGCAATTTAATTACAGACGCACGAGGAAAGCATTACCGCTCTGTTGGCTGCAATTTCACCGGTTTCATATAGACAATTTCCTTTGCGATTGTACCAGATATCATCCAAATTTCGAGACGAGATGAAACCCCGCTTTGGGTTGTTGCGGGCTAAGGAATTCCTCATGAAGGATTTGTATACCTTTGACGTGGGATTGAACGAAGCACGACGGACGTACGATCAAGTGAACGACGCATACCGCAAATTGTTCGATGCAGTAGGAGTTCCTTTCGTTAAGGTGAGTGGAGATACGGGGGTCATGGGGGGTTCCATTTCACATGAGTATCACTTCCCTAGTGACGTCGGTGAAGATCAGCTTGTGTGCTGTAGTGCTTGCGGGATGGGTTGCAACCAGGAGCTGTTCAATGGTGGACAGATTTGCGTACAGTGTGGAAGTGAGAACATTGTACGACAGGCTGGAATTGAAGTGGCTCATGCATTTATTTTAGAAGATAAATACAGTAAAACACTGGGAGCAACATATTTACACCAAAATGGAAAACCCAAGACGCTGCAAATGGGTTGCTACGGAATAGGGATTACCCGGTTACTCGCTGCTGGTGTTGAGGTACTTTCCAGCGAGACGGACATTCGATGGCCATCTGTCTTTGCACCATTTAAAGTATGTTTTATTCAGCCTAAGAAGGGAAGCAAAGAAGAGACGCTGGTAGAACCGTGGCTGCTTAAATTGACTAATGAAGTAAGTAAGCTTCCGGGAGTTGGATCGGATTTCGTGGTTGACGATAGAACTAATCTAACAATAGGAAAAAGATTAATGGACGCCAAGAAAATTGGATATCCAATCGTAGTTGTATTAGGCTCCAAGGCAGCTGAAAGAGGGAACGAACACTTCGAGGTTCATAGTCAAACGGACGAAACTCAAAAACTTTTAAACTTTAGCGAAACAGTTAAGGAGATAGAAAGGAATTTAAATAGAATTGTAAAATTTTCAGTATGATAGTATCTACATCAATGTATTAAGAAATAAACTGATTTCCGTTAGAAAGTAGGTTTTGACAAATAATGCTAACAGTACGATGACCGCCGATTTTGCCCACGAGCAGTGGCTGATTACGGAGTGTATCTGGATGAGTGAGATCACGAAATACGTTACCACCAGCAATATATGAATGGCCATTGCTGGATCGGTAACGTTTTGCTTCCAGATAATTGTCGGGATGAAGAAGAACTTGGCTATACTGGCTAAGACAATTCCTTGTAGTAAAACCAGTGGGTAAGGTTTTGTTACATCAGAATCCGTTGACACCCATTTCAGCAAAATTCTTGTGAGTAGATAGACGAAAATGTAGAGCAGAATGTTTCCTGTAAAAAAATGGATATATCAAACGAATTACTAAAAATCTTTAACAAGGTTGTTATCTACCAATTAAAATATGCAAGGACGACACGTAGAATCCTTTTTCAGTTAGAAACGAGTCTGCATGATCTGACCTATAGCGCACGTTGGTGAACTTGCTAAAAATTTCCGTCCACAGGCAATATGCTTCCAATAGGATCACAATTACGCCAAACTTCCATAAATTTTTACAATTCAAGTTGTAAATAATATGCCGATAAGCTGATTTGTTCATCAGGACAAAATCTAGCAGAATTATCAATGCTTCGAACTCGATATATTTATCTGCGGGTGAATTACATTTTTCCTAAAAATACTTCGAAAATAGAATCATGTTTGTAAGCAATCAAAGTAAAGGATACTCACACAGTCGGTTATCTTCAGAACGGTGCTACTGATTCGTCTATATAACTCGGGCACCGACCTGCCACAATTTATACAAACGAACTGCTGGCTATTACCCTCCATATGTCCTAATTGGAAGTAATTTTGTAGGGGAAGTCTCATAACAATTAGGTTTAAATTTCGTCTATAAACTTTCTGGACGGGTTTGAAACAATATGAAGCAACCAGGGGGAGAAGGTGGAGCACTGAATCCCTACCCCAACATGTGCGACATCTGGATTTGTTTCTAAACTGTAAACAACAGTGTTAATTCTCTACCACATTTTTGTTATGGCGAGGCAATTTTTATGCACACTTTTGTTTTCGATATTTTATCAAAATTAAACACTCAATCATGCAGCAATATAACGATGTGGTATGCTTGAGATACCTGCTTGATTATAGGGACTCGAAAAAGAATTTATTTGCAGTAACTAACCGAATAAAAAAATGTTCACATTCACGATTGCACCCTAACACCGGTTCTAAGCTTCGATGCAGAGTACACGAGCTTTGTTCGCCAGTGACAGGCGTATGAGGCCCTTGGAAGCAACAGAAACTGCGTTCTTGTCAGGATCTGAGATGTCATGATCAGCTGTTGTAAAGGTTGTCAAACAGTTTTTTTTGCAAAAGCTTATTTTGCTCAACTCCGCAGCTGAGCTCGAGCTTCAGTGGCGGGAATCCAACACCCAAAAAAATCAGCACGTTGTTTCCATACCTGATTCACACATTTATTTATAACAGGGGGGGAGTAAGCCTGTCATCCACGAACAAATCAAGCCTACCTAAGATGTATTATCCGGGCCTCGCCGCTTGGGAAAGGCGGGCCACCCTGGGCCACCCCGCTTGGCAAGTGTAACATTTTTCGAACTGGAGTCTTGTAGGATATTGGTTGACCTACACTACTGCTGACTAACGAAAAAATTGTGGGATTGTTTATTTACATTTGCTTCATACTACATGCAGAGGAGGCGCGATGCACCGCATATTACCCCCGTGATTTATAAGCAAAGTAGGGTAAAGGGCCCAATAGTGGACCCCCAACCAATAGTGGACCCTCCAGCTATTTTTGCATTATAACAGCACAATGTAAACATTTTGCTATGAAATTCCATCGGAAGAACCTACCTTAAGCCCCAAACGTAATACAACGGAACGGCGACGGAAACGGCGAATTTGACAGAAAATATATGGACTAACTGTCAAATTTTCCGTTTCCATCGCCGTTCCGTTGTATTGCGTTTAGGACTTTACAGTCCTATGATTTGATTACATACATGGGAAATGCTATGGAAAGTAAAATTAGAAAAAAATTACAATTCTATCAGTACATTCAAAGTTAATTGCCTATATGCCGGGTATCCAGCATTTTACGAACGCTAATGGCCGCCACAATCAAGCTCAGTTTTTGGTAGGGTGGAAACAGTTTGAAGTTTGGGTTGTGTCGTCTGACACAAAAACGATAAGTTTTCATCATCATGGTGATTAATTCATGATGATGATGATCACTAAGATGTGAAACGACACAAGCCAAATGCCAAATCGATTGCACCCTACCAGAACATGAGTAAAATTGTGGCGGCCATTACCGCACGTAAAATGCTGGATTAAGCCACCCGGAGTGGAAATTAATTACTATGTCTGAAACTCGATTATGCATATCTACAATATGTGATAGATTTAGTTCGGAAAAGGTATTGCAGGGTAACCGCCCCTTCGGTGGGCTTTGATCCCACGACCCCAGTACGCTAGACAGGTGCTTTCCCTACTAAGCTACGAAGGACCTCCGTTCCGTCGTCCTCCGCAGCTTAGCGTGTACTGATGAAACCATGGGATCAAAGCAAAAGTTATGCATAATCGAGTTTCAGACATATTAATTAATTTCCACTCCGGGTGGCTTATTTAATACTAGGCATATAGGCAATTAACTTTGAATGTACTGAACTCGAGTGGTGATCTCTCTTCGCTTGTGTGGTCGAGTCGGGATCTGACGACCAACTGGCACAACCTCACACAACCCTACTTCATTGAGCGCCGTTGCTGATGAAGGAAGTGTGTACACACAAAGAAATTTCTTTGGTGTTTTTAAAAAATCCATTGGTAAAAATAAAAAATTGCATTGATTCTTTTTCGTAGAGAGTTGTGTATGTTTGAAGCAAAAGTTAGCAAACTGTTAAAAAAAAGTTGATAGTCATCTGCTACCCACCCCTGAAATAAAAGTTTATATACTTTCGAAATAAATTGTAAAAATGTGAAACCCATATATGTAATGGCACTGTTAAAATAAAAAAATGTTTTTTTTAGGAAAATTCCCACACCCCTTTTCCCACAAGTTTGCCCTCCCTTCTTCCCTTTCTTGTTTTCCACATAATAAACTTTTTACATAAAGTTTGTTTTGACGTAGGACTACGTCTGTCTTTTCTATGTTGGGGTACACTTTACGATTGCGAAAATCGGGGACCGTCACGAAAATATGATAGACTTTAAACTTTAATATCTCAGCCGTTTCTCGATGGATTTTCAATTTTTTTGGACCATTCGATCAAGGATAAGTCAACGCTTCTTTGTATTTATTTGAAAATACTAATTTTTAACTATTTATTATAGATAATTGATGAAAAATTAGAAATAGGTAAACCAACCAATCACGTATATGCATCACTAGCACAGACATCAAAAATCAATCGCTTGCGGGTTTGGATCTAATCCTCAGTTTGAACAAGCAAAGCGAACGTATAAAAGCGATCGCAGCGGAGCGGACACAGCATCACGGAGGTGCTGGTAACATTTTCAACGGAAATCCATCGCATTAGTGGTGGTCCTCGGTGTGTTGCTGGAGATCATTAAACCTCAACGAACCAGCATTTTATATGAAGAAAGGGTTGACTACAAAAATAGAACTGTTGCGATCTCGTGCTGCCAGTGGCGATGCTTTTATTACATTACATTTATAACAAATTGTGGTATCAGTTAGTTGTTGGAAAGGCGCATTGGGGAAAGAAAATCGGTTCTTCTCAGGACTAGCATTTTCTGAATAGAAAGGTTTAATTGCGAAAAAAGACTGTTTCGGAGGCATCGGCGTTTGGCGTGGAAGCTTGGTTTCTGTTAGTGATTCCATCCATTTGGGCTGCGAAATGGTGAGTTGACATCCGGGAAGGGGCGCCTAACATAGCTCTGGTCCTCACAAGTTCCAATACTCACGCTTCCACGGGTCTTCCGATGACAATTGACCGCCAGCTAAGGGTTGCGTACTTAGCTGGTAGTGCAGCCTGGGCACTGTTGTCCTTCTGACATCAGCTAGAGTGAGAGGGTGCGTACTGTGGGGTCTGTCTAGGATGTGGTGGGGTTCGACAGTGGGCTCTGTTGAACTTCTATAAAAAGCTGCATGTGTCCCCAAGCAGGCCCTATCAAAGCGACCGTGTGCCGCTCAAAGCGCACTAGCCTAGTCCTGGTGTTATGTGGGACTTTAAACAAATTTGACTCGACTGATCGAGCGTCTGTCCACCAAGGAGGTGCGGCTCCAACAGCGTCTGTTCTGGCATCCAGCGGCTGAGTATGAAATGCTATTCCCCGGAAGCTATACCTAAGATGGCAGCCCCATCCCGGTGGATAGGGAACCTTGGGCCAACAACCTACTGTTCCCGAAACATCAATTTGTTCGAGAATCCGATAATGAAAGAATACGGACTGATTTTACGGCGACGACTCTTAGCGCGAAACAACGGACACGAATAGGAACATGGAACGTTTTAACCCTAGCCCAGCAGGGTAAATTGGCACAACTTGCCAATGAGGCACGCCGCATGAAGCTTGAGATCCTGGAACTGAGTGAAGTCCGTTGGCCAAACTTTGGAGAACACAGAACGCCGTCGGGACAAGTTCTGCTATACTCTGGTTTACGAGGTGAACACGCTCCCCGGCATCGCGGAGTTGGCTTCCTACTAAGCGCGCAGGCACACTCTGCGCTTATGAAGTGGGAACCTATAAGTGAAAGGATAATCGTTGCCAGATTTAGAACACGGGTCCGAAACCTTACTATAATCCAATGTTATGCGCCAACCGATGCTGCCGATCTGCAAGACAAAGAGAACTTCTACAGTCAACTCATTGCCGTCGTAGATAGAATTCCGAAGGGTGATATCAAGATCTGTTTGGGCGACTTCAATGCGAAGATCGGATCCGACAACTCGAACCATGAGCGCATTATGGGACGCCATGGTCTCGGAGAAATGAGCGAAAACGGAGAGCTGTTCGCAGAATTTTGTGGTAATAACGACATGGTGATCGGGGGATCGCTCTTCCCTCATCGACCGGTTCACAAGGTCACGTGGGTCTCCCGTGACGGCTTCACAGAAAATCAAATCGACCACATCTGCATCAGCCGAAAATGGAAACGGAGCCTTCTTGATGTACGGAATAAACGTAGTGCCGATATCGCGTCTGATCATCACCTCCTCATCGGCGAAATACGCCTGCGCATTGCGCGGATTCGTCGGCAGGAGGAAAGAGTTGGACGACGATTCAACACACGCCGACTGGAAGATGCCACGGTGAAACGGTCCTTCGTTGAAGAACTGGAGACGCGTGCTGCAGATATTCCGGAAGGTGGCAGCGTGGAAGACCAATGGACCGCCATCAAGAATGCCTTCATCGCCACCAGCGAGAACAATCTGGGTGAACTACGCACCCAGAGAAAACAATGGATCACCGATGAGACCTGGAGGAAGATAGAGGAGCGAAGAGAAGCCAAAGCCGCGATAGAGCGATCGAAAACCAGAGGAGCCAAAGTCTTAGCCCGTCAACAATACACGGCTCTTGAGAAGGAAGTAAAACGCTCATGTCGACGGGACAAACGAGCGTGGGCAGACTCTCTGGCCGACGAAGGAGAGAGCCGCCGCAACCGGGGACATTCGCCTCCTCTACGATATCTCACGACGCTTAAGCGGGGCGAAGATGAATGCAACGATGCCTGTGAAAGACGCGAATGATCAGTTATTGACCGACCCAACTGACCAGCTGAAACGCTGGTTCGAGCACTTCGAACAACGTTTTCAAGTGCCAACCAGGCCATCATCACCTCGGCATGATCTGCCTAGGATCCGACGTATAACACGTGTCAATACCGAAGCTCCATCACTGCTAGAGATTCAAACAGCCATCCAAAGCATGAAATCGAATAAAGCCCCAGGGGTCGACCGCATATCAGCCGAGATGCTCAAAGCTGACCCCATGACATCCGCTCAACTACTGCATCGTTTATTTCGTAATATCTGGGACACCGCAACTTTCCCGGTCGACTGGATGCAAGGTATCTTAGTGAAGGTGCCCAAAAAGGGTGACCTGACTGTATGCGATAACTGGCGAGGCATTATGTTGCTGTGTACCGTTCTCAAAGTTCTGTGCAAAATTATCCTAGCCCGGATTCAGGAGAAGATCGATGCGACTCTCCGGCGGCAGCAAGCCGGATTCCGTGCCAGAAGATCATGTGTGGACCATATTGTCACGCTCCGCATCATTTTGGAGCAGGTCAACGAATTCCAAGAGTCCCTTTACTTGGTATTCATTGACTATGAAAAAGCTTTCGACCGTCTCAATCACGAGAATATGTGGGGCGCCCTGAGACGCAAGGGGGTTCCTGAGAAAATCATCGGCCTCATCGAAGCACAGTACGAGGCCTTTTCGTGTGAAGTGCTGCACAATGGAGTCCTGTCCGACCCTATCCGGGTCGTAGCTGGTGTGAGGCAAGGATGTATTCTATCACCGTTACTGTTCCTCATCGTAATCGATGAGATTCTGGTAGATGCGATTGACCGTGAACCAAACCGCGGGCTGTTATGGCAGCCTATAACCATGGAGCACCTAAACGACTTCGAATTGGCGGATGACGTTGCACTACTCGCGCAACGGCGCTCTGATATGCAGAGTAAGCTCAACGACCTTGCCGATCGCTCCTCCTCGGCAGGTTTAGTCATCAACGTCAACAAAACCAAATCGTTGGATGTAAACACGGTGGCTCCTTCCAGTTTCACAGTAGCCGGGCAACCAGTGGAGAATGTTGAAAGCTTCCAATATCTTGGTAGCCAAATGGCGTCAGACGGCGGTACCAAGATCGACATAGGCGCACGGATCAAGAAAGCAAGGGCTGCCTTTGCGAGTTTAAGAAATATCTGGAAAAACAGGCAGATAAGTGAACGCACCAAAATACGAATTTTCAACTCTAACGTGAAATCTGTGCTGTTATACGCTAGCGAAACATGGTGTGTATCAGTGGAGAACACTCAACGGCTGCAGGTGTTCATTAACAGATGCCTGCGGTATATAATTCGGGCCTGGTGGCCTCACAACTGGATCTCAAACAACGAGCTCCATCGTCGTTGTCACCAGAGGCCGATAGCAACAGAAATTCGCGATCGGAAGTGGGGCTGGGTCGGCCACACTCTACGTAGGGGCGGAAACGAAATCTGTAAACAAGCATTAGACTGGAACCCAGCAGGACATCGCAGCAGAGGCAGAGCCAGAGGCTCATGGGGGCGAAGCCTCAATAAAGAAATAAAAGAAGTCGACCGAAATCTAACCTGGCAACAGGTTAAAGCGATAGCCGGGCATCGCTCAGGATGGAGATCTTTCAAGTCGGCCCTTTGCACCACCGGAGGTGTACAGGATCCATAAATAAATAAAATAAATTCCATCCATTCAAACTCACGGGCTTAACTTATTGAATATAAGAAAGCTGCTTTCCGGCGTGCGACCCATTTTGATCGGGATTTCACAAAGAGCGGTTAAACCATTTATAAGGCAGTGGCAACTATATTGCCACCAACAAATTATATGTTTTTCTGTTAATTAACAAGAGCTCTACTTATTATTTCCCATGTAGTGGCTATATTTACTACCTAATAATTCCCCAGATGTATTTGAGCCATAAAAATTGAAATGTCAATTTGAGAACGGTTTTTTACGAACAGATTGTAAGTTTCGAGTGGAAGATGGATTTTCAGTTATAATTCGTTGAAAAATGACGATAAATATATACTTTTTTCCATTGGTAATAATTATTTAGTATCTCATGTGTTAGATTATGGCGTGATTAGCTTTAAAAATGCTTTGCCTCTCTTGTATATTTGGTTTTTTGTTTTTTGACGAAATTGCTTGGGAATAAAAGTGCAAAACAATTTTTTTTTCACTTATGATACGTTTTCCCACTAGCATTCTTTGCTAAAAAATGTAACGTGCCTTGTTTTGATTTGTTTTACGTATATTTTTATTGCATTTTCTCCCGCTTGCAAGGCGGTGGCAAATAACATTCTCCGAGCAGTCCGTTCTCTGCGGAAACCCGATCAAAATGGCTCGCGCGTGCCGAAAAGCAGCTTTCTTATATCTAATGAAGTAATTTTTCATTAGCCCCGCCCCTCCATTAATCGTTATGAGTGCACATTATAATTACACCCATATCAGATCACAAAGGGGCGGGGCTAACGGGCTTAATTTATTGAATACAAGAAAGCTGCTATCCGGCGCGCGCGAGCCATTTTGATCGGGATTCCACAAAAAGCGATTCGACATTCGATGCAGCGGAGCGGACTCAGCAACAACAGCGCGAAGGCGTGGGTAGCAGTGGCAATGCTGAAAATTTATTCCAAATGTTGGAGGCTTAGCGAAAAATCATCTAGTGGCGGTTGGAAAATTTCAACGCAAGGTGCTGACAAGCGTTTGGATGCAGTTAGTTATTGGAAATGCGCATTGAGAAAAGAAAATTGGTTCTTCTCAGGACCAACATTTTATGGAAAGAAAGAGTTAATTGCGAAAATGGACTATTTCGGGGGCATCGGGCTTGGCGTGGTGGCTTGGTTGCTGTTAGTGATTACATCCATTCAACAAATTTATTGCATCATCCCTTCCATCGAGCGTTTGTGATTCTGCTACCGAAGAGTAGCTTTCTGCCGTCGCCAAGTTCTGCACTTTGAAGAAAATTTATCTCGGATTAACTTTCTTTTGTATAAAATGGTGGCTCGGAAAAAACTGACTTCAATTCTAATGACTAACAGAAACAAAACCAAATAATTTTGCCAGAAAATTTCAATTTCTGCCGATGACAGCCAATTCGATGAAGACGCCAATACCTCTTCTTGGATAAATAGTTTAAGTCCTGAAAAGAACTATGTGTAATTATTTCTTGAAGTTCTCCTCACTTTGCCACGTACGTTCCCATCGCGGGCGAAAACCAAACGTTGCAAATAAATATATTTGCGTTTGCTTTCGTGCTTCTGATTCTGCTTATTTCTCCTTTATTTCGGACATTTTTGAGGATGGTGTCTTCTAGGATTGGGACCCTCCTTAGCCGTGAGATAAGACGCGCGGCTACAAAGTAAAACCATGCTGATGGTGGCTGGGTTCGATTCCCGGTGCCGGTCCAGCCGGTCGGATTGGAAATTATCTCGACTTCCCTGGGCATAAAAGTATCATCGTGTTAGCCTCATGATATACGAATGCAAAAATGATAACCTGGCTTAGAAACCTCGCAGTTAACAATTGTGGAAGTGCTTAATGAACACTAAACTGTGAGGCGGCTCTGTCCTAATATAGGGATAGTGGCAATAAGAAGAAGAAGAAGTATTCTAGGATTGTGATATTCTCCACTGAAAGCCAGTCGAATGGCTTCAGCGGCGATGCGGCCAATGGTCATGTAAATTCCGTTAGAGACTCAAAGTCCATCCAACTGAGAGCAACTATTCGCCTTCTTGATTCAGTTGACCTCCGAGCAGTTTGCTCAATGTTGATAAAGAGACACAAATTATTATGGCAAATACCATCAATTTCGTATAGCTACGGAGTCCTACGTCACCTTTGCGTACAACCCGATCGGGCTGCACCTTTGAGTTTTTCGAAAATATTTATTATTATTACCGATATTGCTTGTTCTGCTATCAGCCGGAATCAATGCCGATGAGGATTTGATATGCGGTGTCTTCTGAGCATGTTGGCAGTTATTTCCATTTTTTCACAGCTCCAGTACTCTTAGGATTCCCGGATCCCGGATTAGTTTTGGAAATATTAAGCAAAGATGCTCCATCAACGGTATTCTGGTGGTACTTGCGGTACAAACAAGATGAAATGTGAAGGCCCTGAAAAACGAGATTACACAAACCTTAGAAGCTGCTAATTTAAACAAAAAACTGTGCGATACTAACCTGAATGAACAGTGATCTCGAGATCGTCTTCTTCCCATTTTGTATGCTGGAAATCCGAACGATTACTTGGTTTTTGAAGCCAGAAATACAAAATACATAAATATCTACAACTATATTTCTTAAGCGTGCGAGCAAGTGTGAAAATATGTCAACAAAACAAAAATATTGCTGTTTCTTTCGTATCATTGAACACAGCTGTCACCTTGAGTGATTATTTTTTCATATTGAGCGTTTTGAAAATAAAAGTTCAAAAACTTTTGGGTTCACAAAGTAAATTTCAAAATTGACATTTAGACCCGACGAAAAATATGTTCGAATTAAATATATAACTTTCGATTCCAAAGTTTTCACTTTTATTTTAAAGAAAAACTATCACTTCTTAGATATAAAGTATGATATATTTGATAAAACTATGTTTGTTCTTTCTGTGTAGGAGCCGGACAATACTAAATACTCATCCTAGTTGGTTGGCATGTGTATAAAAATACATATGAGAGAGTTATAACTATACTATAGTTGGTTAGTTCTGAAAATGTATTGCAAGAGTTCGGCTGGTACCTGGTACTGGGAATTTGGTTTCATCAGTACCCGCTAAGCTGCGGAGGACGACGGATGTCCTTCGTAGCTCAGTAGGGACAGCACCTGTCTAGCGTACTGGGGTCGTAGGATCAAAGCAACCTGCGAAACCTAGCGACTTGCAGTTCCATGTTCCAAGCTTCCAATCGTGATCCTTTATTCGTCACCTAGTTCTTTGCCGATTATATCGAGTCGTATTATCTCTTATTGTTCGTAATTATTGGTTTTCCATGCGGCTTATTGGGCCTGCGCAAACCTCCTGTCTCGTCGGAGGGCCGTCGTGTCAGGGCTGTTTAGCGTCCCACCTAAAGGCCAGTATCGACTTAAAAAGTAGAGAGGTTACGGAATTTTGTTCAATATTACCAAGAGGAATTTTGACAACTGATTTGCATGGAGCAAATTGTCACTTTTACTTACGGAATAATCGAGCAGAATATTTTTCCGAAAGTAAAGTGACAGCTCCCATTACTTTGCGTGGGAACCTTACAAATGCCAATTTTGTTTTTTGTTCTTTTCATGTGGATACTGCTGTAAGAATTTTGTTTCGATTCTGTACTTTTCCGATTCAGTGAACGGAATTTAACATGTGATTGAGATAGAAAAAGAAATTTCTTTTGAACACGATACTAACCTTAACACCAGAACTTGGGCTTGTGCGCTTTGACTGGCACACGGTCGCTTTGGTGGGGCCTTCTTGTGGATACATGCAGCTTTTTATAGGAATTTAACAGGGCCCACTGTCAAACCCCACCACATCCTACACACTTAAAATAAATCGCCGAATTCGGTAAAATTTTACCGAAATCTCAACAGCAGAACTGTTCGGTGAATAATTTAACTGATTTTCGGTGATTTTGACAGTTGAGCAATGGAAAAAATTACAAAAAATCTGTAAAATAAATTACCGAACAGTTCTGCTGTTGAGATTTCGGTAAAATTTACCGAATACGGTGAAATGAGTTAAGTGTGTAGGCAAGCCCCACAACTCGCAGATAGCCTGGGGAGGGATCATCAAGCCCTTGGACATAGTCCCTGCTGCCCGCTCATATCGTCTATGAATGATTTAGAATTATGCGGGATAGCATTATTTGGTCTACTCAATTGTATTGTCTATCCATAACAAACTTAGAACGCTTTTTATACCGAAGTTGGATTTTTCTCCAGATACAGGCAACCTTCCCAACTTCGGAAGTAGTGCCTTGTATTCTCCTGAAAATCCTCTAAACAACGCATCAATTAGTTTGACTGATGAAAATTCGGAGGAAAGTCCCGACTCCCGAATTCTAAGTTGGTGCTACGCCGACAATAAATGTACTTTGTGTGTCAGACATTCAATTCAATACCAAATTTTCAAAACGACTTATCTGCTTTTGTAAACAAAGATTCAAACGTTGATTCGACGAATCTGATAGAACCAGGGGTCTGTGAAGCGGCCATGTTTCTGATGCCAGCATCAAAATCATCGATTAATTTAATACGAAGGCGTAATCATAATCGTTGAAACCTGCCATTGAAAATGTATTTTGAATATCATAATAATTTGGCGAAGTAGAGCGCTTGGTGCCGATTGAAATCTGAAAATTTATAAAGACATCAATATTCTTGTTGAAATACACCTCGCATTCGTATACACGGTTAGATGACTTTACCCATTAATGGGTACTATGTTATTGTTGATATTATTCCCACCGTGAAAAATTCACCCATTTTCTTGAAAAAGTGCCACTACCCATTTTAATGGGTATAGTGGCACTTTTTAAAGAAAATGGGTGAATTTTTCACGGTGGGAATAATATCAACAATAACATAGTACCCATTAATGGGTAAAGTCATCTAACCGTGTACTTTTGCACAAGTTCTTGATAAATGATGAAAAATAATTACGTCTATTTGGAAAAAATCACTTCGGAATAGTGGTTTGTTTACAAAATAGAATTGTCAGTGGGAAACCCAATTTCAATAGAACAATGGCAAACTCAAAGATGTTGGCTATTGTCAAACGTAGTGGGTAGGATTGGGGCTTCCAGATACCTGGATAGAACTCCCACGCAAACCAACCCATCAATCCGTAGGTGAAAGCTTCCGCTACCTGTTGATGTTGGTGTGCGTGGGCGTGCTGTCAGATTTGTCAAGTCGACGTTTGAATTTTTGTTTACAAAAGCAGATAAGTCGTTTTGAAAATTTGGTATTGAATAATTGGTCACCTCATGGTTGATTGAAAAATCCACATTCCGAAAACCATGAATCGAACGTGTATTGTCGGCGTAGCACATACTTAGAATTCAGAAGTCCGGACTTCCGAACCGAACTTTCTTCCGAAGTTTTATCTGTCAAACTAATGGATGCGTTGTTTAGCGCATCTTTAGGGGAATCCAGCGCACTACTTCCGAAGTTGGGAAAATTGCCTGTATCTGGAGAAAAATCCAACTTCGGTATAAAAAGCGGTATAAATTTATTCCGGATACACAATATATTTTTATGAGTGTTAACGGTCCGGCAGTGTCACATGTCAAGGAAGTGAACAACGCTGCTATTTAAATTTTGATCAGCGCGCGAATTTTTTTTTTGTATTTTGGTTTTGTCTGTGATTGTTTTATGACTTAATAGTTTAATAGTTAATAGTTTATTAATTATTCCAAGTTAATCATTTTATTTATCGGTTCATCGGCAAAATGAAACTAATATGTGAGACATGTGTCTTCAATCGAAAGGTGCCGCCCGTAAAGAAGCCGTTTCAAAAAACAATCTTGGCCATTGGCAAGAACAATGAAAAAAAATCCGAGGAAGCGGTTATCATGCTGATTACAAATGCCAACAAAGGAGGAACCAAATATACGCTGAAAAAGAACATCAGCAAAATTTTCACGCGATTTATTTCCGAAGGCAAAGCCACAATTTCGTTCCACACACCGGAACACGATTTGCAAATCAAGTCCGAGGTGATTCAATTGACCAGCTTTCTAAAGGTACTGAAATCGGTTTTAACTGGGGAGGCAACTGCCAACGGTACCATCGAATCTGTTCCCGTAAAGTTACCCTGCCTGAGTGTAGCTAACAAGAAAACTTCTTTATTGTCCTCTTCTGTTAAAGTACTTTCCACAAAATGTGTGATAAAAAGCAGAGGCGATTATCCTCTGAAAGGATTCAACCGAAAACTAACCCTGCTGCAAATATCGGACATCAAACTGGTCCGATTTGATCCGCAAATTCTGCTATTGAAAAACCTTCGCACTCTGAATCTGTCGAACAACTGTGTGGAAAAGATACCCAAAGACCTTGGACTGTTACACCTGACAGAAATTGATCTTTCCGGCAATGCTTTGCATGGGCACGATTGGGAATGGTTACGAGGATATGCCATTCAATCCAGTCTGCAAAGTCTGAACATCTCAAACAACAGCCTTAGCTATTTCCCGATCGCGCTCATTTACGCCAGAATGCTCATGAGGTTGGACATGCGCCAAAATTATGTTCTCAAACTTCCTTTCGCTTTGTGGAAAATGTCACGACTTCGCTTCCTGAACTTGGCAAACAATCGGCTCGGTTCCGTACCGGAATCGATGAATCGCATGAAGTTGGATGACTTGGACCTCTCCGACAACCAGCTTGGGCATGAGATCTGCACAGTTCCGGATCTACGGGTACCATCTCAAGTGGGCCACATGCCGGCACTATGGGAGCTGGCTGCGCGGGTCGTCGTCGCTCGTAAAATACACTACTCGCCGGGTATGATTCCTTTTGTGCTGGTGGAGCTGATGCATCGGACACCGATCTGTGGCTGTGGATTGCTCTGCTTCACATCGAAGATCTACGAACGGGCGAAGGTGATACGCCTAAACTGCCAGCACTTGACCTTGAACAGCAACCAGCATCTGTATGCCGATGTTGTGTATTGTAGCCAGCGGTGTAGTACCAAGCTGTAAGTTTGCTTTACTTTTATTCATTATAGTATTTAGAACACAACATTTTAATTATTATTTGTTAAATCCGATCGCCATTGAAACACCTTGATAAGCTTGCACTCAACACCTGAATAAGTTTTTATACACTGAAAATCTCTTCAATGAAGCAAACAAAAAAAGTGTTTATACAAAGACTGGAATTTAGACAACAGAAATTCCAAAGAAATAACTTCCATGTTGCTGTTAGGTCATTCTTTAATTAGCTGGGCTCATTTTACAAGGTTAGTACACATATGGGACTGATCGAAAAAGAATAGAAAATTATTTGAAGTGGGAATAGTACAATATTCAATTTTATCTAACGTCCTATTGACCCGATGACATGTATTGTGGAATGCTCCCACGTGAATTATAATTACACATCTGATTTGAGATTCACTCTAGTCGTGGAATATGCCTATCTATCTAGCCGGAAATAGTATCCGCTCCCAGGTACCCACCGACCAAGAATATTATTTGCCTTAAATATGAGCAAGCTCAGAACTGCAGACTTTAATAATAAAGAAAATATTAATAAAAGTCGTTCGTTTGCTTTTGTCGAACAAGTTTAGTAATGGTAATAAAATATAAACATGTCCAACTGAAACACGTATCCTATTTAAAACACTATTATTAGATGTTGCTTGGTTTATTTTGTGAAAGCCTTGATTTTCAGTCCCTATCCAAATTTATCCAAAAGGAGGCCCGAGGTCGACAATTTGTGTGGCGATTATTCACATAGAAATGCGCTCTGATGCGAACTACAAACTATCAAGTGGATATCACTTACAGATAAGAAAAACCGTATTTGAAAGTCGGCCTTTGAACATTGCATTGATGTTTATACTATTGACCAAAATCAAAAACTCTTCGAAATCAAAACAATTGAGAATTTCAAAAAATAATCAAAATACCTATCCAGTCTAGCTGCGGTTCATAGAGTTCACATCGGATATGGTAGGTAAATATGTGTTGGGTTCAATCAAAGGTTATTGCCTATTTCCGGGGATTAAACCACCCGACTTGGACGTTAATTTACAATGTTATGAAAACTCATATGTGAATATGTACGTTATGTGGAAGATATTGATTTGGAAAACTGTTTGATTTGATTGATTTGGAAAACTGCTACTGTAGGGTCATGGGTTCGAGTCCCATCGAAGGGAAAGTGGTTACCTCCAACACATTTTCCAAATCAATATCTTCCACATAACGTACATATTCACATATGAGTTTTCATAAAATATGTGTTGTTTTCATATGCTAAAAGCGCACCACCAAGTTAACTTGATCGGAAGGAAAAACTTCACTAGTCGAGGACACATTACAGGGCAAAAATAAGGAAGGATATGAAAATTACAGAAAACATACTTTATGAAACGTTTATTTCAATCATAACAGGTACTAAAAAAATATGTACATCTTACACAATATTCAGCAAGCTCTCCCCGGTACTACAAAGTTATCAGAAAATGATTCAGTCCACAAGCGTTTTGAATGCCTCCATCGACTTCACCATCGCTGCGTGAGCCGTCTCGAAACTGGACAACTTTTTCGTCAACTCCGCTAACCGTTCGTCTCTCTCCTTCAGCCGCATTGCCAGGTCCAATCGACTGCAGTCGGCATACTCCGGATAGAATTGTTCCACCATGCGCCGTTGCAACTGATCTTCCGAGGAGACTATTTCGACATCGTCAGTTTGAACCGACGAATGTTGATACTCGACCCGAGGAGTCGATGTGCCGACTGTTTCCACCGTCACAAGGGGTTCGCTAGTCAGTTCTTTGGAAGCGTCTTCACTTACATTTTGTATTTGAATTTCCCATCTTACGCGTTTTGAATCAGAAACCTCAACAACGGGACCACTTACCCGAGATTCCTGGTCATCATTATTAGATTCGACATCACCACTATCTGTTTGAATAGCCTCTTCCTCTATGTAGTATATCGTGTTTTCATCTTCAAGGGCTTCAATTGGTTCCACCGGTTCAATAATCAATGCACTAGCCATGGTAGGCACATCCCCTTGCTCGGAGCTTCCGATCTGTTCCGTTGCGTTCTGAGTGATGCATAATGGACGTTTCTTTCCAGCAGAACCGATAGTAGTGGTTGGTGGATCATAGACAGGTGATTTGTCATAACAGGCCAATGTTGGAACTGCCACTGCGTTTAGCATCCGCGATTTGGAGTTCCGGTAGTCCGAGGGCTTAAAGTGCAATGTGCACACTACAAACCGTTGTAATAGCCGGTCAGGTTCTTCGGAATGTAAGTTGAGCGAGTTCTGCCATTGATCGAACACGTCCTTCCTTTTCGGGAACCTGTGACACAGAATAGTAAAATCGGTACTTGTGCAGAATGGCACGGCACAAGGACGAACCATCATGAACCTTGATCGTTTGGATTGGCCCTGCGTCGAATCTAACACAATGAACACAATACTTTGGTAAATCACGGAGATACGAACAAAACATTGAGCGAGCACTACGGACAGAGCTTTTATTATTTACATTTGAATGATGTATAAATACAAGCTAATACACTGAAAACCAAAACTACCCAAAAGTGGGTTGTTTGCACTCAAAACCGTGGTTTGGGCCAATAACCCAAAATTGAGTAAAATGACTTTTCTGGTACTAGGTAGTTTGCCCTATAGATAGTGGAATATATAGATGAGCGAAGATAAATCCTCTGTCTCCAAACGAACTGTCAAACCTGTCTCCAAACGAGCATGACGTCACGATTTCAATGGAAACGTTAAGGGCTGTGACGTCATATGCGCGTGTGCACGAGCAAAAAAATCGACTCAGCCATGCTTTCGCTCATCTATAGATTCTACTATCTATAGTTTGCCCTTAATCCCATGTAAACAATTTACCCAAAGCTGAGTTTAATTTATCCAAAGCGGACCTTAATCAACCCAAAATAGAGAATATTGGATTTACTTAAATTTGAGTTATTGGGCTGAGCAACCTCGGTGAGGTGTTTGCATCTTGCTCTATAGTTTCGATATAGCAATCATGGGAAAAAAAGGGAAAACTACCCAAATTTGGGTAAATTTTTTCTGCAATATTCTCATCAGTGCGTATATTGAACTCAAAGTTTGGGTTGATTTATCTGTCCGTGTACAAGCAATCATATCGGTCAAGATATCGGTACCTACATTTCAAAAGGGCGAAACTGCTTTTGTAGACAAAGAGCTTCTCACACGGAAGCTTTGAGATACCGATTAATGAGTATTTTCGCACCATTTTCAAACAAAAGCGCGCATAACTCTTCACTGAGGAAAATGGTGTTTTTGAAAAAGTGCTACAGATGCTGGACATGTTCATGTAAGCAAAAGGTAATTATTAAAATTGATTATCAATTTTATACAAGGTTATCTTACTATTTAGGCAGCACTCCTTAAAATAACACTTCAAAAGCATTTAATCGCCATTTCATAGGCAATTAACTATGAGATGTATTAATCACTCTAATGCAACGTACACACCAGTCAAGCAGTTCGACGAACATTGACTCCGCCCCCGCGAAAACGCTTCGGTTGCTGCTTTGTTTGAACGTGTGTGAAGTTGTTCGAACAACCATTTGACAGTTGCTGGCTCGGTTGGAAAAAATTAAAACGGTTTGATTTTGGTTTGAGTTGTCGGGGGTGGAGTCAAGGTTCGCCGAACATGTTTGAGCATTTGTAGTGAAGTTGCACAAACCCCCATATATTTTCTGATGGTTGGTGCTCAAGTTGGGGTTTCGGTCGTTCGTGTGTGATATTGTTGGTCGAATAAATTGATTGTTCGTGACGGTGTTGGTAAAATCTGATGGATGTTTGAACAAACGAGAGGTGGAGTCAATGTTGTTCAAACTGCTTGACCGTGTGTACGTTCCATAAGGCTTGGGTCCGATTCGCGAATTAAAATCAAATTCAACTTAAAAGTGACAGTTCAGAAATTATGAAATCCCCCGCTCATAAGAATGGCTGGTGCTACCCAGCAAGAACAACAAAACATCTATCAAAAATGATTCAACATCTGTCAAAAGTAAGCTTGCTCTGCGGGCAGGGTTATTTGGAAATTATTGAACTGTCATTTTTAAGTTTAATTTGATTTTAATTCGCGAATCGGACCAAAGCCTAAGTCGAATAACATTCGGAATAAGGCATCATCTCCACTGCGGAATAATAAATTTGGGGTTTTTAAATGAAAATTTTAAATTGTCATATCCAACAATTTTCATATAGTGAGTTACGTCAATTTTGATCGAAACATAAATGGATTGGTGTGCGATCGAACATGATTTACGGAAAAACTACACATTACACATTACACGCGGCAAAACGTTTACCAAAACGAACCTCGCTACCTTCCGACCCCATATATCCAACATCCGGTTTGAAATTTGTATGAGAATTACTATGCAAACAGTATTTTTTTTGGAAAACCGTTTTGCAACGTTGCTCATTAATATCTAAAAATATATGAGAACGTTGACAACATAGAAAATTTAGCAAGTGAATGAATCGTCTTTGCGAAACAATTTGCTGCTTGCAAGAAAAAATATTAAGGAAATACTAAATCGTGGAAAATTTAATTGAGCACGTAAAAGAATATAATAGTGCTGTCCAATGAGAGCTTGAAGTAGCTCGAAGTTTCTCCCTGTCCTGCTCATGCCCATTTGTTTACAAGAAAGAACGTGTAGGACGGGAACAACTTCGAGCTACTTCGAGCTGTTCATTGGACAGCACTAATATCAATCAGTGTTGTAAAATGTCATTTTCATTCGTTTGTATAATTTTCCCAGAACTTTTTCCAGAAGGTAGCTATCAATTCATGATGTATGACGAACTTATAGCGCTTAAATGTGCCTACAACTTTGTCTAACAAGACATTGCTGTAAGTATGTAATCTGGGGCGCGGGAGGCAAAATGTCATTCAAATGACATTATGTCAAATGACACGTGACATTTTGGAGAGTGTTCACTCTCCAGCTTCATATGTTATATTTAGAGCAATGTACCCTTGGACAAAAACATAGCCCTACTTAAGCGTTATGAGTACATCTAAAATTATAGAATAAATTTGGCTTCTAAAGAAAGTTATGAACAAATTAGTCAAATGACACGCAGATGACATTTTACAAGCCTGATATCAATAATGGACATTTTTCTTCTTCTTATTGGCATTACATCCCCACACTGGGTATTGGAGGTACCTCCAATACTTTTTCCAAATCAATATCTTCCACATAACGTACATATTCACATATGAGTTTTCATAACATTGTAAATTAACGTCCAAGTCGGGTGGTTTAATCCCCGAAAATAGGCAATTACCTTTGATTGAACTGAACTTGAGTTGCGTGCTCTTGCCTACGCAATGCGGTCGTGTCTGAGCTTGACGACCGACTGGCAAATAGCTTACACAACCTCACTTGATCAGTACCGTTGCTGATGAAGAATGTGTATAGCCGCCAGACATTCTAAATACTCACGCTCCTCTAATGTGGACGTGTACAATACACATGTGGAAGTATTGGCTTGAGAAATGGATTGCGAGTGATTTGACTATGCGTCCAATTTGGGAATCTCGAGCTCGTTCAGTAGCCGCTAGGTTGCGAAGCCCGACGGAGGTCCTTCGTAGCTTAGTTGGTTAAAGCACCAGTCTAGCGTACTGTAGGGTCATGGGTTCGAGTCCCATCGAAGGGAAAGTGGTTACCTCCAATACATTTTCCAAATCAATATCTTCCACATAACGTACATATTCACATATGAGTTTTCATAACATTGTAAATTAACGTTCAAGTCGGGTGGTTTAATCCCCGGAAATAGGCAATTACCTTTGATTGAACTTGGCAAATATTGTTATATAGTTTACATGCAATGTAAAGAAACGTTTCAAGAGTTATCAATGTATGAATCTTATGTACGAAAACGTTTCAAAAACAATTGCAAGTATTGTTACATCAGAGAAATATGTTGATGTATTGTATCCTCAGTGTTGATACAATCTGTGCAACCATCAAGAAACAATGTATCCTATTGTATATCGTACATTGTATGGTAATTCAATTGTTTACACTATTGAACCAATAGTACATTTTCAAGAGTAGTAAACCAGAATAAATAATAATGGATAAAAAAATAGACATTCTAAAGCAAGATATTTATGTTTTATACATTAAGAATTATGTTATTTCTTTCTATTTATGTTCCTTAAGCCTCTTCACAATTAAGTAACCAAAAATTCCTCCGCTGCATTAAGTAACCCAAGTAACCAAAAGTTGCTTTAAGAGTACGCTTTTCGCTTAATCAGCTGATTGGTTACTTGAGTTACGTAATGCAACGGAAAGGCAATGGAAATAGCAGGATTCGACATAAATGTTCTGTCAAATCCAGCCGTTTCCAACACCATCCCGCTATGAATTGGGTTTGGGTCTCATGGATGTAAACACTTCGTTATTTCCAGTCATGTTGATCAAATTGAATTTTATGATGCCTGCTGCTGCCGTCAAATGGAGATACCGCGTGACTGCCGTGAATATTTACATGTGCTGTGCGCGGTTTCTTTTGGCAGGGTTGCCGGTATTTTATGTCCTGATCATTTAAATGTCAAAAGTGTGCCGAGTGTGCCGCATCGAATGCCACACTTATGAATCAAAACCCTTTAAATGTGTGTTTGGAACATTGTGCTCAGCGTCCCACCCCTTGAGTAGAACGCAATGGTTCAGTTTCCATTTTTGAAAAAAAAAATTAAATTGCTGAGTTGCCCTTCATTCATGGAGATACTGGTGGAAATACATTTTAGTTCGATAATATTTCTTGAAAATTGGTCCAATCGTCCTTTTTTTATTTACCGTGCACGCACCCAACTTTGCGCAGCTCCTAACTTTGCGCATTTTGCGGTTATTTTCGTAATAGAATGCGTTTAAATTGAATTTCGAAATATAATTATAACTTGTCAGCACAATATACATGTTATCATTACAGTGCATGCATATTTTCGCTGTTAAATGACACATTTTTCATTTTAATAGTCGAAACTTGCACTGAAAACCGTGAAAATGACCAAAATGGCGTGTTCTTAGCACAAATGACAAGTGACGGTTTACCCGAAAAACTGTATTTTTTGTAAATTTTTACATTCGCTGACAACTGATTACACATGGACCCAATAATTATAATATTGTTGAAGCCATCTCATGAGAATTTGGTTAGTTATTTACATTTTTCTTTAAAATATATGATGCGCAATGTTAGGAACAATTTTTCAATACAGTGTACCTAATTTTGCGCACAACTCGTATTTCTTCGATATTTTCAACATTAGGATATACCTCGTCGGAATAGGGTTTAGGCAAAAAAGAACTTTTGTTAGCTGTGGCCAATGTACATAAATGAGGCTGTACATACACCAACAGACGTGAAAACATACTAAGTATGTCGAATCATAAGAAAATAATGCCGGGCATCCTCATATTCTCAAATACAGTCAAACCTTCATGAGTCGATGTTCTATGACTCGATATCGACTCATGGAAGCAAATTTTGCTATGTTGAAAAATATTTTCTGGGTTACTGCGATGGTCCCTTCAAACAGCTTCCCAGGGATTTTCTATTCCATATCTCGATACTTCCATGAGTCGATGGTCCCTTCAATATCGACTCATGGAGGTTTGACTGTATGCTCAAATATGCCTACAAATGGAATGAACATAAATTGTTATAGTAGTATTAGCTGAAAAAATAAAATTTGGATGAAAAATTGTATAATAGACGCTTGCTTCGTGTAAGAAATTTTTCAAGTTATGTGCGCAAAGTTAGGCATATAATAAGGGGCCTGCTTTGAAGTTCAATTTACTATTTATTTCAAATTTTTGTACCAAATTTAGTTCTCAAACAATAATATGATAATAATACTACATCATGGAAACTATTTCAGGCAGATAGCTACTTTCTGTAAGTTGTACGAGTTGATTCAAGTTTGCATTTCCTTAACTGCGCAAAGTATGGTGCGTGCACGGTATTTGTGAGAATTCCCAAAAGTATCTAAATTTTTCTATCAAATCTCCGTTCGATCATAGTACAGAATCAAAATACTTTTTAAACTTTTAAACTTTAAACTAAAATTGAGGAATAGTCTGATTCCCCGAAGGCGCACCCAACTAATGAATGTAGCTTCGCTCATTATCCTTAATAAGAGCTTCAAATATTCTTCGAAAATCCCTTTTCATATATTTTTTTTTTATTTTTTTTCGTAGAAACTTTGTTCAGAAAAAAATGTTCGATTGTCGCCAAACAAATGCTTGATTTCGAAAATTAAATTTTAAAACTCTCCTTGAATTCAACCCTGTATTAGCGTGCAAATGAGGAAACATGGAAACGTCAAGATATATTATCTTGCTGCAGTCTGAACACCTCGTAATAATTGGATACCCTCTCACTTAACAAAGTCATAAATAGCCCAATCTGAATAGGCTATTACGCTCTAAATTTAGAAAAATCGGTATCGAATTAGTTTTCAGTAGCAGGAACAACCAACTTAAGACACTACTTGGAAGCACTAAAGACCCCGTTGACGCATTAGGAAGATCTGGAGTTTATAAAATATCATGCCACACTGTGCCAAAATCTACATAGGACAGACAAAACGAACACTAGACACGAGGTTCAAAGAACATTTGGCAGAAGTAACTAAAGCAAACAAAGACACTGAAAAAGGTATACATTATCATTTCAAATCTAAAGTAGCCGAACATATATTTAACGAAGATCATCAATTAACCAAAGACAACATATCACTTCTCAGACAAATACAAAATCCTTGGAAACTTGACGTAGCGGAGAGCTTAGAAATTTACAAACAAAAACAATTAAACTTACTTAACAAAGATCAAGGAAACGGATATACCTGGCTGTTTAAATTACTACCCACGGGACGACGACGAATCGGTCCAAGCGACATGCCCTAATTTTTACCTACCTACCGTTCTACCTACACACCATATTTAAAGTTAATTCTTCAGTCGATAACAAAACACTGAAGAAGTTTCCAAGTAGGAAACGAAATACGTATCTGTTTGTTGATACATAAAAAGTGAATAGTGGAAATAAATGGAAGAATAATAGTCTTTTAACCCTGCAAATTGGTATTGACCGCGATAAGTTTCACCGCGGAATGGTGCACCGCCGAATAATATAAACCGCGATATGATACTGAACGCGAAATGGTAGACCGCGAACTGGTACACCGCGAAATGGTTAACCGCGAAATGTCGTACAATCATTTCCAAGTACTCGCATATTTCTGCTAAAATATCTATACATCCAGGTTTTTTTACACGGTTTGGTTTTAGTCGTTTAATACCTTCAGCTTCAATGAAACAATGAGTTAACCCCACGAAAAAATTCACAAAAAAATCAAAGAAAATTCAGGTGGTATTTAAAAAGCTATGAAAGTTCGGGTTAACCGAGAAATTAATGAATTCCAACCGCGTAAAAAAAACTGGGTGTACGAAGAATTATAAAACTATGACGTTTTCATATCGATGAATGAACTGTTGAAGCGAATTTGCAATGCATTCAAAAATATGTGTAAACATTGTGTAATACTCATATAAACTATAGTAACAGTTTATGTTATGAAAATTATTTTGAGCTTTTTAGTGGAATGTCATCACTTGTCATAAGACGAGTTTGTACAATCCCATTGAATTCCACCACTTAATTGTATCTTGACAGATACGTATTTCGACCTCAACAGTAAGGCCGTCTTCAGTGTCTTGTACTTGACTCGACTTGAACAGTTTATGATTTCTTTGACGAAAAATATAGCTTTGGAAAGCGGTAGAACCAGTTTTAAAACAAGCTGTCAAATAGATACAACGGTGGAAAGAAGGGATGTGTGTCATCTTGTCACTGTACTGTACAGCGCGATCATTGTGCGGAAATCATATGTCTGTCGATAGTATTAGCTTAAAATAATCCATTGATGATGATGACAACGCGCTTGTCACCGGCTTGGTAAATCGCGTTTACTCATTAATGAGTATTGCGATTTTTTTTTTCTAAAATTAGCAAACTGGCTCACCAGTTACGCGCCGGGTCCCATATGCGGCTAACCCCACTTCATGTATATCTGCTGTCTTTTATTAAATACCCTTCAGAAAGGTACCGCCGCGATTTATGCACTCCGTTTACTTGATTATTGTGGTTGAATATAATTTAACTGTTTTTTTTTCTTCAGCGCATCCTTTCCTCTCGACAGTGGAACGCCGTGAATAAGAACCCATTTGGAAACAGTACAGTAATGCGGTTTAGACAATATTCTACGTGGTTCAAATTATGTTGAATTTTATTTTGTTTACTGTTGTTCAAGTTCACCGCTGTTATTATCATCTAGCTTCGTAAGCAATTGCTTACAATCACTTATGATACGACGGAAGTAATCGATTTTCTTCTGCATTTGATCTTTATCACTCTCGCATTTTTCCAACAGCTTTTGTAACTTCTCCTGTTCCCGGTAATATTGAGCCTTAGGCAGTTGTACGTATTCTTCGCCCTTAAAAATGAACTCGTAGATAGGAACATTTTTCTCTTCAATGGTCGGAGGAATTTCCTCTTTTTTTACAGGATTAGAAACGGAATCAATTTCGTTGATAGTGCTTTTGCTACTACTTGCAACGACGTCAGGTATTTTTACCGGAGAGCACAATTCCTTCGATGGTCCTTCTTGTAGTTCATCTGGTTTAGGCCCGGTCGGTTGAGTATTCTCCGGCGTGGAACTTACGGTTGCCTCAAGAGAGGAAACATTAGTTGCGTCAGCAGCTGCATCGTGAGAGTTCGAACTTGATGGAACAGTTTTGATGATGATAGTTTTAGCACCAGTGTTTTGTTTCTTAAGCTTGATTTTACGTAAAATAGCCCCTTTAGGTGGGTTGATAGGCTTGGAAGCTTCGTCCAGTCGGGATGGCGCATTATATGTTGTTGATGACGACGAAACAATCATCGAATGTGAAATTGCTGGCATTTGGTCTACTTTAGTAATCTTTGTGTATGTCGAGATTTCACCGGATGTGGCCCGTCTCTTGAAAGGTAGTGGCTGAACTAGTTCATCTGTTTCAATTGGATCCTTTTCAATACTCTCGGGATCCATGTAGACTATTTCCGTTGCCACATCCTCATTGTCGTCAGTCATACCTGAAATTATTTTTAGGAAATTTTGAATAAAATGAAACAAAGTAAAGTATTATTCGATAATTATTGAACTGACACTTTTGAGCTTAATTTGAGTTTAATTCAGGAAATGGGTCAAAGCATAAGTGTACGAAAGGCCATACCTTCGCTCCAATAACAAACTTTTTAAAGGCTCGGAGATCCAAACCTTGGCGGGGGCAGCAGGGACCATGTCCAAGGGCTTGACGATCCCTCCCCAGGCCATCTGCGAGTTGTGGCGCCTGCCTAGGATGTGGTGGGGTTTGACAGTAGGCCCTGTTAAACCTCTATAAAAAGCTGCATGAATCCGCAAGTAGGCTCCGCCAAAGCGACCGTGTACCGCTCAAAGCGCACAAGCCTGAGTCCCGGTGTTAGGTGGGACGCTACAGCCCTGACACGACGGCCCTCCGACGAGACAGGAGGTTTGCGCAGACCCAATAAGCCGCCTTTAAAAACAACTATTACGAACGACATAGAAGATAATACGACTCGATACAATCGGCAACGACCTATAGGCGACGAATAAAGGATCACGATTGGAAGCTTGGAACATGGAACTGCAAGTCGCTAGGCTTCGCAGGTTGCGACAGGATAATCTACGATGAATTACATCCCCACAACTTCGATGTCGTAGCGCTGCAGGAAATCTGCTGGACAGGACAGAAAGTGTGGAAAAGCGGGCATCGAGCGGCTACCTTTTACCAAAGCTGTGGCACCACCAACGAGCTGGGAACCGGCTTCATAGTGCTGGGAAGGATGCACCAACGCGTGATTGGGTGGCAGCCAATCAACGCAAGGATGTGCAAGCTGAGGATAAAAGGCCGTTTCTTCAACTATAGCATCATCAACGTGCACTGCACACACGAAGGAAGATCCGACGACGAGAAAGAAGCGTTCTATGCGCAGTTGGAGCAGACATACGATGGATGCCCACTGCGGGACGTCTACGCTCAGGTAGGAAGGGAGGAAATGTATAGACCGGTCATCGGACCGGATAGTCTGCATGCCGTATCGAACGACAACGGCCAACGATGCATAAATTTTGCAGCCTCCCGCGGAATGGTAGTCCGAAGCACTTTCTTCCCCCGCAAGAATATCCACAAGGCCACATGGAAATCACCTAATCAAGTAACGGAAAACCAAATCGACCACGTTCTAATCGACGGTAAATTCTTCTCCGACATCACGAAAGTACGCACTTACCGCAGTGCGAATATTGAATCCGACCACTACCTCGTTGCAGTATTTCTGCGCTCAGAACTCTCGAAGGTGATCAACACGCGTCGGAGTCGTCCGCCGCGGCTAAACATTGGGCGGCTACAAGACGGTAGACTAGCCCAAGACTACGCGCAGCAGCTGGAAGTGGCACTCCCAACGGAAGAGCAGCTAGGCGCAACATCTCTTGAAGATGGCTGGAGAGATATTCGATCCGCCATTGGAAGCACCGCAACCGCTGCACTAGGCACGGTGGCTCCGGATCAGAGAAACGACTGGTTTGACGGCGAATGTGAGTAGTTAGTTGAGGAGAAGAATGCAGCATGAGCGAGATTGCAGCAACACCGCACGAGGGCGAACGAGGCACGATACAAACGGGCGCGGAACAGACAAAACTCGATTTTCCGGAGGAAAAAGCGCCAGCAGGAAGATCGAGACCGTGAAGAGACGGAGGAACTGTACCGCGCTAATAACGCACGAAAGTTCTATGAGAAGTTGAACCGTTCACGTAAGGGCCACGTGCCACAGCCCGATATGTGTAAGGACATAAACGGGAACCTTCTTACAAACGAGCGTGAGATGATCCAAAGGTGGCGGCAGCACTACGAAGAGCACCTGAATGGCGATATGGCAGACAACGGTGGCGGTATGGTAATGAACCTAGGAGCACGCGCGCAGGACATGCGACTTCCGGCTCCGAATCTCCAGGAAATCCAGGAGGAGATCGGCCGGCTGAAAAACAAAGCCCCTGGAGTTGACCAACTACCAGGAGAGCTGTTTAAACACGGTGGTGAGGCACTGGCTAGAGCGCTGCACTGGGTGATTACCAAGGTTTGGGAGGATGAGGTTCTGCCGCAGGAGTGGATGGAAGGTGTCGTGTGCCCCATCTACAAAAAGGGCGATAAGCTGGATTGTAACAACTACCGCGCAATCACATTGCTGAACGCCGCCTACAAGGTACTCTCCCAAATTTTATGCCGCCGACTAAAACCAATTGCAAGAGAGTTCGTGGTGCAGTACCAGGCGGGATTTGTGGGTGAACGCTCTACCACAGACCAGGTGTTCGCCATACGTCAGGTATTGTAGAAATGCCGCGAATACAACGTGCCCACACATCATCTATTTATCGACTTCAAAGCCGCATATGATACAATCGATCGGGACCAGCTATGGCAGCTAATGCACGAAAACGGATTTCCGGATAAACTGATACGGTTGATCAAGGCGACGATGGATCGGGTGCTGTGCGTAGTTCGAGTTTCAGGGGCATTCTCGAGTCCCTTCGAAACGCGCAGAGGGTTACGGCAAGGTGATGGTCTTTCGTGTCTGCTATTCAACATCGTTTTGGAAGGGGTAATACGAAGAGCAGGGAATAACACGAGTGGTAGAATTTTCAAAAAGTCCGTCCAGCTATTTGGCTTCGCCGACGACATAGATATTATGGCACGTAACTTTGAGAAGATGGAGGAAGCCTACATCAGACTGAGGAGAGAAGCCAAGCGGATCGGACTACCCAAGTAACCATTAAGCCGTAAAAACCGACTTTATTTCGGTTCTATAGTCGCATAAAAACTTGAACAACAGTGCTAATAAGATCTAAATTATATTTAGGTGCTGCTCAAAAGCCGCTTTTGGCGAATTATTTGGCTAATATAGTGCTTGCCCCTACCAATTTTTCCACGCCTATGCCAAAATGTCTAAATTTTTAGACGAGTTGGAAAGGGACAAAAAAAAAAAGAAATGAAAAATAATTGTTTGTGTTCTTTCTTTTTTCTTCCCATTGGGATTCGATGATTTTTTTGTTTATTATATTTAATTGCGGGATTGAACTATTGAACTGTGTTTGATCGTTTTTGTTCAGGTTTGCTGCTTACCATCTGATCCATCACGGATTTGAATGGGTGTATTGCTGGGAAGGGATAAAAACACAAGGATTTTATCTTGCCTTCGAATCAAGGGGCGAGAAACTTGGCGAGAAAGCATTGAACGAGGCATTGGCAATGAAAAATGAATTATATGTAATTAATTGGACGCAACTTTTTTTTGTATTTATATGATTGTTATTGATTCTACCAAAACGTCATAGATAGTAGCTCTAAATTGGTAATAATAATTCCCTTATTCGGCTTGAATCCACATGGCTAATATCTAAGTGTTATATACCGATATACGTCTTCTTTTAATGCTTGAAGTTTATACGGCTAATTAGCACTTGAAAATCATATATACAGCTTATAGGCACTGAAATGTTGTTATATGGTTTATATAAGGTTTATTAGAGTGCTTAATGGTTACCTGTGTAGTCATTAACACGTCGAAGACAAAGTACATGATCGGAAGAGGTTCAAGAGAAGACATTGTGAGGCACCCACCATGAGTTTGCATCGGTGGTGACGAAATCGAGGTGGTAGAAGAATTTGTGTACTTAGGCTCACTGGTGACTGCCGAAAATGATACCAGCAGAGAAATTCGGAGACGCATAGTGGCTGGAAATCGTACGTACTTTGGACTCCGCAAGACGCTCCGATCGAATAGAGTTCGCCGCCGTACCAAACTGACAATCTACAAAACGCTCATTAGACCGGTTGTAGTGCTCTACGGACACGAGACCTGGACGATGCTCGTGGAGGACCAACGCGCTCTAGGAGTTTTCGAAAGGAAAGTGCTGCGTACCATCTATGGTGGGGTGCAGATGGCGGACGGTACGTAGAGGAGGCGAATGAACCACGAGTTGCATCAGCTGTTGGGTGAACTATCCATCGTTCACACCGCGAAAATCGGACGACTGCGGTGAGTCAGGCACGTAGCCAGAATGTCGGACAGTAACCCGGTGAAAATGGTTCTCGACAACGATCCGACGGGCACAAGAAGGCGAGGTGCGCAGCGGGAAAGGTGGATCGATCAGGTGGAAGATGACTTGCGACCCTCCGTAGACTGCGTGGTAGCCATGGACCGAGCCGAATGGAGAAGGCTCTTATATACCGCAAAGGCCACTTCGGCCTTAGGTGCCCGCCAGAGTAAACGCGACGTGCGATGCGACGCGACGCGACTCACGTAAAAGAATAACAATCATTATCAACAGGCTGTCAAATTGCACTGTCGCGTCGCGTCGCATCGCACGTCGCGTTTACTCTGGCTTCACCCTTAGTCTGAACAAATAAATAAATTGAGATTATAATTGAAAATAGGAAATGAAATGAAAATAAGATAAGTGAACATCGAGATACTCTTCATCTCTCTTCATCATGTCAGTAAATTCGTAATCTGAATAGGCTATTTAGAAGCCTTTACTTTGCAAAAAATATTAGAATTTTAAAATCAAATTTTCATCTATTGTTTTACATTTTTTATTCGGGTAGGCGCAGGGTACTCACTTTCATCGAGATGTTCCTCCATCGTAATTTCATCCGAGTCGAGCTCAAACGAGCTTTGCGCTTCCTGTTGGTCGTGTTCTTCACTGGTTCCGTAGGCGCGAGGGACTGCCGTACTTAGTAGCATCTTCCGCCGGGAACTAAAGCACATATAAATCCGCGGAAAATGAAGCTCGCACATATACTGATGCACGTAGTTGGAAGATTCAACGGCTCCAAGCTCGGACCACTTGGCAGCGCGTGCTTCGCTCTTTGGGAACCGGAACAATGTTAACTCCGGATGGGTTTGGCTGTTGATATTGCAATCACGATACACGCAAGACTTCTTCGAACGGTTCATTCCGTTTCCGGCGTTTCCGGTACTGCGATTTAAATTTTTGTTTCTCTGCCAGGACGTTTTATATATACAAAAACACAGTTTGTTAATATTGTTTGTAAACTAAACGGGAGAGCGTCTCTTCTTCCTTTTCGTTTTTTTTTCGGAAGCGCTGAGGGATTGTTCGTTAAGGTCGAATGAAACGAAAATATGTAACGCAAGGTAACGGTTGTTACTTAAAAAACTTGGGTAATTTAGCAACAAAAAATGTGAGATCTCGATTTTGTGTGCAATTTTGATAAAAGTTTTTGACACATGTCAAGAATTTCAGCTTTCAGTCATCTCAAGAGGCAAACGACAAAAGGCAGAAGAAAAATCCTCCAAGTTTCGTATCAAGAAATGGCCGCATCCGGAAAACTATCGATTCTGGTAAGTGCAAAACTATTTGTGTTCACCGTTGTGCTATACGTAGAACGTGCGAAATTATCACAACGTGATCTGCAAACCAAAATAAACATCGCTCTGTTCTATACGCAAAAAGGTTATGCAGTCCTGTCCAAGCATTGTCCGGTTATGTAATTTTGCACCGAATGTTTCGTTCCAGGCTCGCCAGCTGAGCACCAGCTCGGCTTCCGCTCAGCTCGTCAAGCCACCAGTTCAGATTTTCGGACTGGAAGGTCGTTATGCCTGCGCTCTGTACTCGGCTGCCCACAAGACCAAGGCACTGGATGCCGTCGAGAAAGATCTGAAGAGTCTACAGAGTCAGATGCGTTCGGACCCTAAAGTGCGCGATCTGTTGATCAATCCAACGATCAAACGGAACGTCAAGGCCGCCGCTATGAAGGAGGTTTCCGCCCGGGTCAAGTACAACGCTGCCACCGGCAACTTGCTGACGGTTCTGGCTGAGAACGGTCGCCTTGGTCGATTGGATGGTATCATCAATGCCTACACTCTGATTATGGCTGCCGAGCGGGGTGAGGTCGTGTGCGAAGTCAAGACCGCCAGGCCATTGGATGATGCCCAGCGCAAGCAGCTGGAAAGTGCCCTGAAGGTAAGCATACGTGCTTTTGATTAGTAATCGTTGACGATATATGTTTGTTTATTTCTAGTCCTTCCTGAAGCCTAACCAAAGCATCCAGCTGTCGGCCAAGGTTGATCCCTCTTTGATTGGTGGAATGATCGTGTCTATTGGTGATAAGTACGTGGATATGAGCGTCGCCAGCAAGATCAAGAAATATACCGATATCATCTCCGCTCCAGTCTAAATATTCGGAGGAGGGTTTCGGATAAACCGATTGTAGGGAATTGGGGGAATGTGTTATCATTGTGGGAACATCGCCACTGAGTACATGGTACGATGATTATTCTTCCGCCGATAATTTCGTTGAAGCAAGCAATCCTTGCGTGATGCAGTACACGTGTAATATTGAAAGCGAATAAAATGGTAAATATTACGTGATTTGTATTAACTCAAGCCGAAATATTGTTCAACATACCTACTTAAACCGAATAATAAATTGTTGATCATAGACAACCGGATTGGGGAAGATATGGCCCGAGTGTTACGTTTTACACATTGAAATTTGGTCGTATACTTTGACCAAGTCCGTCTAGGTTATTCTTCTTATTACATCCCCACACTGGAACAGAGCCGCCTCGCAGCTTAGTGTTCAGGGGCCCTCCTTAGGCATGCGGTAAGACGCGCGGCTAAAAAGCAAGACCATGCTGAGGGTGGCTGGGTTCGATTCCCGGTGCCGGTCTAGGCAATTTTCGGATTGGAAATTGTCTCGACTTCCCTGGGCATAAAAGTATCATCGTGCTAGCCTCATGATATACAAATCTCGCTTAACTTTCCAAAAGGACCTAAGTAACATTTTTTTCATGAATTAATTTGAGTACTGCAATCAAAAGCTTTCATGTTGTTCTGTTGATTAATTCATGAAATTAATTCATGAAAAAAATGTTACTTAGGTCCTTTTGAAAAGTTAAGCGAGAAATGCAAAAATGGTAACCTGGCTTAGAAACCTCGCAGTTAATAACTGTGGAAGTGCTTAATGAACACTAAGCTGCTTGACAAGGTTATTAATATTAAGCAATTCGCAAGAAATTGAGGTGGTACAAGCCTGGACTATTGCATGAGAGTAACACCACTTCCATGCGTCACCACATATATTGATTTGGGTCACTATCTCCACAGACAAACAGACATAACACATTGAACATTTACTCTTCAAAATCATCGTCGTGCAATCACTAACGACATCTGTTGATTTCAGTTAGTTGGGCAAATCACGAACCAGATGGCGGTAGTGAGCAAACGTCAAACTCGAGCAAATCCGATGCGTGCGCCACGAGTGATCCATTGGCCAACTAATGATTATTTAAATTGACCAGTAAATCAGAGAACGATGGTCATTTTACGAGTGTTATGTCTGTTTGTCTGTGCTATCTCTTAGATGGAAGCAAGGCCTTCTCCAACGAGATCTGTCCCAGTCATGTCCTTGCGAATGCTGAGAAAGATCTGGGATAGTTAGTTGGACACCTACATACTTATTTTTTTTGTGGTTAAAATTTCGTTTTATTTTGTCATTATATGTACAGTTATTTACAATTGTAGTTCAGCGTTTTCAAATCAATTTAAACCAAACGCAATACAACGGAACGGCGACGGAAACGGAAAATTTGACAGTTAGCCCATATATTTTCTGTCAAATTTGCCGTTTCCGTCGCCGTTCCGTTGTATTGCGTTTGGGGCTTTACACTCGTTAACAAAGCCGATGTACTTCACAAACAAGCGGAGAATTTCCACTCGCGCAGCTCTTCCAATTCCTGGAAAAACAGGTCTCTTAAGGTCCTCGAACGACAGTCGCCTCCAACCATTTGTGTAGCTGGCTAGTGTCTGCTGTAGGACCGTTCAGGCCGGGCCGACATGAGTGCATCTACAGAACTTGTGCTGGAGCGTTTCAGGTACCTGTATGTAACAGTGTTGACCGTTCTCGTCCGCCACCCGTTGCATCACGTGCAGAAGCTTCCGATGTTCGATTTTCCCATTCACCAGCAGGTAAAGTTGGGATCGCTGCGATGAGGAAAGCTCCTTCATCCCAATATTTCGCCACGCGCGTGGCCAGTCAAGCGCTGGACTGTTTCGTTCCACCTTTGGCAGTTCGCTTTGCTGGACGAAGTGCCGGTGGATCAGATCGGCGGAAGGGTTTTGTTGGATATGGTGGGGAATTTGGGATAAATTTGATAGGATCGATTTTAGGTCAGGATTGTCTATAGAAATTGCGGGGCGGGGAATTGTGTGGAATAGAAGGGATTTATAATAAGGAATGGAGTCGATCTCTTTCAAGTGTCTGTTGGTAGCCAGACTACGGCTTTTGCATGCCAAAACATGCAAATTTAAACCGTCGTGCTCCTTCTTGCGTATCAACTGCATAATGGGAACGCGCGCAGGCATACCTCTCCACAGGAACGTCCCCATCGTTGCTGTTATTTTTGCTGTGTGGACACCAAGCGCAGGCAGTACAGACGAAAGGTACCACAGTCTTGATGCGCCAAACGTGTTCAGCATAATCACCCTCTGGTGAAGAGTTAGTGTGCGCAAGGACTGCAGCAACATTTGCTGTGAAAACTTGCCCGCCAGCGCATCCCAGTTGAGTGTAGTCATCAGCCTAATCGAGTTGGCGAAGGTAACACCCAGAATCTTGACTACGTTGGCTGTTTGTAGCCACTGGGTACAAATTTCGTTACCTTCGAAAACGCCAACGTTCACTGCAACCGTCTTCCGCAAATTCAATTTTGCGCCGGCGGCAAGCCCAAAGCGACGAAATATTTCATTCATCGCTTCTATTTGCCACGATGACGTCACAACCACGCTGATATCGTCGGCGTAGGCAACGAGTAGATCATCCCCACACACTTGCTCAAGCCTACACACCAGTGGATGAAGATAGAGCACGAACAGATGCATGGACAACGGGTCGCCTTGCCGCACCGACCGTGTGATCTCAAACGATCGAGAGAGGTGCCCATTGATAAGCAGCCAGGATGTGGACCGACTGGCTATGTTCGAGATAAGAGAGATGAGTTCCTCGTTGAACCCGAGCGACCGCATGGTTTCGAAGAGGAACGAGTGCCGCACCCGATCGAAGGCGTTCTCCAGATCGAAGCTGATGAGCTTACCGGCGCGACGGTGGTGACGGAGATTGGCGATCCGATTTTTCAGAGCGAGAGTGGCCTGGAAGATGTTTCGTTCTGCGTTTGAACATTTCTGTCCGTTGCTTATGACGCGGTGGGCCTCCATAACGCGTTCCATCCTGTTTTTCAGGATGCGGGAGAGCAATTTATAATCGCTGTTGAGCAGCGATATGGGCCGGTACGCTCGGGCTGTGTTGTCGCCTCCCTTCTTCTTCACCAACACGATGACGCCCTCCACGAAGGCATGGGGGAGATTTCCGTTGAGTGCTTCATTCATAAGCATGTTCAACTCACGGTGGATGACATCGAACATCCGGAGATAAAATTCTCGTGGGATCCCGTCGGCACCGGGGGATCGTTTGGATGCGCTCGCCCTGATAGCAGACAGAATTTCTGCTGTTTGTATCTCCTCCATGCACGCTTCGTTCAGTGGGTCGTCCGGTGGGATAACACGTTCGCAAGCGAAATCGTAAGGTAGAGGAAGTGCCAGTCGAGATCATAATGGATGACGCCACTCTGACCGAGGCTATGACCAGCCACCAGGATGGCGGAGGCCAGAAAATGAAGCTGATCACGAACATCTCGGATGTGAGCATGTCCCTTCTGGATAACCGCAGGAAAAACAGCCTACTTACTGAGGGAAATGAGTTGGCAGTGAGCCAGGAAAGAGGCCGATTTGAAGACTCGGCTCCTTTCTGAGGAAAAACATCTGGCGGAATCAAAATCATACGCGTGGGCGCTAAGGAGTTGTATGGAGATTACTGGCAGCTGTCAGATTTGCATCGAGTACAGTTGACCTGGTAGATCAATTGATCCAAACTCCAGAACAGTTTGGATAGCATAGAACATTTGGTTTGTATATACTTACTTTATACTTGATGGGCTACAGCTCTTCGATGAACCTACACCGAATGGAGTATCCTTCTCCACTGGACTCGATCCTGGGCCAATCGCTTCCAGTCGCCCTGAACATTGAGCGCCCTCAGGTCCTCTTCAACTGCAAAAAGCCATCGTGTACGCGGCCTTCCACGAACCCTGCGGCCTCTTCCGGGTTCTCTACTAAATATTATCTTCGCTTGAAGTTCTTTCGACGTGACCAGCCCACCGTAGTCTGCCGTGTTGTATAAGCTTAATAATATTCACCCCTTTATACACCTGGTACAATTCGTGATTCATGCGACGCCGCCAGATACCGTTCTCCTGTTTACCGCCTAGTATTGTCCGCAGCACCTTACGCTCAAACACTCCGAGAGCTCTCCGATCAGCCTCCTTTAACGTCCATGTCGCATGGCCGTATAAAGCCACCGGAAGAATCAGAGTAGTATACAGTGCGAGTTTTGTTTTCGTTTGCAGACTACGGGACTTAAGCTGGTTACGAAGTCCGTAATAAGCCCTATTTGCAGCTGCAATACGCTTTTTCACCTCGCGGGTAACATCATTATCGCACGTCGCTAATGTTCCAAGATACACAAATTCTTCTACCACTTCAAATTTTTCACCATCCAGCACCATTTCGCTACCACCACCACTAATGAACCCACGTTGATTGCCAGCGACCATGTACTTCGTTTTGCTGGTATTGATCGTGAGTCCAATCCTCGCTGTCTCCCTCTTAAAAGGCACAAAAGCCTCTTCCACGGTACGGCGATCAATTCCGATAATATCGGTATCGTCCGCAAATCCTAGGAGCATATGCGATTTTGTGATAATGATACCGTTTTTTTGCACACCAGCTCTCCTAATCGCTCCCTCGAACGCTATATTGAACAGTAGATTCGAGAGGGCATCACCCTGCTTTAATCCATCTATGTAAGGTAACAAATGACGTCGATATTTCATCCGCAACCCTTACACTTGATTTCGATTCGTCCAACGTTATACGAATCAGCCGTATCAGTTTCGCCGGAAAACCATGTTCAAGCATGATTTGCCATAATTCATTCCGTTTCACTGAATCGTACGCCGCCTTAAAATCAATAAACAGATGATGTGTCTGCATTTTGTGCTCCCGGATTTTATCAAGGATTTGTCTCAGGGTAAACACTTGATCCGTCGTTGATCGGCCCTCACGAAAACCTGCTTGGTATTCGCCGACGAAGAACTCTCCAGCGGTCTCAATCTGTTGTACAGAATATGGGACATAATTTTGTACGCCGAGTTAAGGAGGGTTATTCCTCGGTAATTGGCGCACTCCAATCTGTGCCCTTTCTTAAAGAGGGCAAATGAGGCCTTCCAACCAGCTAGCAGGCATTTCCTCGTCTTCCCATATTTTCGACATAATGTGGTGCAGAACTACTTAAAGCTACTCACTGCCATGTTTGAGAAGTTCAGCCGGGAGCTGGTCCTTCCCCGCAGCCTTATTGTTTATCAGCTCTTTAATAGCTTTTTAAACCTCATCTAGTGTAGGCGACTCCACAACTTGTCCATCGTCGTTAATATTTATTCTGTTCACCGATGCACCGTCACATCCACTGTTCAACAACGTCTCGAAGTTTTGCTTCCACCTGGCAGCCACTTTGGTTTTATCTGTTAGCAAATTCCCTGCTTGGTCGTTGCACATGATGGAAGATGGCACTGTCTTTCTCCGCACGTCATTGACAAACTCATAAAACCTCCGCATATCATTCTGCTCCATTTTTCCTGCGCCTCGCTAATCACTTGTTCTTCACATTCTTTCTTCTTCCTTCGGTGGGTTCGTTTTTCGGCAGCTCTTGCTTCCTTGTACCGATCTCTATTCGATCGGGTACCCAACACCAATATGACCTATGACACCTTAATAAACCTATGCAAATGAAAAAGAAAAAAGATCCAATAGTACGTGGACTCATAAAAAAAATAGGCCAATAAAATCCAACTCTCAAGTATACCGTAGGCGGTAGGATCGCTATCGAACCTAGTCATATCAAGAAGAACCCTACTTTGGAGTGGATTGTGCGAGAACCTGTCTGATTACCTTATCTTCGATTGAGTGGAATGAGCCTCTTAGTATGGTTCGACATCGACCGTTGTATGGAGAGGAAAGTGGGGATCCAGCGGAGACTGAGGCATTAGACTAGTTCAACTCCTGAGCTCATAAATCCTCTAATCCGGGAGCATCCACCAGGATCACATGCACGGTTATTCCCAATCAAATTAAGCACATCTCATCGTTGGAATAACTTGACACATTTATTAAAAACCACTTTATTTTGGAGACACAAACAACATGCACTTCACTACTTCTCTACATGTATTTAGACTTAAAAACTAACGAATTTAAAACTGCGTATGTGTTCGTTGCCCAGTGTTCTCGTCGGGGAACCAAATCCAACAGTCGATCGAGCATCCTTCAGTCGAGGTCAAGGTTCGGCTTGTAAAGAGCCGATAAATGCTGACCGGAGAGCGAGGGACTCACAATCTATCGGTTACCTATCCAGTTGCTGGTGATTGTTATTTGGCGGTGGTGATGATATGATCACTGATACAGATACCAGAGGTTGAACCAGGGATGTAGTCTGGGTGGGTAGGCCTAGTTTGTTGCGAACAGACTGGATGACCTTCAGAATCCCCATTCGCCCTTTTGATGAAACAAAATCAAACTCCAGGGTGGCTTGGTCGGTGGTTTGAAAGAACTACTGATCTTTCTACAAAATTCAACTTTGAAGTGAATTGGTAGATGGTGAGAATAGCTATAGGACCAAGTCGTATCAAGATTCAAAAATAAAACAATTCCGGAGTGGGTGGATAGATGCATGGCCAACGGGCCTATTCCGATCAAGGTATATGATCTTTTGGAGTGGGACTGACGATAGCTAGGTGACACTGATTGATTTGGTTGGACCAATTTCAAACTTGAAGAAGGTCAATTGCCATTACCGAAATACGTCGATGCACATTCTCGTATTCAGTATGCCGTCATTTCAAATACTCATCATTGTTATAGGTTTGACCAGTTTCCGGAAATACGTCAAACGATTCATTATGCATGTAGTCCCCGAGATAATCGTCTGATGAAAGCTTGAATTTGAATCACTTTGAACCAGTGAATTTGAAAATAATTTGCAGGGAATCAATATTTGAGCAACGCCTAACAATATACTCTTTGTCTTCAACAGAGCTTGTTCCTGACAAACGCACCTAGCGACAAACCTTTATCAGAATCCGAACACAATATGACAAGAATCATTTGCCTTGCATGTTCTTATATTTCCCAAAATACGATGCTAATTTTGTAATCATCGTTCGATTCTCGAATTTTTCCACAAAACCAGAAACTGTGGTAGCATAGAACCGAAATTTGCCTTAGAAATAATGCAAAATAACAGGATGAAAAGTTAGCAATAAGATTGTCTTCTTTTTTGTTGCTGACAAAAAAATTCGGATATTTGTCATTATTATCTCCGACAAAAACAAAGCTTTGTCGTTGGCTCTCTTTTGTCGCTTGTTTCGCATGCGCATTCCAAAAAAATGATCCCCTGATAATTTGTCATATTTTCCAAAGCGGAAATCTGGATTTCGGCGCCCCCCTAAGGCTTGATGCCCTTGGCTACTCGGCTACACCCTACACGCTACAGCGCTGGGTGGACATGATTCAATAGGCTTTAAATACTGATTGCCATGCATATTATGTACAATACAAAGGAATAAAAAACATACAATTATTAAGGACAATCCTCACGGAATCCAAAACTGAAAGCACTCGTGTTTTCAAGGGCACCCCATTCAAAATGGAAGCCACGCACAACTGTCATTTTTATTATTCCTCGCATGCTGCGATGCAGCAAAGCAGGAATAATAAAAATTACAATTGTGCGTTACTCCCATATTGAGTGTTGTGCCCTTGAAAACGCGAGTATATTTAATTTTAGATTCCATGCGGATTGTCCTTAAAACTTTACCATTAAGTTTTTATTGGAATTGATATCCGCCATCACGCATTTTCGTCCGAGATACCCCCTGGGATCAGTGAAGGGACCCCCAGGGGTACATGTACCCCAGGTTGAGAACCGCTTCTCTAAAGAGTTGTATTAACATGATTGGTTGTTATCGGTTTTATACTTTGTGTAGCTAACCTGGAAGGCCAATTAGCCTGAACTAAGAACAGTTTGAAGATCTTAGAACATCTGGTTTGGTTATAACTTTGTTGTAAGATATACGCAGGGAGTTGTATGGACATGACTGTTTTTTGTCAGCTTGTGTGCTGGCGTAGTAGACCAATTGATCCAAACTCCAGAAGACTTTGGATAACCTAGAACATCTGGTTTGTTTATGTAGCAACGATGGCGTAGCTTGTCATCTTCTTGGTTCTACTTGTTCTATATATGCTATTGCCAGGGTTTGAAACCGAAGGAGAATGAGAAAACCTCCAAAATCTCTCTTATCATGTCTGTATACACTCTCGATAGGTATAGCATACCGTGAGAGACGTGTTTCGGTAGCTGTTACGATAATGAACTGATTCGAGGGGTTACAACCCATGATAAATTTCTTTTAATAAACCCCAATTGAGGGGGGCGCCGGTTCTGATGATGCATTTCGACTTGTTTTACACAGCTGTACGAAAAAAAATATGGTCCCCAACATAAAATGAGCGAGAACAACGCGTTGTATCAAACCCCATCGGTGGGGGCCGCCTACCCGAATCTGGGATAGATCCGAATCAGTTTTTTTTCCAACTTGTATTATATACTAGTGCGATAGTTTTGTTTTCATGGCTTGTTATGATTCGAAGAGGTTTTTGCCTCTGTTTTATCGTTGTTCGTTATCTATTGAGAGCGATTTCTGCAATCCCTGGCTATTGCTGTCTTCCATTCTGCTGTTTATTGCAAGCATGGGCTAGCTGAACTGGATGAATGCTGTCATCAGAGAAAAAGTAGAATCACTAAAATTTACCACAGCAAGGTATAGCCAACGGAATTCAAAATAATACATAACCGCCATGGGTTGTAGGAAGCCAAGATAAAAGTAGGGACCAGCATGGTACGTGTGGTCAGTGTAACTGCTTAGGCAGTAATGTGATCCGGCTGCCAGTAAGGGAATGAGGGAAGTCTTGCTAGGACTGGCAAGAGCATCGGGGTTAGATAGCTCTGCGGCAACTCAGAATTAGGGGACAAGAAAGTCGTGCTATGTCTGGTAGAAGTGTGGGGGGGGGTGATGTGATGTGTATCTAAATTTAACTAAACTGCACTTTCAGTGCAACTGCTATAAATAAATGTTTATAGCAGAAGGATGATACCGATACCCAACCTAATAAACGGTTAGGCGTTTGTCGGCCTCTTTTGATCGTAAACCTCCAAGCGTTAACACGTATTTCAACGCGCCGAAAACCCTTATTTTACTGTCCTCCGCTGGTGATTAATACTTATCAGTATATAATAGATGCTTCTGCGGTACCTCACAAATAGGAGACGTCTCGACAGTCACCAACCTAAGACTTGGTATCTCTCCGGTGCAAGACGGATGATTACCACACTGATTGAGGACCAACTGGATCCTGAGATGCCAACTCGGGGTACCTCCTGCAAGGTACCTGGCCTACAACTTGTTGGTGGTCTCGCGGCTCAGGTAGTGCACAGGTTGTACATGGAGAGTTGAGGCGCATACCTCCACTTGTGTACGTCATGTGTCGTTTTGGGAGGAGTACGTTTAGTACTGCCTATCCTCCGGAAGTTGGCGGGCAGCGTAGGTCTCGGCCGCTACCACTCAGATTGCCAGCATCTTGCAGCGCAATTGGCGCGCCGAGCAGCAGTCGGATAGCGCCGACTAGTGGGTAGCTAGTCTCGAGGGTGAGGTACCAGCGGGTAGTTGGTTAAGTAGTAGCGGAACTAGTGGGTAGCTAGTTATGAGGTAGAGGAACTAGTGGGTAGCTAGTTGTGATTTGAAGCTAGTGGGTAGCTAGTATGTGGGCGTGCGTAGTAGCACGGACCCCTCCCAGAAGTAATGCCTAAAAAGCTGTTCCGGGGAGACTCAGGGTCTGTGAACAGGGTGGTTTTAGCGGGTCGGCAATAGCTAAACCCCGTTCGCCGGTAGCCCACCGGTGTCTGGATGCAGATTCCCACCCTACTGGAAAAAAAAAAATCCTCCGGAAGTTATACTGGAAGGTAGTCCCAGGAGGATCTGGGCATTAGAAGAGGGGGTAACTCAAGTAACCTTCCGCTAGGGTGGGATTAGTGGGTATAAGTAATAATTCAGGTGTACGTTAGCAGATTCTCTTCATTCTTCCATTAAAAACCCAACTTAATTCACCGAGTAGTGATGCTGCCTTTCTCGCATTTAGCCAAGACACCAACCGTACATGGAGCTAATATAGTTCGATATACCGTCAAACTGGGTGACTTGCAACACTTTTCAAGTTTCTCTCTCAAAAGGATTTATTCATTCTACTAGCACAGGATACTTTTAATGTGTCCTAATATTAGTAATTAGACATAAAATCAGACATATAACAATAATAAAAATATGAAAATAATATCAAAATGATGGGTATTGCAAGCCATCCCTACTGCGGGGTGACTTGAAATACTCCATCGAATTCAATCATAACATGTTTTAGAACAACTTAATCATAGTTTTTTTATTGGACAGAAGCTGTACGACCGTAATCAGTTCAAATTCAATTTTATTGGCATATCGATCTCGATGCTGCGCGTATAGAGGAAGAGAGCAGCGTGTATGCGAAAGCAGATGGGAAAGAAACGGAGTCCGAATGTTATCGCTAGGCAGCGACAAGTGTGAAAATGGTTTGAAAGGTGTTGAAATATGCGAGGGCCATTTGAGAATAATTAAATTATCGAAGCGTTTGCCGTACATCCTTTCTGACGATGGCTCGGGCAGTGAATGAAAGTCACTGTTACCGAGACTGGCAAAAACGGAGGCAACGATACGCATATTTATTATTCGGCTAATACTTAATTAGTTCTAGCGATCGATGTTCTTCATTTGGAGAATCATCGATGGTCGTGTATGGTTTGTACACATTGCACCGAGTCTCTCTCGATGCCACCATATGATGCTATTAGAACCACAATTCTTATTTACGCGCCAAATCATTTCTTATTAATCATAGTGATTTTTCATCCTGGGTCATTCTTCACCACTGTCAATGCAGGGGTCTTACTAGAGGCATTCCTCCCAGCATTCCGATTTTTTTCAACGATTTCAATGGATCGATTGATATTTTGAAATCATCGGTTTGAAAGTGGTTTATGTCGGTTTAAGAATGGTGTGCACCATCACCATTCCCTGGATAGTTGTTTTTAAAACGGTTTTCCATTCTTTCCCCGCCATCCAAATTACCACGATTGTGTTATCGTATATTATATCACTATTTTGAAAAGGCATTTCCGCAGCACGCAGTAAAACATCCACAAGTGTTCGATCTTCTTGGAGATTCAACACTGTTTGACCACCGTAAGTCTTAGTTTTACTGTTTTCTGTATTAGGATAATGTAAAATTGTTGTGCGGGACAAATCGGAAACCAAGCGGCTTCCCGGATAAACAATTTGTTTTTTAACTTCCACCGTTTTTTTTCCTACGAGACGAGCCAGCCTTGGGCTGAAAATCTCTTTAATAAAGATATAAAAAAAAAACTTCTACCGCTGCCTTAATCGAAGTTTTCTTTGAAAAATTAGCATACATGCGAGTTTCTGCAGGTTTCTTGTAGTTTCGCAGCATGATAAAGGAATTCTGTAATAAACTATCGTGTATCAGTTGTTGCCCCGCTAACTAATTAAAAAAAAATATATATGTTTCAAGGACAAACAATTTTATTATTTTATAATTTTTGCGGAATTACATACGTAATTAGGTACTGTAACTGGAGGGGAGATCGGTTTTGGTGAAATTATTTTAATTTTGCTACACGAACTTACGATTTACGACGTTCGACTTTCAATTAACGAAACAGTTTCACAAAATAATACAAAAAAAAAAAACAACAGTGAGTTATATTTTCACCTAAATACCAACTAGGCACAACAAATACAATGTAAACTAGGGATACGTGATGGCATAGGTCGATGTTTGGGTATATTTTTATTGTAGAAAAAACAAAAACTTGTGTAAAACCCAAGTGTTGCAAGTCACCCCGTTTGACGGCAACATTTTCTTATCAACTTCTAAACGCAACGGTCGATTATTACCAAATTCAATAGTGATCAAACTAGGATTTGCCCTCTGTCGAATGCAACTTGTTGCGAGAAAATTGATTGAAGAATATTATATGAAAAGTTGCCTAATGTTTTTCTTAGCTTTTGTACACACACATACACACGGGCAGACAGACATGTGCTGAGTCGATTGGTACATAACACTATAGGTTTTCGAGACTTAGGCCGATACAAATATTTAAAAACAATTATGTCTCCCCCCCCCCTCAGATTTTTTTGCCCAAAAATTATATTTTGAGGGGGCAACAAAATAGAATTCGGATAATTTTGGGAATTTTCAAAACATTCTTTAACAAATCCGAGGAGTTTTAATTTTTTTTTTCATTTTAATATTTATTTTTTATTATCCCCCCTCCCTTGACCTTTCGGAGACCAGTAGGTCATACCTAATGATAATTAAATATTTGAAATGGCCTTATATAAAAAGTTCGTATTTGGAGTAAAATGATAGCCTTTCAGTACAACTTTGTTGTACGAGAAAGGCAAAAACACACACATACACACACATAGGGAAGATCCATTAATTACGTAACGCTAAAATCGGACTTTTTTAACCCCCCCTCCCCCCTATGTCACACTTTTTGTATGAAGCTTCTGAAAATTTTGTATGGATCGTCACACTTCACTCAACCCCCCCTCCCCCCACTAAGCGTTACGTAATTTGTGGACGTTCCCATACTTGCAAATTGTTGAAAAAGTAAAAAAAGGGATGGGTTGTAGGATATCGGCTCTGCAAAGCTAGCGAGCTCTCAATAAACAGAATAAAAAATCATAAGGGTTGTGTACAAGACACGACCGCCCGACGTAAACTACGTGAAACAGTTTGGTGAAATGAAGAATCTAGTGCCATTATCCATGAGTATTACAAAATTGCTCTTATGAAAATTACATTTTAAAAGGAACTAATATATTTATGTAATTAAAACAAATTTATTGAATTCTCGAGTTTTGTATAATATGAGTTGTTTAGTTTTGTTTGTTTAAATTCAATTCATTGTTCTTTTTCGAATTTTTCGAAAAATATTCTAAATGAGCTTAACTAAACTTGGGTATTTCTAAATTTCAATTTATCAGGTTTAATTGCACTTTTTACTGTATTTAACCATTAAAACTTTAGAAATGAGGATAACTACCGTCAAATCACTGAAGACGCACACATGTTTTTGCAAAGACCACGTACTCGTGATTTCGCTACTGACGGCATCATTTCAATTGAACTGTTTCCATCTCCATCTTTCGATTGATTGTTAACAACCCGCCTTCCCAATCACAAGCTGCAACAAAATCAAATAAGATCTTGAGAAAATTTCACCTGGCTGCCACTGATGCCATCCATACGAGTTCATATTTGTAGCATCTCCTCCCGGGGCGCACTCGTGATTCTGTTACGGACGGCAACATTATGGCGTCGCCAAGTGGTTAATTTGCCCTTTGAACAATATTCGCCTCCCCTCTTCCTTTGCATAAGATGGTGGCCCTGAGAAGAACCGATTGACTCGCTCAGGAACTCCGCCGATGCTGGGACCGCTGCCCGCGACATTTCTAATGAAATGCCACGCGCGCGGGGGAGAGCAGTTTTCTTATCATCAATAAAGATGGCTCATTAGTCCCGCCTCTTTGTTGTCCGGTATGGCTGCAAATATTGTGTAACCGTCTCACACTCACCAAAGGGGCGTGGCTACAGATTCAACTTTATTGATTACAAGAAAGCAGGTCTCCCGCGCGCGCGAGTCATTTCGTTCGAGATATCGCGGAGGGCAGACCATGATACCACCTTCGGCATCGGCGGAGCTCCTACCGGAAATTTTATTCCCGGCGATGGTGTGGGTTGCGCGTTCGTCGTCATTAACATTAGCAGTGCTCAGATTAAATTTTCTTGTATGAAGTAGGAGGAATGACGGCATTGGCAGGTTTTGTTCTATTATTGTCAGGGGGTTTTTGTTGGCCATATTTTATGAAATTTGGCCACAATATTCTTTGATATGCAAAGAATGTTTAGGCCAAATTTGAGCATAATTAGTTACAGAATACCCCCCTCACAATAATAGAACAAAACCTGCCAAAGCCGTAATTTCCCCTACTAACGATTGGCTACCATCAATGAAAGTAGCTCTCAAGTCAGAACTTGAGGCGAGATGAATTTTGATCAAAGTAAAATTTAATTGCTTGGTGATGGCAGATTGTTTTCCGTCGGTAGTAGAATCACGAGATCCCGATTCAGAGAAAGCCTTATAATTTTAGTAGAAAGTCATCCATGCGAATACATTTTTGCAGCTTCTCCGTTTGACGCGCGCTCGTGATTCTACGTACATACAGAAAACATACGATGATTCAACTCATCCATGAGTTTTTAGTTGCTGAGTTGGGCTTGATTTGAATCGTCCATGAGTTTTTACCACAACAGACCAAACCACAGGCGTTATCGCTGGAACCGCGCTGGTCCGTTCTCCGTGACATCCAGAATGAAAATGACGCGCGCACGCGAAACATGGGGCTTTTTATACACAGGGAAAACGAAGCCAAAAGGCCCGTACGTTACTGCAATCTGATGTCCGTGTTGGGGATTTATGAACGGAATTGAATTTTTCACCCGGTTTGGAAAGAAATAACATTTCAATAGTTTAACGTTGATAATCAATAGTATCAATAGAATTGGCAAATTGCTGGAGAGTTTCCGAATCTATTGATAAGCAAATCTCGAAAATCCATCGAAAGGTAAAGACGCTATTAGCGTTTGAAATCTTTCCTAATTTCGTGACGGTTTCGAATTTGGAAAGTTCGGTTTAACACCCTGTATCTGAGTCTTCTCCTTAGACGTAGAGTTTACGTCAAAAATGTGCGAGCAAAAAACACGTCCGTACGTGCTGCTGTCTCGATTTGGAATGAGACTGATTGCGCCACGCGCGCGTGGGAGAGCAGTTTCTTATAACCAATAAAGATGGCTCATTAGTCCCGCCTCTTTGTTGTCCGGTATGACTGCAAATATTGTGTAACCGTCAAACACTCACCAAAGGGGCGTGGCTACAGGTTCAACTTTATTGATTACAAGAAAGCAGCTTTTCCGCGCGCGCGAGCCATTTCGCTCGAGATGTCGCGGAGACCAGACCATGGTACCACCTTCGGCATCGGCGGAGCTCCTACCGGAAATTTTATTCCCGGCGATGGTGTGGGTCGCGTGGTCGTCGTTCGCAGCATCAACAGCACTCAGATGGATTTTTCTTGTGTGTCTCTACGATGGCGGCTATGGTGGTGTTTATTTCTGCAACGGTTGCGTCTGAAGTGTCATCAGTGAAACCAGCTCCTAAGCCATAATTTGAGGCGAAACGAATTTTGATCAAAGTTCATATTAATCGCTTGGTGATGGCTGATAGTTTCCGTCGGTGGCGGAATCACGACCGTGCGTCAGGGACGCTACAAAAATTTATTCGAATGGATAGCATCAATACCAGTGAAATTTCCCCTCGAGATTATTATTTTTACTGCTACTTGTTTCAGGTTTAATTTCCATCCAAGTAAAATACTCTTGTGATATTCTGACTATCGAATGGTTGCTGTTGTGTTGGTGATTAGAAATCCGCATGATCTAAAATCTGTCCTTTTCAGGGCATAAAATTTTTCATTGGAGGAATTTGGTTTGACTGAGAGTAAATTCATGATATTGTTGCAATAAATCGGCAGCAGTAACGCAAAAATTCATAAGATTCAATCCATCATTCGACTTCTGCAGAGTAAGTGATTAAAAGTCCATCGAAAGATAAAGACGCTATTAGTGTTTGAAATCTATCCTAATTTCGCGACGGTCTCGAATTTGGAAATTTCCGTTTTACACCATGTATCTGAGTCTTCCCTTTAGACGTAGTTTACGTCAAAAAATTATTTCGACTTAACCTTCCTCCCAAACATAATGGTGGTCCTGAAAAGAACCGATCAATTTCCACTTATGTGCCTCATCAACAGCACGACGTTGATTGCCAGATTCAACGATGCTGTTGGGAACACGGATGAAAAGATGTACTGCTGTTGCCACGACCGCCACCACCACCTGACGAAAAATTTCATCCGCAAAATGACTCATAAATCTCAATCAACGAGCCAAGCCCTCCCGTGCGAACGAAATCTTCTGTTCTCCGTGACATGCAGAATGAAAATGACGCGCGCACGCGAAACACGGGGCTTTTTATACACAGGGAAAACGAAGCAGTGGATCAAAAGGCCCGTACGTTACTGCAATCTGATGTCCGTGTTGGGGATTTAAGAACGGGATTGAATTTTTCACCCGGTTTGGAAAGAAATAACATTTTCAATAGTTTAACGTTGATAATCAATAGTATCAATAGAATTGGCAAATTGCTGGAGAGTTTCCGAATCTATTGATAAGTAAATCTTGAAAATCCATCGAAAGATAAAGACGCTATTAGCGTTTGAAATCTATCCTAATTTCGTGACGGTCTCGAATTTGGAAATTTTGGTTTTACACCCTGTATTTGAGTCTTCCCCTTAGACGTAGTTTACGTCAAAAAAATGGGACTTCGAAGATATTCTAGTTATATGATTGTTTTAGTGATCATCCGGTCTCTTGCTACTACATTTGTTTGTTCCTTAGATCTCAGTTTTAAGTAGTGCTTGTTTATTAGCCGTATATAGTTCATTTGTGGTACCATTTTCATCCAATAATACTTTATATGCTTTGTCTTAATTCCTGTTTCGGTCGCGTTAATCTCCAAACTACATAAGTAGCTATAGTCATCCTTAAATGTTTGATTCGCGTCAATTGTATTTTATAGGGTAATGGGTGCTGCTGTTAAAACACAATATTCTATGGTATTCTATTGCTATAAAACGATTCTGGAGCTGTACTAATTCCAGATCAACGTCAAAGCAATTTTATAACATAATATACGAAATTCTGATCAATCGTGGAATTCTGTTTCACTACATCTAGAATTGGGTCTCTACCATTGAATTTAGTAATAAATAATTGCCTTTATGCTTACCCACGTTGACAGCAAAAGTAGTATAAACTGTTGATCCACAATGATTTCGATCCTCACAAAATAAACTTGCCTCTTAGGCCTCCTCTTCCTCATCTTCGATCTCGTCCTCTTCTTCCTCGCCCTCGCCATCGTCACCAAAGTCTTCTTCACCGCCGTCCTCTTCCGCTTCCGGTTCCACCTCGATGTCCGGCACCAGATAGTACTGGAGCGGATTTGGCCACAGATCGTCCTTGATCAGTTCGGCAATGTCATCGTTAATCGGATCATTATTGTCGGTGAACCAGTCGAAAAATGTTCGATACTCTAGACCGCGCTTCCGCCGGTTAGCCATCGCCTTCTTTGGCAACATCTTGGTCAGATCGCGATCCGGTTTCCACTTGATGGCCGTGCTGGTTGAAACAGGAGATTCTAGAAGTGAACGATATTCGAATTCAAATATTAGTTCACTACATCTTTCTTGCTTTAATTAAATTATGGATACAATAGACTTATAATTTAGTATTGATTCATTGATTTTATAATTATAATTAAGATATCCGATATTTTTTATCCTTTTCATCTTCAGATTTTGATTCTCATAACTTACCGCCACTTGTGCCCAGATTGAACTCCTTTGTCAGTACTTTGTTTTCGAAATACGGATTCTCGTCAAAGTAAAAGTGAATGCGATAGCCGCTCTTGATGTCCTCAAATTCCTCCACCTCTAGTTTCTCCATGAACTGCAAACACTCTTCTTCCTCTTCCTCGAGGATACCGGATATCTGCGGATGGTTCACGATGGCCGTCACCCAGAAACTCGGAATGCGCTTGATGATTTCGTTTCGCTTCTGAAAGTGGGGCTTCCGCAGTCCGTTGTACTTTTGCTCGACTTTGAGGATTTCCTCGCTGGCTTTCTCGTTGAGGGCATCGATTTCGTTTTGGCAGCTGTCGATTGCCTCCAACGCTTCCGATTCGTCCTCAAGCGCGTCGTCGGATTTTTTCACTTTTTTCGCGATCGAAGCCATTTTCAACCCAAACGGGATACTTGCGGACAACAATGAAGCCGGTTAAAAGATGCTCTTTTGATTTCTAATGAATAACACAATTAAAATTCTCACTTATTTAAAAAATGCCGGCAATTTTTTTATATATATTTTGGGCAAGGAAGCAGAAAATGCGAATTTCTGTTCGCTAAAAATGACAGGAGTCAAGCTGCGTAACCGCTACCGGTTGGGCAGGGGTGTACATAAATTTAGTGAAGGGATATGAATGTAAATATTAAACTTGTGAACGCAACCGAAACTTTGCCTGCTTGTCAAGCCCCGAACACAATATTGACGATTGCACGAGCCAAAAACTCCATATAAAAAATTGTAAACATTGCCATCATGAAACTTCACTCCCTATTTGAACACGGATAAAAACAATTGTCTTGCGTGACGTCATGATGTAATGGTTCATATACTTTTATTTAGAGGCCTTGATAAGAGAAACGCGGATAGAAAATGTGGCACTGCCAACACTGCAGCCAAAATTCTTCATATGGAAGAACAACACATATGGCAGGGGGGGAGTAAGCCTGTCATCCACGAACAAATCAAGCCTACCTAAGATGTATTATCCGGGCCTCGCCGCTTGGGAAAGGCGGGCCACCCTGGGCCACCCCGCTTGGCAAGTGTAACATTTTTCGAGCTGGAATCTTGTAGGATATTGGTTAACCTGCACTAGTGCTGACTAACGAAAAAATTGTGGGATTGTTTATTTACATTTGCTTCATACTACATGCAGAGGAGGCGCGATGCACCGCATATTACCCCCCTGACATATGGTTTATCTAGGTCAAATTTTACACACCTTTATTTAGGGTCTGTCTCATTTGGAGAATTAAACTTAAAAGTGACAGTTCGAAAATTAAAAAATCACCCTGTTATAAGAATGGCTGGTGCTACCGAGCAATTCCAATAGGACATCGATGGAAAATGATTCGATATCTGTCAAAAGTAATCTTGATCTGCTAGCAGGGTTTTTCGATAATTATTGAAATGTCACTTTTAAGTTTAATATCAGTTTGATTCTCCAAATGAGACAGACCCTTAATGTGTTCACATCACATGACAATAAAATCCCATAAACGAAGCAATTGCATTTCATAACCTATCATTGATTTGCATATATTATTGATAACGAAATGTAAAATGCATTAAAATTTGTTCATTCATAAATGGCGTTAAATCGAATTTAGCCATTTTCAGTATTTGAGCCGATGTTTGGTTGCTTGACAGGTCTCTTGCTCGATTGGCTGCTGTTTTTTGACGGTTCGATTGGCGGCTCATGCCAATCCGCGTTTCTCTTATCAAGACCTCTATACTTTTATTCTTTTTTCACTTTTCTCAGCGTATGCACGCGGCGTAGAAAACACGCACGTGTGCATTGATCCTGAAAAGAAGCACGTTCACGACTGCCAACCGGTTTCGAACTCGAACTGTCAAGCGGGAACCGAGCGCGGTGAAGCCGCACTGACAGGTAGACGAACGCGAAGAACGGGCGCAAAGAAGATCAAGAAGTCCTTTCAAAGTGAGTCAAATTGGCAACACATTCGTCGCGCAGGGTGCCTGTAGTGCTTTTTCGATAGAAATTAGTGAATTTATCGGTCGAAAATAACAACCAGCAAGTGTACGCGAAACTATCGAAATGTCTTCAGGTGAACAGCAAACGCAGGCCACCACCGGCCAACCACATCTGCAGAAACAGGACCTTTCGCAGCTGGTAAGTGTTGCAGTGAAATTTTGGTATGGTACGGGTCCGGGGCGTAGTGAAAGTCCGAGCTTAGTTTTCTACCCAGCGCGAAAGAAAAAGTGCCAACATGCCACAAAATTCCGGTTTTTCGAAGCGTATTTTTGTTGAGAAACCATTAATAAATGGCACTGGCGCCGTTTTATAAACTCAGAGGTTTGCATTGTACCAATTTTAAAGGTAAATCGAGGATTTGATTACTCTTGCCTGGAAGGAAGCTGATGCAACGACGGCAAGTCTGCTTCTTATTTCTAGGTTAGAATTCCATTCCCCTCGGTTTTATGCTTCGGATCTTTTGATGATGGTTGGGCGCCGTTGATGTTGATGATGATTAAATTACAATTAGGTGTAAGCGGTGTAAGGTTCATATTCACCAGTCATATTTGTTTACAATTTGAAATTGAGCTATAAACGTCGTCAATCTATTTTTACCATAAATAGGAAATTGTAAAACATTTGAATAAACATTTTTTAAATTGTCATCATGGTAGATTATTTATTAAATTGTTTATATGATAACGACAAGCCAAAAGTGCGACAAACCGTCCAATAATAAAAAAATTTCGTTGATCATACATATTTGAATATTTTTCTGTTTTTTATTCCTTATGTTTATATTAAACTATCAGTACACTTTTTGTCATAATGACAAATATTTCTAGACCAACATTTGAAGAGGGCGTCCAGCCAAAATTAATTCTTTCCGATTGTCTATGTACCTATATTAGAGTGGGGCGCAATTGTATGGAAAAACGTAAACTTCATCCAATCAAGTGAGATGAAGGTTTTTCTGAATCGTTTTGGGACCCCAATCAACTGTGCGAAATATGGGCTCGATTGGTCCTCGTTTTCCGCATCGCGTTTTAACGTTATATGAAGATTAGTATGGGAAACGTACTTTTTTTCATTTTTGCTCTTAACGGATTCAATTTATTGTCAATCACGTGACTCAATACGTTGGCATATAGTCTGAAACATGCCGAAAGACTTTGCTGAACAAGGCACAGGTACGTAGTTGGAAGGTCTACAACAAAATGTTATTACACTTCTAAAATACATACAAGAAATCAATGTGATGGTTATCGGAGAGCAAGACCCATCTTCCTTCTTATCGGAATTTTCATTTTGTAAAACCAATAAAAACTGAATAACTCCCATTAGCACAAAGATCAACAATTTTGAAATAGCACTCAGTTAAATTATTCCCTCCCCTCGGATATGTGATCTTGGGTGCGATGGGTGGGCTTACGTCATTAGCGCTGAGATGGCAACCAAAGACATATCCTGTCGTGATGGTATCACAGGTTGACTATTTTTGTTTGGTGCCGCGTCAAATATCTGGTATTGGCGCACTGATTTAACGCATGTGCATGTGATCTAACGGACATCGTGTCTTGGAGCCTTGAATGGTAGTGTAATCAGGCACAGGCCTTTTTCATCAGTGATAATGATGTGAGGTCTCTTCTTTTTGGCAATACTTCTCTTATGCGTTCCCTGTGACGATGAGTGAAACTAGCTAGATAGGTTGAAAAAAATGTGTTCAAGTTTATCGAAATTCGTAGGGAATGGACTGTTGGATTCACTGAGTAGAAATTTATTCAAAACTAGGAACGGGGCGCTATCTTATTTTGTTCTGTTTCAATTTAAAGAATCGTAATAAAAAATACCATATATTATATGACAATCTTATGACGGCTTCATTCTCGATAATGTTTACTAATAGATAAGGAATACTGTGAGGCCGTCTTCAGTGCCTCGTACATGATTCGACTACTAAGTCCACGCCGACTAAAATAAAAACCGTCCGTTATGACGGTTTATTGATAACTAACTTATGTATTACTACAAATATGGCTCAATAAAGTATAACAATACAATGTTTTTTTACTGGGAGAGGGGTGACTTAGTGGTCATTCCATTTCCACATGGAAGACTTCCATGGCGGTATCGGCCACAGCTACCAACGCTCCCGGAAGGACGATACGCCGTAGTGAATTCTTCAGACGTTCAGCACACCGAACGCAATATGGACAGAACAATCCGCTTGATGCTTGTTGTATTTCTTTTAATAATGTTTATCATTTGTATGACTTCTATATTAGCAGATATGGTTTTCTAGTCGCGAATTAGCATTTAAGGAAGGACGGGGTAAGATCGCTACCCGGGCAAGATGAGCACCCCTTAATTTTACCGATATTGTGCTTTTTTCTCTCCAAATAACCATGCACACTGTTAGACTACAGTCCAACAAAAAACTTGACACTGAAAAAATATTATAAAAATAAAATGAATCTAAAATACAGATAAATTAGCAAAAATTGGTGAAAACTAGGGTTTTATTATAAGAAATCAGCATTAGAAAATAAAGTCTTTAAGCACATAGGGGGAAAGACGGCTTTGGCAGGTTTTGTTCTATTATTGGAAGGGGAGCTTTTGTCGACCAAATTCTATGAAATGTGGCCACAATATTCTTTGATATGCAAAGAATGTTTAGGCCAAATTTGAGCCTAGTCAGTCATAAAAAACCCCCCTACCAATAATAGAACAAAACCTGCCAAAGCCGTCATTCCCCCTAAACATTTTTTAATGAAAATCTTGACCAAGCACACATATTATATGTCTCCAAAGAAAGTGGTTACCTCCAATACATTTTTCAAAACAATATCTTCCACATAATGTACATATTCACATATGAGTTTTCACAACAAAATATTTTGCCTAATATGGCCAATACGCATTAACAGCTTTCACTTTTTGTTTACATTGGCGCTCTAATACATTTCAGTAAGAAAACATGATTTTTGGAAGCGTGCTCTTCTTGCCCTGTAGCGATGCTCATCTTGCCCCGTAGTTTATTTGAACCAGTCAAAAAGAGAGTTTTAGTTAAGTCACATTTATCTGGATTACCGTTGTTTTCAAAATTCGCGTTCTAGACAAGATGTTAGATAAGATGCAACAAAAAAGAACTGTCGTATTGCAATATGCAAAGACATGCTTGCTGAAAAGATATTAAGTGTCTTTCTTAGGGTGCTCATCTTGCCCCATCCTACCCTACACTGCTAAAAAAGTTTACACATAAAAGACTTTAAAGTATGCTCTTTTGAATATAAAGTATTCAAATATGACTTCAAAGTACGCTCTTTCGTGGGAGAATGGGACTACACACAAAAAGGAATAAATATTATGCACAATTATGACTATGTTTTATTCACAAATGATTAACTTTCATACATAAAAATAGGAAAAATGTGTAAAACTTATGCCTTTTAAGCATCAAATTTTACTCCTTTTGTGGGTAGTCCCATTCTCCCGCAAAAGAACACACTTCTCCACAAAAGAGCATACTTTCAGTTTTGCGTGTAAGTATTAGTCTAAATTCTAGTTCCAATTTTTTGTTATGCAACTTTTCTGCTCTATTATTTTGGATCTTGTAAAGATGTTGGTGCATTTTTGGGGCATTGATGGGGGTGCCAAACAACAGGCACAGTTTCCAAAATTGGACGGACGAGTGCACAGTACAATGATTTCCAGCAGTGTGGATCAGAGAAATCCTTCGCAACCTTAGAAATGAAGCCAGCTGCCTTGTTGCCTTCGAAATTATCGCTGAAAAGTGCAAATCAAAAGTCATTCTTGAGTCCAGCATGATCCCAAGGTCAGTCACCCTTGAGACCCTGTCAAGAATTTAGCCATCGATATGATAGTCGAACAATATTGGAGATACGGTACGGTGAAATATTATCACTTGGCATATTTCCACGCTGACAGTCAGTTTATTCCTACGGCACCAGTCGGCAAATACAGGCCTGGTAGCGAGTCACTTTTTAGTGACTTCGTCACTATTTTGAGTCTAGTCACTATTTGCATCCAGAAGTCACTAAAGTCACTATTTTTCGGAAAATGGTCACTAAAGTCACTATTTTTGCATTGCCTGTGGTAGAAAAGCTCAAAATAAAAATCATTTGTACTTTGTATTTCTCGAGCAACATATGATGACGGCCGAAAAGCCAACAATGCTGAACCAAGAAAAATGACGGATTTAATTCATTTATTGACATAGAAACTCATTCCATTATCAAAAACATGTCAATGCTATACGTAAATGGTTATATTATAACAACAAATTTAGATTAATTGAAACACTTTTTGAAATCTTCAAAATTTCAGCTAAAACAAAAATTGCGCCGTTTACTCCCATTACCGACAGCACATCTGGCTTTTAAGTCGTTCGCTCAAAGTTGGTAATATCATCGAGTTTGTTTAGATTTGTTAGCCAGAGCAGTTCTGCTATGCGATATATTGATAACCTAGTAAGAATATGCATTTTAAAATAACTTAAAAGCCAGATTTTCAAATAAACAATAAAAAGTGAACGGCCTAAAAACCAAAGCAAAACGGTCAGCATGGTAGTTGAGGGCGCCAATCAAAGGACTTAAAAACCACTATGGTGCAAATGGTTCATGAGACGTTCCCTAAAAATAGCAATAAAAGTGCTGTTTAAGGAATATCAAGAACGGAGTTGCACCTAGCATGAAGATTCATAAATAAGGCAATCTTTAATGATAGAAAATCGAAAATCATGGTTTTGGTTTATAAGCCGTAATCATATGTTACGCGAGATTTGTTTTATTATCAACCAAACTAAATGTGAATCTGGCAGCAATATATTAAATTTGGGAAATATGCACCAAAGAAGTTCCAAGTGTCTTGTGAAAATCGTGAGGCTATTTTCAATTCATGTCAACTATGATATTTTTTTCACGAATGGAATTTGTTAAAATGCGAAAGACTAACCTCAAGTAAAGAGTGCAGAATACTCCAATACTCCTCAATTGGAACCACAACCACGTCTGTTGGTGCGCGTCAGTACCCTCCAGTGACAAAGATAGGCCTCAGTTTTGTCACATGACTATGATGTTTGATTTTTCTCAACGTCAGGGAGAATAATAGGATTTTTGGATTTCAGAAACTCAAATGTCAAAAACTTCATTTAAATTTGTTATTAAAACATAGTTTAATAACAAGTAAAATATTTTTTAAATTTCTTCATTATTTTATTTACACAGGATTCTGTTTTTACTCGATTTTTTTTTTGCTCGTATTTTTGATCGTGTGACTTTAATTTACCACCAAAATCTTTGCAACATGTTTAAAAAAACCTGAACAAATCAAAGAACAATCACATAATAATTCACATGAGTTAAACATTCAGGATGAGTGCAAAATTTGGAAAATGTAAATCGTGTAGGCTAGAGGAGGCTAGGAAAATGTAAACTAGCTAGGAGATGATTAGATTATTTTATATTCTTCTTTTGGCTATTGTTGTAATTGTAATTATCAACATGATTTTGTGACACAACTTGTAACTCACTACTCGTTCCCGTGACGCCTGGTAGATACCTTCTCGTGGTGTGTTACTTAATATGAGGTACCATGGTAACATTGCTAGCTTCTGGCTGATCCAATGAGTACCATCCTCAATTTCCAACTCTGTGGTACTTATGAAAGTGTCGGAGTCACTGTCCTCTTGCATCCATCCTCTCCCTTCGTATAATGAAGGTGGGCTTGGCCAATAGTAAGTAATCCTCATGCTTTTGTTGTTTTTGTCTTTTCTTGATTTCTGATAGCATTCTAGATGAGGATTTCAAAATTAAAACACAAATTTGCAATCTACGAATTAAACCGTAACAATGCTAATGCAACTTTTAGCTCTATACCCGGTTCAAAACTTCATACAAAAGTCACTATTTGGTCACTTTTTCTGCAATTGGAAGTCACTATTTGGTCACTTTTTCGTCATCGCTGGTCACTAAAGTCACTATTTTGAACGGCATTCATCGCTACCAGCCCTTCAAATAGAGTTAACGATACTTGTAGAGCCTGGCCATCATCCAACGTTCGTACAATAATGTAAAGCTTTATATCATCAGCGTACACAAGTTTGAAACATTCACCAAGACCCAAAGCAGGATCATTGAAGAAAAGAACGAACAGTAGCGGTCCAAGATTGCTACCTTGCGGTACACCAGATCTGTTTGTGAAAGGCGTTGACACATTACCATCGATTTTCACCCGAAGCTGTCGATCCATAAGATAGGATTTCAACCAAGATACCAGTTGCGTAGAAATTCCGAGGCGGGATAACTTGTGTGTAGCAGAATTTCGTGGTCGATTTTGTCAAAAGCTGCTTTCAAATCGGTGTAGACAGTATCGACTTGCGCTTTGTCCTCCATACTCGAGATACACTTTGATGTAAAACTCAACAAATTCGTGGTCACCGATCGCCCGGGCAGAAGTCCGTGTTGATTGGTGGATATAATCTCAAATAACTTTGAAGCGGCTATCACCGCGTTTGAAAACTGCTGTTACGAACGACTGCTTCCAAATGCGAGGAAATTTTGACTGGCGGAGGGAACAGTTGAAAATATCACACAATGGTTGTGTTAAAGCGTCAATGCACCGGCACATTACAACTGCAGAAAAACCATCTGGACCAGCTACGAATGAACGTTTCAGTTTTTTTGCTGCCAATGAAACCATTTCTGGATTCATATTAACAGGAACATCCCGGATAGCTTCATCGATTTCCAACTTTGAAGTCTTACTCGATATGAATATGGATGCGAAATGCTCGGCAAACAGTTTGCAGGACTCATCGGTAGACGCAGCAGATGATAAATTCAGATATACGCTCGATGGGATCGCCGCGCTTTTCCGAATTGACAAAACTCCAGAATCCTCGTGGGTGTCGGCTAAGATTTGTTTGCACGCGCAATACATATGATTTGTAGAGTATGCTATCAATTCTTTCAAATTTCTAGTACTCCAGGCAGGAGAAATTGGTGGCCGGATTCGAACGATTCGCCAATCGTTCAAAACAGAGCAAAAACCTTCCGCCATGTCGTCGACGTCATGCATTGCGGAAATCGAATGCCAGTCGACGGTCATCAAATAATCCAGAAGAATCGCAAAATCAGTTTTTCGATAGTCCAGTGGGCGCTCATTTTGTCTGTTCACCGGTTCGTCACATTTTGCTAGCGCTGGCAGAGAGATCTCAAGAGGAGGGTGATAAGAATCCGCAGGTAGAAGCGACGCCACATAACAACTTACATTAGCCACACAATTCGACGAACGGAATACCAGATCAAGGACGCGATCGAGGGAGTTGGATACAGTATTTTTTTGACCAAGACACAAGTATTCCATACCACCCAAGAGACTACTACTGGATGGGGAAGTTGCGATTCATCACAATGCACAATGCCGTCAGTTTCACGCCACCGTATGCGTGGCTGGTTATAATCTCCATAGATTAGAACAGCATCATCAGACGAACATTTCTCGCACAGCTAATTCACGGATGAAACATGGTCATTAATTGAATCATTTGTTTGAGAAACTGCATAAGTCCATTTTACACTATTTCGAGAAAACAACAAAAAACTGTTTTTGAACAAATTTGCACCGAATCTTTCGATTTCTTCGAAACAGCTCAATAGTTTTTGATAAAACTCAACACCCTGGGGCACTTTCAGTGCAAAAAATGTAAGCAGTACTCCACAATTGCTCTTCAAAGTACGTGGACATATGTAGTTTCTCAAACAAACGAAAAAATTTCATACATTCCTGAACAAAAATTTTTTTTTTCGTATTTTTTGCCAGAATATGTATTTTTGGACGAGGATTCAGAATATATAAAAATCTCATTTTGGCCAAAAATGTTACTTATGCAGTTTCTCAAACAAACGGTTCAATTACATCTGCATCACGACTTTTGTTAAATAATAATAATAATAATCACGACTTTTGTCCGGTGGAATGTAGATTGCGCACATAATAACTCTCCTACCTTTGATTGTAGACGAAATGCCGCCAGCACCAGGTTTTCTATTTTCGTCCTCAATCCAGGTACATTTTGGTAATAAATCCAGATGGCATCATTTACGTGATCGCAACTGGGGCTGCAACGAACAATCAATGGGTAGGAAAAGTTTAAAATTCATATGGATACTAGCCTTTGGCGGGAACCCAATAGGGGCTCCCACCATCCGAAATACATAGCATTGGGTTTAGATCGTCGTTGCAGGGCTGTCCAGACTCCAGAGAGGTCGAAGGCAGATTCGATTCTCTCGTGTACAGACTTATATTGTTACCGGGATCTCACCAAAATGTTGAACATTTACCGAGATTCGCACAGCCGTGCCCCAGCAACCATGTTTTTTGCCGGGTATGATTGAGGGAATGGAAAGATCACTAAAATCCATCGCCTTTGTGCCCTTGTTCGCTGATGGTCGTATTGATTGGCCAAAATCTCCACGACGACGTTTCGTGCTTATTCTTGACCAGATGGGTGTCTTGTTTTGGCTTGGTACAGCGATCATTGGCGAAAAAATTGGACCAGTATTTTGTGACGGTGCAGAAGAGATGTTGTCCACTTTTTTGCTTAGCACTTCAACCATGCCAGATAATTGTTGCAACTGTGTAGTAAGGCTATTTGTAACCATCGATTCGGAAGGGCTTACGGCTTACGGGCTCCTCTCCGGAGGTGCAAATCTTACTGAGCGTCTGTTCTCCATGTTAGGAGCGGTTCACAACTGCGTCTGTTCTCCATGTTAGAGGCGGCTGATGATCGTCTCAGTGCCAGCGAGGGACTCTAAGTGAAACTGTGCACCATGGTCCACCGGAAATAAGGAGGAATGGTTCTCCGGAAATTTATACTATGTTCGCACTATGACCTGGATAACATGTTATTCAAATTATCGACAAAAGAAAGCTCATCAAGATAGCCCTGTTACAAGGCCCTAGTGCGAACATAGTATTAGGGGGTTTAGTATCAAGCTCTGCAACCCGGCAAAAAAAACTCACGCAACGAAGAATCAACAAGAGAGTACGGACCGGAACCATCGGCGAAGACCACCGTGACGAAAAGGGACTAGCGATTGGAAAATCGGTTCGTGGAACTGCAAATCTCTCAACTTCATCACGAGCACACGCATACTCGCCGATGTGTTCAAGGACCGTGGATTCGGCATCGTAGCGCTGCAGGAGGTTTGTTAAGGGATCAATGGTGCGAACGTTTAAAAGTAATCATACCATCTACCAGAGCTGCGGCAATACACGAGCTGGGAACAGCTTTCATAGTAATGGGCGATATGCAAAGGCGCGTGATCGGGTGGTGGCCGATCAATAAGAGAATGTGCAGGTTGAGGATCAAAGGCCGGTTCTTCTACTTCAGCATAATCAACATTTTCCGGAAGCACTGATGATGATAAGGACGCATTTTACGCGCAGCTACGTGAGTACGACTGCTGCCCAAGCCACAACGTCAAAATCATCATAGAAGATTTGAACGCTCAGGTTGGCCAAGAGGAAGAGACGAATTAAGTACTGTCCATTTAATTCCACTAGTTAATTTTCGTAATCTTTGCAGATACGTATTTCGACCACAACTGTGTGGTCGTCTTCAGTGTCTTGTACTTGACTCGACTCGAGTCGAGTCAAGTACAAGACACTGAAGACGACCACACAGTTGTGGTCGAAATACGTATCTGCAAAGATTACGAAAATTAACTAGTGGAATTAAATGGACAGTACTTAATTCGTCTTAGACGGTTTAATACATTCCACTAAAAGAGCTTAATATATTTTTCTCAAGAGGAAGAGTTTAGACCGACTAAATTTGGAAAGTGCAGCGCTCACCGGCTGACGAACGAAAACGGCCTACGACTTATTGATTTCGCAGCCTCCAAGAATATGGCCATTCGCAGCACCTACTTCCAACACAGCTTTCCGTATCGGTACACCTGGAGATGGACACTGCAGACAGAGTTACAAATCGACCACGTCCTGACTGATGGACGGCACTTCTCCGAAATTATCGACGTCAGGACATATCGTGGCACTAACATCGACTCTGACCACTATCTGGTTATGGTTAAACTGCGCCCAAAACTATCCGTCATCAACAATGTTCGGTACCTACGGCCGCTGCGGTACGACCTAGAGCAGTGGTCCCCAGCATACTTACTATCACGGGCCACACAGAAATTTTGACCTGATAAAGCGGGCCGCAGTAGTTTTGTAACATTTGTTTTTCATTACATCCCTTACTGTGACATCTCGCCTCGCAGCTTAGTGTGCATTATTAACTGCGTGGATTCTAAACCAAGTTACCATTTTTGTATTTGTCTATCATAGCATCTTTTCGGCTCAGTTATTCTATCTTATGTTTTTGTGTTCTTGTTGTAGCAAATAAAGATAGGGGCTTCGGTCGAAATTTTGAGAAGCATTCACCTCTGCATCCAAGGAATCCGTCTGGAAATCTGAACAGAATCCGTTTAGAATTCTAAACAGAATTCATTTGAGATTCTGATAAGAACACGTTCGAGATTCTGAACAGAATTCCGGTCAATATTTGGAGAATAATCCTTTCGGAATTCGTTTGAAATTTCGAATATAATCCGTTCAGGATTCTGTTTGAGATTCTGAACTGAATCTGTTTGGAGGTTCTAAACAGAATCTGTTTCTGCGATTCTGAAAAATGTACGAATGGAATTCTGAACAGAATCCATAGTTGCTAGCCAACCTATTTTCTGGAGGTAATAATCCAGTGAAATTGAGGTTCAATTTCACCATACCAAACTGATTTTAATAAATCAAGTATTCTTATCATGGAGTATATGAGTATATGACAACTGTATTTCAAGCTTTAGTTTCTTCAAATCTGTGAATAACATATTAGTTATTATCATAACTCGGGGCGATAACATCGAAGTTTATTTGCTGTCGGCCTATATAACATCCATGTATGTTAATATGAATTTCTTGAAACATAATTATAAAAGCCTCACACCTCGGGAATTTGGTCCGCGGATTTTTTCCCAATGTATTTTTACATATGCAATGGGATTTGGGCACGGAAAATCAAAATCCCGGCCCCATTTAAAATGCATGGGGACCGAAATCCGGCAGAAAATTTTCCTGAGGTGTAAGGTAGCCTTTAACAGATTTCCGAGTACACCAAAATAATGGGAATAATGCAAATCAACGGCCCACTTGTAGTGTATTCTCAGAAATCCTTCGCGGGCCGCCAGAAGTATCTTAGAGGGCCGCATGCGGGATCTGACCTAGAGCGACTGAAGTCACCCGATGTCGCCACTGCATACACGCAGCATCTCGAGGCAGCGTTGCCGGAAGAGGGTGAGCTCAATGGGGCCCCATTTGAACCCATTTAACCCTTAAAAGGCCAGACGACAGTCACTTCCTTAAAAGTGTTCGTTCTCACTCTCAGTAAAGTGTTGACCAAATTTCATGAACCCGGACTTTTCTCAAAGGGGATTAGTAGAGCTTTCTTTTAATCTAGGTGCCGCCCCGCTAGACCCCGCGTTCATGAGTTTCAAAAATGTCTGTGTTTTTTTTCCTATTTTTTGCTATCATGGCCAAATTTCTTCAGTTATCAAGTGCAATAAAGTTCTGGCGTCATAAAATAAAGTAAATACCTCGGTTAACAATTGATAAGGGCCTACAATAAAAAGTAAACAAATTCAATTTAAAAAAAATAAAATAGACTTAAAATTTTCTTTTATCTATTTCTACACGTTTTTGGTTATTTTCGATGCAAATAAGGTTATGGATGAATAAACAGTGTTGATTATTTGCTATTAGAAGTTTTTGGTGCTCGAAATATCATAAATCTGCGAAATGGGTGATGTATTTTTTTCGAACAGCATTTTCTTAATGTTAAAGTTATGGATGTAGGCCCTTTTCACATGTTAAGCAAGATACATGAAATATATCAAGTAGAAGTGATTTTGAACGTTTCCAAGTTATCTGATTACTGTAATTACCGATTTTGAAAGCCATATCCCTGATCTAAGAGATGGTCATATTTCTTAAAATCTTATCACGAAATAAACCAAATTGTTCCAGACAGAAGGGAAAAATATTACAAAAAAACTGTAGACATATATACAATAAATTTTATGAGTTGAAGATACTATTTTGGGAGATTCTTGTTCATTAGGGTGGCTCAAATTAGTATGAGAAAAACTTTATTCAATGTTTTTGATGGGCCGCTCTCTTATTCTGTTCTATTTGGTGCCTTGATGCTCTGGACAAAATTTCAGCCAAATCGGTCAACGTTTGGGCGGTGCTAAACTCGTTGGAAGTTTATATGCAAAAATGTATGCAGAACATCTAAAAACAGTGAATTGCAGTTGGACGAACTTACGATGAAGAACTATGATACTCATTCAGATCTTGAAGAAATAAATACAGAATGTTGAGCAGAAAACCGCGAGAAGATTAGAGTTTTCCCGGCTAAGTTATTTGCATTTCTCTGAAGTGGGGTTTGAGCAAATTTCGTTTCTTTTATCTTGGAAAAGAAATAAATTCACCCCTACAACACTCCAGTAAAATGCTAATATCTTTGTCTAATAAACTCTAATCTTCTCGTGGTTTTCAGCATAACATTCTGTATTTAATTCTACAAGAACTGAATGAGTATCATGGTTCTTGATCGTAAATTGTGCCGTCCAACTGCTAATCACTGTTTTTGGATGTTTCTGCATACATTTTTCCATATAAACATCCAACGAGTTTAGCACCGCCCAAACGTTGACCGATTTGGCTGAAATTTTGTCCAGAGCATCAGGGCATCAAATAGAACCGAATAAGAGGGCGGCCCATCAAACAATTTAAAAAAGTGTTTTTTGAGCCACCCTATTGTTCATCCATCATGTTTTCGGCAGCTATTAAAACCCTTCCCAACAGATCCTTATACCGATCTTTCTGGATTTCAATACACTGAAGGCCATCCAAAACGTTCTTGAGTTCAGGTCGTCAGATCTACAATCAAGTAGAAGCGCAATGCTTGTCTCAAATCAAACTCAAGTCATCCTGCGCAGTTCAAAGAAAACAAATGACTTATTGGAAATTTTTCTGCGTGCCACATAGCGACACTCTAGTACGAACAAAGTATTATATAACCTGTTCAGGCTAATTGCATGTTCAGTGTACGAAATTTATTTTTAATATTTGATCTCAATCCTAACAACGTAGAAAAATAAATTTCTATTCACTAACTCACTCCCCTTTCCTTTATTTATTCTCCAGGACATTGCCAAGCTGACACCACTTTCCCCGGAGGTGATTTCGCGTCAGGCCACGATCAACATTGGTACGATTGGCCATGTAGCGCACGGGAAATCCACCGTCGTGAAGGCTATCTCCGGTGTGCAGACTGTTCGCTTCAAGAACGAACTGGAGCGAAACATTACGATCAAGTTGGGTAAGTGCGGAATAATTTGTATTTATTTGCACGTTCCTAATCCAAAGAAAAGGAACATACCGAATATGATTCCCTCGCATTTTTCCGTTCAAAAATGTTTGTTTTTCTGTTAAGTCCCATTTTTTGCACCGTTCATTTTTTTTGTTCGTTAATTCCCTAGGTATCCTAATATTGAAAATTATCATTCCACCAATTTTTGAAGTCGACTGGGAAAATTTATCTTAAAAGTAATCCCTTCAAATGATCATTATGCTTGCATAATAATCCACTGTTCATTAATGCAAGTAATAATGATGAAAGGACGGGACAATATTCGTTAGTTATAAATACTGGTAAACAGTACTTCAATTTTCAACACTTCATTAGTATCAGTATCAGTTGAGACTCGTGCCTGGAAGATTGACTAAGTTATTCTTGCGAAGAAATTTGTATCTGGCATCAGATTTTGAACAAACGTTACATATAGCACAAGAGTGGCTAATAAGGGCTAGCAGAAAATCAAATATTTACCCTGCGGAATTTGTATTTCTTGGAATGCAGCAATGTTTCTGCAATTAGTTAACTAACTCTTAGAAGTTTTCGAATTGCTTAGACAGCAGCAGTTGTAGTGTTGATGGCTGTACTCCTTTTCTGTGTAGCTAAAATTGTATGCAACAAAGAATCAAAACTGATCCAGACACAAATTTCTCATCCTTTGCTTTCTCGATCTTCCAGAGCCGTTGTCCGACGAGCTTATCGACCGGCTAACAACCAGTCCTGCCGAGTTGGCGCAGTATATAAAAATGACACACGAACGATACAAAATACAGACGCCGCCGGCAGCATCCGGTGGCAAACGTGCACGAGATGCCAATTCGTCTAGCCCATCGCCATCGGACGGAAGCCGCTTAAAGCAAGCTAAGATCAGCAGCTATTTCAATGGTGGCACCCCAACGTTGGCATCCGATGGCAAACTGAAACAACGGAACATTGAATTCTACTTCAGTCGATCGTTCGGAAATGGCGACAACTGCGTGGAAAGGAAGGAAAACGGTAATGGAATGCATGAGGAATTGAAAATCGAAGAGGATGATGATGATGATGCAGTTTCGGTTGTCAGCGTCACGTCATCGAGGCGTTCTTTGAGAAGCACAACGCCATGTTCTTCAAGACTGTCGACACGTAGAAAATCTATAACTTCTGTTATGAGTGAGTCTAGTACTGGCTCGCCATCGACACGTGGTCGATCGGAAACGGGAACGTCCACCCCATTGTCTGCCAGCGGCAAAAAGCGTAAATCACACAGCCACCCAAAAGCTAATAAAGATGGTGAATACTCTGTCGAGGAAATTTTGGACCTTCAGGAAATCTCAAATGCGCCATATTTCCATATAAAATGGCGTGGCTATAGCTCAAAGAGCAATACTTGGGAGCCATTAAACAACATCAGAACGTGTAACTCGATTCACGAGTTTCTACAATACGAAGTTGGAGCTCATAAGGAAGAGATTGACGGGATTCGCGAGGAAATTAGCAAAACCGAAGAATACCAGGCGGCGATTAAAGCGCACGAAACAAAAACATTCAAAGAAATGTTGGAAGAGTATGAGAAATTTGATCCCTTAGCATTCGACAGCGATCTGGTGCTGTATTCAAAAATTCGCATGAATGGATGTAAGAACAAACGCGTTTATGATCGCATTCTCGCTAACATTGGTCCAGAAATATCCTACAAGAAACGTCACGAACAGATTGTCAAAATGAAGGAGTTTGAGGACATGATTAACGAGTTTGAGCCGAGTAGTAAAATTGTGCTAGAAAATCTACAAGACTTCGATGTTCCTCAACAGCAAAACTTTAAGTACATCAAGGAAAACCTTGCGGGTGAAGGCGTAGATATTCCAGATGATCCTCCTTACGGATGCGAATGCGAGCAGTGCGGTTTCCGGAGCGATTGCTGTGGAAAGATGGCTGGAGCACGAATTGCATATAATCATAAAAAGAGGATCAACGTAGCCCCTGGAACACCGATCTATGAGTGTAACAAACGTTGCAAGTGCAGTTCCGATTGCTGCAACCGTGTTCTACAAAATGGTCGCAAGTTCAACGTTACTCTCTTCAAGACATCAAATGGTCGCGGCTGGGGTGTGAAGACCAACCAAACCATTTACGAGGGCTGGTATATCACGGAATACATAGGAGAGGTTATCACCTACGAAGAGGCGGAGAAGCGTGGTCGCGAGTACGACGCTGTAGGCCGAACTTACCTATTCGATCTGGACTTCAACGGAAGTGACAACCCGTACACGATTGATGCCGCTCACTACGGAAACATTGCCCGATTCATCAACCATTCGTGCGATCCCAACTGCGGCATTTGGTCCGTTTGGGTGAACTGTCTCGATCCGAACCTGCCCCGGTTGGCGTTTTTTGCCAAAAGGAAGATCGAAGCCGGCGAGGAGCTGACCATCAACTACCAGACGCAGGTTAATGAAAGTCGCGCACTGGACGGGGAGAAACCTCCGGATGGTGATGGGGGTCCAGAGAACTTGACCGAATGTCGATGCGGAGCCGACAATTGTATGAAGTATGTGTTTTAAACGTAGGTGCGGGGCTCGTTTTTTATAGACTCGATTATACACTGTGTTGTGCTGCCTTAATATCCGGCAATGCGAACCGGTCTTAAAAAGTATGATTAAATATTGTAGTTTTACAATTTAACTTTACCGATAAAGATATCTACCTACACATGGTTAGTGAATTGTGCCTGAATAAACCGATCTTTACAACTTGAACGGCAAAAATGTTAGTGTTGTTATTTACTTTGAAGTCCGCAGCAGGAAATGAAACCTAATGCCTATTACTCCTAATGCTAATGCCCATCATCCTCATTGTTTACTAAAAAAAAAACTAAAATCAATTCACCTAGTAGTGGAATGGCTGATTGTATCAAATTCAAAGGCGATCTTCGAGGCTCTACCGCCTTTTCAATGCAACTTGTGAGAAAATCGGTTAAGGATAGAACGCGAAATACGCCGATTACTCGATCCATCGTCGCCTTGACCAATCGTGTCGGTTTGTCTGAAAATCCACACCTGGTTGGCTACAGCATCGATACATTTATTTGAAAGGCTTGGTTCCTGGAGTGGGGTACCATATGCCCTGATTCACACATAGACGAAAAAAGTGGCAGCTGAATGGCTCAAGGACATCGAAACTTGGTTATCGGAGTAGACTAGGTCCACCGCCGGGGACCAACTGAGTAGACCGTGATGTGCGAATGCACCGGCTTCGGGTCGTCGGGGCACCACTGAACCGGAAGCTATCTCCACCCGGAATCTTTGGTCTGACCTCGGCAGTCTTCCGGTCACCGGTTGAAGTAAGAAAATGCGTAGGATTTGAGCTGATCTATGAATATGATGACCAGGTAAAAGCGTAGCGTTGGTAATGTAATAGTCTTCCACGGATGCGGGTCGTCTGTATCGGGGGAGCTTCCGCCGCCGGGGACTTTCTGAGTATCTTGCGAGTACGTAGGGAGCTAAATGGCTAAAAAAAGATGTGGCCATTCAGCAGGCACAAGGAAAAGATAAAGGACTTAAGGGCTCAAGGCTGTTGTGTGGTTGTTGGCACAAACAAGAGAGCCAAAGGGCTCAGAAGTGTCGTTTTGGGAGGAGTACGTTTAGTACTGCCTATCATCCAGAAATAATACTGAAAGGTAGTCCCTGTTGAAGTGCTTAGCTGCGAGGCGGCAATGTCTCAGTGAGGATGTAATGCCAATGAGAAGGAAGAAGGGAGAAAAGTTTATTGCCAATTATTTATTGAATAAAAATGGGGTTTGAAGGGGCGGCATGGACTATGTCCAAGGGCTTGACGACCCCTCCCCATGGCCACTGCGAATTGACTGGTAAGCGACCGTGTGCTGCTCAAAGCGCACAAGCCCAACACGAGTGCCAACCGGCACATCAGGATTAATACCAGTGAGATCCTGATTACGGTATACTGGTCACGGCAAGCGACACACACACATGTGCGCGAATGTAATGCAAAATAAACAACATGGAAAATAAACGTAAATAAACAAAATATGTCTGGCTGAACATTCTTATTTAACCTCAAAATAGAAATAAAATAAGGTTTGCTGATTGACATTAGCTTTCCGATCAGTTGAACAGCCGTGAATATTACTTCATTTTCAATTTTAATCCCGTTTCTTTTTAACTTTCCTTACGCTAAGAAATGATGACGCGGGCGCTTAATCCGAAATTCAAATGAACAATCGCTCACTTTGAGCGATTGATTGTTTATTCTCGCGAAGGATGAACAATTGAACAAATTAGGGAAATGCTAATACTGTTGTGTAGAAGTTGCATAGGTCACATCACTTTCCATTGTGAATCCCTATCTATGTAACTGATTACCCCACCCAACTAACACAACCTCCTTCCCGTGGTAGTTGTGGAGATGTAGAGGTATTCTCGGTCTGTAGTAGCAACAATTACCACATACTAACATTTCCATCACGGAGTAGGAACCATTGATATATACAGTCAGTCTAAGCTAAACTAAAAATGAATTTTAGGGTTTTGATAAAAAATTGGCCTTACATTTAAAAAATGTTGGCAATTTCTCATGAAAACAAGCCTTCCGTGCATTGCCTCACCTAAAGGCAAAAATAGCCTACCTGGATACCTGGTTGGCTACAGCGTCGATATGAAATGTACGGGAAACAAAGCAGAAGGCAAACGGTAAAGGATGATCAGAAGGCGGACACTCGCGGAAAGGCAAATCAACTTTAATTAGTTTTAGGTAGATTTCGGAGCTGTTCGGAAAGACGTGTATCTCAGTTGATGTCTGGATAACGAAAGAGACCGACAGTCGTCGGTCTGTTTATTTTATGCATTCTTTGGCAAATCGATAACTATAAAATAGTTTATAGCGCATACACGCTGAAATTGGTTTACTCCAATTAAGGTACATATTAGTCCTTCCCTCTTCGGAAGTTATTCGATAGTATTATTATCATTTACAAATCGATAGTTACTATTAACAAATTATTAACAATTCGAATGAAAAAAATATTGAAATTCACTTCTGTTTCTTCGCGTTCTCTTCGAACGCCACGGCAGGCCATCGAGCGCCAAATTCACGTACTTTCGTTTTCGATTCGGCTTAACCGGCGGCAATTCATCTTCTCGTCTCTGCAACTCGCGCTCCAGGAATCCCCGGAAAGGCACCTTCAGGGTTGTTACGACTACGCGGATTTCGCGATTTTCGCGGATTTCGCGGTTTTCGCGGATTTGGCGCGGATTTACATAACGATTTCAGGGCTTCGCGCGGATTTGGCGCGGATTTAGTTTTAGGTGAAAGTGTAACAAATAATATGCTGGATCTAAGGATGTTTATTTGAAAATTAGTTTTATGTCTATCTAGTGGGTTTAATTTTCGTTAGCAAATGTTGTTGAGAACAAAATTTACGTTCGAAGTCAATAACTCTCATTATTTTTCGAATATTTACAGGCGCTTAGGAGAGTGGCGCCACTTGTCGTCACTTTTAAACCATTCTAAAGCATGCCACATACAAAACATGTCTGTTGAAGGACATGAGCACTCGAGATATTTGTCAATTTCTGATTGATTATCATAAAAGGAACCACAGCATTTTTCGAAAGTTTTTTCGTCAGGAATTCTGATATAGTGTTGAACATTTTATATTTCTTTCATAGCATTCATCAAAAACAAATAAAGGTTTATACAACAATTCACCTTTCCCGTCAAAAATTTTTATTCACTCAATCGATTCTTTGGCTTATTTAAGGTCAACTTTCCCAATGAACCCATATTTTTTGGCGCCTCCAACTATTTTTAAAATCGCAAGCAGAAACCGAAAAAGTGCTGCACGTGTGAACCGGCCTGAAAAATTCACCCGATGTTCGTTCAAAATTGGGGCAATCTTAAAAAACAGCACTTTTTTTATATTTGTTTTATATTTTCAAAATACTTAGAGGCGTAAAAAATATGCGTTCTTTGGGAAAGTTGACCTTAAATAAGCCAAAGATTCGATTGAGCGAATAAAAATTTTTAACGGGAAAGTTCAATTGTTGTATAAACCCTAGAATCGACTAAGACAATAAAACGAGATACTAGTTTTGACGGGAAAGGTCAAATGAAAATACAAAAATTTTCTTTTATTGATGCAGATGCCTAATTTAAATAAGTACTTCAGCAGAAATTCGTTCAAACATTGGAATGTAATTTTTAAAAGGTACTGCTTAAAAAACGCAGTTTTTCTAGGAGTATTTTTTTGCGATATTTTCATATAACTCCGGTAATTTTTTTAGCATGAATATTCACACAAAATTTAAGAAACCTTCTGAAGAATTTTCACAAGGATTTTATGAGGAATATGCAGCCTGAAGATGATTACTGCAGCATTTTAAATCCGAAAAGTTATAAAGAAAATTGTGGATGAATTTCTGCAAAAATTCTTGGAGCACTGACCACAGGTACCACTGTAAAAAAATCGCAGCAATGCCATATTGAATTTTTGGAACAATTCTCGGAAGGTTATCCACAGGAATTTACCAAAAAATGTCTGCAGAAGTTTCCAAAGCGATTTCCACAGGAATTCATGAAGGAAGTTCCGAATGTATTTCCGGAATAATTTTTACAGATTCCCTGAGAAATTTCCGCAAAAATTCACTTTGCGATTTTCTCAGAAATTCCTGTAGCGACGATCACAGGAATTTCTTTAAACAATCTTCATTAATTGCGTCTAGATTTTAATGAAAGATTCTCCGGAAGTTTTTACGCAGGAAGTCACAAATCAATGTCTGCGTGAATGACCAAAGCGATTTTTGCAGACAATTTTGGAACGACTTCTGCAAGAGCAGTTGGATTTCTGCAAACATTTCCAGGATAATTTCCGCGAAAATTCCCGGAGTATTCCGTAGAAATTTCCGGGATGAATGTGTGCGAATGATGAGTTTCTGCAGGATTTTTTGTGGGTATTCTCAGAGATTTTAGTTGAAATTCTAGTATAAAAGGACACAGGAATTCTAGCCTGAAAATTACGATAAAAATGTTAGTTGGCGGAATTTCCTGCATGAACTTCTAGACAAACTTGTCACAAGAATTGAAGAAGACTTTCCGCACAAATTCCGGACTAATTTTTGCTGGAGTTGTTTCTTGATACAAATTTAAATTATTGTTTTACAGAAGTTTTGTTTAAATACAAATTTGTACGGTCTAATTGCCTAATCTCAACGCAAGTATGTCTTGTGATAGAAAATTACAAAAAAGCTTCATAATTTGATGCTTGAGAAGAAATTGCGGTTTCATATTTTACGGCAGGTTTATTATTATTTGCCAAGTTTTTCTATAATATATATGATCAAATCTGGCCTGACCATTCCTTGTATATCAATTCATCTCGTATAGTTCGATCAACAAGAAATTTATGTGTAAAAATCCACTGAAAATAATTAAACAAAACATGACCAAACCAGCAACTTATCTAAAAAGCGGTGCTTTTTGAAATAGTTTTGGCTGTTTAGTTTTTGTTCACTTATCTTCAGTACTTCTAGTGATTAAAAGGACCATCTAGAAAAGTTTTTATATAACCTGCGATTTTGTTAGTCCTATTTTCAATTGGATACATACTTGAGTAAAGTTGAAGTTTAAAATAATATTTAATATCAATAATGTTATTAAAAACGAACTTGAAGAGATTATGTTCAGTTAATTGTGATAACCAAAATTGATATTTCACGTATATTTGAGAAGTCAGTTCGCGCGGATTTGGCGCGGAATGGATTTCATGTCACGCGGAAACGGCGCGGATTTGATTTTAGTCGGCGCGGATTTGGCGCGGAAAATATTTCAGGATCTCCGTAACAACCCTGCACCTTGCAAAGCTCCTTGCCGATCGTACTACGTGGTGGTGGTGATGGACCGGGATCATCGACATAGGGATCGACATACACCACCATCGATCGGCGTCGCCGAATACCCACATCGTCAACGAACTTCATTTGGCTTCGGTTCGCCGTAGTTGTTTTCCGTTGTCCAATCGTTATCTGGGAAATATTTTTACAGATACGTTTAAACAAATACGCTTTTAACAATTTAGCCTGATGGCGATTACTATTCTTGTACCATAGAGCATCATTAGCCATCAGTCTATCCAAAGGATTTTTACTGGGCATTTTACCAATACCGTTGTTAGATCCAGAGTTTATTTCACCCTTACGATTATCGCAATTAATTAATGGTACGATTTTATTGTCTTTGTATTTCTTTACATTAATCATATTGATTAACAGTTTAAAAGTATGGACTAAAACTATCTGAGAAGAAATAAATCCTTCCATCGTCACATTGTTTTCAAAATTTATTAAAAATAGTCCAATTAGATCCTCCAGTTTTGCCTTTAAGTATTCTGGGTCAAGTAGAAACATTCTCACTACATCTTTAACTTTACGAACTAGTCTCTTCCCCTTGCCATTCATAGCGGGATTACATGGAAGACTGTCCAAAACCCATATTCCTTGCCTCTCAAAAAAATTCTTGAAATCATGAGGATTTAATAGAGGACCATTACCTGACATTCTGTCTGGAAACCCAAATTTAGCCAAATATGCTAACAGTAGTTTTATCAATTCTTCACATTCATTTTTATTGTTCCTCCGTTCAACTTCCATCCACTTTGAAAAGCCATCAGCGTTCAATAAACAAATGTAATGCTTATAGTAGAAATATTCTTGGTGTATTCTATCAAAAAGTGTTGTGGAAGGAGTACATTTCAAATTATTCAACTGTTTTTGTTGCTCTGCCATAACAGCAGAAGCATCACAAGCACTAACAATCTTTTCCAAATCAGCAACTGACTGCTCCAATGGGAATCGCAAACAAATATCAGCACTATTATCCCTTATTGCATCGGGAACGTCAATAGCTTTCCTATAAATAGGTGTGTCAATTCTTAAAACCAACTCGGCTTCATTACCTTTAATAGGAGTCAAAAAATCTTTAATGAAAACATCAGACAATTTAGTCTTGACATGAATCATTAAATCGTTGTTCTTGTGTATACTTATTCTGTTTCCAGTTACTTGTTTTTCAAAACTATTACGCCAGTTGGGAAAGAAAACATCCAACCAGGTTCTCCCAAATAAAGGAATAAAATCATGATCACTATCCAATACTAGAAGTTTCAATTTTGCCTTTATATTCCGAAATACAACCGAAACAACAACTTCCCCAGCAATTTTCAAACTGGAACCGTTTACCACTATTAAATTTCTAAAACTTTTCTGTAGGGGAACATCGAAATTAGCCAAAAATAGCTTCTTACCAATCACGGAAACGTCGGAGCCACTATCAATCTCCATCTGCACATTGATGCCTTGAATACCCAGTTCTAGTAAACATGGATGACTTTTGCCAATGGAGGAAACATGCATGCACTGTAATTCACCTGGATCCGAATAATCACTTTTGTCTTTCCAACAACTCATCATATTCGACAAATTATCGTCATTTTTCGCACAGGTTTTTTCAAAGTTGATGTTGTTGATCGGACTCCTATTGAATTGTTCCAGCTTCGGGCACCTCCTGCGAACATGTCCTCGAACTCCACAATAGTAGCACACTCGCTGATCAATTGCTGGTTGTTCATCGCTCTTCAGTTCCACCGGATGAACCACTGCATCCAGATACCTTCTTCGCTGTTCCTGGAGCCGCACTTGTCTAACCCGTCCGGTCTGCGAACGATGATTCACACGATTGCTGTACCTATTGTAGGGTTTTGTGTTAGGCTCGTCATCACCTGAAAAATGTCTATAGCCTGCTCGGCTCTTCACTGGACCATGCCTTCGATTTGAATCTGTCATACGTTGAAAAAGGTTACCACAACTTCCAAAAATAGAAGCGATTTGTTCAAAAGAATTATCTTGTGTTAATGTTTTTGCATTAGAAGCAGCTAACTCCCATGTAGATATCATTTTCTCGACTTGAGCTAGATTCAATTTGTCCCCATATTCCGCTAATAACTTTTGTCTCAAGGCGTCATCCGACAAGCCAATGAGAATTCGATCAAGTATGCGATCCTGTTTATTACGTTTAAAGTTGCAATACTCAGCTTGGAGTTTAAGCGAAAAAAGAAAATCAGTGGCTGTTTCACCAGGTTGCTGTACTCGGGACCCAAATTTAAACCGTTGAATCAAAGCTGTATCAGTTTTGTCTAACTTTTGTTTAAGTTTATCAATCAGTTCATCTAACGGTGCATCATCAAGCAACTGTTCACTAAAGTACAAATTTTGAGCCACTTCAAAAGATAATCACCTCCAAGAAGGAACATCTGGTCTTTCTTGTCGGCATCTGCTACTTTATTGACACGAAAATGGTACCCAAGCCGCTTGAACCATGATGCGAAAGATTGTCCCTTACGGTACGGATCGATATTTGGTGCTACGTACGAAATCATTTCTATAACTTTTAAAACCAACCAAAATAATTCAATTTGAATAAAGATTAACCCCAAAATAATTCGGATAAATGTTTCAAATCAATGATACCATAAAAGCACACTAATTAAAAAGATCTTAACTGGTTTCAAAAAATTCACGCACAACTAATTAAAAGCAAAAAACTTCCATTGATCATCAAGAAAAATAAAAAAATCACCAAATAAATATATCAAAACCGTTTCACGTTAGTGTATCCGCCATTCATGCGATAAACAGCATTTTGTCCAATTGTTCTTCTACACAATGCCCTCTTTCACAAACAAATATAATCCAGAGCTAAAACATTAACTTTTTTCTCAAAACTTTCAAATTTCAAATAAAAGAAACAATGTATAATCAAAAAGGACTTACCGCAATACAATAATATCAAACCCGAAAAAATGCTTTGCTCCGGTAGTTTCAGCGGGTTCTAATTCCAGAAGGAAAGGAAAAACTTCCTCTTCGCCGGCAATCGCCACTATTTGGAAAATAAAGAAGAACACTAATTAATCAACCTGATAATTGGTTTCAAAAACCTTTTCACTCTTCCTTTGTTGTTCCAACCCTTTGTTAAAAACGTAAAACAATAGACGTAGTTTTAATTTAGCATACAATTATCACCGGCTAAACATAAAGAAAAGAAAAGTTGATTATTTAATTACATGAAAAAATCTTTTTCACAACTTTTTTCTCCGTGTTTTGTTGTTTGGTTTATTGTTTCAATGAAAGAAAACACTATCGCACACCACAAAATGGTGTTTACGAGAACTAAAACGTGCTACCACTAGTTTTCGCCGTCTTCACAATCCCGTTTTACTTTACCTATACCTTTTTTCCGGAACGTTCCCGTCTGATTTATTCCGTATCTCTGCCACCTGCTCTGCAACCAATACTTTGTTGCTGCTGAAGATTTTCTCGCCGCCGCCGAATGGCAACGACACTATCTTCACTGTTAAAGTCCGTCCGGCAATGTCGCACCGGGAACAGCACAGCTTTTAACACACGCACTGCACTTGAACCGTTTTCCTCGTCGCCAATGAAATGTACGGGAAACAAAGCAGAAGGCAAACGGTAAAGGATGATCAGAAGGCGGACACTCGCGGAAAGGCAAATCAACTTTAAGGTGATTATACAATCAAGCCATGTGGTGAATTTCAAATTCACCACACGGTTTTCTACTCCTATTATCAAAAGTTAAAATCTAGCGTAATAATTTTCGTACAATGCTGAAATTAAAGTCGATTGTTTAGCATGAGTAAACAAACGATCTACGGATGTTTCATCCCCATGGGCGTTGTGGTTCTCTCAATTCATGCTCTTGAAAAATCACTAGAAAAAGCACGTGGTTTCCATAATGGCCGATTTGTGGCTTTGATGTATAACCACCTTAATTAGTTTTAGGTAGATTTCGGAGCTGTTCGGAAAGAAGTGTATCTCAGTTGATGTCTGGATAACGAAAGAGACCGACAGTCGTCGGTCTGTTTATTTTATGCATTCTTTGGCAAATCGATAACTATAAAATAGTTTATAGCGTATACACGCTGAAATTGGTTTACTCCAATTAAGGTACATATTAGATACACCTATGAATGGCGTATTGTAGAGCTACATAATCGTCGGTCTTGGGCGATGTTCCTCCAGTTTCCCCAAACGTTTAGGGTCCCCAGTTCCGATTCTACCACGTGCAGCCAGCGTGTTCGTGGCCTTCCACGAAGTCGCTGGCCTCTATTTGGTTCTCTGTTGAATATTGTTTTCGCTATTCTTCCGACATTCGCGCTAAGTGACCAACCCACTGAAGTTTACCGTATTTTATAGGATTCACAATATTTTCTTCTTTGTATACTTGATACAGCTCATGATTCATGCGTCTGGGCCACACACCATTTTCTAGTTTCCCTCCGAGTATTGTACGCAGCACTTTTCGCTCGAAAATCCCGAAAGCTCTCCGGTTCACCTCTTTTAACGTCCATGCATTATATCTAAATCTACAGACCTGAATAACAATTGTTAAAGGTCTTAAATAAACAAAAAAAAAAAAAAAAAGAACGTCCATGCTTCATGTCCATAAAGGGCCACTGGTAAAATCAGAGTTTTGTATAGAGCAAATTTCGTTTCCGTCTGCATGTTGCGGGACCTAAGCTAATTACATAATCCGTAGTAACCCCTATTCTTACCCCCTATTCTAACCCCCAATTTCTTCAACAACTTCAAACACATCCCCAACAAGCACTACCTCTGCACCAACACCACTAGGTCTTCCTCTATCGCTACCTGCCACCATGTACTAGCCCAGCAGCATATGCGACCGTGTGATGATAGTACCGTTCCTCTGCACGTCAGATCTCCTAAAAGTGCCCTCAACAATAAACTCGAAAGTACATCACCTTGCTTCAATCCGTCTAAGATAACAAACTAGGTTGACACTTCGTCTGCAATCCGAATACTTGATTTCGAGCCCTCCAGCGTTGCACGTATCAGTCTTATCAGTTTCGCCGGAAAAACATATTCGGACATTATTTGTCACATCTCATTTTTTTTTCACTGAATCGTTGAATTCGTTGCTCACTTGCCGATGGTAAGTCTGCAAGTTGTTCTCCCGGAATTTATCAAGGAACATCTGATCCGTCGACTATCGGCCCTCACGGAAACCTGCCTGATATTCGCCAACGAAGGACTCCTTAGTCCTCAAGCGGTCTCAGCCTCTTAAACAAGATAGGGGTCGTACACTTATTACGTAAGCAATTTTTCTGAGTTTTTTGACCCCCCCTCCCCCCCTGTAAGATCTTTTTCATACACATGAATTTTTCTTTATATGGAGCGTAAGATATTGCCCGACCCCCCCCCCCCCCATAAGTGCTGACGTAATATGTGTACAGCCCCATACGCGACAGAATCTTGTACACCAAATTCAGAAAGGTGATTCCTCTGTATTTTGTTTTTTTTTTTTCATTTCGTTTATTTGAAAGGCTCAGTCGTGTATAACACTTTGCGGAGCCACAAGCGCGACTGTTTGTTTTGCTTGCATTTTATGTCCTTTACGGCGTTCTAAAAGTATCGAACATACCTTTCTCAGATGCGAGTCTGACTTGCATTCGAAGCACTTCAAATTCAGTCCATCGATTCAGTATATGCGTCCCTTCATATTTCGAAAATACACCACCTCAGGAATCACCTTTTCTATCTCGATGTAGATGCCACGAGCTCCGGTATACATATCAAGCTGATATTCAACCGAAAAACGGTCTCGAACTGTGCGCTTCACTTTCCGAACTTTGCCATCACAGATGACAAATCAGTATCAGGGATTTCCGGTGGCAAGTCGAAAATCCTCACATATCTAGTATTGGCACCAGCTACCGACATCTGAACTACCACCTTTTCTTCATTGGTGTAGAAGAAAGGTAATGAAAAATCGTTGTTCTCCAAAGTAAATTTCATCGCTTCTTCGGATTTAAATCGAATGAAGACAGACTTCTCATCGGAGATCTTATATGCTGTCTCCATCATGCGTTGATCACCTTTTAACGATTTCACGAATCGAACCATATCAGCCAGAGTTGGTTGAATGGCATTGTTTGGAAATATAAATGCCAGTGTGTTTTAAACCGCCACGTCGCACGACTTTGTAACCGCTAGGTACAAACAGAACGTACGCTAGAAACAGCACCGATAACAAGTCTACGAGTTGAAAAACGCGTCTAGACACAGTGAGCTGTGATCGTTCAATCAGTGTTCCCTCTGTAATTGGCACACTCTAGTTTGTGTCCTTTCTTATGCTACGTTTAGACAAGGCAAGTGAATTGAGCAAGTCGCTTGAATCGACCGCGAACTGAACGTGTAAACACCTTAATTCAATTCACTTGAACGAAAAGAAAGTTGAACATGTTCAACTTTTGGCAAGTCAATTGAATTCAACTGAGTTGTTCAATTCACTTGCCCTGTCAAAACGTAGCATTATAGATTGGGCATATGAGGCCATCCAACCAGCCGGCAAGCAGTTCTTCATCCTCCCATATTTTCTGGATAATGTGGTGGATCGGTTGATGCAGCTGCTCACTTTCGTGTTTGAGAAGCTCGACCGGGATCTCGTACTTCCCAGCAGTTTTACTGTTTTTCATCTTGTTTAGCGCCTTCCTTACCTCGTTGGTGGTTCCACAGCTTGACCGTAAAGCGTTGGTGCGTCTACAGCTTGACCGTTGTTGACTATATCCATCCTGCTCCTTAATACACCTTCATTTTCACCACCATGCAATTGTTGTCTCTTACAGTATTCCCCTCTCGGTCATTGCACATGGCGGGCACGCGAGCAGTCTTATGCCGCGTGCCATTGATGTTCTCCTGCGCTTCAGCTTTCACACTCTCTTCGTGCTGCCTTTTTTCTGCGGTGGATTGGTTTCTCTTCTGCCCTTGCTAAACTGTACCGCTCTCTCTTGGAACGGGTACGAGGAACTAGCATTCGACTCCTAGCAGCGTTTTTCTCGTCCGTCACTCGCTGGCACTCCTCATCAAACCAACCATTTCGTTGTCGTCGCATTGCAGTGCCTAACACTTCCTGCGCTGTTGTAGTCACGGCTTCGCTTCGTCTCCACTCGGATGTTGCCAGGTGTGTTCTCAGGTGTTGCCATGTTGCGGATATTCTTATGTGCTTAATAGGTACTGCTGATTGCCATCTCTCGAGCAGCAGCAAAGGTCACAAGTCGCATACCATTATCATTGGTAGCGAAATGAAGGCTTTCCGTACCAAAGACAGGGCGGAAAAAGCTTTCTCTTCCTATCTGCGCATTTGCATCCTCGCTGACAATCTTTCCTTCGTGTGTTGGGCACTCTCCCGTAGGCCTTATCAAGGCTCTCATAGAACTCATCCTTCACGTCATTAGGCTTATCGTTCGTTGGGGCATAGAACAGGCTATAGTTGAAGAATTTGCCCTTCATTTTCAACACGCAACGGTAAATTACCTTTACGATCATAATAATTTACTTGGCATAAGACGAGTTTGCACTATGCCATTTAATTCCACTACTTTATTGTACCTTTGACAAATACGTATTTCGACCTCAACAGTAAGGTCGTCTTCAGTGTCTCGTACTTGACTCGATTTAAGGCTCAAAAAATTTTTCTTTATAAGTCGAGGTAAGCCAAGTCAAGTGCGAAACACTGAAGACGGCCTCACAGTTGAATTCGAAACACGTTTCTGTAAAGATAACAAAACATAGTGGAGTTAAATGGAGCCTGGAGAGTAGTAAACTCGTCTTATACAGTTGAAGACATTCCACTAAAAGAGCTTTAAAAATGTTTCCATTTTTTTTGCTATGAAGATTGCTTTTTGAAATGTTGCTTTTTGCGCATATATGTTAGCGCCTTAATTTTGTAATTTGTTCATTTTATTGGACACGAAAACCTGTTAATGTGACACTTTGTATCAGGGCAAAGATGATACGGTGGGTAGAAAACCAGCCACTGGCATGTGATTCATTGCTAAGTGTCCCTACAGTCAATTCCAACAACAATAAGTTTCAAATTTGTTTTCATCATTCCCCTTACCCATCCGCAGGATACGCCAACGCTAAGATCTACAGATGCGACAACCCTAAGTGCTTACGTCCGACCTGCTACACATCAGGTGGCTCAAACAAGGATGATAGCTTCCCGTGCTACAGACCGGCCTGCAATGGTCGATTCCAGCTGGTGCGCCACGTAAGCTTTGTCGATTGTCCCGGTCACGACATTCTCATGGCTACGATGTTGAACGGTGCCGCCGTTATGGACGCCGCCTTGTTGCTGATCGCCGGTAATGAATCTTGCCCGCAGCCACAAACCTCGGAACACTTGGCTGCCATTGAGATCATGAAACTGAAGCACATTATCATCCTGCAAAACAAGATCGACTTGGTGAAGGACACTCAAGCAAAGGAACAGCACGAACAAATCGTGAAGTTCGTACAAGGCACGGTTGCGGAGGGCGCTCCCATCATTCCCATTTCTGCGCAGCTTAAATACAACATTGAAGTGTTGTGTGAATATATTACCAAGAAGATCCCGATTCCGCCGAGAAACTTCACATCGGCTCCTCGGTTGATTGTTATTCGATCGTTCGATGTTAACAAACCCGGATGCGAAGTGAAGGACTTGAAGGGTGGTGTTGCCGGTGGTTCGATTTTGCGCGGTGTTTTAACCGTTGGTCAAGAAATTGAAGTCCGGCCGGGTTTGGTTAGTAAAGATGCGGATGGAAAGTTAACCTGTCAGCCAATCTTTTCCAAAATTGTATCACTGTATGCTGAGCAGAACGACCTGCAGTTTGCTGTGCCCGGGGGTCTTATTGGAGTGGGTACTAAGATTGAACCGACTTTATGCCGCGCCGATCGTTTGGTTGGACAGGTTCTTGGCGCTGTCGGCGCTCTGCCGAAGATCTTCGTTGAGTTGGAAGTTTCGTATTACTTGTTGAAGCGGTTACTTGGGGTTCGCACAGAGGGTGACAAGAAGGGCGCCAAGGTGCAGAAACTGACGAGGAACGAGATGCTGCTGGTCAACATCGGTTCTCTTAGCACGGGTGGCCGTGTGGTCGCTTCCAAAGCGGATTTGGCCAAAATAGCTTTGACGAATCCTGTGTGTACGGAGAAAGACGAAAAGATTGCACTGAGCAGACGTGTAGAGAAACATTGGCGGTAAGATGGCGAAAATATTTTGAAGATGTGAAATGTGTTAATCTTTCTTTCTATTGCAGTTTGATTGGATGGGGACAGATTCGAGGTGGCACCACTATTGATCCTATCAAAAAGTAAGCAATTAGTGGAACAGTATAGAAACAAGAGACAAAAGGACACACAAGAAGAGTCGGACAACACATTCATATATAAATCTACGGGCCGTTATTTAATCAAACAGTAGGAAGTGCCGAAGTAACAATTTAACATAGCAATCAACATAGAAAAGTTGTAACGAAAGGCAGAAGGGTGAGTTCATTGAGTATGCGCGTTCTGTATAATCTTCTGATTGATATATACAACCAATTTAGAATCCATCGTGTTCTTGCAATTGGTAGAACTGAAAAGAACACCAAAGTTTCTCATAATGACAAATATTTGTCAAATTTATCCGGGTATCTATCAGACTGATTAAAGGCTAACCTGGATCTACCCATATTTATTTGAAAGCGACCTAGATTCAGCAGAACCGTAGTTACTCTCGTTTGAGTTTGGATACCTTTACACAAATCTGGGTACCCGAACATGTGAAAAAATCTGAATAACGGAAACCCAAATTGTTTTGCTCCATAAATTTGTTTGGTGTGATTCAAATATAACGACCACTACTTTTTGAGATTTTAAAACCCCCCTCTGTTACGCTTTTGTGTATACCTAGTATATGTACTGTCACAATATCTTAGGCTCTCCCTTCATAACTTCATATTTGAGCTACCGCTTCTCGTCAATAAAATACTACTGAGGAGGTACCATATTTAGCGCATTTAAGAAAATTTTGAAACAAAATCATGGCTATTAAGAAACAATAATCCAATAATTATGAATAGGGTTTCTTATTTAATTGAAATTTATGACAAGGAGCAACTTTTTCTGAATTTTGTGGGCCGCGTCATACTGCAATAGGGTTCAACTCTAGCTAGAGCTATTCTTGCCGAACATCGTTTGAAAAAGCTTTTCCGGCATAACCCAAGTCTCTTCGGCATATGCAATATTTTTCTCAATCTCTCAACATTTTATTCTCATTCCCTCTCTCGGGACGGTAGAAAATGCGACAGATGGTATTATACATAATAATTTTTACGGGCTTGGGGGGAAAGACGGCTTTGGCAGGTTTTGTTCTATTATTGTCAGGGGGTTTTTGTCGACCAAATTTTATGAAATTTGGCCACAATATTCTTTGATATGCAAAGAACTTTTAGGCCAAATTTGAGGATAGTCAGTCATAAAAAAGCCCCTGCCAATAATAGAACAAAACCTAAGCCGTCATTCCCCCTATGCACTCATCCAAATTCCTTTCAATAAAAAAGAAAAAAAAAAATTTCCACTTTTTGAAATCGAGATAATTATAAATAACATGATAGCGTCAACGTATTAGACAGTTTCCCTATTAAAGATGAAGGATTATTTCTATACTAAAATAAGACTCCGGGCGTTTTGGCAGCATGGTATGGCTAGAAGTTCTTGGGCCGAGGTGGTTTTTTATTCAGTTTGAGGATACGTTTTTAAATGTATCCTTATATATTTATATAAATTCTAGTAATACAAACAAATAGAAAAGATTAAAGTGTGTGAGTTTAGCATCATGGTGTGGTTGTTAATCACCTCCTGTTAATCACCACCGTTTCGAGCAATGGCTGTATCGAGCACTAGGACGATTTTCAGGTAGGTGTTCATTTGTAGATACCGTTATGTAAAGTAGAAAGAATCACTCCGGCTCAGTGGTGTTGCAACAAAGAGCGAAAGTTTGAAATCTACATTTTCATTTTCTATAGTAATTGGATCAATTAGGAGTTAAATAAGTGATTGAAGAATATTGAGTATTGTGCGAGATAAACAGGAGACTTTTTGTTTTGATTATCAATCATAAACCTACGACTTGCAAACAGTATCATTAGTTTTCTTTGCAGTGAGCTGGGAATCGGGTCCATAGGCCCAAGTAGTTTTTTCTTCTTTATTTAAGTGATTTTTTAATTTCAAAATTAAGTTCATCACTGCAGGTCCAAGTAGTGATTTACCCTACCGGGCAAATACGAGCAGTTGAAGAAAACAAAATAACACATTTTGCCTTATACCAGACTAAACACATAAACCGCAAAACGGTACAAAGCGAAATTGTGAATATATCCTACTGAAGACGTATTTCTCCGAATTCACTTTACCGTGACCTGCCCTAATTCCGCGCATCGCCTAATACCGTGGTTTTTATAAAAAATCAGAACCTGGCTATCATGGACATCACATTATTTGGTGAAATGTTAAAACATAATATGTTTGAACATTTCACCAAATAATACGATGTCCATGACAGCCAGGTTCTGATTTTTGAGCAAAACCACGGTATTAGGAGATGCGCGGAATTAGGGCAGGTCACGGTATCACCTTATTGTTTTCACTTCCTATAATTTAAATTAAATTAACGGTCTTCAATTTTGCCTTGCCCGCTGCGCACCTCGCCTTCTTGTGCCCGTCGGATCGTTGTCGAGAACCATTTTCACCGGGTTACTGTCCGACATTCTGGCTACGTGCCCGGCCCACCGCAGAACGCAGAACTTTCCTTTCGAAAACTCCAAGTGCGCGTTGGTCCTCCACGACCATCGTCCAGGTCTCGTGTCCGTAGAAGACTACCGGTCTAATGAGCGTTTTGTAGATTGTCAGTTTGGTACGGCGGCGAACTCTATTCGATCGGAGCGTCTTGCGGAGTCCAAAGTACGTACGATTTCCAGCCACTATGCGTCTCCGAATTTCTCTGCTGGTATCATTTCGGCAGTCACCAGTGAGCCCAAGTACACAAATTCTTCTACCACTTCGATTTCGTCACCACCGATGCAAACTCGCGGTGGGTGGCTCACATTGTCTTGTCTTGAACCCCTTTCTATCATGTACTTCGTCTTCGACGTGTTGATGACTAGTCCGATCCACTTGGCTTCCCTCTTCAGTCTGATGTAGGCTTCCTACATCTTCTCAAAGTTACATGCCATAATATCTATGTCGTCGGCGAAGCCTAATAGCTAGACGGACTTATTGAAAATTGTACCACTCGTGTTAATCCCTGCTCTTCGTATTACCCCTTCCAAAGCGATGTTGAATAGCAGACACGAAAGACCATCACCTTGCCGTAACCCTCTGCGGGTTTCGAAGGGACTCGGAAATGCCCCTGAAACTCGAACTACGTACATCACCCGATCCATCGTCGCTTTGATCAACCGTGTCAGTTTATCCGGAAATCCGTGTTCGTGCATTAGCTGCCATAGCTGGTCCCGATCGATTGTATCATATGCGGCTTTGAAGTCGATGAATAGATGATGTGTGAGCACGTTGTATTCGCGACATTTCTGCAGTACTTGGCGAATGGCGAACACCTGGTCCGTGGTGGAGCGTTCGTCCATAAAACCTGCCTGGTACTGCCCCACGAACTCCCTTGCTAATTAGTGCTAGTCGACGGCATAAAATTTGAGAGAGTACCTTGTAGGCCACATCGCCATTCAGGTACTCTTCGTAGTGCTGCCGCCACCTTTGGATCACCTCACGCTCGTTCGTAAGAAGGTTCCTGTTTGTGTCCTTACACATATCAGGCTGTGGCACGTGGCCCTTACGTGAACGGTTTAACTTCTCATAGAACTTTCGTGTGTTATTATCGCGGTACAGTTGCTCCGTCTCTTCACGGTCTCGATCTTCCTGCTGGCGCTTTTTCCTCCGGGAAATCGAGTTTTGTCTGTTCCGCGCCCGTTTATATCGCCCATGCTGCATTCTGCTCTTCCACTAACTGCTCATATTTTCCATCATACCAGTCGTTTCTCTGATCCGGGGGCACCGTGCCAAGTGCAGCAGTTGCAGTGCTACCAATGGCGGATCGAATATCTCTCCAGCCTTCTTCAAGAGATGCTGCGCCTAGCTGCTCTTCCGTTGGGAGTGCCGCTTCCAGCTGCTGCGCGTATTCTTGGGCTAGTCTACCGTCTTGTAGCCGCCCAATATTAAGCCGCGGCGTCCGACTTCGACGCGTGTTGTACACCGTCGAGAGTTTTGAGCGCAGGCATACTGCAACGAGGTAGGGGTCGGATTCAATATTCGCACTGCGGTAAGTGCGGACGTTCGTGATGTCGGAGAAGAATTTACCGTCGATAAAAACGTGGTCGATTTGGTTTTCCGTTTCTTGGTTAGGTGATCTCCATGTGGCCTTGTGGATATTTTTGCGGGGAAAGAAGGTGCTTCGGACTACCATTCCGCGGGAGGTTGCAAAGTTTATGCATTGTTGGCCGTTGTCATTCGATACGGTGTGCAGACTATCCGGTCCGATGACCGGTCTATACATTTCCTCCCTTCCTACTTGTGCGTTCATGTCACCGATGACGATTTTGGCGTCCCGCAGTGGACATCCATCGTATGTCTGCTCCAGCTGTGCGTGTAACGCTTCTTTCTCGTAGTCGGGTCTCCCTTCGTGTGGGCAGTGCACGTTGATAATGCTATAGTTGAAGAAACGGCCTTCGCTGTATCGCTGCACATATACCCTACATAATTCTGAGGGACGTCGGATAAGCAAAAATTAAAGAGAAACAAGGTAAATTTTGGTAAACAATTTTATTGGTACGGAGAGACGACACTACAAGGAAGAGTTAGCACCATATACTAGATGAAGTAGGTTGGCGTAGCGGCGCTGGATAGAATGACCAACCATGCCCTTCTTATACAGTTATGCTATCAGTACTCTGTTTGTCAGAATGAGAAATATTTGTCAAGTCAACCTGTTATACATGTCGGCATTTCGACTATCTATCAGTTTGATAGATGTCCGGGTAAACTTGATACATATTTGTCTTTATGACCAACAGTGAACTACGGAGACCACAACAATCCTTTAATTCTTGCTTTAATTATTTTCGTGTCGCCTGCATCACGTGTATGTCCATTCTGCTCTTAGTTCTACTGTAACAGTGTTGTAGATATTGTGCTTTATTATGTTATAGTTGAAAATACTGAATGCTGTTTTATATTCAGAACCTAAATGAGATTTTTTTCTTCTTATTTTCGGTTTCACAATTTCGATTTATACTCGAAGTTGTGAAGAATTTGATGGTGGAAATCGAAAAGCAAAATAGTCATGTTATTAGAATGTATACAACAAAATTAATTTGCATTTATTCCAATGCGTCGCGACAGAAATACGTGAACGATTTAGGTGATGTGATACCTATTTTATTTAAATTGCGACTCGCTTCCTATTATGAATCTAAGTTATGGTGCCAAGTCATCCCCATATTAATGCCGAATCATCCTCGACATTCATAGACATTCGCAGGGATTATATCTTATCTTACCACACATTTATACAGAATATCCGAAAGTTATTTGATCATTGCTCTTACAAACTTACACTATATTCGATCGCATGGCGATTTCATTTTATACTTAGCAAAATTTACATTTCGAGAAATCCAGCATCACTAAATAATATCTGAAAGCAAAGTCTTTGAAAGTTTCTGGTTAACTTTGTTGGTTGAAACGGTAGTACCATTACCGTCTTGTTATTCTTTGATAGAGATTAAGAACCTTCTTCTAAAACCCTTCGTATTGCACTGGTACATCTACAGTATAATTTAGATGTTCTACTAAAATCTTCAACAATAACACGATTTCAGTTCGATTGGATGGCACTTAGTGCCAAAAAAATAATAATGAGACTCTTTGAGATTCAAATATTACGAACATAGGTAAAACCTTTTTTTCCTTAAGCTAACATTGACTTGAGAGAAAACAGCCTGATGATTCGTCATCACCTGGCTAAGTACAAATTCTAGTTAACATCTATTTCTTACAGTAGCAATATTTCCTCATCTCCGGATCCGTGTCGTATATACAGTTTGCCTGAGTTCCGTATTTGTTGATCCGCGATATATCGCTCAACTTGACTCGATACTGGTTGCTTGTAACATCGTGCAGTACGCTGGCTTCGAAGATCGCCTTGCCCGGATTGGTGACCAGTTTGACCTGGTACATATCATACGCGACCTTTGTTCCACTTGAACTGAACTCACCCAGATAACCGTCCGTATCTTTGTTCTTTTTGAACTTGACGAGATCCTCGTGCGGTGACAGCTTGGCGGCCCATTTTATTTCATCCAAGTTCAGCGTCGCACAGAGCCCTCGGTGCCGTTCTGTGTATTTGTTGATGAAATCTACGGTCGCCATCGCTGCTCGGAATACCTCCTCCGAGGCGGTATCTTCGATAGTTTCCCAGTTAAGGCAGGCGCACCAGTGTGGTTCAATGTATGCTTCAGCACAGGACCGATTCTGCGGAATGTCGTCGAACAGTGACAACGCACGGGAATGCGTCGGGCGTTGTTTCGATCCTAAGGTTTGAAGGTCTGAAATAGATAGGATTAAAGTGCTTGTAGTTTATCAGTAACTCACTATAACGCTAAGAGTATATAACATAGAGCAGAGTAACTTATGTATGACCGGATTCAAGCATAATTAAACTTACAATGTTCTGAAAACTCAGATGTGAATATGTACATTATGTGGAGATTTTGATTTGAAAAATGTATTGGAGGTAACCACTTTCCCTTCGATGGGACTCGAACCCACGACAATCAGTATGCTAGACTAATGCTTTTAACCATCAGCTACGAAGTACCAGCTAAATACCAACGAAGCAATGATCCTTTCAACTAAAATCAACCCACCAAAGGATGTGGTTACCTTCCAATACATTTTCAAACTAAATCTTTCACATGTCGTGCAATTGCACAAATCGAGTTTCAGACATAGTAATTAATTTCCACTCTGGGTGGCTTATACCCTGAATGTAGGCAATTAACTTTGATTGTACTGAACTAAAACCAAAAAGGAAACAGAGGAGCAATGTCTGGCGCTAGACGAAATGGCTTAATCGGTCGCTGTGGCGGAGGCGAAGGTGAAGGCCGTGGTGGGTCAGATGAGTGCCGGTCGATGTAAAAATGGACGGCCCCAACCAACGAGGATAGCGGAGGCCAGACATTGGAAGGGATTACTGATGTTTCAGATGTAATCATGTCTTTTCTGGATACCCGCGTAAACTATAGTAAGGATCTGAAACAGGCCGTACTGATCCTCTGCGCTCTAGTTTTGGAGCCGAAGTCGGAGTGGAAGACTTTGCTAGAGGCCAGTAAGAAGGCGGAGCACAAAATCCACATTCTTGCTGAGGAGAAGGAGTCGGCGGTGATCTAGGCGGAAAAGGCCAGGGAGGAGGCTGAAAAGGAGATTCGTCTCCTTACTGAGGGGAAGCGGCTGTCGGAGAGCAAGACTGTGGAACTCAAAAAGCGGATGGCCATCAGCGATGCAGCTCCGAAGCTAAGAAAGGTCACGCAGGTGGCAGATCTGAATGTAGCTCAAAGGGTGCCGCTTAAGAGGAGAGATGCGGAATTTCTCCTAGAGAGGATTGAGCGTACAGTTGGATCAACGGAAAATAGGTGGACGGAGGTCGTGAATCTCAAAAAGGTGAAGCGGAGTCGTCAGCAAGCCGCAAAGAGTGCGGCATGGAGCGGACCAGGCTACTGCTAAGAAGGGTAGATCCCGTGAGAAAAAGAGTGCGCCTTACAATGGAAGTGGCGAGCGAAAAGACAGAGGTGAGGCGATTATTGTCAAGACGGTCAACAAAAGCTACGGCGACGTCTTGAAGACTATGAGATGCAACGAAAAGCTCTCTAGTCTAGGAGGAGATGTCAACTGCATCCGTAGGAAGTGGAAAGGCGAGATGATTCTCGTCTTGAAGTGGGATGCTACTCAGAAGAGTTCTGAGTATAAAAAGTTGACAGATGAAGTCCTGGGGAATGGGGTTCAAGTTAGAGCCCTATGCCCAGTTTCGAACATCCAATGCAAGGGCCTGGATGAGATAACCGAGCCCGGAGACCTGGTAGACGCACTGAGAGATCAATTTTCTGGAGTTTGGTGTATTCTATGAAATGTTCCATTCTGGACCATTGATTCTAGAGATTAACTTTCTGGGACATGACTTCTAATCGTCGCAGTGATTACAAGGAGCAACCCTAGTTTATCTGCTTTATTGGTCTATACTTACTTAAAATATCTTGAAGCGTTTCGTGGACATCGAACGGCGTTGTAAGCCTGCGTAAATTACTCCTGAAGTTTCGATACTGCTTGCTGTACTGTCGCTTGAACCAATCCGGAAACGTAAAGCTAAAAAACGGCAGTCTTTCTTCTTGTTTGCCCTGAAGCGTGTTCCGTACCTCAGCGAATCGATTCCCATGATCGGACATCAAGATAAGTATTGTGCTATTCAGCACGCCGAGTTGTTTGAGCTCCACCAACCAGTTGGTAAGATCCGTATCGGCAACTCCGACCAGATTGATCGAATCGTGCGAGAGTTCGCCATGAAAACTGAACACGAAGCGAGGATTATTAGGGTAACTTATCATAAACTCTTTGGTATAGTCTAGCATCACTTTGTGGCGAGGCTGTGCACCGGCGCACAGTCTCTTGTAATAGCTCAGTTGGCTTTCGATTGCCAGATAGTAGGTTCTCATGTAATGATCCGTCGGTTGTGTGTCGAACCCATTCAATCGATACGAGAACGTTCCAATTTGCGGAACGTCTTCGTTGAAGGCCGTAATATAACCGTACCGTTCGTACTCGTCCCACACCATCGGGTAGACGTTAACGTATTCGGAGTTCTTCATGCGTTTCCGGGTCTCGGGTAGCTCCAGTTCTGTAAAACCGGTCAGCAATGGTATCAACGCTTGAGGCGTTCCATCCCCCACAATGTTGTAGCCTTGCAAAATATCAGCTTTGAGGTATCGCGTCAGGTACTTATACGTTTTGGGTAGTTTACGTATGAAAGCGTTTCGACTAAGCGAATCGAGTCCCATGATGAGTACGTTTAGAGTATTTTCCTTGCTCCAGCTTCTACGACTGGACAGTTCGGGATCCTCTCGGATGCCGTAAATTATACCAGTCCATCGATAGCGGGATTCCGTCCAACACTTTGCCCGCGCGAAATCACTACGCTTAAGGGTATAGCTGTGGGTGGTTCGTACTGGTATACTGTACTGTATTTTGTAATCGTCGGACCGAATAATGTCCGATATGTCACAAGTAATCCTTCCGCGCACTTTCACTACGTCTGGCTTGATGATACAAAGGGATTTCTGTAAAATAAATACAATCAAGTCACATATGTTTTTAATTTTGAATACTGTTAAAATTAATATGAATTCATCCTTGGGTATACGCTGCCCCCACTCCCATAACAGTCACATTTGACGTTTCATCGCATTTGAGTTAACCCATTGAATAGCTTTCATTTCTAATTTATTTCCATAAATCATAAAAAAAAATGCGATTTTATATGTCCGTTAGGGGAAAAATACCAAGTCATGTTTGTCCCATATTGAAAGTACCCGCATAACAGTCCCATTGAAAATTTACATGACCTGATTGCACAGAACTAAACCATGTTTCAACCATTTAAATCGTGTCATGGTAATCTATCGAATGAATAACAACTCAGCAAAATTTCAACAATATTCGATGATATTTCAATTTATTAGATTTTTTTAAAGTTTCTTATGGAAAAAGAGATTTAAAACTTCATTGGATATTATTTCAGTATGCGAAAAAACAGTATGGGACTGATATGCAAGTGGGGGCAGTACGGGACAGAGACAAAAATAATGCATGAGTGTCACATAGCAGTGCAAAAAGAATAGAAACGGATAAGGGGCGATTCAAATATGGCGTCCACTACTTTTTGGGATTTCTAGACCCCCTCCCCCCCCCCTCTGTCACGCTTTTTTGTATACCTAGTACATATACTGTCACAAAATCTTAGACCCCCTCCCCCCTAAAACATGTGACATCATTTTTGAACGACCCCTAAGCAACCTCCCCCAACAAGCTATGATAAAACACTTCATTCTCATTCATTTTCCGTTGGGGTCCATATTTTTTCCGTACACCAATGTACAGACATCACACGCATATTTGTCCAATGTTTTCTGGTATTCCTATGTACATGCGACATGAGTTGGAACTTTTTCACAGGAATTTATCATAGATAAATTCCATGATACCGTGGGGGACCGAAATCCGTACAGCACCGAAATCCGTCCACTTCGTAAGATATCAATAAATTAAAGGGGGTTTAAGGTAATTAATGTATGAATCATTTATCTTATCCTGATCTTATAGTAAGCTTTCTGGTCATTGAAATGGAAAGTAGGCTCTGAAATTAAAATAACATAATTAAATATAAACATAATAAACAAATCGCCACCCCGCAAACGCGAGGTTTCAGCAGCCATTTTGTTCGCGTGTTGGACGTAATTGTACCGAAAGTGAGTGAGTTTAAATTGCAAATCGTAGGATCAGCAACATATGTATTGCGCTATTTACAGTGTTAGTTTGATCAATTAGTCTGTTTTAATTTAAATATTTTGTTAGTAACTAGCTGTACGGATTATGATCCTATATGATTCAAAATCCGTCCACGGTGGACGGATTTCGATTCAGGAGGTGTTGATTTTGTTCCTAATTTTATCAATTTTATCATTACTTTCAGTGCAATACCTACAGTGGAGCACTGAAAAAATAGAGGCCCTTGTGCATTGTGTTCTCATCAGCGGTTCTCAACCTTTTTCTTGAGAGGTACCCCTTTGAACTTTTGCATTAATTGAGGTACCCCCTATTTTTTTTGCTATAAATAAAAATAAATGTAGATTAGATATATGGAAAACGGACCTGAAAACTAACGGGAACTAACTCTTCAGGAAGTTGGCTGAAATTTTCATTATTCCGTGCAAAAATTCCAATTCAAAGTGAATTTATATATCAAGCTTCCTACAGGACTTTTTTTGTCTATTGAAGACTTCCGAGCATCTTGAAGAGGGGCTTTCAAGCCTATTATAAGGGACCTTCTGAGCACTTTGAAGGAAGACTTCCGAGCACCCTGAAAAGAAGTTTCAGAACCTCTTGAAGGCCGTTTTCGAGCCACTAAAAAGGAAGCTTCTGAGCTTTTTGATAGTGTTCTTCCAAGCTTCTTGAACAAAGAATTCCGAGTCTCCAAGGGACTAAGGGCTTCCGGGTCTCTTAAAAAAGGCTTCCGTACCTCTTGAAGGGAGGCTTCCAAGCCTGTTGCAGGGAGGCATCCGGGCCTCTTGGAAGGCGGCTTTCGAGCCCTTGAAAGGGAACTTCAGAAGCTCTTTATAGGAGGCTTCCGATCGTCTTGAAGAAAGGCTTCAGAGCCTCTTAAAAGCGACGAAAGTACGCTTCAAAGCCTCTTGGAAGAAGAATTTCGTGCCTTTTGAAAGAAAGCTTATGAGCCACTTGAAAGGAGGCTTTCGTGCCTCTTGGAAGACGGTTTTCGAGTCTCTTGAATAAAGGCTTCCGAGCATATTGAAGGGAGGCTTTCGAGCATATTGAAGGAAGCCTTCACAGCCTCTTGAAGGGTGGCTTCAAAACCCTTTGAAAGCGGCTTACGAGCCACTTAAAGGAAGCCTTCTGAGCGTCTTGAAAGTACGCTTCGAAGCCTCTCGGTGTAAGAATCTCGTGCCTTTTGAAGGGAAGCTTCCGGGCCTCTTGAAAGGAGGCTTACGAGCCTTTTGAAAGAAAGCTTACGAGCCTCGTGAATCGATTCTTCCGAGCCTCTGGAAGGCAGGCTTCCGATCTTTTTGCAAGGCGGCTTTCGAGCCACTTCAAAAGAGGCTTCTGAGCTTCTTAAAAAGAGGCTTTAGAACCTCTTGAAAGGATGCTTCCAAGCCTCTTGAAAGGAGACTTAAGAGCCTCTTGGAGGTGGTTCGGTTGTGGCCTTTCACAAATTACGTAACGCTGAAGGGGAAGAGAGAGGCTCGTTACGATCTGAGCGTTACGATCCGAGCGTTACGATCCATACAAAAAAAATAAACCTTCCATACAAGAAGTGTAACGAGGGGGAGGGTGGGGGTCCAAAATCACCAAATTTAGCATTACGTAATTTTAGAAAGAACCCTTGGAAGGAGGCTTCCAAGCCTCTTGAAGTATTTTGAAGGGAGGCTTCCGAGCATCTTGAATGGAGGTTTCAGAGCCTCTTGAAAGGCAGCTTTCGAACCACTTAAAAGGAGGCTCCTGAGCATCTTAAAGGTACGCTTCCAAGCTTGAAAGAAGAATTCCGAGCTTCTTGAAAGGAAGCTTCCGAGCCTCTTGAAAGCAGCTTTCCGAGACTCTTGATGGAAGGCTTCCGAGCATCTTGAAGAGAGGTTTCCGAGCCTTGAATAGATGCATCTGAGCCTCTTGAAAATAGGCTTTCAAGTCTCTTGAAAGAAGAATACCGAACCTCTTGATATTAGGCTGCCGAGCATCTTAAAAGCAGGATTCCGTTCCCCTTGAATAGAGGCTTTCGAGCCTCTTGAAAAAAAAGATGCTTCCGAGACCCTTGAAAGGAGGTACGAGTCTCTTGAAAGAAAGCTTCGAGCTGCTTGGATAGAAGCTTCCGAGAAGTGTAGAAGGATGCTTTCAATTCTCCCGCAATGAAGCAACTGAGATTTTCGAAAAAAAAGGTCTCGATGCCTCTCAAATGGGAGCTTCCGTCCCTTCAGACTCTTTTCAGTGGCGTAGCCACGGGGGTGGTTTTGGGTACAAAACCCCCCCCAGGGACAAAATTTTTGGAAGAAATTTTTTTTTCAAAAAAAAATAATGTTCAGAAAACCCCCCCCAGACCAATTTTCTGGCTACGCCACTGACTCTTTTAGTTAGGTTTAAGTGCAAAAGCATGTTATGCAATACTTATTTTGTTTCGATAAGATAGATTGCATTGAAGTTTTTTTTTTTAATTTGCTCATTCAACGTTTTGTCCTGTTGATGTTTTATCGCACAGATTTGATTTACTAATCGCCATGCATAGTATGTTCAAAACATAGTTTTGAAATAAAAAAAAAACTACATAATTATCAAAAGTTTATCAATAAGTTTTGATTAAAAGTCTAATACTTTTGTTTTTTTTTCTTTTCTTCAAAACTTTTTTTTGTTTTGTCTCTGTCTGTCTGTCCCGTAGAGCGCCGTAGCTCTGGCCTTCCGGAAGATGCTCCCATTCGAACCATTCTTCGAGCACGACGACACACCACATCGTCCCCGACGCCAAATGACCGAATGAGCTGCTGAAATTCCTTGATTATGATGATTCCCTGATTCCCGAATCCTAATCCCCGTCCATCCTTAAACATTGTAAACCTAACCTCGAGTCACCACGAGTACGTTGGCTTATTTCCCTCTCTTACTAATTTAATAATAAGATTATGTCGATTGTACATTTTTATTCCTTTATTTATTTGTTAGGCACTCTGTGTTACTTAACCGCTACTGTGCCGAGATCTACTGTGGTATTCTGCTCTACAGAATCCACACAGAATCTATCTATTTTTAGATTTCCATTACCATTATTGTTGTCGTTGGCAGTCCATCTCATCGTGAGTCCATTGTGTCCGTTTGTCCATGTCGTGTATTCAATGATCGTTGCATTGTTCGGTTGCCATTAATCCGGGTAACGTTGGAGGAATGCCTCCGAGAAGAACAAATTGTCAGTCGTCATCAGGCAGCCGTGACGGTAAGGCGTGTACCCCAAACGCCACCGTATGGGCTGCGGATCTGGCGACTGACGAGGGTTTGGTGGAGGGGCTGGGAATCGAACCCATGACCATTCGCTTGTAAGGCGAACGTGTAGCCAACTACGCTACGGGACCCCCCGTCGATTGTACATATCTCAAAGAAACGTGGCTCCGTAAAGTGTTATACACGCCTGAGCCTACCAAATAAACGAGATTGAAAAAAAAAAGTTTTGATTGGAATTGTAATACAGCCGCCATTACGCATTATTGTCCGAGGTACCCCCAGGGGTACATGTACCCCAGGTTGAGAACCGCTGTGTTAGATCAAGAGTTAGATCAATGACGAACGTTCTATTTGCATTCGATTTGTATTTACTAGAGACTTTTTTTATATACTGAAGTGCTTAAATGTACGGGTTTCGATGCACCACGGTATCCTCCCGAATCAGTTCATTATCGTAACAGATTTGACGGACGAAATCTTCATGCGACAATGGACAATCACCAGCTGATGGAAGTGAATTATGGCAAACCGGTTGCGAACATAACTTGTCCGAAATGTCATATATTTTCATTCTGTTAGGTTTCGAAACTTTGAATCGATTCAGTTCAATCAAAGTTAATTGCCTATATTCCAGGGATTAAACCACCCGACTTGGACATTAATTTACAATGTTGTGAAAACCAAGGTGAAAACTCATATGTGAATATGTACATTATGTGGAAGATATTGATTTGAAAAATGTATTGGAGGCAGAGTGTAAAATAATCGAAATTTTTTGGTGAATCCCACCTTTCTTCACTTGTCAGTTCACTTCCAGACACATACATAGTCGGCTCTGGGCTGTCAATATTCGGTTGAATAATAGTCATTGAATATTTATGCACATTTTACAAATTGATAAATTATCTGAAATCTAAACACGCTTCACATGAGTAAAGTAATTTATCACATAGAACTGAATCCGATTTTCATCCGCGAGGTACTTTCACCGGTAAACATCAACATAAACAATGCTAATTATGTTTTTTTCTGCACATGGTAAGCGTGGTAAGCACACTCAGTGACAATCGAATGAATGAGTTGGTGGAGTAGTCGTCTGACTATGTCATTCTATGTTTTGAATATTCATGCGATGTTTGTCAAAATTCGGACCGAAGTTGCTTTATGAAGATGAATATTTGAAGCTCTGATTGAAGGTAATCACTTTCCCTTCGATAGGCTCATTCAGTAGCCGCTAGGTTGCGAAGGCCGACGAAGGTCCTTCGTAGCTTAGTTAGTTAAAGCACCAGTTTAGCATACTGTAGGGTCGTGGGTTCGAGTCCCATTGATGGGAAAGTGGTTACCTCCAATACATTTTTCAAATCAATATCTTCCACATAATGTACATATTCACATTTGAATGGATTATTGTATCGATTCCAATACCTACATATCGATATGTGTTTTGAAGTATCAGACGTCCCAACGGAAAAGGACTTCTAGCAAATCGAAGCACTTGATGCAAGAGAGAAATACTCACTAACTACTGCTAATATTCATATCATTTCCAGACAAGAAACAGGTAGATCACTCAGGAAGCAGACGCTTAAAGGGAAAAACTACTTGAGACTTACATGACATGACATCCAATCTTCGTTTTCATCTCCACATTCGATCGATTGCTCTTCTTTTAGGAAGCTTAGCATCTCCGGTGAATCCACTGGAAGATTCGGTAGTTTGCATGCTCCTTGATTGGCGAGCGATCGAATCGATTCTTCGATCAAGTTTCTGCGATAGTGAAGCAAACAAAATTTTAGATAATGGTTGAGAACTCGATACACCCTATGTTTCTTGATACTTACATCTTTTCACGGTTGTCGACATAGTCTCGATTGCTCAGTGCGTAGTCTATCAGCAGGTAACCGATCACCAAGGATAAGAGCAGCATGAGATTTCTTCGGGAACATTTCCTGAGTTGATGCATTTTACTTTGGTAACATTGGCAAAATGAGTTGAAATAGAACTGGTTCGGCTGATTTTGGTTAGAGATTATCGATAAAGATAGATCTTTGGAATTGTCACTGCATCATCGTGGAACTAGAAAGAGATAATTCTATGATTAGCAATACTTCACTAAACAGATGATGCTCAATACGAATTCAATGTTAGAGGTATTGGAGACCAAAACCATATTGAAACTCAGTTTCTACTTTCATACGCAACAAGGCAGAATTTTCTCTCCGAACGCATGTGGGCTAAATTTACCGGTTTATTTTCCCTTCGGACTAATTTGCATTTTATTTCGCGTTTGTTTTATTTACCTCCACGCGAATACGCTGTTCAATGAACATACCGAATAGGTATACCAACCCTCCTCATGTTTATTTACTGACTCGAATCTGTTGTATGTTGCACGTAGCGTGTGGTTATATTTCATATGTAGACGCGGTTCCGCGATTATCACTATCATCTAAACCAGCGATTATCAACCTGAGCTACAGATGCGCACTTTGCTGGAGTAGACGACAAATGCGAAACGCTTGAAATCATTATTAGATACAGCTATAATTTGTAAATATAAAAAAAAGCAGTGTGCACTTGTCATAAGACGAGTTTGTACAATCCCATTTAATTCCACCACTTAGTTGTATCTTGACAGATACGTATTTCGACCTCAACAGTCTCGTACGAGACACTGAAGACGGCCTTACTGTTGAGGTCGAAATACGTATATGTCAAGATACAATTAAGTGGTGGAATTAAATGGGATTGTACAAACTCATCTTATATGACAAGTGAAGACATTCCACTAACAAGCTCAAAATAATTTTCTTAACAAAAGCAGTGTGTCAAATCCTACCCAATTGTGATCAAACCTGTTTTATTAAATAAAAAAAATACAACATATCAGGAGAAAACTGGAAAAAGTGGATTTTCAACCCAATATTCACTGGCCACCTGATTAACCCTTTCCTTCCCATGGTAGCTGTAGAGCTCCATCAAATTTTGCACCTTTCAACATTTATCTTTTTTTTTTCGTTTTCCGCTAATTTATTTTAGCTATGCCAAAGAACTTTTGTTCTAACATTTTTTCCATAGTTCATTCCTTCCTATTGAAATCTTCGAAAAAAGTCGTGGAAAAGAGAGGGTTTATGGTTTGTGACATTTTTTTTTGCAGTATACCTTTTTTTGCAGAAACCCAGCAGTGACTATTTCAAAAGGCTTGACGATCATCCTCTTGACACTAAGAGTTGTGGGAATTGCCTAAGATATTGTAGGGTTTAACAACGGGCTCTGCTAAATTTCTATGAAAAGCTGCATGTTTTCAAATGCAGACTTTATACGAAAGCGTGTCATGCGGAGAGCTGGTGTAACAGCCGGTGTGCGATTTTGAACAGATCCAATCAATTTGCTTGTTTCGTGGATGATATGGACATTGCCGACCAAACATTTCCAAAAGTGCCAGAACTGTAAACCTCCCTTAAAACCCCAAATAACTAAAGTTGGACTGGTAGTGAATGTTCGAAGTAAAATTTAATTTACTCGATTACTTCTTGCGTGAAGTAAATAATTTACAAAGTTATGAAGATGCTCATTTTTCGATAAAGTTGCGGAACCTCTGACCCAGACAGACAATTGCGTTGGCCTCCACGTGAGCATGGATGATAGCGTAAATACTTGCGTTATGCAGGTGACAGACCTGTAGTTCTACGGTCATGATATAAGTGCCAATAAAGATCATCCCAAGATACATTTTTTTATATATTTCACGGTACGAATATGATTATCTATCCTACATTAGTTATAACATGCTATCATATTTATTGATTTATTTCTGCTGTCATAAAGTATCGCAACTCGCATGATCAAGAATTATTGCGTTGTATCTGTATGATGCGCGTTATTCATGACATAATTTGAATTGTTACAATCTAGTTTGGTGAAAGCGTCCGGACAATAATTATTGACAAAAAAACTCGTCTTAAAATAATATGATAAAATGCTTGTAGTCGTCTGAACATTATATAAGAATAATTTCATCAGACTACCGTCGAATTGAACTACGGAATTTCTCATCACGATAGTAAATAATCGCGAGACTAAATGATAGTTAGACTACTGACAAACAGACATAGTACTGCAGATTGTCTATCCGTAGCAGTAGATCACGGGAAAGATGAGTACAAATTGAATTTAGTATGGAGCCACACTTAATCTCTTCATTTGTTCAAATTGTTAACATTTTGGCATGTATTTCAGATTCCCTTATTAGAGCCGCCTGGTCCTTGTTTATCCTAACTCAGTAAAAATAAGAGATTGCATTTCTTGAATATGAATATTATTGGTATTTCTTCCAAGTGTTATGTCTTTTTGTCTGTGGTTACTCGATGAGGCGATTACAGTGATTGCGCATACTTATAATGGGCAACCTAATCAGGATCGCATTTGTTTGTTTGGTTTAATTTGCTATTAAATTATTAGTATACAATTCCATTTAATTTCACCGTTTTGAAAACAAACTGCTATTGCTTTGCCAAACATGTTACATATGTAATCAAAACTTGCAGAATAAACGCAAAATTTTCAAAAAAAAAATGTCATTTACCAAAACAATTTGTAAATTTTACCGGCCATTTTACGTGCCATAGTGCTTGGGCTTGCCAACAATATACAAACCGCATCATTTTATAAAAAAAAATATTTGAACTTTTTGCCGATACAAATATTAAAATTATTTTATGTCACTCCCCCCCTACCCCTTCAATTTTTCGAAAATATCGAAGGGGCGAAAAATTTTTTTTTAAGGATTTTTGTTCTATTTTGAGCATTATGTATCACTGTTTTTATTTTGGCACGAAATATCATTTATAGACCATACATTTATCAACAAGAGTATTTAAAGTGAAAATACGAGCATATATCTCTATCGGCATAAATATTCTATACTAGTTTATTTGTGGACGCTGTAGCGCCCATGGCAAGTGTTTTTTTTTTCAATCAAAATTTTCCACGTCTGTTGTCTGTGATTTTTTTCATCAAATGCTGTGTCTGGTTGTCTAAGGTTGTCACTGGTTTTGTTTTATGCATCTGATAGAAAAAAATAATTGAAGTGTCAAAATATTTATTTTTTGGGAGAATTTCCCCGCGTGCTGCGTCTGGTTGGCTAGTCACCGGACAGACAAACAGGGCTATTATATATATGAATCCTATCAGGTTACGAATATTAAAGGGATTCTTGCTTACAAATTTCGTCAACCACACAGATTTTCGTGATTCAGACAATAGAAATCCCTTCCGCAGTCAATGGATATTTAGCAAATAAAGGGACACTTCCACCTGTTTGACCTGCTCTAGAATGATGCGGAGCGGATATTGCATAATAGTTGCTTTAACATTCGCACAGACAGCATAAGGTCAGTCCCAAACACCTCCGCCGAAAGCCGATCGACCTTGGGGGCCTCTCTAGATTTCATGCGTCGGATGGCTGCTTTTTGAAGAACACTGGCTGAGACTTGAAGAAGCTGTTCAAAGTGCTCGAACCAACATTTCAGCTGTCCAAGTCAGTGAGTAATTGAGGCAATAATCTCCGGATGCTGAGCCATCCTTTCTTCATCGGTCAGGATGTCCACCTATGCCCGACTGTCCTGTCTGCAGCAGCGCCCGACTCCCACTTACAGATAAACATACCGTTGACGGGACTCGTAATTTACTCCTCTGGTTCTTCCCGTTTCTCAGCCTTTGCTACTCTACGCTCCTAAATCTTCCGCCGCGTAACATATGTAATCCATTCTTTTCGTTTAATGCGCAGCTCACCCAAGTTGTTCTCGACGGTTTTGATAAAAGCATTCTTCGCCGTCCACTTCTCTTCTACACTGCTACCTTCCAGAACATGCACTACCCGAGTTCCAAGTTCTTCAATGAACGAGCTCAGTTGGATCTTCTAGTCGGTCTATGTTGATTCGTTGCCCGAGCCTCTCCTCCAGCCGCTGAATCCGAGCAATGCGTTGTCGGATCTCGTCAATTAGAAGGTGATAGTCAAACGCGATGGTAGCTCTGCGTTTATTACGAACTCAAGAAGGCACTGTCTCCGTTTTCAGCTGATCCATTTCTAGAGAATCCAAATACTAGTCCTGTCCACTACTAGGTTTTCCAATCTGCCATATTCACGATTCAGCCATCTTGGATTTTAGTATGGCAGAGCTAGCGAGTTTGTTCGCACTGGAAATGAAATTTCCATCCCGCCTTCTTCTCTTCCATAAATTTGGCAGATTCGAAACCTAGTAATATTTTAATCTTGGTCCTGCCAACTAAAAGCGGCTCCTGAGAAGTAAATCAAACACTGCTGGCTGCAGACGGGAGAAGCGGGTGCGGGTGGGCTCCCCAGCCAACAATCCAATGGGAGGAAAGCCGCAATAACCGGTGATAATCGCCTCCTCTACGATATTTCACGAAGTCTGATTGGAGCAAGGACAAATTGGTGGATACCAGAGAAAGACGCGTCATGTCACTCACTCACCGATCCAACTTATCAGTTTAAACGTTGGCTCGACCACTTAGAACAACTTCTTCAAGTTCTGACGACAAGTTCTAAGTCAAGGATGGAGAGAGAAGGAACCCAATCCCAATGCTGTATAGCCTATGTAACAATGTAACAATACCCATCGCCCATCGCTATGTTTACAAAGTAATAGAGTTTATTTTTTAGGGGCCCTCCTTAGCCGTGCGGTAAGACGCGCGGCTACAAAGCAAGACCATGCTGAGGGTGGCTGGGTTCGATTCCCGGTGCCGGTCTAGGCAATTTTCGGATTGGAAATTGTCTCGACTTCCCTGGGCACTTCACCTATGTATTCCGTATATGTAGCCCGGGAAGTCTGCAATTCCGAACCTATGCAAGAACTTGCACTTTTCCAAAAAGAAAAACCTAATTTTCTTCAGAAATAAGTTTCAGTATTTTTTTATTTATATACAATTTTGTGTTAAATTCACTACTGGATAAACATATGTTACAAATATTCATATTTTTTGTTTTCTCTAAACGTTCTTTACTATTATTTTTCATTAATATTTCAAATTTTGCACGGAATAATTGCACTTTGGACTTTTTTTTTCGTCCCCCCCCCCCCTCGTACCTTCCAAGAGCCGTCGGACATAAAATAAATTTATTATTTGTATCGGCCATTTGTTTTATTTTTGCCTTTCTCGTACAACAAAGTTGTACCAGAAGGCTATAATTTCACTCCAAAAGTGTGTATGTGTGTAGCCCATAAATATTTTTTTTGTTAGACGCGTTTCATATAGAAGGGCTTGACAGATTCGAGTGCAACTGGTTTCATTCGACGGAGCAAATTTCCTAGTTGGACACTATTGTTTTTGTTTTTTAATAAATCAAGCAGTTTTGATTATATTTTTATTTTTTAATCAACAAAAACACAAATGCACATTGAATCATTAATCATTTTAGCCGTGGCGCAACCCACGGTAAGTAATTTTTAAGCAACGTACTAGAATTGCACCAAATCTTTTTACCGCCGAAATGTAGGCAATAAGCACTGTATTTACAACATTAATTCGAATTCAACATATTGAATCGAGAAAGGCATCAAATTTGGGTTTTTTACAACATATTCAATTTTCGTACGGCCGAGTTGCCGAATATTATGCAATTAATTGTAACATATTTAAGCCATGTGTGCCAAAGATGGTGCATACGCACCAACCAACGACAAACCCAATGATGTGAAGGACGAGTTCTATGAGCGTCTAGACAAGACCTACGGAGAATGCCCGAAACACGACGTGAAATTCACCATTGAGACACAAACGTACAGGTGGGAAGGGAAGAGTTTATTCGCCCCGTCATTGGAAAGGAGAGCCTCTAGCAAGTACCAAAGAGAACGGCCTGAGGCTAGTCAATTTTGCCGCAGTCAGAGGAACGGATATCTGTAGCACCCATTTTGCACGCAATAATATTTGAAAGCACACCTGGAGACACCCGAAGACGATACGTGTTCCCAAATCGATCATGTTTCGGTGGACAATCAATATTTCTGAGGTGTCATAAATGTGAGGACCTTCCGAGGCCCTAAAATCGACTACGCTCACTATCGCGCTAGGCTGTCCAGCATCACCGGCTCTTGGCGTGAGGGAAACATGCGGCTGAACATACAGTCACTTGGGCTTATTCTACGAGTCGAATGACGTGAGGTGAGACGAATTTAACAATTCTCACGTGAGGTGACCATGTTATTCAAATGGGGCTATACGACTCTTCTCACGTCATTCGAGTAATCTCACGTCACTCCACTCGTAGAATAAGCCCAACTGTCGGGCGAAGGCGTTGCGTTCATAAGCTCGACGAAATAATTGAAGGACACCCAACTGGAGAAAATTGGAACGCATTGTGGCAACAAGTCCACGAGACGGTCAATTCAATAGCCACATAGGCACTTTGGTACCACACAAGGAATCTAACGGAAAGGCTGGTTTGATGCACCGGCCCCAATCATGATCAATGACTGCTCCGGAAGCCTGTTGTCCGACCGAGCAGGGGTGACTGCTAAGGTGGAAGGAGAACTTTGAGTTATTGTTGAATGGGCAATCAGACAGTGAGGGCACAAACAGAATCAGGATTGAGGATGATGGACAAGCAGTGGAGCGACCAACGCTAGACGAGAAAAGCTGTTCGAGAGCTAAAGAACGGTAAGGCCGCTGGGAATGCTTGATAGTCTCATATGTCCTATCTACAAGAAGGGACACAAACTCGATTGTGCTAATTATCAAGGTATAACACTCCTCAATACTGCCTGCAAGATAATATCCCAAATTCTGTTCAGCAGACTGCGTCCGCTTGCGGAGACCTTTGTTGGCGAATATTAAAGTGGTTTTTGAGAACGACGATCAATAACGGGCCAGATGTTTACTCTGCGAGATATTCTTGATAAATTCCAGGAATACAACTTGCAGACTCATCATCTATTTGTAGATTTCAAGGCAGCGTACGACTCAATAAAACGGAACGAACTGTGGCACATAATGATAGAACATGGCCCTCTGGCAAAGCTTATTAGGATGATTCGTGCTATCGAGCGTCAAAATATCTGGTGAGACATCCAATTCGTTCGTAACATTATGGAACGAAGCATGGCGATGCGTTCTCCAATTTGCTTTTCAACATTAGCTCTGGAAGATGCAATACGAAGATCTGGTGCCATCAAGTCTCACGTGCTCCTTGGGACCCTGCTTAGCCGTGCGGTAAGATGCGCGGCTATAAAGAAAGACCACCGCGAGGTGACAAATTGGTGTGGTGCAATTTATCAACAATGCCTGCTGAGTGCGTTTCTTTTGTTTTGTATTTTTCTTTGCTCCTTTTTGGCTATTATGATGCCTTTCAGTCACAAAGATAAAGCCGGAATAGCATGCCAAATCGGTTAGCCAACAGCAGGCTGAAGCTGATGATCATTCGGCTTAAATTTCCTTTTTTTTTTTTCTTTCAAGTGATAGTATTCACCCATGCATTTATATAGGGCCGTCACTTTTACGCACCAGCGAGTGATCTGAATGAACTGTCACCGCGGGCTGCGTGTGCGATGAGAATACATTTATCTATTTTTAATCAAAAATAATTTCTATTAGGGTAAAAGACCCAATAGTGGAGGAACTAAGCGTGTTACACCAATGTTTCTTCGCTTACACCACATCTATATTTCATGTCGCTTACCTTAAGTATTTATTCAACAGCTGATCAAATATATTTTAATCGAAAAGTATTCCAAACGCTGCAGAAACCATTATTGTTACCTAAAATGATACCTCCAATTATTGGTGCAGTGTTCCAATAGTTGCGGTATTTTTTAATTTGTGTTCCTATAGTTGCGAATCCCATTGTTTTCTTATGGGACTCGCAACTAATGGAGCACTACCGCAACTATTGGTGCAAAGCTGAGAAAAAGATAAGGTAATTTATTGATTACTTTATTACTTTACCGATTTGGAGGGATTTTCTTATCTGTTTTCTCGTATTTCGAGTAATGACAGGTCAACAAATTGATAGACAATATGGGTTGCTGCGTTTACTACGTAGATTTTGTTAAAATAACACTAACGCAACTATAGGAACACCCACGACTATTGGATCTTTTGCCCTAAGCGTATATGAACAAATAATACCAATTCAAACTCATTCGAAGACTTTTGGTTATTAGAGTGATAAGTGGTAATATAAAATCAATAAACAGAAGTGCAAAGCGTGTCAGTGTATTAAATAATCTATGTTCGATAAATAATTCGTAGAAAATGGTATTAGAGCTTGGATACAGGCATCAATACAATTTCAAATTCAAATATATCAACAGCTATGATTTATTTTGTCGAAATTTAGAAGATTTAGCCATTTGTTAATTTGGACTCTTCTACTGAAAACCTAAGTGGATTGTTAATGAATCACAACACTGATGATTCTTGGTTTGATGAATATTTCAAAGATAATTTTTCTGATAAATTTACTGTATTTCTGTACCCGGCGAACTTTGTCTCGCCAAAAAATGGTATTTTCTGATACAATTTTTTGCGTCCACAATTTATTTAGAAAACAAATCGGTTCTTCAGAATGATCTCTCATTTTTAATAATACAGATGATCAAAATTTTAAAATTCCATGCAAATTGTACGAAAAACTATTTCATCGAAAAGATTGAGTTTTGATTTTCAAAGCATTTCCATTTCATCATAACGTTTTTCCTCGTAAAGAGAAGAAAAAAACGAATATAAGTTAGCAAAAATTGGGGTGTCTATTCCTGTGATGTGCGGTCGTACAAATGCCAACTTTGTTTTTTATATATAAAATATATAGAATAGAAGAAGAAGAGAAGATGACCAAATTTTGTCGTTGTGTCATAAATATGAATAATTTCAATATTATGTTCAGCTTTTATGACTCGATGAACATGAACTATACGATTTCCTTTACCCACTTGCCCCACTGTACCTTATCAATATCCTAAGTCACTGAGACTGAGAATTCGCACCACTGGGTGGAAGACGCATGAATCACGAGTTGTAGCAAGTGTACAAAAATGCAAACATCAGCAGGCTAATTCAATACGACATATTACGGTGGGCTGAGTATGTAGTGCGTATGCCGGAAGAGAGACCAGAAAAAGTCAGAGCACTTGAAAGAGAACGTCGGATCCTGGGTAGATCACACAATCGCTAACTATGTGCAATCGAGAAAGATGCGCATGCGAGCGGCAAGCAGAGAGTCAAGCGGAAAAGTTATAAATCAATAAAACTTCTTTTCTGATTAAGGCATTTCCGAACGCATGTTACCATTACAATTCAATATTAGTTATTCATTATTGAGCTGCAATTGAGCAAAATCCATTCATTTTCACTTATTTTTTACGATTTGTTGCCATTCTTTCATCTCACCCGTAAGATTTACGTTCCATCCATTAAGACAAAACAAACAACCATGCGTTCACCATTATTTCACATGCAATTGACTCATTTTACACCACCATTAGGTCGTTTTGCCCCAGAACAATTTTTTAAATATATTTTAAATGCGTTAGAAAGTCATAAAAACTTTGCATCTGCACGTTGAAATTGCACAATATTCTTGTTTTTATTGGCGAAAACATCGAAAAAAGCTCAAGTCCAAGGGATGCCTTTTGGACTGTTATCCGCTATTCTTTTTATATTAATCCACATTCCAACTAAGCTAAGCCTCGTTTTCAACTTAGTATTCTGTTCTGTTCCATTTCTACAGTTATGAGTTATGAAAGCTTTTATATATCTACCATTGCAAGAATATGTTATGCGTGATATAATGCACAAGAATACATTATACTCAGGGAGTTGGCAATGTTTCCCCACCGAAAATCTAAGACCGGAACGGAAACCAAACTGGTCATCTGAATTGGCAATCCAACGCCTTTGCTTGCAAGTCTGACTGTATTGGAGTCTCCAGTCCTTATAAGTCGGTAGCATGTAGCTCTTATTTATGTTACATTACAACTTAGCACCTCCTAACAAACAATTGTTTTGCTGCGATAAATCCTTCCAGTACACCTGGTGTACGAGAAGGCAAAAGCAAACTCAAAATGACGAAAAAGTTTAACTCCTCATTTGGAACCCCGTTGACATATTAAAAGGATAATAAACAACCGTGTACCGATTTGCTATACCTGCTATCCTTTCACTGTAATTGCTGTGTGCATGCAACAATAATAATATAGGGGATGCCAATGATAATGTAAGCGATCCGTCGTTCGTGTCGATTGTTATCATGTGTTATTCCCGCCCAGAAAATTGGCCTTCATATGCTTCTAATATACTTGTTCCGATTGGTAGTTGAGCTGTATTAATTAATTATTCGTTTGGAAATTAAACGGCATTACATAAGTATCCCACGTTGGTGAATCACAAAATCATTCTCAAGAGAATTCTTACTTTTTCAATTAGCATCCTGAAGTTAGATCCTATTCACATTCATTTACGTAGATTATCCACAAGTCTTCACAGTCGCATCATTCACAATGTGAATCCCATCACAAGATATAGATTTGAGGCTAAAACCAAGCAGACTCCAGAAACGAAACACTCATCTGGTATGAGAAAAATCGATGAAATTTTCGCTGACGGCCAAACACACCTCTCTTGGTTGCAATATTTATCTTGCTTCGGTTTCCCGTCGAATTTTGCACACACAGTTGTCGGCAATGATCTTTTCGAGCCCAAGACGATGTTATCGTAATTTAACGCACAAGTCTATTTAATTTAGTTGAAGAACCTTTCAACTTATCCAAATCAAGACTTCTTCAGTTGTAACATTTGGCATCCATGTTACACACCAATGATGGGAACCGGGAGAGAGAGATATGCGAATCGAAACATCCTTACCGGACTGAATGTACTCGCCAACTAACATGCAATAATGTAGGGGTTCGTTCTCCCCGGCTTAGATTATCTATAGGTAAAGGAAAATAGAGATAAAGAATTACTCAATCTCTTTCTCTGATTTTCTCACCTGTACGTCTATAGTATTATATTCACGTACACGTGATGATCGGGTAATAACGTCTTTATGTGTTATCGGCTCCATCCAGGCTACTGACATCGTATTGTTTAGCCCATCGCCAGATCGTAGCCAGGATGTCCTGGGCTATAATTTTTTTTTCATACTGCGTTTCAATGATGACAGCGGTCTATGTTTATTGATGATGATGACACCGCGCTTGTCACCGGGTCGGCTCCATCAGTATAGAATCAAAGAATTAGAGTGAAATCAGAAGTGATTCAGTTTTATTCCAAATTTTCGACCACTATTCTAGTTTGAATCTGGAGCCAAATAAAACAAACTAGCTGGCTTCCCCAGCAGTGTTCTATTCATGTTTTTCAAATTTTCAATTAAATGAAATCATCATATTGGCGCCAAGAAAGGCGCCGTAATTGCAAAGTGGATTGATCCGTAGATAAAATTACGCATTCATACACCAAAACAATAGGAAAATTAATGAATCTCGTGATTCAATCGTGGTTCAAATCTGCAGAAAATAGAACGGAGCGTTATACCAGTTTTATTTTTTTGACATTTGACTGGTATAAAAAATGAATCTAGAACAGCTGCTGGGAAAATGAATGTTTCAGATTCATATTCAAACTGACAGCCCGGAACGATTTGAATCACTGCTGATTTTACCCTTAGAACGCTAATGGTACTGACAAATCGAATGATGAATATCTAACGGGTATATACCTATTTATGTCGGTATCATTAATGATTGATTGTCACTTTCCAAACAGGCGTTTTTTGATCAGATGCTATGGTGTATTATTTCTCTAATCGATTCGTTTCTGGAAGCCTAATATCTGTCGCATTAACACCCACACGGTACGAGCGAAATTCAAATGGTCTTAGTAGAAGGACTATTAGATGTGGTGAAGTAACATTTAATATATTTTTGTTATAAATCAATTCAATCATTTGATCTTTTGTGGATACTGGCGCCCTTTTTGCCTTTCTCGTATACTAAGTATAGAGTAGAGTGGGGCAAGAGTGCGCGTGGGGTAAGAGTACGTTTTCGATTTTTTGAAGTAATAAAAAAAGATAAACTAGCAGCACTGCATCAGTTTGACAGGTATTCTGGCCATCTATTATCATGTGTAATTGTGAACGATTTGAATAAACAACAAGGGAGATATGGAGTTAGATATTTTTTTGGTCATTTTGCTAAAAATAATTGTGTTTCCGCAACTAGTATTTTATTACCATATATACGTTCAATCAGGTGAACATCATACCATTTCGATAACCTATTGTATAGAGTATTTTATGGTGCAGAACACCAATCGGGTTGGTTTTCCAAGAAGTCAAAACCATTACTTGAATAAATTTTGGGACTGTGGGGTAAAAGTACGCAGGAATGGGTGGGGCAAGAGTACGCATGTGAATCTTCAAGTTTTGATGTCAAACCCGTATATCCGACCGAAATAAGACTATTTCCAAAGCGTAAAGGTCCACAACTAAGAAAAAAGGGACAGAAATCGAAAATTATCACAAGTTTTAAGGATATGCTGAAGTAATTTGGTGTTAGAAAAGACTTGGTGGACAGGCGGACTGGCGGACAAAGCACTGAAGCGAAATGATGAAATTGTATTAGGACTTGTTGAACACCTAAACATAGTATGAAAACACAATTTCATCTAAATGATTATTTCATTTAATCAAAAGAAACATCCATAAATTACGCAATGCTTAGCTGGGAGGGGGTGCGAGATGTATGACGATCCATATATTTTTAGAGCATTTATACAAAAAGTGTAAGATGAGGGGGGGGGGGGAGATGAAATAGCCAAATTTTACGTTCCGTGATTGGTGGACTTTCTTTAAGGTAAATTCCTTCGTTTACGCTACGCGAAAATTGATACCTTTCTACCTCTGTAGTTTTTTGAATATAAAAAAACAATGGTTTTTCACATGGAAGTGCACATTTCTAGGACCCCCTCCCCCTTTATGAGTTACATAATCTATAAACATTCCCTAATATATAGTTACGTTAGCCATCGCAACGAACCATCAGACCATCAACCCAACATCGGACTTTGCACCAAGTAAAGTCAGCAATTGTCAACCAGCACCCAGCAACAGACCACAGCAGTCAGCGGAATTCCTCAGTTACACTGGATCAGCAGTTTTACTTATTAAATAGAGCCCGAGGCTCGATTATCGATTCATTCTAAGTTTGTATTTCAATCAGTGCAGTTTAATCAATCGAATATAGTGTTTAAAATAAGAAATAATGTCAGTGTTAGTTTTTTAAAAAATCCGAACGTGACTTAGTATCGTAATTGGCGCAGCCGTCCGGGCTTCGAAAAAAGTGCGTGTGAAAACAGTGTAAAAATTTGGATTCGTAAATCCAAATTCAGTTGATCCGAAAGTACCTTGAGTTCTGAGAGAACAAGCGAAATCATCCAGCGTCATCGAGGGTGTGCTGGAGTCGAGGTCACACCGCCACGCTACCGACATCGAAGGAACCGCGACCCACCACGACAGCAATTAGGTGAGTACTTTTATTATTCATCTTTCGAATAATTTACCCGCGGGGTCTTAGCCGTTCTTAGAGAAGCTTCTTCCTCATCAGAAAATCAAAGTTCTTAGAGAATTGTTTTTCTGAACAATACACACGAGTTCTAAGAGAACGTGTGCATTATTTTAACCCCCTCAGTTAATGCCTAAAATTACAAACAAGGCCAAGAGTGCCTTGGATATCACAAAGGCACTTCTGAAAAATAGGATCAGAGCTCAATCTGATTCCGACTCAACTAGCGAATCTGATAACGATTCAATCGAATCTGCAGAAAATTCGCATATTCCAATTAAAACCTAGACATCCCATTTCAAAACATAACGATGTCTGAAAGTAACCCACTGGAACACATTACGCAACAGTTAACCGCAATGATGCAGGCGATAGAGAGAATAAACGCGAAACAAAACGAGCACGACGCAATCATACGAAATGTAACCGGACCGTCGCCCGGTTCAACTTCGTCAGCAAGTGCATCGTCCAGTGCACCGCTAGATGTTAATAGAACAAACTTGGATTATTTATTCAAAATTCCTGACCCAATAAAATCACTTCCAATTTTTGAGGGTAATAGGAAGCAATTATCCGCCTGGATTCAGACAGCGGAAAACACTTTGAATCGATTCAAACCATATGTCAACGATACACTGTTTGACATGTACACCACCGCGGTGACGAATAAAATACAGGGTAAAGCAAAGGACATTCTATGCCTAGCTGGAAACCCGCAAGATTTTGATTCTATAAAAGATATTTTAGTCAACGCTCTTGGCGACAGACAAGAGCTCTCGACTTATAAATGCCAACTCTGGCAGAATAAAATGGGTGATAACACACCGATACATAAATATTATCAACGTACCAAAGAAATTGTGCAAAGTATTAAAAATCTCGCCAAGCAAAAACAAGTTTACAAAGACAACTGGAAAGCCATCAATTCGTTCATCGACGAAGACAGCCTTGCTGCCTTCATAGCCGGCTTGAAGGAACCCTACTTCGGGTACGCACAAGCTGCAAGACCCAGCGACATTGAGGATGCCTACGCATTCTTATGTAAATTCAAATCAAAAGAAATTACTGCTTCTTACATGTCCGAGACAAAACCCTCCAAACCATTCCGACAAAACTCCAAATTTGAAAGACAGGGTCCTTCAGAAAACAAATCAACTAATTCCACACAGTCAAATCAGCCTATCCCGATAGAAATAGACCCATCCATCAGGAGTAGATTAACGCTTAACAAAAAACTCATCAATAATCAAGAATTAGAAAACAGCGACTCAGAAGAAGAAAAAGAAGAAGATGAATTATCGATAAATTTTTTAGTGAACACCGGGACAGAGACAATCACATGAAGAACACGAATTACCTTCCATATTTAGAGATTCCACATCCATACTCGAAGACCAACCAAATTATTAAAATTTTAATTGACTCCGGCGCTAATAAAAATATAATCTCTCCAGGAATACTTACAAACCCTAAATCTATCCAGAGTTCAATAAAAATGTTTCAGGAAATCACACTATCGAAAAGAAAGGAAAACTGAACCTATTTAAACACCTTCCACCTCTTACCTTCTATGAATTCCAATTCCATGATTTCTTTGACGGAATATTAGGCGCACAAACACTTGCAAAATTTAAAGCAAAACTCAACTTCCAATCCCAAACACTACTTTTGAATGGAGAAAAAATTAAATTTTCAAAATTTTACCCCTTGAAAGCCGCCACATATCACCACACAGTAACTCTAGACACACAAAATAATGGCGACTGGTTCGTTCCCGAATTTCAAAAATTAAGCGATGATTCCTTTGTCAAACCAGGTTTATATAGAGCAGAAAATTTTAAAACAACTATTAACATTTTAAGTACCGAAAAGAAATCTCCAAAATTTCCGAGTCTTCAACTAACTATAAATAACTTCGAAACACTTGATCCTATCCCTATTGCACCCAATCATAAACTAACTACCGAAGAAATAGATAAAATCATACGAACAGGACACCTATCACCACTGGAAAAATCTTATTTATTAGACCTAATTCATGAAAATCAAGAAGTCCTTCTGCATAAAGACGAAAAATTATCAGCTACTACGGCTATTAAACATAAGATAATAACCAACAACGAGGCTCCTGTATATACCAAAAGCTACCGTTACCCACACCATTTCCGAAAAGATGTTGAAGAACAAATTCAAGAAATGCTGGACAATGGTATCATTTCTCATTCGGTTAGCCCATATTCTTCCCCGATATGGGTAGTACCAAAAAAATCAGATGCGTCTGGAAAACGCAAAGTGCGTGTCGTTATCGACTACAGGAAGCTAAATGAGAAGACTGTAGACGATAAATATCCGATGCCACAGATTGAGGACATCCTCGACCATCTTGGAAAGTCTGTTTACTTTACTACGCTGGACCTGAAATCTGGATTTCACCAGATCGAAATGGATCCTAAGCATAAGGAAAAAACAGCATTCTCCACAGACAAAGGTCACTTTGAATTCACCCGGATGCCATTTGGCTTAAAGAATGCCCCGGCCACGTTTCAGAGGGCTATGAACAATATTCTTGGTGAATACATTGGACATATTTGTTACGTGTACCTCGACGACATCGTTATCGTTGGAAGGAACCTAAAAGAACATCTAGAAAATCTAACTCTCATTCTGAAACGTCTCTCTAAATTCAACTTAAAAATTCAACTCGACAAATGCGAATTTTTAAAAAAGGAAGCAGAATTTCTAGGACACATAATCTCTGAAAATGGTGTCAAGCCAAACCCAGAGAAAATTGATAAGATTATTAACTGGCCTATCCCAAAAACCGAAAAGCAAATAAAACAATTTTTAGGACTAGCTGGTTATTATCGCCGTTTCATCAAAGATTTTTCAAAGATCACGAGAAACATGACGAAATATTTAAAGAAAGACGCAGTTTTAAATCTTCAAGATGAGCAATATATTAACGCTTTCAACACATTGAAGAAGATAATTTCGACAGATCAAGTATTATCCTACCCTCAATTTGAGAATCCGTTTATTTTAACAACGGATGCGTCAGACTACGCGTTAGGAGCAGTACTTTCTCAAATGCAACAAGGCACTGAAAGGCCTATAGCGTTTGCGTCAAGAACATTGACAGACACAGAGACACGCTACGCCACCAACGAAAAAGAAGCGTTAGCTATTAAATGGGCCATAAACAAATTTAAATCCTACTTATATGGCGCAAAATTTACTCTTATAACGGACCACAAGCCATTGACCTTTATAAAAACATCCGACAAAAACCCTAAAATCCTCAGGTGGAGGTTAGACCTTGAAAACTACGACTACGACATTAAATATAAAGAAGGTAAAGCTAATGTTGTAGCAGACGCCTTAAGTCGACGACCTCCGGAAGTAAATAGTCATATAGAAATTAATACAAATTCTTCCATTTTAGGTAACAATCAGGATATTGAACATCAGAACCAATCAGATTTGGACGAGTCATCAGATTGCAATACAGTTCATTCCGGCGAAGATTCTAATGATTTTTATATACATTTTGTAGATCGGCCGATCAATTATTATAAGAACCAACTTATATTCCGGACATCAGGATTCACCACCACGATAGCAGAAACTCTCTTTGGCAACCACTATAGAACCATCGTGACCCAACCAAACTTTTCAAAGGAAGACGTAACAAACATTCTGAAAAGGCATCATAATGGTAAGCAAACAGCCATTTTGGCACCGGATAATGTTATGCTCCTTATACAAGAAGTATTTAAAGAAAATTTTAATGCGAAAGGCCATTTTGTATTTGCTACAAAACTTGTAGAGGACGTTCAAAACGTAGAAAGGCAAAACGATTTGATAATTAACGAACATGATAGAGCCCACCGAGGCATCACAGAAGTAATAGCTCAGTTAAAACGATCATACTATTTCCCAAAATGCAAAAGCTAGTAAACATGTACATTAATTCTTGTAACATTTGTAATAAGCATAAGTACGAGCGGAAGCCGTACAATATCAAAATATCGCCCTGACCTATAACAGATAAACCTATGGAAAGAGTCCACATGGACATTTTCATAATAGCCTCTTGCAATTTCCTTTCACTTATCGACTCTTTTACCAAACATTTGCAACTATTCTATATGAAGACCAAGAATCTCACTGATGTACAAAAATCCCTAACAAAATACTTTGTATCATTTGGAATACCAAAATTGATTGTAACCGATCATGAAACTACCTTTCATTCAATTCAATTCAGAAACTTTGTAACTCAAGCAGGTTCTTCCATAGCATACGCCTCGTCATCCGAGACCAACGGTCAAGTAGAAAGAGCACATTCTACTGTTATAGAGATATTCAATAGTAACAAACACAAATTCGAACATCTTGGAACTAAATCAATGATTAAATTGTCAGTAGCATTATACAATAATTCGGTACACTCTGCCACCTCATTCACTCCGAATGAGCTCCTTTTCAATAATAATAATAATGTAAATCCGATAGATATTGTCGAAAAAGCTAATAAGCTATTTACAGAAGCCAAAATAAACATGTATAAATCTCAAAGTAAACAAAGAAGCCAAAATGTAAACAAAGAAGACCCCTGAAATTGTCGAGAACGAAAAGTATTTGTAATTCCAAACATTAGGTCTAAAAAGGAACCGCGAGCACAGGAAACTAGAGTACACGATGTACGGCATAAAACATTCAAGAATGAAAGGAATATAAAAAGACATAAAATAAAATTAAACGGTTAAAGAAAATGTAAATTACTTCTTTCAGATAATCATTCAACTGGTAACATTTATACTACTAACCGAAGCCAAAATGGAAATAAAGAGACCTACATTCCAATCCAGTACTTCTGATAAAATTAGGAAATTGTGGCATACAAACTGGTACCACAGCGATAATTCACCCCATCAATCTAACGAATGTTGAAGAAAACATATTTACTTATAACAAATTAGCTAGACAACTCGATCCTAAATTGACGATTTCCGAGCTTGTATTAAAACGAAACAAAGACCTATTCAATACTTTTATCAAATCAAGCCTATGAAGAGTAGAAGAGTTAGAAGGTACGATAAGATTGGTACAGCATTCAAATGGATAGCAGGAACTCCAGACGCGGACGACCTCAGGATCATCAATAGAACGTTAAACGAGCTAATCGATGGCAACAACCAACAGTTACAAATCAACAATAAGATCAACGACCGCATCCAGGACATTACAAGCACAGTCAATCAAATGATTCAAAGAAACGGAGTCCAAAACCAAATTTTACTAAAAGAAATAGATGCTCTTACGCTATTAGCATACATGGACAGCACCTACAATATCCTCAGAGACATAGAAGATACGATTCTAAAGTCACGATTATCACTCGCGAACAGCAAACTATTAACACTTAAAGAAATTCTGGCCATAGAAACGATCATCAACGAACAGGGCATAAAGACACAATTTCCAGAGGATGCTCTTAACTTCATTGAATCCAAAGTTGCAATCAAACAAGACATGTTATTGTACATTCTACGCATACCAAAATCAAAGCGAATTCAGAAGTCATTCAAATAATACCAGTAATAATAAATAATACAATAATTACTGAAATCCCAACACATATCATCAAACATGGACATGATATCTTTTCAACAGAGAGACCTAACGAATTCATCCAACGGTACCCCTTCATCAAACAACTAGAAAATGAATGCACCGAGTCATTATTTTTCAGCAAAAAAAGTCACTGTAGTGTACACATGGTACATCATGGCTTCATCAAAATGATTTCGGACGACAAAATCCTAATAAGTGGAATAGAAACAGTAACCCTATCATCAAACTGTGGTCCAGACAATAGAACTCTACATGGAAATTTCTTGATTTCCTTCTCAAATTGCACCGTTTGGATAAACAACAAAACATTTTCTAACACCGAAACCACGGTACACGCACCAGAAATATTGGGAGCATTCCCAGGACTTTACATAAATAGAACAATTATTCAACAGCACAACCTGTCATACATAGGAAACCAGACGATTGTCAATCGAAAACAAATTGATCATATCAAATTCAAACAATACAAAACTAATATTTGGTTATTTAGTTTTCTAGGAGGAATCACATCCACCACAAGTATCACCATAATAATCGTTATCTTGTGTCTCCGAAGGAAGAGAATAATCATCAAAATTAAGCAACCATCTCAGAAGCGAAGTGCTAAGAGCTATTCAACAGACAAATCAAAAGATGCACCAGGACCCCAGGAAACTTCGAGAAATCATCCCATAAAGCAAACCACAAACATTAACATTCAGGCCGAGGACGACCTTTTTCACCCCCGGAGGAGTTACGTTAGCCATCGCAACGAACCATCAGACCATCAACCCAACATCGGACTTTGCACCAAGCAAAGTCAGCAATTGTCAACCAGCACCCAGCAACAGACCACAGCAGTCAGCGGAATTCCTCAGTTACACTGGATCAGCAGTTTTACTTATTAAATAGAGCCCGAGGCTCGATTATCGATTCATTCTAAGTTTGTATTTCAATCAGTGCAGTTTAATCAATCGAATATAGTGTTTAAAATAAGAAATAATGTCAGTGTTAGTTTTTTAAAAAATCCGAACGTGACTTAGTATCGTAATTATATGTTCATTAAACATCAATTAAATGTCATTAACTCTTATTTGTGTTAATATATACTTATAGCACATGATTGGATAAATGCGTATTCTTACCCCACCCGATGCGCACTCTTACCCCACCGGTGGGGTAAGAGTGCGTTTTTCACTTGTCTTACAATAATGGTTCTACTAAAACGAATATCAATAATTTCAATATTTTTTCCGCTGGGTAACATAAAGGAAGAGTCTACGAATCATCGACATTGATTTGATATGCAGGAGCTTGCTTCATAAGGGCCACATGATCGATTGAAAACTAAGTGCGTACTCTTGCCCCACTCTACTCTATAGCCTTTTGTGATTACTCCAAAACCAAACTTTTGATAGAAGGCTCGGAGACCCATAGTGTTGTATACCAATCGACTCAGCTCGATGAATTGAGGTGATGTATGTTTTTAGTGTTTTTCTTTTTTTATAGGGGATGAAGGCAAATCTGCAACGGCAAGCAGCCTACGTCTACTCCCTAGTAACATTTTAGTTTTATGCTGGTTTTATAATACTCTTGAAGACTAAATTATGGTCTTCAAGAGCGTTATAAAACTTGAAATGTTACCTGGGCTGGCACATACCTTGGAACTATTGGACATCATCCTCGATAATGACGCAATAGCAGTCGAAGCTCTCTTGCACGCATAGTCGACATGGCTGGCGAAGATCAGCTTGTCGTCTATTACGACCCCAAGGAGCTTCAAACTCCGTTTTGATGCGATCGCGACTTCACCCACGTGAATCACTGCATGTTGAACCGACTTGCGGTTGTTGAAGATAACCACCTCCGTCTTATGTTGAGCGAGCTGCAGGCCTCTAGCGCTCATCCAATCTTCCACCGTGCTGATCGCGTGTGCTGCGGTCAGTTCTTTACTTACTTATGGATCCTGTACACCTCCGGTGGTGCAAAGGGCCGACTTGAAAGATCTCCATCCTGAGCGATGCCCGGCTATCGCTTTAACCTGTTGCCAGGTTAGATTTCGGTCGACTTCTTTTATTTCTTTATTGAGGCTTCGTCGCCATGAGCCTCTGGGTCTGCCTCTGCTGCGATGTCCCGCTGGGTTCCAGTCTAATGCTTGCTTACAGATTTCGTTTCCGCCCCTACGTAGAGTGTGGCCGACCCAGCCCCACTTCCGATCCCGAATTTCTGTTGCTATCGGCCTCTGGTGAAAACGACGATGGAGCTCGTTGTTTGAGATCCAGTTGTGAGGCCACCAGGCCCGAATTATATACCGCAGGCATCTGTTAATGAACACCTGCAGCCGTTGAGTGTTCTCCACTGATACACACCATGTTTCGCTAGCGTATAACAGCACAGATTTCACGTTAGAGTTGAAAATTCGTATTTTGGTGCGTTCACTTATCTGCCTGTTTTTCCAGATATTTCTTAAACTCGAAAAGGCAGCCCTTGCTTTCTTGATCCGTGCGTCTATGTCGATCTTGGTACCGCCGTCTGACGCCATTTGGCTACCAAGATATTGGAAGCTTTCAACATTCTCCACTGGTTGCCCGGCTACTGTGAAACTGGAAGGAGTCACCGTGTTTACATCCAACGATTTGGTTTTGTTGACGTTGATGACTAAACCTGCCGAGGAGGAGCGATCGGCAAGGTCGTTGAGCTTACTCTGCATATCAGAGCGCCGTTGCGCGAGTAGTGCAACGTCATCCGCCAATTCGAAGTCGTTTAGGTGCTCCATGGTTATAGGCTGCCATAACAGCCCGCGGTTTGGTTCACGGTCAATCGCATCTACCAGAATCTCATCGATTACGATGAGGAACAGTAACGGTGATAGAATACATCCTTGCCTCACACCAGCTACGACCCGGATAGGGTCGGACAGGACCCCATTGTGCAGCACTCTACACGAAAAGGCCTCGTACTGTGCTTCGATGAGGCCGATGATTTTCTCAGGAACCCCTTGCGTCTCAGGGCGCCCCACATATTCTCGTGATTGAGACGGTCGAAAGCTTTTTCGTAGTCAATGAATACCAAGTAAAGGGACTCTTGGAATTCGTTGACCTGCTCCAAAATGATGCGGAGCGTGACAATATGGTCCACACAGGATCTTCCGGCACGGAATCCGGCTTGCTGCCGCCGGAGAGTCGCATCGATCTTCTCCTGAATCCGGGCTAGGATAATTTTGCACAGAACTTTGAGAACGGTACACAGCAACATAATGCCTCGCCAGTTATCGCATACAGTCAGGTCACCTTCTTTTGGGCACTTTCACTAAGATACCTTGCATCCAGTCGACCGGGAAAGTTGCGGTGTCTCAGATATTACAAAATAAACGATGCAGTAGTTGAGCGGATGTCATGGGGTCAGCTTTGAGCATCTCGGCTGATATGCGGTCGACCACTGGGGCTTTATTCGATTTCATGCTTTGGATGGCTGTTTGAATCTCTAGCAGTGATGGAGCTTCGGTATTGACACGTGTTATACGTCGGATCCTAGGCAGATCATGCCGAGGTGGTGATGGCCTGGTTGGCACTTGAAAAAGTTGTTCGAAGTGCTCGAACCAGCGTTTCAGCTGGTCAGTTGGGTCGGTCAATAACTGATCATTCGCGTCTTTCACAGGCATCGTTGCATTCATCTTCGCCCCGCTTAAGCGTCGTGAGATATCATAGAGGAGGCGAATGTCCCCGGTTGCGGCGGCTCTCTCTCCTTCGTCGGCCAGAGAGTCTGCCCACGCTCGCTTGTCCCGTCGACATGAGCGTTTTACTTCCTTCCCGCATAATTGAAAACGATTTACTGTATTGTTGTCACTATTCACATGAAATAAACGATATTGTTACGATTTGCATTACCATTAGTTTACAATGTTACTATATGTTAACTTGAAACAAGCATTATACAAAATTTTTAATCTACGATACCATATACAATAATTCCAAAGCATATTGCATCTCTACAATTTGTTATGCTCCAGCCCGACAAAGAAAACGATAAGTAACTGTAAACGACTTACGATTAATATTGTAACAATATGGAATATAGCTTTGAATTAATCATGTATTGTTCAGGTCTAGCTTTATTCCGTTGCTACTCCACACTCCCGTGGAAATTCATATCTTCCAATGATAAAAATGCAATAAACGTTGGAGTTCTGCGACGAGTGTGTGTTTATTTTTTATTAAAAGGAAAAAAAGTGTTTTCCGTGTGTTAGATTTCTGTGAGGCCTGATATATTTACTTATGACTATTGTCGTGAACAGATTGGTTAGTTTGAAATAATTTTGGTTGTAATTTGTGGTAAAAATGAAATAGCTTTGCATAAAAAACAATGGTTAGTTGGTAGCATAAAATACAAAGGTTATAGTATTCAATATTTTTTTTCATTTCAAAATGAATTCAATTCAAATAATAACAATATTTAATATATGTTTTCAGTTCCACCGCACATAGCGGAAACCTCGGCGGCATCTCAGGTTTTCAATCAAAGTAAATTGTTTAATGGATGATTATTGGTATGTACTACGTGCCCTGCTACGTGCATTATTCAATGCTTTATAATAATTGTACAAGTAGTTTTTCTCTTACGTTTTTTGTAGGTACGGATGCAGCTTCTCCCGATATTTAACAACCATTATATGTGCTTCTGTACCGAGAGGATAAAGTGGAGCTCTTTGATTGTTTTTTGTAAAGTTTGTGTATCATCTAATACAAAATTCCTGCATTAATTCAAAGTGGCTTTTATCAATAAATAAAAATGAAATTCAACTGTTGTGTTTGTTATTTATAAAGTGAGAAATATAACCAATTATGCTCTTTCAACTAGTAAAGATAAAGGATACGGTGCGTGGTTTTTTCCTTCATATCATTCTACTATTTTTATACTACATACCATACCGTTTTTGTCCGAAAAAAGATATTATACCTGAACAGCAACACATACTGTGTAGCGAAAAAAATGTATCGGAAAATTTCTATTTTTGTATGGTAATTATACTTAACCGCCTATTACTCATGTGGTAGAATTGCCAATCACAGCATGACATATTGTGAAGACCGTATATGATGATGTTAGTTTATCATACATATGAACAACAATCGGAATAGTGAGTTTAATGTAATTTACTGTTATGACCTATCTGTGAAATGGTTCAATTATGGTTCAAGATTATGCGGGTTCTCAAGAGCCGTGTATCGTTGACGGGCTAAGACTTTGGCTCCTCTGGTTTTCGATCGCTCTATCGCGGCTTTGGCTTCTCTTCGCTCCTCTATCTTCCTCCAGGTCTCATCGGTGATCCATTGTTTTCTCTGGGTGCGTAGTTCACCCAGATTGTTCTCGCTGGTGGCGATGAAGGCATTCTTGATGGCGGTCCATTGGTCTTCCACGCTGCCACCTTCCGGAATATCTGCAGCACGCGTCTCTAGTTCTTCAACGAAGGACCGTTTCACCGTGGCATCTTCCAGTCGGCGTGTGTTGAATCGTCGTCCAACTCTTTCCTCCTGCCGACGAATCCGCGCAATGCGCAGGCGTATTTCGCCGATGAGGAGGTGATGATCAGACGCGATATCGGCACTACGTTTATTCCGTACATCAAGAAGGCTCCGTTTCCATTTTCGGCTGATGCAGATGTGGTCGATTTGATTTTCTGTAAAGCCGTCACGGGAGACCCACGTGACCTTGTGAACCGGTCGATGAGGGAAGAGCGATCCCCGATCACCATGTCGTTATTACCACAAAATTCTGCGAACAGCTCTCCGTTTTCGCTCATTTCTCCGAGACCATGGCGTCCCATAATGCGCTCATGGTTCGAGTTGTCGGATCCGATCTTCGCATTGAAGTCGCCCAAACAGATCTTGATATCACCCTTCGGAATTCTATCTACGACGGCATTGAGTTGACTGTAGAAGTTCTCTTTGTCTTGCAGATCGGCAGCATCGGTTGGCGCATAACATTGGATTATAGTAAGGTTTCGGACCCGTGTTCTAAATCTGGCAACGATTATCCTTTCACTTATAGGTTCCCACTTCATAAGCGCAGAGTGTGCCTGAGCGCTTAGTAGGAAGCCAACTCCGCGATGCCGGGGAGCGTGTTCACCTCGTAAACCAGAGTATAGCAGAACTTGTCCCGAAGGCGTTCTGTGTTCTCCAAAGTTTGGCCAACGGACTTCACTCAGTCCCAGGATCTCAAGCTTCATGCGGCGTGCCTCATTGGCAAGTTGTGCCAATTTACCCTGCTGGGCTAGGGTTAAAACGTTCCATGTTCCTATTCGTGTCCGTTGTTTCGCGCTAAGAGTCGTCGCCGTAAAATCAGTCCGTATTCTTTCATTATCGGATTCTCGAACAAATTGATGTTTCGGGAACAGTAGGTTGTTGGCCCAAGGTTCCCTATCCACCGGGATGGGGCTGCCATCTTAGGTATAGCTTCCGGGGATGGCATTTCATACTCAGCCGCTGGATGCCAGAACAGACGCTGTTGGAGCCGCACCTGCTTGGTGGACAGACGCTCGATCAGTCGGGTCAAATTTGTTCAAAGTCCCACCCAACGCCAGGACTAGGCTAGTGCGCTTTGAGCGGCACACGGTCGCTTTGATAGGGCCTGCTTGGGGACACATGCAGCTTTTTATAGAAGTTCAACAGAGCCCACTGTCGAACCCCACCACATCCTAGGCAGAAGACCCCCAGTACGCACCCTCTCACTCTAGCTGATGTCAGAAGGACAACAGAGCCCAGGCAGCTCTACCAGCTAAGTACGCAACCCTTAGCCGGCGGTCAATTGTCATCGGAAGACCCGTGGAAGCGTGAGTATTGGAACTTGTGAGGACCAGAGCTATGTTAGGTGCCCCTTTCCGGGTGTCAACTCACCATTTCGCAGCCCTGCGGTCAGTTCTACCTCGGGAATTTGACTACCCGTAGACCTCCAAAGTTACGTCATCTGCGAAACCGACGATCTTAACACCAGGAGGGAACTTTAGCTTCAGAACCCCGTCATACGTAAGGTACTGGGCACAGTATTGAACCTTGCGGAACTCCTGCGGTAATAGGTACGCTTCTCTGACCGGCATCGGTCTCGTATAATAGAACACGGTTCTGGAAATAGCTTTCCAAAATCCGGTACAGGCCCAAGTGTCACTAACGCACAGTATCGAATACCTCGCCTTTTCTGTTGGATCGCTATCTGGAAATGGCTTTCCAAAATCCGGTACATGCCCACCGGCTAAGCCGGTGTAACAAGAGCGCGATGGCATCCCAGCTTGCGCTGTTGAATGCGTTCTTCACATCAAGTGTCGCTAACGCACAGTATCGAATACCTCGCCTTTTCTGTTGGATCGCTATCTCGGCGGTCTTTACCACCGAGTTAATAGCGTCCAACGTGCACTTACCCTTGCGAAAACCGAACTGGTTGATAGACAGGTCGTTCGTACCCTCTGAGTACGGGGTCAGCTTGTTGAGGATGATCCTCTCTAGCAACTTGCCCGTCGTGTCTATAAGGTAAATTGGCCTATGTGCCGATGGGTCGCCCGGCGGCCTCCTGGCCTTCGGCAACAACAGCAGTTAGCCTGAACATGTTCGGGTTCGCTATGATTACTGCCTTGAGAGCCCTGTTCGGAACTTCATCAGGCCCTGGAGCTTTGTTCGTTACCAGGGATTTGGCCACCGCGAGTAACTCTTTGTTCGTCACCGGAGCCACCTTTTCGGCCGCACCCATATTGCCTTGTGGTGCAGGAGGCCAGGGACTTGTGGCTCGGGACGGAAATAGTACTCGATAATCCTCGCCAACCTATCCAGGGACCGTTCGGGGGGTGAAGAGCTCCCTTTGGTCTTGGCCATCACTATCCTGTAGGCGTCACCGTAGGCTTCACCGGATTCGCGTTGGCTCCTTCGCATAGGTTGTCGAAACACGCTCTCTTACTGCTCTTGATGGCCTTGTTAAAGGCCGGTTTCGCAGCTCGAAACACTTCACGCCGGTCCGCTCTTTCATCCTCGGTGCGGGCACGTTGCATCCTTCGTCTAGCCTTGAGGCAGGTTGATTGAAGGACCGCAATCTCGGGACTCAACCAATATACCGGCCGTCTGCCATTTCTCGGCAGGGCTTTTCTCGACATGGTGGCGTCACACGCGCGTGATAGGATAGCTACCAACGCATCCCCGTTTAGACCTTCAGTGTTGGCTTCCAGTCCCAGGGCCACGGTGAAAACTTCGCTGTCGAAGTAATTGGTTCTCCACCCCCGAACCTGACAGGGATCCCCGGACCTCGGATGTTGCACGCCATAGTTAAAGCGAATTGTTAGATGATCACTATGGATGTAACCCTCGTCCACCCTCCAGTCCAAGTCTGGTGCCTGACCAGGACTGACAAACGTTACGTCAATTCATGACTCGACCCCGTTCCTTCTGAACGTGCTAGCGGAACCATCATTGACTAGCACTGCGTGGAGCTTCGCTAGCGCCTCTAGTAACGCTTCACCTCTTCGATTGGTGCAGTGGCTGCCCCACTCTACTGCCCAAGCGTTAAAATCTCTTGCTATGACGACCGACTTACGACCCACTAGGTCAGACGATAGCCCATCTATCATCTGATTGAACTGTTCTAATGGCCACCTTGGTAGGGCAGTTGCACAGTGGTTAAGATTCAACTGTGTGCACGACCTATTCTTATTATTCTCTCCGATGGGACACGAAGACCCACCCATAACGTGGTTACAGGCTTGCTTTTTGCTGGCGTAGATAAGGCACTTTGGTGTTTCAGCTCTAAGCCCCGATAGCACCTGTCCACTGAAGGCGGCTGGAGTTTGCTCACTGGGCATACTGACCAGCCGATCTTCAACTTCCCTAACTCCATTACCTTTTTGGCTTCCGCAACCGGTAACCTAAGGTAGGCTGGGAAAATACACCTCTGTTACTATTTCGTACAGGAAATTGGATGGAAGAGACCGATTGAGCCCAGATTTGCAGGAAATGAAGTTAACATACCCATGAACAATTCGACATAAAATTCTACTATTACCAAATAAACTTTAAATCAGTTTTTTGCTGATTTATTTGGAGTTGGGTTGAGCACTTTGAAATTCATTAATTGCCATGAAAACATACGCATGCAATCAAAGGTGCCTGCGATGCATGATTTCGCGCGCTCTGTAATATAAGTAACTGCACGCGCGCCACAACACAAATCGCAGCTTCCTTCGATTACATGCGCTTGTTTTCAAGGCAATTAATGAACCAAACTCCAAATAAATCAGCTAAAAACTAATTTAAAGTTTATTTAATCTTAGTAGAGTTTTATGTGGAATTGTTCATTGGCATGTTAACTTCATGTCCCGCAAATCTGGGCTCAATCAGGCTTTCCATCCAATTTCCTGTATGAAATAGTAACAGAGGTGTATTTCCCATATTTTTTGGCTGAAACCCCCATATTAACTTCAAATCAATTGCGCCAGCTTAAGCAATAACCGATCAGGCTGAAATTTTCAGAGAATGATTTTCTTACCCAAAGGCAAAATCCTGGGGGGTGCCTCGTAGAATCGGACAACTTTTAGTATCCTGGGCCAGTCTAATACACATACTTCAGCCATGACTCGGGGTATGGTACGATAGCGGTTACCTGCAACGACACTCCTTAGTACAAGCCAATCACTTACTCTTCTGCCGGATCAGGCCACACGCTACCCTACCGAAGTAGGGACACTCCCCGTGCACCTTAGGGTTTTTGGGATGTCATATTGTCAGCTTCAGGGTCTCCAGTAGCCTTGCGAGCAAAGGCGTAGGATTGCCAATCCCGAGATGGCGAGTTCGATTCTCGATCCGGTCTAGTGTTTTCGGGTTGGAAACATACCCGACACTCTAGGCATAGTGTATCCATTGTACTTGTCACACATACAATGGCGGGCATAGAAAAGCTTTCAATTAATAACTGAGGAAATGCGAATAGAATACTAAAGCCCCAAACGCAATTCAGCGGAACAAAAATTTGTCAGAAAATATATGGGCTAACTGTCAAATTTGCTGCATTGCGTAGGGGCCTTAAGTTGAAAAGCAGGCCAAAATCCAGTTAGAATGTAGAGCCATTAAAGAAAGAAAGAAAGAAGATTGTCAGCTTCAGAGTTGAACCGAGCCTGGCAATATGCGATGTGGCCGGATTTACACCGTTACGCACTACTTCAGAGTATCCATATCCCAATCCAGCAGGGGCAGCAGGGACCATGTCCAAGGGCTTGACGACCCCTCCCCAGCTGTCTGCGAATCAGGGAGAACTGCCTAGGGCGTGGTGGGATTTAGCAGTGGGCTCTGCTAAAATCCCTCCCAAAAAACCACAAGTGCCCGTAATCAGACTCTATCAAAGCGACTGTGTGCCGCTTCAAAAGCACAAGCCCAGGGAGTGCTACTGGCACATCAGGGTTGATACCAGTAAGACCCTGATTATGGCATACTGGTTGCGTGTATTGGACTTGTATTTGGATATTGAAATATTGTGAACGCGAGGGCTGGTAGTCTGGTTATTCTATTCTCTTAGTAAGGCCGGGTGACACCGACCTGAAACGGCGAATGGGCTAATGGCCAGGCTGTCTTCCGTCCCCTAAACCCGTGGCGGGCCTTGTAGCACGCGGTACAATCCTGTGGCGCAGCTGGTAGCTGAGTGGGAGTAGGCTCAGATGCTTTTTCCTGACTAGCGCTGATCTGGCTCTGAACACGAAAGTGTCAACCCTCGCATGGCCTCCCTGCATGCCGCAAGGTATGTATAGAAAACCATGGGATCGCGAAGGTGACTACACCAACAGGATTCGACAGCAGCCGCAAGGGGGACCCAATAGGAATGAGTAACCTAACTAAAACAAAATCTACGAAGGAGGGAGGTGAAGCGAATGGCGACAAGGAGAACCCTTTCGCCAGGCGCAGTAGCCTTGATCGGTCACCCCGAAGGTCGCCGGGGGAGGCGATGGCGGAGCACGTGGTGGGTTAGAAGAGTTGCCGGTGGACGTCAAGATGGACGGCCCCACTCTGACCAAAGTCATTAACTCGGTGATGACTAACCACGGGGAGGATGGAGTCCAGACGATGGAAGTGATTACGGACGTTTCGGACGTAATCATGTCCTTCCTGGACAATCGAGTAAACTATAGTAAGGACTTGAAGCAGGCCGTACTGACCCTCTGCGCTCTAGTCGTGGAGGCGAAGTTGGAGTGGAAGTCCTTGCTGGAAGCCAGTAAGGAGGCGGAGCACAAGATCCGTCTTCTTACTGAGGAGAAAGAGTTGGCGGTTAGTCAAGCAGTGAAGGCCTCGAAGGAGGCTGAATCGAAGATTCGGCTCCTCACAGAGGGGAAGCAGCTGGCGGAGAGCCAGACTGCAGAGCTTATTGCAACCAGCGTATTGCAACCAGCGGAGCAACTCCTAAGCTAAGTAGGGTCACGCAGGAGGCGAACCCGAAAGCAGCTAATAAAGCCTCGGCACGGACCGTAGAGAAGGTCCGAGTGGATAAGATCGAGAGGAAAATGGTACCTCCACCTAGGAAGATACCAGAGGATCGCCGGGAGGAAGACCTACCATGGACAGAGGTATCATAAAAAGGCGAAAAGAAGCCGTCAGCAGGTCGCAAGGAGTGCGACCAAGGGTACGGAACCGATCACCGCTAAGAAGGGTAGAGCCCGTGCGAATAAGGACGCGCTCTCCAATGGCAGCGGAAGGACAGAGGCGAAGCGATCATTGTCAAGGCTGACGATAAAAGCTATGCCGAAGTCCTAAAGACTATGAGAGGCACCGAGAAACTCTCTAGTCTAGGAGGGGATGTCAACTGCATCCAAAGAACGCGCAAAGGCGAGATGATTCTCGTCTTGAAGCGGGATGCTACTTGGAAGAGTTCCGAGTATAAAAAGTTGACGGAAGAGGTCCTGGGTGACAGGGTCCAGGTTAGAGCCCTGTGCCCAGTCCTGAACATCCAGTGCAAGGGCATGGATGAAATAACTAAAGCCGGAGACATGGTAGACGCACTGAAGGAACAGTGCAATGTCGAGATCCAGGAATCCGCGATTCGGTTACGCAAAGGCTTTGCGGGAATGCAGGTTGCCTCATTCCAAGTACCTATGGCTGAGGCCAAGAAGGTGCTGGATAAGGTAAAACTGAAGGTGGGTTGGTCGGTGTGCTCGCTGAGCACAAGCCAACCTAATCAGGCCTGTTACAGGTGCCTTGGCCACGGTCATAAGTCCTATGACTGTAAGGGACCTGACCGTAGTAAGCTATGCCGTAGGTGCGGAACCGAAAACCACCAGGCTCGCACCTGCCAGGCTGCACCGAGATGTCTGATCTGTCCTCCGGGGGCAGACAACAGACATCTCACCGGTGCGCAGGCTTGAACCACTGCGAGGCGGCCCAGCTGCTGCTACAACAGTCGGTTATCGAGTGTAAAGCTGATGTTGCCTTGCTGTCCGACCCATACCGCATCCCTGCCGGTAACGGCAGCTGGATTGCGGACAAGTCCGGTATGGTGGGAATCTGGACTTGTGGGCGATAGCCCATCCAGAAGATAATATCTTCTCCCGACGATGAAGGTTTCGTCATAGCAAAGGTAAACGGTGTTTACTTTTGTAGCTGCTACTGTCCTCCTAGATGGAGTATAAAGCAGTACACTAGGGTAGTTGATATTCTTGCGGCGAAACTAACTGGCCTTAAATCAGTAGTTTTAGCAGGTGACTTCAATGCGTGGGCAGTGGACTGGGGTTCCCGGTTTACTAACGCTAGAGGTTATATCCTGCTAGAGTCACTAGCGGTATTGAACGTAGTTCTGCTGAACGAAGGTCAAGTGCCAACGTTTAGAGGACCGAGCGATGATTCATGTATCGACGTCACCTTCTGCAGCGCAGGATGGACTGAAGAACCAGGATGGATGGTCCACGAGGGTCATACTTCTAGCGACCATCAGGAAGTACGTTTTATGGTCGAGTATACCCGGAAAACTACGACGAGAAGCGGTCGTGCAACTGATCCCGGATGGCGCACCTCACAGTTCAATCAAGAGCTGTTGGAGGAGGCGCTGCGCTGGGAGAGTAGGACTACAGGACTGAGCGGTAACGAACTGACAGAGGTACTTACACGTGCCTGTGACGTGGCGATGCCAAGGAAGACCCAGCCCCCAGGAAATCGACAACCAGTGTACTGGTGGTCTGACACGATTGCAGATCTTCGTAGAACCTGTCTTAGAGCTAAAAGAAGGTTGCGACGTGCTAGAACAGACGCTGAGCGACTCGATAGACGTGGGGTATTCCAGACAGCGAGCAGAGCTCTGAACTACGAGATTAAATGTAGCAAGCGAGCCTGCTTCGAACAGCTGTGCAGGATGGCGAATGACACCCCGTGGGGAGATGCATACAGGATAGTGATGTCTAGGATCAATAGCACACCTCCTGAAAGAGATGTTAGCCGGTACAGTGAACGTTCGCTAATTGGGGTTTTTCTAGTTGGGGCACTTTTTAGTTGGGGGTTCGCTAATTGGGGCGAAACCCAATTAAAAAGCAGCTAAACGTCAGAATGTGATGTCAAAAACGAGTTGACGTTGTGTTGCCGTGTTTGGCGGGATCGATATTTTGTGGCGCGTAAAATTTTCCTTTGTTCAATGCAAAAAGTAAACAACATTGACGCTTGTCAAAACGCCCCAATTAGCGAACGGCATTCGCTAGTTGGGGTGAGGTCGTGCCCCAATCAGCGAACGATCACTGTATAGTAGAGGGATTGTTTCCGAAACATGAACCATCGGACTGGCCCGCTACACCGTACGAGTCAGTTGACGTGGTACCGCTAGTGACTAACGAAGAGCTTATCGTAGCCGCAAGAAAACTTAAGCTCAATAAGGCGCCAGGCCCGGATGGTATTCCAAACCTGGCCCTTAAACACGCCATTCTTGCCAATCCAGATATGTTCAGGAGCTGCCTCCAGAGATGCATGGATGAAGGAAACTTCCCAGATCGATGGAAACGGCAGAAATTGGTGCTATTACCGAAGCCAGACAAACAGCCGGGGATCCTTCGGCATACAGACCAATTTGCCTACTTGACACAGCTGGAAAGCTGCTAGAGAGGGTCATTCTGAATAGATTGTCGGCTTATACAGAGTGTGCTGGTGGCTTATCCAGCAACCAGTATGGCTTCCGTAAGGGCCGTTCTACCATCGAAGCAATTCGAGCGGTAACGGATACGGCCAAGATAGCGAGAGGTTTAAACAGAAGAGGTATTAGGTACTGCGCGTTGATTACACTTGATGTAAAAAACGTGTTTAACAATGCAAGCTGGGCAGCAATTGCTGACTCCCTGCACCGATTGAGAGTTCCGGATTACCTGTGCAGGATACTGAAAAGTTATTTTCAGAACAGGGTGCTGTTATACGATGATAAGCTCAATTTTACGAGCCACGTCGATTATGCATGTCAGCGGGCTTCATTGGCAATAAAATCTTTATCACGAATGATGTCCAACAGATCGGCGGTGCATAGTCAAGTGCGTAGGCTGATAGCTGGCGTAGCATTGTCTATCATCCGTTATGGCGTGCCGGCATGGGCCGTAGCACTAAAAGCCGAGTACAATGTAAAGAAATTGATCAGAGTGCACCGGCTGATGTGTCTACGTGTCGCGAGCGCATATCGCACCATATCATATGAGGCGGTGTGCGTTATAGCTGGAATGATGCCGATTGACATACTCCTAGAGGAAGATGTGGAGTGCTACAACGAAAGGGACTCGGTGCAAGTGCGACGTGTCAAGAGAGCAGCTTCGTTGCTTAAATGGCAAAGAGCATGGGACACCGCAGTCAAAGGTCGTTGGACCCACAGACTGATTCCAGATGAGTCCAACTGGGTTGATAGGAAGCATGGTCAAATCAACTACCACCTAACACAGGTGTTGTCTGAACATGGTTGCTTCAGAAAATTCCTACACAGGTTTGGCTTCGCAGATTCTGCGGAGTGTCCTGAATGTGTAGGTGAGGTAGAATCGGCAGAGCATGTGATGTTCGCATGTTCGCGATTCGAGGTAGAACGCAATGCAATGCTGCTTATTAGTGGTATGGATACAACCCCGGACAACCTCGTCGAGAGGATGTGCCGGGAGGAAGCTATATGGAATGCGGTGAACACAGCATCTCAACAGATTATGTCGAAACTGCAGCGGTGGTGGCGTCTTGAACAAAACCAACGAGTGCAGTAAGGGCACCTGTGATGCAGTGAACACCTTGCTCACCCCGACAACCAACATGTCGCGGGTGGGCTGCGGGGACCTCAGTATGTAGATATAGAGGTCATTGCGGTTCACGCGCGGTGGTTGTTGTCGGGGTGCTCGTCTCCAACGTGAGATTATGATACGGACCGCTAGGTTACTATCATAGCTTGCGATCGACGGGTGGTGAGGTAGCCACCCTTGAAGTCGATGTTGAATGTATTGACGTCAAGTGCGTTAGCATAGGCGTGAGCGTTCTCAATAGTCCCCCCCTGATGTATTGCTTAATTGCGGGCCGGGGGTACGGACTGGCGAAAGGGTTTTGGTTTTAGTGGGTCGGGTAAGAGTTACATGACATACCCATCCCCACACTACCTGAGTTACCTCCTCAGGTGTCTGGTTGCAGATCACCGTTTACCCTTGCTCAAGAAAAAGAAATATCCCAATCCCAGCGTAAAGGTACCGTGTGTGTATGTGTGTGTGTTCTTTTTTTCCCGGTGCCGGTTCGGATTGGAAATTGTCTTGACTTCCCTAGGCATAAAAGTATCATCGTGCTAGCCTCATGATATACGAATGCAAAAATGGTAACCTGGCTAAGAAACCTCGCAGTTAAAAACTGTGGAAGTGCTTAATGAACACTAAGCTGCGAGGCGGCTCTGTCCCAGTGTGGGGATGTAATGCCAATAAGAAGAAGAAGAAGAAGTAGGACACCCAGTATAATACTTCGAGTTTCTGATGAACAAGTATAATATGAGAAAAATATATTAAGCTCTTTTAGTGGAATGAATTAAACCGTCTAAGACGAATTAAGTACTGTCCATTTAATTCCACCAGTTAATTTTCTTTATCTTTGCAGATACGTATTTCGACCACAACTGTGTGGTCGTCTTCAGTGTCTTGTACTTGACTCGACTTTCTATAATATGGTACTGCGATGCAGAAGCATAACCAATGCTGTCATCATAACTTGCAATGATTTATACAGTTTTCGGTAAATAATGGTTTTTAATATTATAATGATTTTTCTTACCTTATTTCAACTAAAATGACGAAAAGAAATTACACCCTCATAGTAGTGATCCTAGTTGCTTCTGGACGTAGTCAGTAGCGGCTTGTTTGATTCGTTTCACTGCCTCCCGGGTGCCATGTTTCTCCTCAAATGCCACGTACTTAGTGTACAACGTTTTCATGTTCTTCATCGGCAACCGCTGGGCAATGGCTCGGTCCAGAGTTTGCCGGGCCACATCAATCAGACCATCCTTGACTAAAATATCAACGTACTGCGACCAGATGTCGGTTCGCTTCGGGTACGACGTCAGGATCTGTTCGAACAAAAGGTGGGCTTCATCTCGTTCACCGTTACGATTGTGCAGGAAAGCAAATTTTACGATCAGCGGGATGTCTGTGAGGATAAAAAGGCAATCAAAATTTCACATGTGCGTTGACAATTTTCTACAATCTTCAAAAAAAAACTATTCAAAATAAAACTTACGCTCTTTGTTCTCCAGAGACTTGAGGGCCTTGCTGAGCAAAGGCTTTACTTTGACCGCCTGTCCCATTTTATAGTAGGAACCTGCCACCAGTAGCCACATTTCCGATTCCTTTCGGAACCGTTTTTGTAGAATATCGATTATATCCTGTGCCTCCGGCATCTTTCCGCAATCGATTACGATTTCAATAACTCTTGAGTACACCTTGAACGCGTCATTGTACTGAATGGCTTCCTGTAGTACCTCTTTGAACCGATCAACCGTCTCGTAGCGAAGCTCAAGATTTAGCAAGGCAATCCATATATTGAGGCGTTCGCCTTCCTCTCGGAAGTTGATGGTCTTCAGTGCACGACGGGCTACAGCTCGAGCCTTCTCCACTTCCGCCGATTCCATATGAAACACCATATAGCGGATCCAAAGGAGACTGCTGTTCGGTTGTGCCAGTACCTGACGGTCGAACTGGTCAGGTGTATGGGGATCCACCGAAGCGTCGGCCAACTCATCCTCGATTTGGCGGATACGCTTCTCCTCTTGTTTCATTGCTTCAAAACGCTCTTTCGCATTAAGGCGTTTCTTTGTTTGCGTTTCTGGTTGCTCATCGTCATCGCTGGAATCAGAATCTTGCTTCCTAGTGGAAGGGTTGTTGCCCCAAAACCCGTGCGCGCCTGGAAGCTTTTCGGTACTGGAGATCTTCTTGGCTTTTTTTGTGGGTTCTGCAAGTTCGGTAATAGTTTTTATGGCTTGAGCTGAGGCTTTAGTGTTCTTCTTCTTGAACTTAGTCTGTTGAGCTAATTGATGCAGTTTATCCTTTTTCTCAAGCTGTGTTTGGTTCGTCCTTACGGGGCCCGACTGCATGCTTCTCGAATTATGTAAAGCATTGGCAGTCGGGCGTTCGGATAAAAAATGATTCTTGTTCTTGTTTTTCTTGCCTTGTTTTTTGTGTTTACTCCTTGAATCATCCGCCCCATCCAACTGGCTTATGACAAACTCCTTGCCGGCTTTCATCTTCTTAGCAGCGGTCTTATTTTTCTCTTTCTTCACTTTTAATTTCTTCGCCGGAGATGCAACGGTGTCAGATTTCTTGAGTTTAAGTATGTTTCCAGAAGATAATTTTGTAGCTTTCTTCTTCTTTTTCTTAGACTCCTTTTCGGGTTCCTCATCGACTGGATCAAGTTCTTCTGTATCGCCATCTAATAAAAACAAAAAAAGACCATGGAAAATTTATTGTTAATTTTCGTTTAGGATTTCTTGAGTAAAATTATTATTTTTTATTGAGTATAAAATTATTATTTTGCCCTTTGCATAAAAGTATCATATTGCTAGCCTCCTCAAGCAATAAGGATGCAGAAATTGATACTTGGTTTAAAAACCTCGCAGTTCATAACTGTGGAAATGCTGACTAATGGCCCGTTTACATATTCGCTAGTTCTAGCGGACAATGCACTATCCGACAATACTAGCGCGAAATTAGCCAAGACAATTCCTGTTTACATTATGCTAATATCGCGCTAGTATTGTCGGATAGTGCATTGTCCGCTAGAACTAGCGAATATGTAAACGGGCCATAATGGCCCGTTTACATATGAGCTAGTTCTAGCGGACAATGCACTGTCCGACAATACTAGCACGATATTAGCATCATGTAAACAGGAATTGTCCTCGCTAATAAGCGTTTACATTATGCTAATTTCGTGCTAGTACTGTCGGATAGTGAATTATCCGCTAGAACTAGCTCATATGTAAACGGGCTATAAATGAGTGATATGCAAATACTTTCCCAGACGATTTATGGACCGTTTACATATTCGCTAGTCCTAGCGGACAATGCACTGTCCGACAATACTAGCACGATATTAGCATAATGTAAACAGGAATTGTCCTCGCTAATAAGCGTTTACATTATGCTAATTTCGTGCTGGTATTGTCGGATAGTGCATTGTTCGCTAGAACTAGCTCACATATGTAAACTATGTAAACGGGCCATTAAGAACTCATGTATGCAATTGTGTTGCTTGTTAGCAACTTCCCATATTACGGTGAGTAGCATTCACATTGAAAACGTTTTCGTTGTTATAGCTCTATTGGTATAATGGAACGTACACACGGTCAAGCAGTTTGACCAACATTGACTCCACCTCTCGTTTATTCAAACATCCATCAAGTTTTATCGACAGCGACACGAACAATCAATTTATTCGACCAACAATATCACACACGAACGACCGAAGCGCCAACTTGAGCACCAACCATCAACAAATATATGGGGGTTTGTGCAACTTCACTACAAATGCTCAAACATGTTCGGCGAACCTTGACTCCACCCCGATAACTCAAACCAAAATCAAAACGGTTTAATATTTGCCAACCGAGCCGCCAACTGTCAAATTGTTGTTCGAACAACTTCACACACGTTCAAACAAAGCAGCAACCGAAGCGTTTTCTTGGGGGTGGAGTCAATGTTCGTCGAACTGCTTGACTGGTGTGTACGTTGCATATGAGCTATAGGCAAATTTATTTGAAACTCAGCGATCGCTTCGACATCTAGTAGTGAGATGGAAAACTATGAAAAACGTGATGAGGAAAAAATAATCCAACGGAAACATACTGAAGACGAACATTTACCGATTTTCTGATCAAAATACACTTTTCCGGAGATTAGAAACTATGGAAATTGATGATAAATTATTTTTTCTTTGCAATCCACATGAATCCGGTTAGTTGTTACATACAATTTTCGAGAAAAATGAGCAAAAATGTCGATCCGGACCAAAGGTTATGAACTCCCGGATTTGTTAATTTCGATCAAAATCACACATGATTGGTCAGAGTAGAAAGAACAGCGATGAAAAAAACCATAGCCAATGGAAAATGAAGGTGTGTTGAATAAATATTGAGATAATTTTGATGATCAAAAATTCAAACTAGAATGTAAACAAGCCGGTTTCACTCAATCTAACGCAGCGCACTCTGGGATAGATTCTTATTAAATTTGCCTATTGATTTCTGTAATGCAGCTTCAAAGGTACTCACCTGTTCTTATAGCAACTGACAAAGCGCTGTCATTGATGCTAACAGCTAGTGTACGAGAACAAGCCATTTAGAAGCAATATTTCTGTAGAGTCTACAATATTTATATACATTCTACACGAGTTTTCAATAGCAATATTTCTGTAGACCAATGATGTTATCGATTATTTAGTAATTCACGTTCGATCATTTAGTAGTTTGTCAACTCATTCCAGAAGCTGAATTTGAAAATGTGTTGTATGGTGGACTTCTAGTGTGAAGGTTTTTCTACAACTCTACCTTATGATTCGTTGTTTGAATTCCACTAGTAACGGAGTTATAACTATATTTTCAGTAGCCTAAACTAAATGATAACAAAATTCCAGTCATTTAGTTTAAGTTACTGCAACTAGCGCTATAACGCCTATACTGCCTGTAATCGCATAATTGTCCCATATGAATTTTCATCATTTTTTAGTTTTGATGATCAATGGTTATATTTTGGTTTATATTTGTATGCTTTAAAATAAAACTGTGTAATTTGTTCTAAAAATTTCGAAAAAAATACCAAGTCGATTTGTCCCATCTTGAAAGTAACCGCATTTGAGTCCCATTGTGAAAGTAACCGTATATGTCCCATAAACACGAATTTTAACTGACGCTGGTTCAGGAAGATTTTCTTTTCTTGTTTTCATTATGACAAATATTCTTAAAACTGTTATCTCGGCCAGGGGATTATGTTTAAGGCCCGATCATACCAAATTGAAATTGAATGGAGTAGAAAACTCATTGGATATTATTTCTCAAAAGATTACTAAACACTTGATCTACCAGAATTTTATGCAAGCACGTTGCAACAATGTCACATTATGTTTTGTGGATATGCTAATTTAGCATTATGGTGTATCTTTTTTATTCATTCAGATTACTGATCTCCAATTCCTAATTTTTACTCGGTTGCGTGACCAACATATGCCCATCATTTTGAACGTATGTCAATTTTTTTTTTCGAGAGTTGACCAGTTGTAGTCCTAATAGACTGGTATCTCGGCTGGGCTCTCCATGTGATACACAATACTAGCAGACGACTCAAGCTATGTTGCTCACTAGGTCACTGCGGCCTGGGTTTGTATTGTGATCATACCGATACATTATTCTTTCTATCTACAGTCTGTCAATTATAAACCGAACAAATAATGGAAGCTCAACATGTACATACATGTTTTCTGAATAAGTAGTTAACATGTAAATTTAATTATTAGTTACTTGGAGCCGACATTCAATACCTAATAGTAGTCTATGTTGACAACGGGTGGTACTGTTGCCATTTCCAAGTAACAATTTCGAATAAAGATGTAATGATATCATTCTGGTAGGGTAGTTTCAAAATAGATTAATTTAAGTACTATTGTAATAAATGGACACATTGAAGAGCTTCCCTTATTTAAACACGGTTGAGTATCGGATGTTTGTCAATACGTCGTCGAGTTAATTGTATCCTATGATTATTATACAAAATTTCTGTCCAGTTGTTCCGTAATTGCTTTTTTTTGGTCAAGTTCTATTCCCTTTTCTAATATTCAAACCTTTATTATTTATTAAAATAATGAGGTCTAAAATTCAGTTATTCAGATTCAGGGTATACAATATTCAATATAATAGTGGATGAACGCATCATATGGTCTATCCTCATTTCCGTAAGTGGTCAAGTTATTAGTCTTGTAGCAATAATAGTGGTACTAGTTATTCTCTATCTTGTGAGTGCAATGGTCTCAATTAACTATTCTAAACAGAACTCTGTCTCTTGCCTTTCTGTCCACCGATGGTCATGTATTTATTTTCGTTTTTTATTATTTATTTGATATCATTAAATTTCAGTCATTTATTTTACTATCGGTCATTTATTTTATTATAAGGTAAAGGTCAGCGAATTTGTCTTAATACGAGAAACACTAAGTCATGTCCCCTATATATCCGCTAATTTTTCTAACTAACCTAATAGAAGGAAGAGAGAAACAGTTTTTTGCGATGATCCATGCAGCTAGAGACTAAAGACTAAAATAAAAAGATTATCGAGAAGATATAATAGATACATTCACTATCTCCAATGCCAAATTAGTAAATCTACAAATTCTACTTTTCACTATTAAAATTCTACTTCAGCTATACGGGTACAAAATGAATTATTGTTAGCTACTACTACAAGTATAAATAGATGTATGCTATTTGGATAAGCGTTTGTTTCAGGGTCTTGTTAGTATTAGAGTTATGTTAGTTAGACCCCTACTGAGCCCTGCCGGCACCTCCAAATTTACCAATAGGCAGTTGTTGTTAGATCGTGCGACACTAACCATTAGTTAACTTGGAGGCATGGTACCTCAAGTGTTTGGTATAACTGTTGACCTTATTTAAGTAAGATGTGATAAAAGTTTCTCTACGGAGCTTATTTTCAAACCATTACCATTAAAATAACGATATTCTTGTGAAGGAGATATAAAAAATGGAAAAATATCTTAATTTTTTAATTTAGTGTTGAACTTAACCTTTGTTTGAAAAAAGCACTCTATTAAACAACAAAAATAAAAATAAAATAAAAATCTTTTTAAGACACTTGAAATATCAACGTCAAGCCCCTTATCCATGGACAGGGCATTTTGAACGTATGTCAATTTGCCACCAAAACCATTTGCAACATGTTTTAAATATATCATAAAAAAAAAGAAAAATAACACTGTTTTTAAAATTCGGTAAACATTTAGGATGAATAGGAGATTGTCATTTGAATGTCCAGAGGATGTTTGGTTTGCTCTGTCGAATCACATGTTTCACAACTTTCGTGTTCTCATTTCACGATAAAAATGAACATTTTTATAATCTGGCTATAAAACTAGTCTAGAACTCTTAGGGTAAAATCAGCAGTGATTCAAATCGTTCCGGGCTGTCAGTTTGAATATGAATCTGAAACATTCATTTTCCCAGCAGCTGTTCTAGATTCATTTTTTATACCAGTCAAATGTCAAAAAAATAAAACTGGTATAACGCTCCGTTCTATTTTCTGCAGATTTGAACCACGATTGAATCACGAGATTCATTAATTTTCCTATTGTTTTGGTGTATGAATGCGTAATTTTATCTACGGATCAATCCACTTTGCAATTACGGCGCCTTTCTTGGCGCCAATATGATGATTTCATTTAATTGAAAATTTGAAAAACATGAATAGAACACTGCTGGGGAAGCCAGCTAGTTTGTTTTATTTGGCTCCAGATTCAAACTAGAATAGTGGTCGAAAATTTGGAATAAAACTGAATCACTTCTGATTTCACTCTTAGTACAGGAAAGTACAATAACAATTACAATTGTTTTGATGCATGTACACGACGGTAATGCGAAATGCACGATTTGTAATACTTGATGTAACTTCCTACAGAATTCAACGTAGTGGGACAGGATATGCGATTACTATCCAACAGGGAAAGTAGCCGCATATCCTGTCCCATGGATTATTTTCGTAACAATAAGCAAAAATCAGTTTAATAATACAAGGCATAGTAAACAATACATATTTGTACACCACACTGGCGTGAAAAATGTTTGAAAAGCATTTCGCCCTCGAAAAATATAGGCAAAAGTTTTTGGTCGTATTTTCGCCGTCTTGCATCCGATTTCGGGTATTGTTAGCTCGATACAAAGAATTTGAGTAGATCTTACACCGTAGGTATTTTAAACTAACAATTTTTATTTTTTATGTACTAAAATATTACATTAAGATACTCATTTGTCTTATTATTATGTTGTAAAAATATGTTGATTTTTCTCTAAATTGAGCCCACAAAATTTCGAAATGAAAAGTGAAATGGAACCCAATTTTAATCATCTTTGAGGGGCATTGATGATTTTCGGCGGAAAAATTTTGTTTTATTTTTAAAAATCAAAATGTTTACTCAAGTGCATTGTATGCATAGGCCAAAAGTTTTTTTTTATTATTATCATTGTTTTCTTTATTAAGGAGACGGCTGACGGCCAAAAGTTTGGGTTCATTCTGCTGATATGCGATTCAATTCATTTTTAGCCGAATATTGTCTGAAGTACAGTTTTTGATGTTTTGTTTGGAAACTCACTTTCTTCAATGTATATTTTGCCTGAAAAAAATATTTGGATAAACATTTTGATTTTTAAAAATGAAACAAAATGTTTCCGTCGAAAAATAATCAATTCCCCTCAAAGATGATTAAAATTGGGTTTCATTTCACTTTCCATTTCGAAATAAAATTCTGTGGGCTCAATTTTGAGAAAAATCAACATAGTTTTACCACATAAATATAAGAAAAATGAGTATCTTAATGTAAAAAAGGGTCACAGTGTGGCTAGCGTCACAAAAAGTGAAGAAATGTTAAAGTATAATAAGAAAACAAAAACCATTCGATTTTGGCAACATAAACTGCCGTGAATCGCATACCTGTCCCATATTTGCTGAGTTTCCTATTCATATGGGACAAATATGCGATTCACGGCAGTAAATGTTCCGAACGTGATGCCAAAATCGAATGGGGTTTGTATGTTGTTTTACAGTTTTGACATTGTATAGGAAACATACAATCTTTACAATATGGTTGACACCTTATTTAAAGCATGTGCTGTTCTTTCGAGTTTTACTGCATGTTGCTTTGATATTGCATATGACAAGCATTTTCCAAAAATGTTGATGCCTTCTTTGAAGCATGATCAGTTGTAACAAGTTATACTGTTTTCATATGTCGACATTGCTAAAACATATCTGATTCATTGTTTTTTTATATCTTTCTTTTTATAATTTCCTGGTTTTATTATATTGCAAAAGTGATTTGCAATATTTTAACGTTAGTTTGTATTTCGCTTTTTGACCACATGCACATGGCTTTATTTTGCACCTACAAAAAGAATTTCATATAACAATATATTTCAATCGTTTACGCCTATATGTACCTATTATGCCAAACGACCATTAGGCCAATCGACCATTAGGCCAAACGACCATTAGGCCAAATGACTTTAGGCCAAACGACTTTATGCCAAACGGCATTAGGCCAAACGTGGCACAATCATGTTTGAATAATAGTTGAAATAATACTGAAAGTAAAATATTTAGGCTTTTGTGCTATAAGCAGGATATAGGACTCTTTCTAAAGTTTATACAGCACGAAACTGAAAATGGGCGTTATGGGCAGGGTGGCCAACGAACCGAGAAAACCGGGAAAAGCGGGAAAAAGGGTGCACCGAAATAAAAACCTCACTGCGGGCTTAAAACGAACACGCTAACTTTCACCTACTCAGTGACTGAGTAAAATTGTATTACTCTCTCTTTCTATCCCACGGAAGTTTTACTCAATTTCCGTCAAAAGCAGGATAACTCAAAACTATGAATTGTTGAGTACGGCCCTGCCGTACAGGCGCACCTTCTCATCCAATATGCACCATTTGCTCACACCAACGTACGTAGGTATATTTCGTACCTCACGCCCGAGATCGTTGGATAGATGTCACAGGTTGGGGAGGTATTGTATAATTAAAAACATATCACTCGTCATTCGTCAATAGAAACGTCTCGTGGCATTTAATGTTAGCTCGAACTAAAAAGTGAAATCTACTTAATCTATATTCTACATCTTCGGTTGACTTACATAGCTCAAGTTAAAGGTAATAATAGTCTATTATGAATTAGTGCTAAATTGAAATTATTGAAAACTTTCTTCTCTTAAATAGTAAAAGTATACAGCTGAATTATCTCTAACCTTAAACCTACGCTACACTAGACCTACATGCAAAGGTAATTAAAAATAGTTGAATAATATGTACAAGTACTCCACGATGTTGTTTAGTACAGATATTATAGTTACAGATATTAATGCATCTGATCAGTAGGAATTCCGTAACCGCCTAGCCTATTCGACACACTGTGACTGTACCTATTCCGTGAACCCTGCATGGTGGAACTAAACGTAAGTGATAATTGGCCAAAATAACTTAATGAACTAAAACTAATTGTAAAAGTAACTATCTTGGACCTAACTATACGTATATTGTAAAATGTTACAGGAATATAATAATACTCTGATCAATGAACGTAATACCCATTCATTCGGTTGTTCTCTTTGGTGTTATTATATCGGAAATCATCTCGTGCAATTAGTTGGCAAGGCCAACAATGAATAATCCTGCTTTTGACGTAAATTGAGTAAAATTTTCGTGGGAAGAAATGAGACGGGAATACAATTTTCACTGAGTAGGTGATAGTTAGAGTGAAGCATTCGTTCGTCTTTGAACGAATTTTCCAAGGCCTGAGGTGTTTTATTTGTCATATTAAAAAGCATAACTATTCTCATGATCTCATTTTTTTTAATTTTAAGCACTGTTACTTTTAAGTTTAGTTTGAGTTGAATTCGATAAATGGAACGTGGTATAGATAATGGCAAACTTATGGGAAACACGCTTGAAGATGAATCATTTATATGGGTTGTGTCATTTCAGGTCTTTCATGCGTTTCTCTCGAAATATTTAACTTAAATCAAACGGTGCACAGGTTGAAGAATTGATCACGCGACGCCTCTGATCAAGTTGAATCCAGTGGCTGTATAAAACTTATTAAACGGATTCAAAAAATCTGAATAAGCGCCATTGGAGCGAATTATATTACTGAATGGTTCAGTAGAGATTGAGAATAAATTGTGTAACATGCTGTAAAGTATAGATACCGTCTACGGGGGTTTCATTGGGCCAAAATGTGGTATGTTCGAAGTAAATGTTACAAAGCTCTAAAATTTAACATTGGATTCAAGTTTTAATTAGTTTGGTACAAGCTTGAATAATAAATTTACCACTGTGTGGGGAAAAAATAATGAATGAAGGAAATACTTCAAAGTTATATGTTGTTCAAAATTGGCCCATTCTCACCCCTCACAGGGGGTGACATTGGGCCAAGTAAAATAAAGTTCAACAGTGACGATGCCTCGATTCAATGGTTCATTAAAAATAATTGCCTACATTACGGCTCTTACCAACTATGTAAGGCAAATCAACCAAAGGCTTGGCCCAATCTCACCCCTTTCCAGCGTGCATTGCTTGTTGCTACGAAAAACCAGAACCGCTATACAAAATATCCATAAAATTCTATAAAACAACAACAGATTATCGTAACATGATAACCAGGAGTTTGATTAGGATAGTGACTCCCCGGACGAAGTGTTTTTGCATCTTGATCAGTACTGGAAAAGGTTGTGATCGGCATAAGACAGAGAGCAAAGCGCCAAATGAAAGGATCGTGGGTTCTTTGATCAATTACGCATGAAAGACAGTCATGAAAGGATGTTGTGCTTTATTTTAAAATTAAAATTTCTAAGTTATTTTATTAGATATATGCGAAGAATTAGTGACTAGTCAATATATTAATCATTCTCCTTTAATTCACCGAGTTGAAAGTGGTAATAAACACAAAAATAAAGCAGATATTGCACACTTTCATGTCCTGTCACGGAAAAAATATTTTTTTTAGATTTTTGTAGCATGTCATTTATTCTTCGCGTTTCTATTATAGATATTGAAAGGGGCAGACCTATGTAGTAAACATTGTGTGACATCTCTAATTGGAAATGAGAAATTACAGTACTGATCTTGATAGTAGAAAATGATTTCTAAAATAACTCAAAGTGATTTGCGGGAAATGAGAAAATGATTTACATATCTCTGTTGAATAAAAAACAACTACCTATTCGATCAAGGCGAGTTCCTGCGAAAATTCTGAATATACGCCTTGACCTTTCCTTGATCGAATGGCCAAAAAAAATCCATCAAGAAACGACTGAGACATTAACGTTCTAAGGGTCGATTCTTCACCTCCGCTTAGTGCTTAAACCCGGTTTAAACGTATGGGTAAGCACCGCTTAAGAAATAATACTGAAAGTAAAATATTTAGGCTTATGTGCTATAAGCAGGATATAGGACTCTTTTTAACGTTCATACAGCACGAAACTGAAAATGGGCGTTATGGGCAGGGTGGCCAACGAACCGAGAAAACCGGGAAAAGCGGGAAAAAGGGTGCACCGCTTAAGAGTTAAGCGGAGGTGAAGAAATTGGCCCTTAGTCTATCATATTTTCTTAACGCTATTCGATTTTTGCAAACGAAAAGTGTACCCCGGTTTAAAAACACATATAGGGGTGATCGGGGCGATATGTTTCAATCGCAGTAATGCGCTGTTGTAATTTTTCCGTAATGAATCTTACATATATGATAATATTCTTGTATTTGACTACTGAAATTTGAAATCGTTCGCATTTTAAGGCCTGATATCTTGCTCTGTGCAGGTATGCCCATATTGCCCCATAGATACTGGTTTTGGAAAAAAAAAAAGTTTTATGATAAATTCAGATTTGTACCAATACAAACATGTGTGTACAATATTCAATTTTAATATATCTTTTGATTGTGGTGTATTTTTGACCTGTATTTTAATCAGTTTTGTGTCAAAACCTTATTCATAAACTCCAAATCTTATAATAATTTTGCCTATACAGCAGAAATTTACATTTTCAAGTGTATTTCCATGTTTGAATTGAATTTTAATGCGGTTTTCACGTTGATGCATATGTGGAGCATCCTCTTAAAGATCATATAACTTTTACATAATAAAACTTGTCAATAAGCTCAAAATGAGGGTGGCTCATATTGCCCCGTATGTTCATATTGCCCTACTGCCCCTATAGTCCAACGTCAAAAAAATCGACTCACGATCGCAATGAAAACGTAAAATACTAGGTAGATTATTATTATTATTATCTTTATTTGGGGATTATCAGCCGGAGACTGGTTCATCTCCGTAAAACACTATAGAGCTATTAATAGTAAGCATCTTTTACATCTTTTGACATTTTAATCTTTAAGCACTGAAAACAGTATGAACTCTTACAATGCCAGTCGTAATACATTTCATATATCAAAAAATATAATTAGTTTAAAACAAAACGTTTTTTTCTGAAAGTTTAAATTCCTACGAATTTTAAAATTGTTCGGCATTGTTCAATGACACAAATACCTAATACTATTTTACTTCTATCAAACAATCTTGAAATAATGTCCATGAAATTCGGCAAACGACGCAATCACTTTTAGAAGCAGAAATTTGTAATTGACTTATGGCACTTTAAATTTGAATGTACTGAACTGTTTTACGTAATATACGTCGTGAGATCGTATCTTGTACATAATCCTTCTCATTTTTTATCAGAGGTAACATGTTACAAATATTCGTAGAAGGGCAACGCGTACATCTAAAATTAACTCACATCATTTACTTCGAGACATTACCTATTAGTCTTGATTTGGTGATTTATCTAATCCCTGAAAGTTACCCCAATGGTATTCACAAAGCATAATCTAAACTACATCAGATGAGCATGCTGTTACTTACCTTTATCAATTCCAGAATCGCTTTGAATTTCGGCATTTCCATCATCCGAATTATCATTATCATCATCCATCCATTCCTCTGGGTCCTCTAGAATCGGTTCTTCGTAGTCGTCTGGCAACCAACACATTTTATCCGATTTATCCTTTCTCTCGGGCGGGGTCCATATGAAATCTTTAAATCTATCGTATGTCTGTTCGGTCAACCCCAGCAACAATCCATCACTAATCCGCTGTAAAAGCACGTTAACCTTATTCGCCACCGCCGGTGCTGTTCTAAGTTCATTATAGTGGCACCTCACCGGCACAATGACCAGTGGACAATCCACTTTCGACAGGCAACCCACGGCAACATATTCATTCTGGAACAATGTAACAAATTTCCGTGCGACTTGCGGCTGCAGCAACTCCTTGGATGTCTGGTTCTGATCTTTATCTGTGAGATGTTTCAAATACTTCTTCACGACGCATAAATAAACCAGCTGCTTTTCAACATCGACCCACAAAACTCGAGCCTCGAGCAGATCTCCAGGCGAGTAGCTATCGGCGTCCCGCTTCGGGTCCTTAGTTGCTATCCCTTTGGCTTCTAATGTGTCTTCTCCGTCACCTAGACGAACAACCATCTGGTCGCTTTCATCGATGAAACTCTCCACCACGCAGGTCACGCTCTGTCCGATGGTGTACTGAGCAAAAGCTTTATCGCGAGATTTGAATCTGGAACGAGAAATATTTAGGCGATTACAGAGTTGTTACATAATTATAGCGAGGCTTTGTGGTTGACTGGCTGCACCAGAAAAAAAGAAGAGTGACTGCCACTGCCATACGAATGCAAAATGTTAGCTAAGTTTAGAAACCTCGAGCAATGATAAATGAGAAGGGAAAAGTAAAAAGTAAGAAGTAAGGAATTCGAAGTATGAGAGTTTGGGAAAGGGACAGTGGCGTAGCCAGAAAATTGGTCTGGGGGGAATTTTCTGAACATTTTTTTTTTCGAAGAAAAAAATTCTTCTGAAAATTTTGTCTTTGGGCGTTTTATGTCCAAAACCACCCCCGTGGCTACGCCACTGGAAAGGGAAGAAAAACGGAAGAAAAACCCAGAATAATTCACCTAGCGGTGATGATCCCTTTCTCGTGCATTATTAAATTGTAACAAGAAAAGCACATAAGATAGGTCAAACTTGCACTTTAAGGAGATAGATTCAGTTATTTTCATCAATTCACATTTATTTGCGTTCATTTGAATGCATTGCAGCAGCTTTTGAAAAAAAATTCCGATTTTTTTCCATGTGGGAAGAAAAACAATGTTTTTTTAATAACTCCGAAACGCAATGGCCGATTCGGCCAATTTTCTATAGCGAAAAATTAGAAAGGATTCCTCGTCGAATGCAACCTGTTGCGAGCAAATCGGATAAGTACACAAAAGCGTGTCTCACACTTTTTGTACACACACACATGCATACATACATACTACATACACACATACAGACATCACCTCAATTCGTCGTGCTGAGTCGATTGGTATATAACATTATGGGTCTCTGAGCCTTCTATCAAAAGTTCGGTTTTGGAGTGATCCTACAGCCTTTACATATACTTAGTATACGCGAAAGGCAAAAAGGATGAAACATGCAGACAGAAGGAAACATGAAAAACCCTGATTAAAAAATGCAGAAAAATATGAGTGAGTGTTTTTTAGCGTGTTTGCGCATAAAAAATAGTGTTTTGGCTATAACTTCTGATCCCATAGTCCAATCTGGACAATTTTCAATAGCAAACAATGGGACAGGATTCTCAATCGAATGGAATTAGTAATTCGGCCAATGCTAAGTTCCAAAAAATGTGTCGACAAAATTTTGTACACATACACACACACATATATACATACACACAAACAGACATCACCTCAATTCGTCGAGCTGAGTCGATTGGTATATAACATTATGGGTATCCGAGCCTTCTATCAAAAAGTTTAGTTTTGGAGTAATTATATAGCCTTTACGTATACTTAGTATACGAGAAAGGCAAAAAGGAAGAAGGAAGGAGAAAAAATAGGAAGAAGAATGAAGGAAGAAGAAAAAAAGAAGGGAGAAGAAGTAAAATGGAAAACTCAAGTAGGAAGAAGGAAGATGATGATGATGATGATGGTCCCGCCACATACCCCTACAAAGGTTTGAGCTAGACGAGTTATCTTTTAGATAATTAATTAAGATCAATTTAATCAGATTTGCCAATAAAAAAAAACGATCCGATTATTTTACAGATATAAATTCTAATACTGTCCATCGCTATACAGCAAAAAACTAAATTAAAAAAAAATGAACTGCAGTTTTGATTCATCACTTAGCAAACACCGGTAGTGATACCTCGAGGTCTACAAAAATGCAAAACTTGTGATACCTCTCGCACAGATTTCAAAAGCTTCGCCAGGAACCGCTTTACGTCTTATCAACAAAACCGCGTTCTACATCTCGGAAGTATCTTTCAGCATTTATTTTGATTTTCGACAACAACACGCCTAAACTTGTGATACCTCTCCGTCGATATCAAAAGTTCGTCTTCTATCGCGTACAAAGACAATCTACCAGGTAGCCAAGGCCAATCATCTAGTTCCACTCATTACTAGTCATTCAAAATTCACTTCCATCCATCACGCAAACAGCTCAAAAATGTCAATGATTGGAAAAAGTTATAAACAACTTATATCTGTATTGCGCGCGAGGCTCAAACTTTTGTAGACTACACATTTAAAATTATGTCAACAATATAAAATCCATCATCATCATCGAGGCGATCGTTGTAGTCAATTAATGCCTCAATAAATAAGAAATAATTCAGATTACACCTAAACATCCGTTGGTCACAACTTCGTCAAGATTTAAAGTTAGTCAATTATAAAAACTTGTCGAGTAGCCGTTCAAAAAGCAGCTTTGATGTGTGAAATACATTGTCTCTTAAACTGTGTTAGTGTTGCTGCACGTTTTATCTGTGTAGGCATCGAATTGAATACATTTATACCCTTGAAAAACAATGAATTTTGTGAAGCACCATGTAAAAAGAAAGGCGTTCTTACTTCATCCGCGTGTCTTGTATTATACCTATGTATGTCACTTCCTCTTTCAATTCGATCACACAAATATCGAGGCAGCAAACCATTAATTACTTTAAAAATGAACACCATAGTTAAATATACAATTCTTTGCTTCACTGACAGCCACTGCAAGGCGTCCAACAAAAATGTTGAGGAAGTGAACCTATTGCATCTCAAAATCAAACGCATTATTTTATTTTGCAAACGCTGTAATCTCGATATTTGTGTTTCACTAGCCAGAAAAAGGATGGAAGGGCAAAAGTCGAGATGAGGGGAGATGATTGATTTATACAAATATATTTTACTAGCAATCGTTAAATCTTTTTCAATCGGCATAATATTCCGTACTTCTTGCCAATTTTCTTGATGACATTGTCAATATGGGTACCAAATTTTAACTTGTCATCAATAATCACGACAAGATATTTAATTTCCAGCACGCGATCAATCGTATCATCATCCATTACAACAGAGACGTCTGCATTTAATCGATTCCGTGAAATTACCATGAACTTGGTTTTACTAATATTTAATTTCAACTGTTTGTATTTCAACCATCTACTTAGAGAACGTAAATCTTCATTCAAGTGTCGGACGGCGTCATCTAAATTCTTAGCTGCAATGAATATAACGGTATCATCAGCAAAAAGATTTATGTCACAAAATCGTAAAACTCGCCGCATGTCATTGATGTACATAATAAATAAAATGGGCCCTAATACACTTCCCTGTGGCACGCCGAGAGTGTTCTCCACGGGACTCGAAACAAAATCATTAAAGGCAGTCCGTTGAGTTCTGTCAGCCAAATAGCTTTCAAACCATTTGTATGCAGAACCCGAAATTCCAAAGCGCTTGATTGTTTTCAACAACAAGGGCCGAGAAATTGTCTCAAAAGCGCGTTTTAGATCCAAAAACACAGCAACAATCGTATCTTTACGCTCCATTTGTTCTTTCCATTTTGCCAATACCAAATTCAATGCGGTTTCACAAGAATGACCTTCTCGATATCCCGATTGTTCCGGTATCAGCAAGCTATTGGTATTCAAATAAGTTAATAGCTGGCCTTTAACAACTAGTTCTAAAATTTTCTCTAATGTGTGCAACATGTTGATGGGACGAAACTCTTCGGAAGAACGAAGAAAGAAAAACAAAGACTGAAGGGCTTTTCTAATTGGGTCCTAAAGCCCTACCTCGTTTATGGTTGCAAACGATAGTGCATCGGTCAAGAATACTTGAACCGATGTTATAAAAAATCTAGTAAAAGTCTAAATCAGTAAAAATAATATTTTTATGTTTAATACATTTTGAGGCAAATATTAGCCTGTGCAACATTTCAGAACGAATTAACCATCAGCCCAAAACGTCAGGCCCATATATATTAACTGTCAAAGGTTGAGTCAAGTGCCCTGCGGTGTTTTGCTAGTGCGTTTGAATCCTTACGTCAAACAAGACCAAAAATGTCGAGGAAGCATTTTTCATCTATTTTCAAATTTCAAATTAAACAAATGTTCCTTTCAATTTTTGAGTCAAAAGAAAAACTGACGCGTTCAGGATGATTAACTTCATCGTTCCCTGAAATAAAATCGAATATCGATTCTTCATTCTAGGACCCAATTGCGGACATTTTGTATGGTCGCAATTACTGTAGTTCTGTTCTGGAGCAGATAAATTTTAACTTTCGTCCGATAACGCTACAAGACAAACCAATGTTGAGTTGAGAATGCCTTTCCATTGAATCAAGTACAGTATACATGGCGCCATTTATGAACTGTAGAGATTGTTTTCTAGAGTTTCGGCGTTTTTCGATAATAACATTCCTCGGCGAATTCGTACTAGCTAAGCGGATGGACTAATCATCAACACGTCAAAAACGAAGTACATAATAGGACAAAGCTCGAGATAGGCCAACATTAGCCGCCCACCACACGTTTGTATTGCTGGGGACGAAATCGATGTGATTGTAGAATTCTTGTACGTGGGCTCACTGATGGTGACCACCGATAACGATATCGCCAACTTACTACATATGGCCCCTTGAAACGATATAGTCGAGAAAATGTTTTATTTTTATTTGACTTCATTAATTAATAAAGTTTTATGATCACGGTTTATCACATTTCGCCAGTTTGAACAGAAAGCTTTCGTCGTTAGGCTTGTAGTATCCTACGTGTCTCCAAAGAAAAACCCGATTGAAATCATGTCTTTGAAAATGTTTCTCCTCCGCATCGGCAAACAGGTACTCGCCAGTGAAAGCATTCCGTATGCGATACACATCTTTGTCACCAGACGTTTCCGGAATGAACTGCCAATAGCCATCTTTGGGTGGTCGATCCTTATCACCCTTAATCAGGGTTAGCACATACCGACGGTAGGTGTTCCGTGCATTGGCATCGGTCCCTCCGTGCAGCCACTCTTTCACGTAGTTGTTCTTCAGACTGTAAGTAAGACTTTCCTTGAGTACTACGGTCCATTTGCCGGTTCCCCATAATTTGCGTTTGTCGGTTGCAAAAACGTATCTCTCCTGATTCGGCATAAAAGCGTAGTGTTCGTCCGCCGACACGTAGCCATTAGTTTTCAAACTCAAGATGGTCATACAGGGAAGCCAGTCTTTTTTTATTTCAACACGATTGTTGCAGGCACATTGGCACATGGGTGGTGATATCGGATCTGCCCCATTTGAAACATTGAAAAACGAAGCACATAGCACAACAATCAGCACCAGCAGAAGATCCATTTTTACTAGCTAACGACAAATGAAATCTAGGCCTTTTCATAATAATCCGTCCACTAATGCACCATAAATTTGATTTGATTTAGAACGAATCAATCGTAGCGATGTTTGATATGGAGCAAATTTTGAGAATGTAATCGGCGTGAAGCCAATTTCGTAGATTAGAAAAACCATACTTTTGAATAATTCCATAGCCTAATAGATTACAAATGAAAATTCGCATTTTCGATCCTATTCAAAAGTATCTATATAGATTTGTTTGAGTTGTACACACTGGCGGACTTAAGCTGGGGCACGATGGGGCGCGTAACCCACCAAATCAATAATTTTCCCAGAAATTGATTTTTCATTTGTATTTTTTGTTTGTTTTACCCTGGAACCACCCATTGAGTTGAACTTTTGTGGTATACCCCTGATTACTATTAACTATTCGCATCTTGTAGGTTGGTCACCATTTATCAAGTAAACAACCTAAGACGCGTCTTTTCCCAGTCCGGCAAAATTGAATTTAGAAGTTTTCAAAGGAATTTCTAAAAGATTTTTCGAAGAAATTCTCAAATGAATTCGTAAAAAAATGCTCAAAGGAATCCCTAGAGAAATTCCCGATAAAATTTCTGAAAGAATTAAAAAAAATCATCCCTAGTTTTTGAAAAAATGGACTTTTCAAAGGAATTTTACAAAGTCCGATGGTATTTCCGAAATTATTCCTAAAACAATGTCCAAAGAAATATTCAATAGAATTTCCTAAATAATTCGTAAAGGAATGGAAATTGCTGAAATTGCAATTGCCAAAATTCTGAAGAAATTTCTGCAAGATTTTTTTTTGGACATTCCAACATGTTTTATTTTCCCCTAGGGATTTCTTCAGAAAATGCTCCGAAAATAACTTAGGAGATAAATCCAGAAATTCCTTTAAAAACCCCTCAAGATATTCCTTCGGAAATTCAAAGAAGGTATAATGAAATCGTAATTCATTCAAAAATTCCTCCTATACGATTTTTTCGAAATTCTTCTACAAAATCCTTCCGAAATTTCTTTTGGGAAATTGATTTAGAAATTTGTTTGGAATATATATCATCATTTCTCATTTCGAAAAGATTCGAAAACTAAGATTATATTCTTGGACATCCTTCGAAATTTCCAGGAATTCTTCCAAGAGTTTGCAGTAGCCATCAAGCAAGTGAGTACAGTGCGTGTGTTATTCGTCGCGAGCAGAAGAAAGAATATCTGTTTGATATTCGGTGGATCCTCCGCTTGTATTGCGCTTTGCTTCGGTCGAGATAAGTACAATCTTCCATAGTTTGTAGTAGCTATCGGGCAAGTAAAAACAGAGTGCTGCGCGTCCGTTCGGTCGTCCAAAATGCGATTCTCTTCCATTTTCATATGCCACCGGGCGTGCATGGTTTAACTTTTTCCTCGTCGCGAGACAGCGAATTAGTGTTGTTTCCCATCTCATAGATCGCATCTTAAGGGGTCTCCAGTAGCCTTGCGAACAAAGGCGTAGGATTGCCAATCCGGAGATGGTTCGATTCTCGGTCCGGTCTAGGATGTTTTCGGGTTGGAAACTTTCGTGACACCCTGGGCATAGTGTATCCATTGTACTTGCCATACTCATGCAATGGCGGGCATAGAAAAGCTTTCAATTAATAACTGAGGAAATGCTAATAGAATACTAAGTTGAAAAGACGGTCAAGTTCCAGTTGGAATGTAGAGCCATTTAAGAAGAAGAAGATCGCATCTCTCCGAAGTGAATCCAGATAAATTATCCTTTGTTACTAAAACGATAGTGGGTACTGTGGGGTTAAGGGACACCCACTCTGGATAGCAAACTCCGTTTTTGTAGGATGTTAGCTTTAAGCTGTAATGTATGTTTATTAGTTCCATACAAATCACGACTATTTGATATATGTATGAATACTCACAAATTTGGTGACCGTTTGTTACAAAGGCAAATAGGTTTCAACGTGGGTCTCTTAGAACGATCAATGAGTTCAACTGTCATAGATGTATAACAATTCAATATTAGGTTTTCTGTATCGTATAAAGTAGGTAACTTACAATCTACACTGCTCTACGGCTACTACAAATATCTTCTGTATCGTGTAGATGAATATAATGATATGTATATACTGATTAAGGAACTTTAAATTTAGATTTAAATTTTAGACTAGTAAACAAACTAATTCGCACTTGCTAGATGACAAAGCATTTTTTCATTTTCACATCTTCCATTCCCTACGATGTCATCGCTGTCATGTCAACGGTTGTCACTCGTATCGGTTGGTACAGCGCTATGACGATTAGAGCTGTGCAACGAGGGATCTCGTCTTCACAGGTACCTTGCACCAAAGCTGTGGCACCACCAACGGAACCGGCTTCATAGTGCTGGGTAAGATGCGCCATCGTGTGATTGCATGGCAGCCAATCGAACGCAGTTCCAGGCTGTTCGGCCACATTGAGAGTTGACGTAAAGTCAATGTCAACTTCTCTCTCCGAACAGCCAAGATAGCTGTGTGGTGTCGGCAGCCAGTTATAAGGCTAAGAATAACGCTACGGATTGCCTGTTCCGGTGGTAGAAGTCCACCATATAGGTGACCCCAAATTCTTGGTGTGATGCGGCTTTATGCTTACCGTGCCTACGAATGAATGGTTAGGGGGGTCTAAAAAGAACCTAACCGCTAACGGAGCCTGTGAAGCACCAGGGCACCCTTCACAGTATCTAGCCCTTACTGCGCTAACCGGAGCTATGGCGTAGTTGACTTTTTGCTTCTCCGAAATAATCGGCTACTCTTATTCAATCTCAACTTGAGGTTAAATATTGGTGGGATTATGAGCATGTTTTTATTTAGTTTTTCAACAAATTGTCACCTATATGGATTCGCTTTATGCGTTATACACATTGTACTCTGTGTTTCGTCTTCGACTTTCTTGATAAGATACCAATTTGGTTTCATCGTTGCTGTTCATATGCATGCTGAAGTTGTGGAGTGCATTATCTTAATTTGCAATGGCTTCAGTTAAGATAGCTCAAATCAATCTTCAGCATAAAAGAACAGCAACGATTAATCTTTGAAGACTTATGCAAAATGGCCAGGGGCGTCTCGTGGACTTTTGCTACACCTGTTCTACCATGCTGATAAAAAAAAATCATCAAGCTGAGTGGTTTCGCATGAAAGTTGGGCATTTAATCTAATATTACAACCTTTTCTTGTACAACTTAACCAAATATTAGAAAAACAATTTAAATAGAAAAGATTTACAAAACAATAAATGACTTATTTTTCTCTTTTGTTACAAAAATATTTTAAATTTAGATGCACTTAAAATTTTAGACTCGGAAATCGTCTAAAATCTAACTTGGTAACAGTTGGGCAATAACTGGATATTGCTCAGAATAGAGATCTTTCATATCGGCTCATTCTACCATTCAGGGTACACGGGTCCCATCGCCGCTAATATTTAAACTCTCACATATTTTGTTGCTATGAAAGAAATGTTATTAACCACTATTAGTATAATAATTATAATATATAATTAGTATATAATTATACAATTATTGTTTGATGCGACCCAAAATTGTGACGACCAATGAGTCACATTTAGAAGCTGAAATGTGTTCCAGATATTTAATTTTTCAAATTTATTGAAAACTATACCTTTTTTTCTATGTTGATTGATTTTGAGTTTTAGTAAAAAAGCATTACTTAATGTCTCTTTTGAAAACGCAAACATTAATTTAATATTGTTCTTGATGCATTGCATATTCATCACGAGAAAAAAGAAAAACAAACTGTTTCCAATCATCGGCGCGAAAGCGTGCGCGGTGCGCCTTTCGGCAATGCACAGCCCGACACTACGATCGAGTCTAACCGAAGGTGCGTCGCGTCGTTGATTGTTCTCGCAGCGCGTCGAACGGGTTTGACTCCTGCGCGCATAGCAGAACTTGCATCTAAACGTGCTTGCTTCGCATGCGAAAGAGGATGATGTGAGAAAACGGAGAAAGCTGGCAACGCATACGCTGGTTCTCTGCGCGCGGAGAACGAGTGAGCTACAGGGATGCCAGATTTGAAGACATGTCTTCAATTTGAAGACATTTGAAACTCTGTGAAGACATTTATTTCATGAAGACATTTTGAAGACTTTTTAAAATATTTGAAGACTTACCTTCTTATTTAAAGATACTTGAAGACAATCAATAAGCCAGCGAATAGAAAATATAATTTGATGACTAACTTATAAATTTTGTGACTTCTATATGCAGATCATATAAATATTTCAAAAGTTATACAAAGTTATACATTATACAGTTATACATACAGGTTGACAACTGCAACACATTTTAGTTATGTGCTGATTAAAAAACTTCCGATGGCAGCATTCGTTTAAATTTTCCTTGGTAGCGGTGGCGTTTGCGACGTGTCTGCTAAAAAGATGTTTCGATCATTGTATCAGAACGCAATGACCGATCTAATTTATTTCAAATGGCAAAAATTTTTACTATGAGTTGTTGGGCTAGAACCATTTTTTTTTTTAAATTTATTTATAATTCATCTGATCTTTTCGGTATTCCCAGAATACCCGTCGAGAAAAAGAATAAATTTTGAAGAACTCGATGATTTTTCCGTGGATTTGAAAAAAAAATTAATGAAAATTCGTTTTAAAAAATTAATTCGTGTAAAATAAGGAGAATTGGGTTTCAAAGCCCTACCTCGTTTATGATTGCAAACGATAGTCAGGAATACTTGAACCAAAGTTATACAAATTCTGGTGAAAGTCTAAATCAGTAAAAATAATATTTTTTATTTAAGTCATATTAAGGTAAATTTTGGGCTGTGCAACATTTCAGAACGAATGAACCATCAGCCCAAAACGTCAGGCCCATATTTTAACTGTCAAAGGTTGAGTCAAGTGCCCTGTCTTTCTGTCTTTCAGTTCTGTCTGAAAATTAAGGGATGTCTCTTCTTTTTACGAAGATTTTCACAAGAAATTATTTTCATTTTCTCAGAAAATTTTCTTTAGTTTCCATAGAAAATTCTTACGGATGTCGACAAGAAATTGAAATTGTTCTGGAGTTAAATGGATGTTTCTCACAATAGCCACCGTAAATTATTCTCATTTGTTCAGGAGAACATTCTGAAAATAAAATCAGAGGAATTTCCTAAAAAAAACGCCAGAATTTTTATTAAAGACTCAGAAGAAAGTTCAGGGTAAACTCGTTACAGTCCCTTGTTGAATTCTTCCTTGAATTCCTTTGATATTTTTCCAAGAAATATTTTTGGGCACTCTTCCAGTATTTTAACTGGGAATCCCTCTAAGAATTTCGCCAGCAAATACATCTCTGGTATTCTTTCTGAAATTTTCCATGAAATCCTCCAGGAATTCGTGCAGCAATTTCTTTGGAGATTTTTCAGAAAATTTCTCCAGTTTCCTTTGGAAGTACCTCTAGCAGCTTCTCCATAAGTTCGTCCAGAAATTTCTCCGTTAGATTCTCCAAGAATTCCGTCGGAAATTCCTCCAGTCGCTCCATCAGAAATTCCTCAGTTTGTTTCTTTCACGACTTTCTCCAGCAGATCTTCCAGGAATTGCTCACGAAGCTCCTGCAGGCATTCGTTCGAAAATTCCTCTAAGAATCCTTCCGGAAGTTTCTCCAGGAATTCCTCTTGATGATGCTCCGAGAATGTTGCCGAAAGATTCTCCAATAATACCTCTTGAACTATACTCTGGAGTTTCTCTGATATTTCCTCCAGTAATTCTTTCGGAAATTCCTGTACAATATTCCTGAGCAATACCTCAGGAAGTTCCTCCAGAAAGTTATCCAGAAGTTCTTCCGGAAGTTTCTTCAGACATTTCTTCAGAAACCCTTTCAGTAATTGCTCAGGAAAATCCTTCAGGAAGGTCCCCAGGAAAATCCTCCAGGAATTCTTCAGAAAAATCCTTCATTAATTCTTCCAGAAAAACCCTCCGGAATTTATCCTGTAATTCCTCCGGAAGCTCCATTAGCATTTCAGCATCCGGAAGTTCTTTCAGAAATTTATCTGAAAATTCCAATTAATTCCAATCAATTCCAATTAATTCTTTGGATGTTTCAATCCTATGGAAGTTTCGTCAGGTATTTCACGGTAAATTTTTCCGAATCCCTACAGGCAATTCTTCAAAAATAAATTCAGAAGAATTCCACAAGGAAATTCAGTTAGAAAAAACCGTTGGAATTAAATTTAAAGACTCATTAGAAAATCCAAGGGAAAGTCATTTCCCTTACTCATGAAGATTTAGAAGAATATTCTCTTGAATTCTAACAATTTGAGTGTGTAAAAATAAACGATACATAAAACAAGGAGATGATTGAAATTACAAGTCTATTGGATTTTGAAATTTTTTCACTGATATCACAATTTTGATAATGAAGACATTTGAAGACATTTTTACTCAACTGCGAAGACATTTGAAAATATCCCCTGGCATCCCTTGTGAGCATACCAAGGAGGAAATTATTTCAAATCATTTGTCATGGCGCAAAACTTTAAATTTGACTTCTGGCAGCGCTGCTGTTGGTTCTTTTATAGATCGTACGACTGGCAAAAGCTTTCTATGTGATGGGGTGTGGTTTTTCAGAGAAACACACATTTAGCTGCAATTTGACTGTACGCCACGCATGTGGCGTTAACTTGATCTGCCTACGAAATATTTTGTTTCTTTAGATTTTTAGATGTTAAAATCATTGGAAATATTACGTGAAGCTTTGTTTAAAAAATTTACTGAGTAATTTATTTATATTTTATAATTAATTGCCATGATATTAATTTCTTACTTCTGACCTACAAATGGTTACCTGTTCCATGAACAGGTAGAACGTATGGACGAGTCGCCCCTGAAAATGGCAAATCCCAAGTGGTTTTGGTGCAGGAACCCTATTTTCGCAAGGGTAGCTTCTACCTAGGTAACCCAGTGAACCCGGTTTTTGCTGATTTCAGTAAAGAAATGGCAAACTCTCGATCAATGCCGCGTGCGTGTGTGCTTGTTAATAATGCTATTGTTGCTACACTTATCTCTGAACTAACAACCAGAGATGTATGTGCTGTCACAATTGATGCAACTGGCGGAACCCCCGTCAGGAAATACGTCTATTGTTCGGTTTATTTACCACATGATGAACCATCCCCTACGGATGCTTTCAAACGAGTTGTCATATATTGGACTTCAAAAGGCCTTCCGCTAATTGTCCGCAGTGATGCTAATGCTCATCACATCATCTGGGGTAGCTCGGATATCAATCTGAGAGGCTCCAGCTTGATGGAATACTTAAGTAGTACCGAACTTAGTTCACTTAACATAGGCAAGCGCCCAACCTTTATGGTATCTAATAGAGCAGAGGTGTTAGACATTGGCGTAACTACCTCCGATGCCTAGGGGGGGCTATAGCCCCTTTATATTTTTTCTCGAAATTTACCCTCTTTTCGAAAATTCTCGAACATTTTAACACCTCATCAATTTTTTATTTATTTTTATTCGTATATTTATTTGGTAGGCACTCTGTGTTCTTAACCGCTACTGTGCCGTGATCTACTGTGGTACTCTGCTGTACAGAGTCCACACAGAATCTATTTTTAGATGTCCATAATTCGTTATTGTTGTCGTTGCCAGTCCATATCATCGTGAGTCCATGTGGTGAATCCAGTGATCGTTGCTTTGTTCGGTTGCCATTAATCAAAGTACGTTGGAGGAATGCCTCCGAGAAGAACAGATTTGTCAGTCGTCATTAGGCAGCCGTGTCGGTGATGCGCGTTCCCCAAAACGCCACCGTACGGACTGCGCTTCTGGCGACTGGCAAGGGTTTGGTGGAGGGGCTGGGAATCGAACCCATGACCATTCGCTTATGAGGCGAACGTGTAGCCAACTACGCTACGGGACCCCCCTACCTCATCAAATTATCAGCGGTAATGTGACAAATGCAGTTCAACCACCTAAGGCAATTGCGGATCAATCACACTCATTCATATTACCGTTAAACGGGGTGACTTGCAACACTTTTCAAGTTTCTCTCTCAATAATTCTAAATTAGAAGGATTTATTCATTCTACTAGTACATGATACTTTTAATGTGTCCTAATATTAGTGATTAGACATATAATCAGACATATAACAATAATAAAAATATGAAAATAATATCAAAATGATGGATGTTGCAAGCCACCCCTACTGCGGGGTGACTTGCAACACTTCATCGAATTCAATCATAACATGTTTTAGAACAACTTAATCATAATAATTTTTCATCCTGGGTCATTCTTCACCACTGTCAATGCAGGGGCCTTACTTGAGGGATCCCCCCTCTCCTCATCCCGGTTTTTTTTACGATTTCAACAGATTGATTGATATTTTTAAGTCGTCGGTTTGAAAGTGCTTTATGTCGGTTTAAGAATGATGTGCACCATCACCATTCCCTAGATAGTTGTTTCGGTTTTCCTTTCTTTGCCCGCCATCCAAATTACCACGATTATGTTAAGTTCATTATTTTGAAAAGGCATTTCCGCAGCATTCAGCAAAACATCCACAAGTATTGGATCTTTTTGGGGATTAAACACTGTTTGACCACCGTAAGTCTTAGTTTTACTGTTTTCTTTAATATGATAATGTAAAATTGTTGTTAGGGACAAATAGTACCGCCGAGCGGCTTCCCGGATAAACAATTTGTTTTTTAACCTCTACCGCTGCCTTCATCAAAGTTTTCTTTGAAAAATTAGCAGACATGCGACTTCCTGCAGGTTTCTTGTAGTTTTGCGGCATGATAAAGGTTTTCTGTAACATAAAATCAATGCTAGTTTGAAAAACAAAATGTTTAAAGACTGAACCAGCAGTTTTTGAATAATAAACTGTCGTGTATCACCTGTTGCAAGTCACCCCGCAGGGGCACAAATTTCAAAAAAAGTTGATATTTCAAAAACAAACAATTTTTTATTTTATAGTTTTTACGGAATTACATACCTAATTAGGTACTGTAACTCGAGAGGGGATCGATTTTGGTGAAATTATTTTCAATTTGCTACACGAACTTACGATTTACGACGTTCGACTTTCGATTAACGAAATAGTTTCACAAAATAATACAAAAAAACAACAGTGAATTATATTTTCACCTAAATACCAACTAGGCACAACAAATACAATGTAAACTAGGGATGCGTGATGGCATAGGTAGATGTTTGGGTATATATTTATTGTAAAAAAACAAAAACTTGTGGAACACCCAAGTGTTGCAAGTCACCCCGTTTGACGGTATTCTCTTTTCTCAAGCACGTGCACGTGTGAGCAACAACTCACAGTCTATGTTTAATTGCGCTCTATTAGCGTCAGGCAGTGGATATATTTGCATACTTCATAAATATTCTATCTATATCAAATGAAAAAAAAAAAAAAATAGTGCAACTATGGATTCCGTCGAGAATCTTCCAAGAATTCTGATGAGAATCCTTTAGTGATCCTGACTGGAATGTTCCAGGGACTCCGATGGGAATCTCTAGATATTTCGACAGGAATCTTTCAAGAATACCGATGGGAGCCTCCAGGGAAAATGAAGGGAATCCACCAGGAATTTCGACGGAAATATTTCAGGAATTTGAAGGGGAATATTCCAGGATTTTCGTCGAAAACCCTCCAGGAATTTCAATATGATGGTTTCAGGTATTCCATGAGCAATTTTCCAGGGATGAAGACGCATATCGTCGAAGGATTCCGAAGCAATCCGTCCAAGGACTTCGAAGCAAATCGTCGAGCGACTCCGAACTAATCCTTCAGTTATTTCGAAAAGAATCCTCCAGCGATCCCGACGGGAATCCCCCAAGGATGTTGAAGCAAATATTTGAGGGATTCCGATGCAAATCATCAAAGGATTTCGAAATTCGTTAAGGGACTCTGAACAAAATCTATGAGAAATTCTGAAGCAATCCGTCGATGTATTCCGAAACGAAACGTCGAATGATTCTGAAGCAATTCTTTGCGGGATTCCGAAGCTAATCGTCAGCCGGATTCCTTATCGTCTAGAGATCCCAGCGCAGATCATTTGCAAAACGTCGAGAGACTCCGATCTAAATCTTCAAAGGATTACCAATACCAATCTTAAAACGAATCTGGAGATATTCCGGAGCAAATCAACGAGAGATTCTAAAGCAAATCCTCCATGGATTTTAAAGGGTATTTTTCACAGTTTTCCAAGGGTATTGCTTAACAATACTGGAAAGAATCCAGTAGGAATTCTTCTGGATTACGATTGGAATATTTCGATGAATCCGAAAAGAATTCTTTAGAGATTGAAGTGAGAATTCTTCTCGGATTCTGATGAGAATCCTTCTTGGATGCTGATGGGAATCTTTCTCAGAATTCAGAAACAAGCTAATTTTTTTTCCACTCATTTCATTAAGTATGATAGAGTGAATATGAGAGATAACTCTTTTATCTTCAAACTTTTTCGATAATTCATTATGCTATATGTTGAAAACTACTAACTAACTTATCAAATCCTAGGGGGGGCTAATTTTTTTCTAGGGAGGGCTAAGCCCCCCCTTATTTACGCCAAAGGTGTTAGACATAACCCTTTGCTCCAATAGAATAGTCACGAGTTGACGAATTGACATGTGTCAGATGAGGAATCGATATCTGACCATCGCTACATCTACTTTGATCATTTGAATGTTACTTCGCAGACCTTGCGTTTTAGAAATCCTCGTTCAACAAACTGGGATTTTTACACAGAGTTGCTCTATACCAAATTTCATGGATATCTACCTTCTATAGAAACTCCTACCGACTTGGATGATGCAATTGATACTACAACGTTGCACATCGTGGAAGCTTTCGAAGAAGCTTGCCCTTTACGTTCTATAAAAACCTCAAGGGGAACCCCTTGGTGGAATTCAGATTTGGCTAAGCTAAGGAAGCAGTGCAGAAGGAGTTGGAACATACGCCATTCAGCAGGGACGGATTCTTTCAAGTTGGCTCGCAAAGCTTACAAGAAGGCTCTACGATCTGCTGAACGATCCGGCTGGAAAAACCTTTATGCAAATGTTTCCAATTTCCAATTCGCAAGCCAAATGGCGACTACACTTCTTCTGATGTGTAATCGTTAGAGCACTTATTTGATACGCACTTCCCTGGATGTGTCGATATAACATCTTCGGATGATCCTGATGTCTTTTCATGTAGCTATGGGCCTTGGGCTCAAGCACGTAGAATCATAACTACTGAATCGATTCAATGTGCACTTAACAGTTTTGCTCCCTACAAATCTCCAGGGGAGGATGGGATTTATCCCATTCTACTTCAGAGAGGTTTTGAGCATATCAAACATGTTTTGAAAAAGCTTTTAGTATGCAGTTTTGCTACTGGGTATATTCCCATATCCTGGCGGGATGTCACTGTAAAGTTTATCCCAAAAGGAGGACGTGCTTCGTATGAAGAAGCAAAGAGTTTTGGACCCATCAGTCTGACCTCATTTCTTTTGAAATGCTTAGAACGTATTATCGATCATCACATTCGTGATGACTGTTTGGCAAACATGCCTCTTCATGTTAATCAACATGCTTACCAATCTGGAAAGTCCACCGTGACTCTTCTACACAAGGTTGTGTACTATATCGAGAAAGCATTCGCTCAAAAGCAATCGTGCTTGGGTGCTTTCTTACATATTGAAGGTGCTTTCGACAACATGTCTTTCGATGCAATATGGGAAGCCGCACGTTGTCATGGGCTACCTAATATTAAAGCCTGTCCACGTTAAATTTCGGACACTTAGATAATGTCCAATTGATTATTCGCCATTCCATCAATTAGGACGAGACCAAAAACATGCTGAATGCAGCATACAGAGCGAAGAGATTTAGCTGTCTTGTAAATGGATCGTCTCAGTGGTTTGTAATTATTTTTAAAAATCGCAATGGAAGATGGGTGTCCGAAATTTAACGTGGACAGGCTTTATTACCAAATGGATTCACCAGATGCTTAAAAACCGACATCTCTACTCGACATTACGTCAAGCAGCGATTAGGAAATTAAGTGTCTGCGGATACCCTCAAGGGGGAGTATTATCTCCACTTTTGTGGAATCTCGTTGCAGATACGCTATTGAGGTTACTCAATAATGGCGGTTTTCCTACCTATGGTTTTGCCGACGACTATCTAACATTGATAGTGGGTTTGTGCATTACTACCTTATTCGACCTGATGCAAAATGCTCTTCAGGTAGTTGAAAGTTGGTGTCGCCAATATGGCCTTTCGGTCAATCCGAATAAAACATCTATTGTTCTTTTCACGGAAAAACGTAATCGTAATGGTGTTCGTCCATTACATCTTTTTGGTTCTGAAATCAATGTAACTGATCAAGTAAAGTACGTTGGTCTAATTTTAGATTCAAAGCTTTCCTGGGCTCCTAACATTGAGTTCAGAATCAAAAAGGCGTGTATGGCTTTCGGCCAATGCCGAAGAACTCTTGGTAAAACTTGGGGTCTTAAACCCAAATATATCAAATGGATTTAAAAAACAGTTGTACGACCAATTTTGGCTTATGGATGTCTTGTGTGGTGGCAAAAGGGGGAAGTGAGGACAATTCAGTCTAAATTAGGCCATCTTCAAAGGATGTGCCTAATGGCAATGACTGGTGCGTTCTCTTCAACTCCCACGGCTGCTCTCGAAGTTCTCTTCGACGTGGCCCCACTACACATACATCTCAAACAAGAAGCATTTTCTTGTACTTACCGTCTATGGGTACTCGGTTTTATGGAAGAGAATCCTGTAAACCGCAGTTCTACACACACTTCGTTGTTACCGCTTATGGTTAATTGGGACAAAATTTTCCTTGCTTCAAGTGATCTTACACACGTTAGTAGTTTTCCTTATAGGACATTTTCAACACAATTCCCCTCGCGGGATGAGTGGACATCTGGCTATTTGGAGAGAAGTATGTCGGACAGCATTGTTTGTTACACTGACGGCTCCCTCCTCGAAGGTAGAGCAGGTGCAGGCGTCTATTCACGTGAGCTGAGATTGGAACAGTCACACTCACTGGGTACACACTGCACTGTCTTTCAAGCGGAAATATTTGCCATCATGTGTGGAGTGCAATCTGCACTGCAGCAACGCATTATGGGCAAAGTAATATACTTCTGTTCAGATAGCCAAGCAGCTATTAAAGCTCTCGCCTCGGCCAACTCAAGGTCGAAGTTAGTAATCGCATGTCGAACTCAAATTGAGGAACTGAATTCAGTTAATACTTTACACCTTATATGGGTACCTGGCCATTCTTCCATAGCTGGAAACGAATTGGCTTATGAGTTAGCTCGTAATGGAGCATCGCATGACTTTATTGGTCCTGAGCCAGCTATTCCAATATCCAAGTGTTGGGTGAAGCTTTTGATCAACTCTTGGGCTGTCACTCAGCACAAATGGCATTGGAGTAGTCTGGATTTATGTCACCAAACAAAATTGTACACCCGGGAGCCATCTCCGGTAGTAGCAAGCTATTTAGCTAATCTGTCTAAACATAATTGCAGTATCTTAGTCAAGGCCTTGACAGGTCACTGCCAACTGAACTATCACATGGCAAATATTCAACGCGTTGAATCATTTGTTTGTGATAGTTGTGAATCCGATTATGGAACTTCTTATCATCTAATATGTAACTGCCCAGTCTATGCACAATTGCGCTTCCAAATATTTGGTAAACACTTACTTAGTGAAATTGACTTCAGAAACCTGAACCTTCAGAGTATTTTGTTGTTCATAACCCGTTGTGGTAAGGAGCTATAAGATCTTGTACGCTTATGCGTTATATGCCCTCTTCAAGGGCCCTTTTCCAAACATTCCCTTTGTTCTCCCATCCACATTTCTTTCCTTTTTGTTCACTTCCTTTTCCGTCAGGTGTGTGATGAAAAAGGCTGTGAAGGCGATGGCACAAATCTCCCAAATTGAGATGAAACGTGCCCCTGGAGCCAACGTTCTGATACCTGATACCGGAATACGTCATCGACACTGGAATTGCTCGCGAGCAAATGAAGCATGAACATCACTATTCCAAGAAGCAGATAGCCGTAATGTTTTCATCTATTTTCCTGACTCCTTTACGTTCCGTCCCTAGGTCGTGGAAGCCCGTCTACATTGGATCTGATCTTGTCCAATAATCTGCTGGACATGACAAAACTGGTGACGCTGAATGACCTCCCATATGTTCATCTTCCGGTATCTTTCACCATTAGACTCCACCCGAACAGTCAACACCGGAATTCCGCTGCTATGTAGGTGCCGACTGTCTACTAGACGCCGAGGCCGTCCCGATTCCCGAAGCCCACCGACGCAATTACCAGACTGCAACAATTCCAGATCACACTAGAAAACTGATAGCATTACGGAACACGTCGAGGACAATGGTACAGGGGGAGGGACCCTATCAATCGAGACATAGTGGCATCTCTCAATAACATGATTAGAGCTGAGTGTGACCAAGCTCGATATGAAAAGTTTAAAGAGACACTACGAAATTGTTTTATGGGCGAACGCTCCACCACGGACCAGGTGTTCGCCATTCGCCAAGTTCTGCAGAAACGCCGCGAATACAACGTGGCCAACACATCATCTATTCATCGACTTCAGCTATGGCAGCTAATGCACGAACACCGAGTTCCAGTTAAACTGACACGGTTGATCAAAGCGACGATGGATCGGGTGTTGTGCGTAGTTCGAGTTTCAGGGGCATTCTCAAGTCCCTTCTAAACGCACAGAGGGTTACGGCAAGGTGATGGTCTTTCGTGTCTGCTATTCAACATCGCTTTGGAAGGGGTAATACGAAGAGCAGGGATTAACACGAGTGGTACAATTTTCAATAAGTCCGTCCATCTATTTGGCTTCGCCGATGACATTGGTATTATGGCACGGAACTTTGAGAAGATGGAGGAGGCCTACATCAGGCTGAAGAGGGAAGCTAAGCGGATCAGACTAGTCATCAACACGTCGAAGACGAAGTACATGATAGGAAGGGGTACAAGATAAGACAATGTGAGCCACCCACCTCGAGGACAGTAACCCGGTGAAAATGGTTCTCGACAACGATCCGATGGGCACAAGAAGGCGAGGTGCGAAGATGACTTGCGGACCCTCCGTAGACTGCGTGGTTGGCGACGTGTAGCCATGGACCGAGCCGAATGGAGAAGACTCTTATATACCGCACAGGCCACTTCGGCCTTAGTCTGAATGAATAATAATAATACGAAATTGTGATAGCGACCACAACATTCTTTGGAAGATACCCGAAGCCTTACGAAAATCAACCAAATATAGTCCCTCTTTGCGCCACGGTGACTATGATGGCGTCCTCATTAGACAAGGCCAAGTTGTTGGCAGTATGATTTGCCCAGTCGCACATCAATCAAATGCAAAGCGCGGTGAACAACTCAATCAACCACATAGAGCAGACCGACCTGACAAACGATCATCCATGGCTGATTCGTCCAAAGGAGGTAGCTCGGACGCAGGAGGTGAACCAGCCAAGGGCTGAAAGCCTCCTTAATAAATATATAAAAAAGGTAGCTCCATTGCCAAGCTCAAATCGAAAAAGTCGCTCGGTCACGAACTACCTAGAAAGAGTTACGTGTTTCTCTCTAAAATCTTCTCCACTTGTTTACGATTAGGGTACTTTCCCTCCTGTTGGAAACATGTAGTAGTTGTAGCTATCCCGAAACCAAACGGATCAAACAGCAAACTTCTCGAGCGCATTATCTTAAACCGCATTGATCAGCATTTGGAAACCGCAAGAATTATTCCAGATGAACAATTTGGGTTCAAGAGACTACCCATTTCATTTAGCAATTCGCGTTCGATCATTTAGTAGTTTGTCAATAACTCATTCCAAAAGCTGAATTTCGAAATGTGTTGTATGGTGGACTTCTAGTGCCAAGGATTTTCTACAACTCTGCCTAATGGTTCGTTGCTAGAATTAAACTAATAACGGAGTTATAGCGCTAGTTGCAGTAGCTTAACCGTTGTGTGGCCGGCAAAAAAAACACCCTTAACAGGTCGGCAGGGTACCCGGGTACCCACGAAACTAAAATGCTTATAGCTCTGGAAATTTTCAACCGATTTTAACAATTTTGGGCTTATTTGATTCAGAATTTTCTCTTCTTTAAAGATGTTATCAGGATGAACCGATCCGGTCAATTCGATTCTTGGAAAATCCGGATTTCCAGGAACATGTCCTGCATAAATGATACTGATCGTGGATTTCGGCACCTAATCAGCTATATGGATATCAAACTTCTTGAAATTTCATCATTAGATTGGTTTTTATCGATTTGAGTCCATCAGAAGTGCATACTTTCGATTGACCAGGTTGAACAGGTTCCTCGAGGGGTCATAGGTGGCCATGAACTTTTTTGAAAGGAACATCAACAATATGGGTATCAAACTTCATGAAATTAACTCTTGCGTATGTCCTTCATGATCCTAGGCTCACCAGACAAGTTGACCCCGGAGTGGCCGTTCTGGAACAGGTTCCCCGGGACCCGGAGTTGACGAAAAACATTTCTCATTGGAACCCCAATAATATGGGTGTCAAACTTCTTGAAATTGTCTCAAGCGTTTATTTCTTATCTATTTGGGTTCGTCAAACAAGTTCACCCCGGATTGCCAATTCTGGAATAGGTTCCCTGAGGAGTCAGGAATGTTCAAAAACAATTTCAGAGCCGAATTTTGTTTTAAATCAATTTATCTAGCAATGTGAGTGCAAAATCAATGCAAGGACCACTCATTGACGCCGGGTGACCAGTAGGAGACCTACCATAAGATTACGGATACTCGAAGATATGATCGATTCCAGAAATTCTTCTAGACAGATGTGACTTTTCAATAAACCGTTTGTTTTAACATTGTCACATCAATACCAATACATGCACTACTCTTCGATACCAGGTGGCCTCTATCTGATACTACGAAAGTTTCTTCTAGAAATTTGCGCCATTTATTACCAATCCGTTGTAAAGTAATGTCCAGGGCCATCAATTGATTCCAGGTGGACACTAAGTTATCCTTGGGAACCGAATCATCCGGAGCAGTGGTTAATTCTTGAACTTCGTCATTTGTAGTGAGAGCAAAATTAATGCAAGGGCTACCTGGTGGTCCACGAATGGTGCTATAGAAGTGCAGGGACTTCCAGAGAAGTGGTCAATTATTGCAGTTCGTTCTAGATACTTTCGAAAATCGTTTGTAATAGCAGTATAGAAGCAGAGTCTTTGCTCGCGCTTAGAATCATAGGGGCGTAACTGTATTGATCGATTTCTCTTCATCGATTTTATATTTACTTGAGGTAGAAGATGTAATCATTCTTCATTACAATCATGAACTCGTCGATAATAAATCGATCAAAATAGTTACGCCCTTATGATTCTAAGCGCGAGATTGCGAATATCATTCATTGATCCCGAGTGGCCACCAAGAAGTCCTCCTGAAATACCGGAATTCCCGAAGCAATCGTCATTTCTTACATTTTGTTTTCAACAGTTGCGTAATTGTGAACAATTTAATAAAAAGAGATGGAGAAGAGAGCGGGCTTGGTAGTCATAAGGCTACTGCTTCTGCCTCATACGCGGGAGGTCGTGGGTTCATTCCAAGGTCCGTTCCATTCTCCTACTTTGTATATTTTTTTATATTTATCTCTAGCAATCGCTAGAACTGGAAATGGACTTCCATACCATTTCCATTTCTATTCCTATACCTTCAACTTGACTATTCTATCAGTATCTGCTAGAATAGGAAATGAACTAAAGAGCTTGTTTCCTACATCCAATTAGAAATTCCATCAGTTGCTTTCTATCTATAACATAGGCAGTTCGTTAACCAAGACGGACCTCTGCCTCTCGAACCTTGACCCAAAAATTCCAATAAATTCCGTACGAACTCGTGGCAAATGCAGAGGTATATTCGGCTTGCATCATCATTTCATCCCCCTTCTCTACATTGACTTTCATTCTGAATCCAACGATAATCTGTGTGAAAAAAAAACTGTAACTAGATGCGCTTCCTCAGTAGATAAAGAAACTGGCTAGTCTTATTAGTTTCTTCGTTCCAGTTTCAAAATCTACCTGTCTGGCCGTGAAGGCCGATCAACGACGGATGAGATGTTTAGTTTGAAGATGATCCTTTATGAATTTCGGGAGTACAACTTGCAGACTCACCATCTGTCTATTAATTTCAAAGCAGCGTACGATTCAGTGAAAAGAAATTAGCTGTGGCAGATAATGTCTGAACATAGTTCTCCGGCGAAGCTGATTACGATGATACGTGCAACGCTTGATGACTCGAAATAAAGTATTCGGGTGTTCGGAGACGAGTCAGCCTCGGGCTGAAAGTCTCTTTAATAAAGACAGAAAAAAAAAGTATTCGGGTTGCAGACGACGTATCAACCGCGTTCGTGACCGTGGAGATATTGAAGCAGAGTGATGCGCTTTCAAATTTATTGTAAACTAGCAGAGCCGACGAACTTCGTTTTACCTAAAATTAATTGATTCTCTGCTTAGATCTCAAGTTATGCAGAAATTTCTGTTTCATTTGTATGGGAGTCCCCTTTCCAAAGAAGGGAGGGGTCTCGAACCATCTTGAGAACCTTCCTCGGCCCCAAAAACCTCCGCATACAAATTTTCACGCCGATCGGTGCAGTAGTTTCGGAGTCTATAAGGTTCAGACAGACAGACTGATCTTTGCGGACGACATTGACACATTCGATCGCAGGGCAGTAGTGGAGGCCCTAATCAAGAGGAAGCCGGTGAAGATAGGCTAAATCATCGACTCTACCAAGACGGAGTACATCTTTACATGACATGTGACAATAACGTTTTCTGTACAGTGAAAAGACGTATTGCTGCTGCGAATAGGGGCTTCCTCGAATATTGGAAACGAAATTTGCTCTGATTCGTAAGGATGTAAAAAGAGGCGACAGGAAATCTTTTGACGTTTTCGAGCGAAAAGTGCTACGTACAATTCTCGATGGGAAACTAGAAGAATATGTGTGGCGCAGACGCTTGAATCACGAGCTGTATCAAGTGTATAAAAAAGAAAATATTGTGAATCGTATAAAATACGGCAGACTCCAGTGGGCCGGTCACTTAGTGCGAATGTCGGAATAAAGAATAGCAAAAACAATATTCACCAGAGATCCGGATAGAGGCCAGTGACTTCGCTGAAGGCCACAAGCACGCTAGCTGCTGCACGCGGTGGAATTGGACCTGGGAACCCTAAACGTTTATGAAAACTGGAGGAACATCCCAAGATTGACAATTGTGGAGCTCTACAATACGCAATACGTCAGTCAAAGGTTGTTTAGAGCTTCTAGTGGAGTGTCTTCACTTGTCATAATACGATTTCGCACTATCCCATTTTATTCCATAACTTGAAGTGAACGAACGATTTATTGAAAGTCGCAGCATTATTGGATGTATTGTGGCCATCTGTTTATATTGCATCAATTATGCTCTCACATTTCTCAACAAGCGATTTCTAAAAACTCACAACTTTCTAGGACTTAAAAATTGGCACATCATCGAAAGTTCCGAAGCTTCCAGATGCTCACTTAACGGCCACACGGTGTCAATGAATGATCCTCCAATTGTTTTTATCGCACACAGCTTCTAGGGCGAGTTTCTAGAATTGATTACCTTTTAGGCTATTCCGGAGCTTCTGGAGCACCACTTAGTGGCCTCTCGGGGTCAACGTTCGGTTCTTGAAATGATGTTGGTCTCGTTTTTTATGCATAAATCGTTTTGTGAAAAGTACGGTTTACGAGGATGAATTTAAAATTAACCCTTTTCTCAGAATGTTCCGGAGTTCCCAGAGGACCATTTAGCAGAGTTTTGCTCTCACATTTATAACAAACCATTGTATTCTAGAACGATTTTCAAGAATTTGTCTTTACGAATTTGTGTTCCGAACCTTCAGTGCCAGATGACCAATGGTGGTCAATGCGTTGTTCATGCAATGATTTCACTCTCCCAATGCTACAGCAAGTAATAGTTTTAAGGACGGATTTCCAGAATTGGCATTAGGCCAACAATAGATTTATAAAAAAATCGCAACTTCAAAATATAATCTTCTACACCTGGTCATTTCTCCTGATGTTCCAGCACTTTCTAAAACCACTTAGTGGCCATCCGGGATGAATGAGTAGTCCTTGTATTGATTTTGCTCGCTCATTGCTACAACACTAAAATTCAAAAAAGTTTCAGTTTTCTAGGATAAACTTTCAGAATCGGCAACTTCTCCGGATGTTTTGGAGCTTTCGGTGATCCACTTTGTTGCCTTCTGGTGTCAAAGGATGGTCCTTGCAATGATTTTGCTCTCAACACACAGATTACAAAAAAAAACTGTAGCTTTCTATTTTTCTATTGATATTTATTTATATTGACAATTATTTATGGCCACTTGAGACCCTACGGGGAACCTGTCCTGGAATGGAAACTATAAAGTCAGCACGTCTGGTGGCTCTAAAAAAATCAGAAACAAACTGCTGAGGCAATTTCAAGAAGTTTGATGCCCATATTGTTGAGGTTCCATTGAAAAATGTTTATGACCATTTTTGGCCCCACTGGGAACCTGTTCTGAAATGGCCACTCAAATTTTCACACATCTTTTGGAACCAAGATAATAAACAACAGTCTGCTGTAGAAGTTTCAAGAATTTTGACATCCATATTGTTGGGGATTCAATGAGAAATGTTGTTGGCCAGCCTTGGCCATACCCCCCCCCCCCTTTCCCACCCTGGAAACTTTTTCCAAAATGGCCACTCCGGAGTCAACTTGTCAAGAACACACGCTGGAAATAATTTCAAGAAGTTTGATACCCATATTGTTGATGTTCCCTTGAAAATTGTTCATGGCCACCCATGACCCCTTGGTGAACCTGTTCTGGAATGGCCAATTAGAGATCTGCACGTCTGATGAACCCAAATCAATAAAAATCAACCTGCTGATGAAATATCAAGAAGTTTGATACCCATATTGCTGATTACCTACCGAAATCCACGATCAGTATAATCTATGCAGGACATGTCCCTGGAAATCCGAATTTCCCGGTGATCCGAGGGACCGGACCGGTCCAATCCTAAAACAGCATGATAAAGGACAAATTCTGATTCGAATGAGCCCAAAACGGTTGAAAACGGTTAGAAATTGCCAAAGATATAAGCATTTTAGTTTCGTGGGTACCCGGGTACCCTGCCGGCCATTTAAAGGGTAAAAAAATGTAGGAATCCCTCCCTCCACCCCTCCTTAATCAAAATTTCAGTTAACCCGTACAATCGATTTTGGCCTTCATTATTGTGGATATGACAGAGTTTCAACCTTTTACTATGAAAATTCATTTAGATATCGCGAATTGAATTCCAAAAAGGTACCCGGGTACCCAGCCGGCCACACAAGGGTTAAACTAAATTATTGGAATTTTGTAATCATTTAGTCTAAGTTACTGAAACTATAGCTATAGCCCTGTTACTAGTGGTATACAAACAACGAATCATTAGGCAGAGTTGTAGAAAAACCTTCGCACTAGAAGTCCACCATACAACACATTTCGAAATTCAGCTTTTGGAATGAGTTATTGGCAAACTACTAAATGATCGAACGCGAAATACTAAATGATCGATAACATCCTTGAATAGTCGTAACTGTGTGCTAATTGAAATGAAGGACAAAGGAATTGTTAAATTATGGAAAATAAACTAAAACTGAGTTGAATTGAAAAACCCTTAAGAATTTTTTTATATTTGGTCCTGGAATTGTGGAAAGAATTCTTAACGGAATTCCAGAGAAATTATTGGAATGGAATTTCTGATGCTATCCGAAAGACTTTCTGAAATCATTTTCGAAAGAGTTCCTGTAGGAAGTTCTGAAATCACTCTTGAAATTATTTGAAGTATTTCCTAAAGAATTATTTAAGATATCTATCTTCTATAAAACTCAATGTTTGTATGTTTGTATGTATGTTCCAGCATAACTTCTGAACCCATTGACCGATTTCAACCAAATTTGGAACACACTTTCTTTATCTTAAGGAGACGACGTATTGAGGATGCTCTTTGGAAAAGGGGGAGGGTATGGGAGAGGGGTATCGCTTAGTTATCGATCAACTAAGTGTACCTTCTAAACCCCTTGGCCGATTTCAACCAAATTTGGAACGCAAATTCTTAATCTTTAGGAGATGACGATAGGAGGCTTAGGGATGCTCTTTTGGAAAGGGGAGGGTATGGGGGGAGGGGTATTGCTTAGTTATTGATCAACTCAGTGTACCTTTTGAACCCCTTGGCCGATTTCAACCAAATTTGGAACACACATTCTTTATCTTAAGGAGACGATGATAGGGGGTTAGGGATGCTTTTTAGAAAAAGGGGGAGGGTGTGGGGGGAGGGGTATTTCTTAGATATCGATCAACTCAGTATACCTCCTGAACCCCTTGGCCGATTTCAACCAAATTTGGAACACACTTTCTTTATCTTTAGGGGACGACTATAGAGTAGTTAAGCGTACTCTTTGGACAAGAGGGAGATTGGTGGGGGAGGGGTATTTCATAGTTATTGATCAATTCAGTGTAGCTTTTGAATCCCTTTTCCGTTTTCAACCAAGTTTGGAACACACATTCTTGATATTAAGAAGACGACGATAGTTAGGTTAGGGATGCTCTTTGAAAAAGGGAGGGTATGGGGGGAGGAGTATTGTTCAGCAATCGATCAACTCAATGTAAGTCTTGAACCCAATGATTGCTTTGAACCGTATCAAATATTGTCTGTCCTAAGGAAACAATTTTAGTGAATGTGGGTAGGTCATTTGAAAAGAAGGAGGGTGTGAGAGAGGGTTATTGTTTACTTATCGATCAATTCAGCATAACTTTTGAACCCATTTACGAATTTCCACCAAATTTGGAATCCGTATTCTCTGTTTAAGGAAGACTATATCAGACTGGGTAGGAGTGTCATAGCTGAATGAGAGAGAGAGAGGATATTTATTAAACGAACAGTTTAGTATATCTTTTTATCGCATGGGTCAATTTAAACCAAATTTGTAAACACGTATTCTCTACCCAAAGGAAACTATTTTAGAGAGGCTGGGAGGGACTTTGGATTTTGTTTAGAAAACGACTTAAATTAAAATCCCTTTTATTTAGTTCATTCGAGGTTTTTTGACATTGTACAATGCTCCGAAAACAAATTTCCCGAATTCCTTAAAAATAGCAAATCCTTGACAATAACATTTTCCCGGTAATAACATTTCCCCAAAAATGACGAAAATGATATTTTCCAAAAATGATTCTTACCGATACACATATCCCAGAATATGACATTTCCCTGAAAATGACATATCCCTGAAAAAGCAGTCCATTAACATAACACTATTTGGCCTAAGGTCATTCGACATGAATTATGAACAGCATCAGAAAAATCTTGCATTTGCTGGGTATAAAGCAATGATAATTGTTATCCTTCATCGGAATCATGGTTTGCCCATTGAAAAGCAATGATTAATGTTTTTGCTTCTGGATGCTGGATGTGATTGCTTCTTTAAAAGTAGGCATTTGCCCGGAATAAGGCAATGGTGGGTGTGATCCCTTCTTTAGAAGTATAAATAATGAATGAATAAAGCATCGGTGGATGTTTTTCCTTCTTTAGCAATTGAAGTTTGCCCGGAATAAGGCTATTCAAAACAACGATCCCTTCTTCAAGATCAGTCAATGTTTCCAAAAGCCTTATTTTAATCAAATCTTGAAGTATCAATAAGTTAACACAATTACCCTGTTGCCAAATTATAAAAGAACCAACTATGCCAACAATTCTGGTGCCCCATCATTTCCAGGTATAACAAAAGTTCACGAGATGGCCCTGAGGTAGACATTTCGCTCAGTGGTAATTCAAATCAAAGCAGATCGGTTGCGGTCAGAGGGTGCGATGATTTTTACCACATTAAAATCACCCGGCGGGCTGTTGATTGGCTGAATATGAGAAAAAAAATGTCACAGCCAGTCTTAATTAAATCCAAAACTGTTTCGAAATGATCGATTAGCTCTGCTACAAATCGATTTTTTTTCTTTGAATATTGCATTAGCGGGGTTCGTTTTATAGGAGTTCAGAACGCCCGAGATGCTCTTTAGTTAAAATGGATTTCTCCGAAACAGTTCTCTTGGTTTTGAGTCTTTTCTTTTTCGATACCGGGCACACAGAACAGCGGCCAGCTACCATGTGCCAGTGCAACTGCCAAATACGAGCGGCGCTAAATAGAGACATGTTCGGCTGCATGACTATTTTCAGCATGTATACGTTGGGCTATGTGGCGTCAGATGAACGACACGCTTTCATCCCGAACGACGAGCGATACGTTTTTGCTACCGATAAAAATCAATTATTGCCAACAGCTAAGTGGAGTGTGGTGTACAGGGATTCATACAATTTTACATACACCATAAAAAATAACTACAAAAAAGAGTGGCTGCACGCGGGAAACAATGGCAAGGCTCGTAATACGTTTCGTGAATACGTACTAACAAAGATTAATAGTGGCGCCGATTCCCCGCCGAAGGACGGCTACTGGCAGTTCATTCCCAACCCGAGTGGCCATGTTCAAGACGTGTATCGCATAAGGAACGCTTTCACTGGCGAGTATATGTACATCGAAGACGAAATACATCAACAAAGACCGCCCTTCCGACGGGTGTTCCTTTGGCGACACTCGGGCCACTACCAGTCTACAGATAATAGACATTGGTTCAAGCTGGGCAAGTGTTGACCAATTGAAACATTGAAAAATAAGATCTTTTGATTTGTAAAAAAAACTGGACTTACAGACCATATTGGTAGCTGGCGGGAAATAAAGTTACGGATTATCAGTCACGTTAGTAAGGATTATACCAAATTGTAAATAAGCCTTATTAACGATGCCAAGCTAAACTAGACTACGAAAGTAAAATGTTAAATATCTTCAAGGCGCATTTCACATTGTGGGAAAGCTTACGTTCAGTGAACAGAAATTTCATTATCAAACTTCAGAAAATAATGTTATATGAGAAAACATAAGAATGATAATACTTCTAACCTAGAATAAGTAGGGTAGGGTGTAAAGGAGTCAATTTGTATATAGGAAATGTTATATTCTTAGCAAACATAGTTTTAGCATAACGCACTTAATAAAATCGTGTATTTAGTATTCAGCATTTTGATGATTGACTTACCTTTTAAGCAGCTGCTTCACGTCATCCAGATATGATTGCATATAGCGAATGGGATCCTCGACATCATTCGAACACACATCTTTCAATTTGGGGGACACAACTAGAAACCGACCGTCCGGTTTTTTCACGCTTCTCACAACCTTCACCAGAATCACTTGACCCACTTCAATTGAAACTTGTTCACCACGGTCGGCAAATTTTCGCATTTTAAGCCAAATCCTCCGGTGGTAATCTTTCAAAGCCAATTGGAAGCTAATTTTCTTTCCAGACGGCGCCACTTCAACGCAGTATGCCCGCAATACCTGGCCCAGTTTGACGTCTTTGATGTGCGTCGGTTTGCGCCGGAAATAGTCCACATCTCGACAACTGTAGACGTTCTCTTTAACGTTGACCACCTTCAGTTGTTCACCTTCCTTTAGCACGCCGGTGTAAATCGAATTATGCGAGGGGAAATCCGAGAACATCTCCGGTGGGACGGTACCAGTCTCGTTCTCTTTCACCAGATATATGTCGGCACCGGTCGCGTAGAGTCCCGTGATGGTTCCGCTGATTGCATGCTGTAGAGTTTGTCTGTCGCCATCATGTAGCGGGATAGTGACGGTAATTTTTTCGCCATTTTCGGACACTTCGTGAATGGTGAATCGTTCGACAATTCCAGGTTTTAAAAGCGCAATACGGGTTTGATCCTGTGGAACAGCACGGCAGAATTTGAAAAGAATGGCCTTGATTCGATTGCCAAATGCTACGAGAAAGTATTTTTCCTGCTCGGAAACCACTGTTCCCAGAGCTTCATTGCCAGATTTGAGGTCTTCCCTGCTGATAATCAACTTGGCGGTTTTCTTTAAATATGCTGGGTGATTGGAAAATTGCGCCATTCTTCGTTCTTCATCAATAGCAATTAAGCGCATTTTCATCATCTGATTGACAGCGAACATTTTTGAAGAGTCGAAGTTAAACCCTGTTACAATCCCTTTGATGTTGTCCAATGATACCAAATAGCCTCGGTTTTTGTCCAATACTTTGGTGATGCGACAGTTGTAAATATCTCCAACTTTAAGATCTGCCAGAGTGAAGTATTTTGTGTCAATCGATTTCTCGTCATCCGTTACGATCAAGGTTCGATCGAATGCTTCATAACGCATTACCCGAATCTTGTGGACCGATCCGATTTGATACTTTGCCATTACAATTTGTTCATCGTAATTTTGGTTATATTTGCTTTTTAGAATGTATCTCGGAAGCAATGCTTTGTGTTTCTTGCCAACCTGGAACCAAACACCGCTAGGGCATTTGTAAATAATTTTTGCGTCCTGGATTATTCTTCCCGGAGCAACGGGCTCTGCAACGGATACTCTGTTGCTGTCAAAATTGGCCAACGTAAGAAACACATGCTTGGAAAGAGGCATTACGTACAAGATTCGAGCTTGAACCTGTTTGAAAGTTCCATAATTTTTAATGCTGGATAATGGTTTTTCCAACATATTCTCGTTAACAAACGCTGGAACAGTGTCATCAAACAACGTTCCTTGTAAACCGTTCCTCAATATCGATTCAACGTTGAACGTCACCACTGATCCCGGTACCAATGCATCAATATTGACCTGCGCTACTTCAAGCTTTCTGGGTTCCGTCGGTTTGAATGCTTTCAAAACAACTGTTGCCGATCCTTTTGCTTGGGTGACCTTCTCGACTGCACAGAACAGATTCCTACCGACGACCATTTTGTTGTTATTTACATTGTGCGTTGGGAGGAAAGCTCTAACGTTTTTAATACCAACATTCATTTGGTATCCATGGTCCTCTTCTTCTTCCACAGTGGCAGTTAGAACCAGTCCTTCCACCAAATATTTACAACCGAATTCACTATGCAGCTCTTTGGGATCCAGCGTTAGTCCGAAACGCTTGTCTTCACAGAATTTGCTCTTAATCTTTACGCACACTATATCTCCAACCTGGTATAATTCATCCAGCCCAGGGCATTGTTCTCCACCTCCTCCGAGGCTGTTCTGCAGCAAATTTTGCAGTCTTTTGGTGTACGCTTCGGAGACTGACAAAATCGGTACGGATCCGTACAACCTGCCCGGCAAAGAGATTTTTATGTCCATTTTTGTAATTTTAAATATAGAGCCCATCAGCAGCATCCCTTCCTGTGCTGTCTTGAAGAGCAACGGAGCGGCGTTCACGCTTTGTTCCAGCTCTTCCCTATCCTGCTCGATCTGACCTAGCCGCGCCTGCTGGCGCTCCTTCGGGCGAAGCTTCTGCGGTTTTTCTTCGTTTGTTGTTGCTGCTCCATAGTCCTTATTTAATCGAAAAGTTATAGAATTTTATTCGCTAACTGAAATTAATTTAAATTGAATATAATACGTACTGTTGATTTTTTAAATTTTTTCCGCGGTTTCTGGTCCTCGTCGTTATCGACTTTTCGGCCGCGTGGAAATGACGGCTCAACGTAAACCATCGCAAATTTCTCGATAAACTTAACAAGTGACGATTGCAAACAACTTTTTAACTAGATGTCACAACTTTATTGTAACAATTGAAAGCTAAAAGAAGTGTTACAGGAAGTTTTAATATGAATTTACACGTTTTTGTGAATAAACAAAAATATCGGCACGCACATGTGAAAGAAACATCCACCCGATGACAGGCCGAATGAGCAAAACAGGGCCGTATTGAGGTACACATAAATTTTTTTGCATCCCTTTCATCACATTCGTATCATTTTCAGTGCGGCGGGATTTTTCAAGGGCTTGGACTTCCATTACGAAACTACAGTATACCCCCGCTGATCCGACAAAAAATGTATGGCCGGACTACCGCGGGGTTTCTCTCGTTAATCCGACTGTCAAATCCATACAAATGAATCAAAACAAAATCACAGCACAAATTTGAAAACTGACAGCATAATGTGTTTAAATGGGTGTTGATACTTTTTAATCCAGAAAATTCCGAATTAGCGAGATCCGGACTAACGAGTCGTCGGATTAGCGAGGTCCGGATAAGCGGGGGGATACTTTATATTATTTAAATAACCTTATTTATATATTTTTTTCCAGCTGCGCACACGATTAGAAAAAAATACCTGATTTCAGGTACTTTTTTTCCTTTGCATCTCCCTCCCTCTTCCCTTTATTGACATAAAATGAAGAGCAAAACCACTCAACCACTAAAGTGTGGGAACTCAACGTTAAGTTAAATTTTCCTAACTTTTGGTTAGTTTCTATTTAAAATTAAGTATATTTTACTTATTGGGGCCCTCCTTAGCCGTGCGGTAAGATGCGCGGCTACAAAGCAAGACCACACTGCCGAAAAAAACCTTCCGAAGATCATTATTTTACCTTATGAAAATTAGCCACAAGGAATCGGTTTGAAAATCATAAGGTAACCTTATGATGTTGGATGAACTTCGGATGAACTAGAGCCATAGTGAATGTTTATGTTTATCCTAATATTGACGTATGAACACCATTAAGAAACCTTATGAAATTTCATAAGGCAGCCTAATGAAATACATCTTATCACAGTATGATATTTTTTTTATTTTCTAGTAATTTATTGTTTAAAGAAAAACTAATATAGAAATTAAATACATTATAAAATTAAATAGGATGCATAATATTTTCATTTCGCTTTGATAGAATGGGTTACATTCACTGTTTTAAACAAAATTGGTGTAGAATTTGTTTCTGGCGGCAGGAAAATGCGAATAATTTGTGTCTTCCTGATGTCAAAATGGCTGGCAGCTGATTTCAAGTCTGTGTTGCTTCCCGGTTGTTAGTTTGAAAATCCGTCCTCGTATTTGTTTCATGGAATCCAAAAGTGTCCTGTTTTTGGTGCCTCAATTCAAGTACGAGACACTGAAATCCTCCCTCGTGTAGAAACACGTATCTGAAAAGTTACTAAGTGAATACTAGTCGATTCTATACCATTTGGTTGAATGACATTTAGTCGAAAAAACATTGCGTCGAAGGGCCTAACTAAACTAAACTAAACGTTTAACTATAGTTTAAATCTGAGACGAGACCTGCAAAGACGGCTTCTTTTTCCTTGTTTTGACACTTGTTCTTCTTTTCATCACAGTTGATCATCGATTCTCAACTGTTTCCTTGAGTGTTTCACCTAAATCCCGGGTAGAATCTTCTGAGCACAATAAAAGTGTTTGTGATTTACTGATTTGTAAACTTATTTTTATAAAGATTTTCCTATCGGAAATAAAACACGTATTCATAACAGTTCAATATTAAGCTGTCCGGCTTTTCTAGAATACTTTTCAAAGTGAAAAAGTACTCGTAAAACAAAATCAATCGGAATACTTTTTGAGGGATACCAATACTTTTACACAAAAAGGTGCTGGTTGCAGATGAAGTTACATTTTTTCCTCTTTGCAAGTCCCGTCCCACACTGAGAAAAATTCCATGGTAACGGTTACTATTTTGTAGACTACGCCATGTTTTTAAAACAACCACAAATTTTCAGTTAAATTAACCACGCATTCGGACAAATTCACCACACTCAAAAAAATGTTGCGATTGAAACTACCATTCCGAAGGTTAATTTAAGAATACGCACCGACGATTTTCAGCAGACAACAAACCCGTTTGATTTTACCATGCGCGCAGTAAAAATCAACTGTGGTCCTGGTGGAATGTTGTTACATGAACTGAATCAGTGGTGAATTTGTCCGAATGCATGGTTAATTTAACTGAAAATTTGTGGTTGTTTTAAAAACATGGCGTAGTCTACAAAATAGTAATTGTTACCATGGAATTTTTTTCTGTGCACTGATTCAGTTCATGCAACAACATTCCACCAGGACCACAGTTGATTTTTACCGCGCGCATGGTAAAATCAAACGGGTTTGTTGTCTGCTGAAAATCGTCGGTGCGTATTCTTAAATTAACCCTCGGAATGGTAGTTTCGACCGCAACATTTTTTTGCGTGCAGGTTTAAATAATATTGTTTTTAATATTTAGTCGCGATAGTTTCGTAAAAAAGTCCAAACCCTTCAAAATCCCGCCGCACCGAAAACAAGCCGAAGAAGCCGAATGTTAATGTCAAAGTTAACACCGTCGTGTGTTTTCTTCTTATTTTAACTTGGATTCGTCTATACAGATTAATGTAAATATATAATAGTTTAAATAATATTTCTAGAGTGCTTTTTAAATAGGTCCTATGTGTCATTCACATGAATCAGAGTAATCGATGGTCAAAGTTTTCTAAAACATAATCAATTGCTATTTAACATAAAAGCATCAAAAGCTTTCAAATATCACGCCATAAAATTGATAAAAAGTATAGTTTTAAAGTGTAGTTCAAAATCGTCACTTATTACTGCTAAATACTTAGTTTTTGATTAAATACTATTTTGAGTCGTTCTGCGATTTTATGCAAAAATTCGACCTAATCGATGCGACCTTTAATCAATCACCATGTTACTTTCGACTAGTATGTTTCGTCATTCTGTCATTATGCATGTTCATGCGACCTTACAGATCGGACCGGTTGATGGTTGTTGTTGTACTTTCGACCCGAAATGTAAACATAAATATTGTGGTTCCAACTTGATTAAAATTTCATTTATTAGTTATAATTTAATTTGTTAATTCGGTTAATTCGAACCGTACATATTCGTATTCATACCGTGTACCGTTTTCGTATTCGTACCGTGGATTTCCTAACCACGGTTGTACCTATACTGTGTAAAATATCTGTTAAATTTAATTTCATCGAATAATACACCTTCAAGGTATGTATCAGGATTTTAGTAACGCTAATATTGCTTGCTATATTTCATTCAAAGGGCATTATTTCACCCATAATTTCTGTTTGCAGTAATATCTAAATCAAGCGCAGTTTGCCGTTTTCAATCGGAGCGGAATGTATTTGCGTTTAATCAGCTATGGGACATCACTTTCCAGACTCTACGCCTGCCGAAGAATAAAATTTGATCAAAGGTGTTGCGAAGTACATGCTCAAGATACTACTCACATGGAAACCCAGGCGGATAGCTTAAGAAAATATATGGAACATGTTGGAAAATGTCTTCCTGCAAGACTTCTACATTACATTCCTCAATGGACAATTTTGATTTTCGATTATTTGGCAAAAGAAAAACAAGTTAGTTGGTAGATTAAAATAAAATTCTAACAGGAAACTGCAGCTGTTTGGTTGTACTAATTATTGTTATACTAAGTCTATTTTCGATTATAAGAGTGATACACAGTTTGGTTCTCATGAAGTTTTAGTTGGCCACCCTTGACGAAAAAAACCTATCAGCATAGATAACATACTGAAACCGAATCACGTTAAAACATGGATTATTATTTATTCAGACTAAAGGTTGGAGTGGCATTTGCAGTATATAAAAGTCCTCTCTATTCAGCTTGATCCATGGCTGCTCGTCGCCAATCCAATCACGCAGTTTACAGCTTAGCAAATCGTCTCTCTCTTGTTCGATCCAAACATGTGTAAACAACTAGATATGTGAACTATAACATCAAGTTACTCTCCATGTATCATACAATATTGCTCGGAGTCTGAATAGCTTATTATTGGATTATAAACCTCGCGGTCAGAATAGCCTGTTCAGATTACGAGTTTCATCACTCGATTGAGTTTATTGATGTCAATGTTCACCCATCTTATTTTAATTTAATATGCTATCACGTAATAAATATTGTAATCTGAACAGACTAAAGGTGGGAGTGCATAATTAATACCAAACAGAAACAGCAATGTGCCAGCATAGCGGTGTACCCTGGCCATTCGCACAGTAGTAATTACTTAGCAGCGCCATTAAAAATGTTTCTTTGGGAGTTCTATTTGGTTCAACAGCTATAATTGCCTTACTATCAAACACCTTTTATTTATTTAATATTTTTGGCCCATGGCCCACTTCATCGCCGCTTTTTTCAGTGAACAACAGATCTATTTTTTTGTTTGCACATATTTCTCTATTTTTAAACGTTATTTTGCCATCGTTTGATCCTTGGTTTGATCATACCCGAACATAAACATTTCCTCTCCCACAACATTTACTCAGCAAACGCCTCCTATATTATTAATACGTAGAACCCGTTGCAGAACCGTTTGGGCAGCAATCGGGTCTACCAGGAATTTGTCTCAATTGTTATACATGCACCCATCCAGCAGTTTAAGAGCAGTTATCTCGTTGCAGTGGTCGTTTGTCTTGCGTTCGTCTCCGACAAAGAGTTGATAAACTTCGCAATACATTTCCATTACTGTCCATTTCCCAGAGGCATGAAAAGAATATCTGAATGTAGGCTTGGGACAAGATTTGCGATGACGGTGAAGGTTGGCATCTGGCGTTTCTAACCCTTCGAAACTTAGTTTTCTCCAATTGATATATTGCATTCCAAGTGATGGTGTAACATCTTAAGAAACAGGGAGCTATAGCCTGGATCTTCTTAGGAGTTGATTCGTGATGCTGGTGGAGCTTTCTAATCGAGATGGTTTTTCATTTCTAGCGCTGCCTTCGGCGTTTTTGATTCCTTTAAAAATGTGATTATCATCTTCGATTGGTATGTTGAAATATGCTGTATTCGGAGTGATGAACAATCCAACCTTAAATTGAACCAAACATACGGTAATAAATGTAGGATTAAATCATTTTCATTCTATTTTCCATACATACTTCAATAAACACTGCTGGATTTATAACTAAATTCAGGTTCCTACGCGTTAACAAAGGTGTTATCAGTAAACGAATCAAACTAATAAATAATTATTAAATTTAAAATTTGAAACTGCTGTCAAACTGGTCGTATGTCCACTTTTTCTCAGTTTGACAGATTCCGCACTTCGGACCTTTAGTTGACAAAAGGTCGTATACACGGAATATTAAAATAATCAATTTTTGCTATAAAAGACCTTTTATGACATTAGGTCGAATGATCGATTTTCGATCTTTGGAAGGAATTGTCACTTAGGTCGATTTTTATAAAGTTAATAGAATAATAAAAAAGTCAGATATCGAAATAATTTTTTTTATACATATAGAACCAAACATATTCTTTTCAGTGATGTGATTAACATGATTTCTCAATTTTTGTTACATACGACCTATTCAAAAAGCAGTCTAGATTTATTGTTTTAAATATTTAGTCGCGATAGTTTCGTAAGAAAGTCCAAACCCTTCAAAATCCCGCCGCACCGAAAACAAGCCGATGCGAGTGATGCGAAAATGAAAAAGACGAAAGAACGAAAAACAACAAACTGTCAAACTCCGCGGGACGATACAGAAAACATGTGCGCGTTCGTGTTATGAACTTCGTGCGAGTGCGTGTGGCGCATGTTTTGTTTGATTGTTCTTTGACTATCATTAGCCTGGCGTGCGTGTTATCCGCATTTTCATTACATTTCTACTGCAGAAAAATACTGCTTTTCCATTAGACACACTTTATTACAGTCCTATTTCGTCTAAAACTGTGTCAGTTATGTCCGATGAAGGTAAGAATGTAATTTCGATTTCGCCTATACTATGAATTACTTGAAAAGAATGTCTTTTGTGTGACAGAATGTCCACCCCTATGTGAGATGGAAACGGGTGATTCCAATGAGGAGGAAGAAGCTGACGAATGGGAAATAGCTGAGGAGCAGAATGATCCGGTGAGGTGTCTATTCTGTGACCAAATCTCCCCAACCATGACTACGGCCATTCGCCATGCGAAAGAGCGGCACGAGTTTGACTTGGGGGAAATTCGGCGTAGATTTCACCTGGACGAATATGCTTATATCAAGATGATTAACTTCATCCGTATGGAGAAGCCTGATCCCTCTGTATTCGGAAGCGGTACGAGCATATTCTGGTCCGACGACAAGTACTTGAAACCGGTCGAAAATGAGACTTGGCTGATGTTCGATCTGGATGAGCTGGACGAAATCCTGTTAAATGGTAATGTGAACGGTGGAGGAGGAGTAGGAGCTCGGGAAAATGGGAACGACATCGGCGAGACAATAACGCTTACAACGGATCAGTACCGAAAGCTCCAGGGAATCATCAATGAGTTGACGGCCCAATTGAGGGAGAAGGAAAATCTGCTGCAGCACGCATCAGGCGATATTGAGAAGATGAAGCAAAGCTTCCGCAACTTGCTGGAGCAGCAAAGTGAACAGAAAATGGGGAGTGCCGGTACCAAAAAGAAGGCCCCAGAGGAAAAGATTGCACAAATACGAGAGGAGTTAAGACACTGCGTCAGCACGGTGGCCGTGGAGGACGATCAGGGCTATTTCAATACGTACTCGCACTTTGGAATCCATCACGATATGTTGAGTGTGAGTAGAAAATTGTTAGTCACCATAACTTCAGTAACTGCTGTTGTACTCACAACATCATTGTCTACCTTTATCCCAGTTTGCGATCATATACATACTAGTTTTTTATTTAATCCGAAGTCGAAATAATAGATTTATTGTTCTTGGCAGGATTATGTGCGAACGGCGAGCTACCGCGATGCAATCCTTGACAATGGAGAAATCTTCAAGGACAAAACTGTGCTTGATTTGGGTTGTGGTACGGCCATTTTGTCCATGTTTGCCGCGAAAGCAGGTGCGAAGGAGGTGATCTCGGTCGATCAGTCCGACATTATCTACCAGGCAATGGACATCGTAAGGAGAAACGACATCGAGAACATTAAATTCGTCAAGGGCCGTCTGGAGGATTGTGAACTGCCGGTTGAGAAAGTTGACATCATTGTGTCCGAATGGATGGGGTATTTTCTGTTGTTTGAGGGAATGATGGATAGCGTGATCTACGCTAGGAAACAATATCTGAAGGAGGGTGGATTCATTCTACCGAATAGGTGTAATATTAGTTTGGCTGGGTATGGAGATACAGATCGACACGATGAGTTCATAGGGTTCTGGAAGAATGTCTATGGCTTTGACATGTCCTGTATGAAGAAGGAAGTCTTAAGAGAAGCTACCGTTGAGGTTTGCAAGCCGGAGCATGTTATAACCAATGCAAACATTATTGCAAATTTTGATTTAATGGAAGTGGAAGTTGATTGCCCCAATTTCAACTATAGTTTTGAGCTTACTGTTAAGAAAAGCTGTAAATTGACAGCCCTAGTTGGATATTTCGATACATTCTTCGAACTGCCGCAGCACGTGGAGTTCTCGACTTCACCTTACACGAGACCAACGCACTGGAAGCAAACCATTTTCTACGTTGAAGAGCCAATTCCGGTACAGGAAGGGCAGGTGATTAAAGGTAAGTTTGTTTGTAGACGCGATCCAAAGGACGCACGTTCCTTGTTTATTACGATCGAATACCTCGGCCAGGTGCTGAAGTACACTCTCAACTAGCAGATTGGGATTCTTATACTGATAAACTGAACCGTGGAACAAGAATGCACGAAACGGCTACAGAAGACCAATAACGAACAACAGCTTTAAGTAAATGATGGAAATAGGAGCTTCAGAATACAAATAAGTGAGATTTAAAATTTTCATTAGAACGAAATAGAAACGCACTACGAACGGTGGTTGTGAAGCAACAAAATAATACGCGAAAAAACAAGGCAATGCAATCCTATTTAAACTGCCTCGTGTTTCCCAATTTAATAGAGACTATCTACCACAATGGTATAATAGCTTTAATTTTTAACCCTAGTTAGTTTGAGTCGTTTCACTTTCAATATATTATGAAATTACATCTTGCGAAACGATCCTCAGAAACCAACACACTAGCGACAATCAGTTAATCTGTCGATAGATCCAGCTTGCTTCCTTCAACTATTCAATCATTGCTCCTTACAGTCTGACACCCAATTACAATATATTACGGTTTCCCATTCGTTAGACTCAACTTTGGTAAAACCATAACATAATCCAATAGAGGCGATTTCCAATCTCTGTATCAGATACATACGAAATATAGTGAGAAACTAAGGAACAAGCTTTAATTTTCTAACCAGTGAGGGCACGGTGAAGGTTTTTGTATAACAGACAATTTGCGGATCGTCGAGTTTTGATAGACCCATTTCGACTAGTTTTGTTTCGCAAACTATGAACCACTAGGTATAGAGATATCATACAAAATAATCTTTGCACTCTTCTAAATTACACCACAGATATAGCATGCAGAATATTGTTGTTATAATATAAATATTCATATGTATGAAAATAATAAAAACATCTAATTCAATCGTCTGACAGTTTGGTCCGTTTACAAGAAACTAAATAAGAATAATAAAACTTAAATCATAAAAATGAGGGTTCGATTTACGACACATAGAAATACTTACTACATATCGTATTATGGCACCGTGAAAACTTATTCATTCAATCAGGAAAGGCATTTATCGGAATTGAACAAGGCATTTGAATATCTGAAAAGTTTCGTGTTAAAGCTTTAAATCCAATCGAATTAAACAATAAAACTCATATTGTTCAATCAAATTATGGTAGAATAATAAACAACCTTGTACTGCTTTGCATCGTTTTACCGCAAAAGTTTCGTTTATTAGAAGCTACTACTTGTTTGATTCTATTTCGTCTGCATTGTAGTGGTACCACGTGTCCTACAATTGTCTTCACCAGAAGCTGCGTGCTAGCCAAATTCTACTCTCTTGTTTTTCCTTTTTGAATTCATGGTATTGAAATATGGTTACAAAAGACAGCCATCTTTTATGTAACTTCAAACCGGTCGTCCCGCGTAGGTAGCGCATAATTCGTTTAACCGCCTCCCAGTGCTTTATTCCAGGGTTTGTTGAAAATTGGCTTACTATATTAACTGCAAATGCGATGTCCGGTATTGTTGCTTGAGCTGCATACAATAGTGAAGCAACTGCTTCTTTGAAAGGAACATCCTTCATTTTTTGCTGTTTCTTTTGACGTCTTGTGGCTCATTGATTTGTCAAGCTTTATTCTTGTATCCATAGGCGTTGCAGGTTCAGAATTCTCCATGTTAAATTTCCTCAAAACGTCTTCAATGTAAGCTTGTTGGTCAAGACAAAGCTTCCCATTCACTCGGTCACGAGTTATTCGTAGTCCTAAACAAAATTGTGCATCTCCAAGGTTCATCATTTTGAATCTAGTTTAAGTAGGATTTCGACTTTTTTGTTATTTCAGCGTTGTTTGTGAAAAGCAAGAAATCAGCTACGTAGATTGTCACGAACAGCATTATCTTATCTTCTCTGACAATGAAATACAAGCATGGATCCAAATCGGAACAAACGAGCCCAAAAGCCTTCAACGCTTCGTCCAGTTGTGTATTCCATACCGTGCTTGATTGCTTCAGTCCATACAATGCTTTTCTTAGTGTGCATACCTTCGTAGGATCAGTTACGTAGCCCTCAGGTTGTTCCATATAGATGTCTTCTTCCTTGAGTTTTCCTTGTAGAAAAGCAGTCACTGCATCAAGTTGTTCGATGTCGAGATTATGCTGAACTGCCAATGCCATTAGAAAGCGGATAGTATAATATCGTACCACTGGTGAATATACTTCATTGTTATCAATTCCTGCTCTCTGAGAACAGCCTTTAATGACCAGCTTTATATCGTTCTACTTCACCATCTGCTCCTCGCCTAGTTTTGAAGACACCCATTTATTGCGAATCGCCTTCCTGCCTCGTGGTAAATTTGTCAAATCCAGGTTTCATTTTCATGTAACGCACACATTTTCTCTTGCATCGCCTCAGTCCTGTGATGATGATCTGCTCGTTTTAGTGCCTTAGCATAAGTCGTCGGATCATCAGGCTATCCATAATTTTCACTATCGTAGTGATCATTGCCAAACCGTTCAGGAATTTTATGTACAGAAGTTGAACTCAAACAAACGAAATCTTGCCATAAGACGAGTTATACTATGCTTAGGTACATTAACTTATCTAGGTACATTTACCACGGTGCTTACTTCTACTCGCTTGTAGAGATAAGTACCTATAGATAAGAACTGTGTGGCTCCAAATGGCTGGAGCGAAATCCGATGACAGCAGCTCTCCGTTGGTGCGTGTGCACGCCACGGAGATCTGACAAGAAGAGGCCAAGTCATGGCTTGCTGCTTACCGATTAACACGCTGAGGTGGTAATATATAATCACACGCTGATGTTTTTTTTGTGTTAATAAATTCTTAAAACAGATGATTGGAAAAGTGCGTACTCTTGCCCCACTCTACTCTATTAGCCAACCACTCCAAACCACCCCCATGAAACGGCTGTCATCCACGAACAACTCGCCTGAAGCCAAAAACATGGTGCTGCAACATGGTGCTGGATGTAAACATTGCCGGTTAAGCAATAAACACACGAAGTCAGAACAGTCGGATGCGTGAGCGGCATAAGCGGCATGTGTTGCATTGTTAAATTATATTCAACGAGATGTGTTGCATTGTTGCGTGATTTTCGACGTTATTAATTGGCGCTTTGATGTTGCATGAAGAAGAAGAAACAGAAAGATGATATTTAAAAAATTTCGCACGGGAAAACATACGAGGATATTTTTGAAACTCTTCTCTGAAATTCTAGAGGCAATTTAATTAAAAACGGTTAACAGTACGGGGTTGGACTTTTCTTATACTGTGTATTAAGTGTCACATGAGCATGAGCATGAGCATTATGACCGCACAATTCGTAGTTGCTACTCCGTGATTGACTGAACTTGCGAAATTGTACAGAGAACACAATGAATGGGGCTTGGGGTTAGCTACCCATTCTCAATGTACACGTTTCGGGAGCTCAAATATTTAAAGCCAATAACGGCGCCGGCCACGTCCTTACGGTCATATAGGAATGGAAGGATTGTTAGTCCGACTCTCGTTGCTACTAGAGACCGAGTATACCTCTGCATCTCCACGATTGTCTTGGGATAGGATTTCGTTTTAGTTACAAAGGATAATTTATCTGGATTCACTTTGGTAAGTCATGCGATCTATGGGATGGGAAATAACACTAATATTTTGGCCGACCGCGCGATCGTTCAGCTGTCCGAAACAAGAGAGATCACGCACTGAACTGTTTAATTTTCATTACCGGCCGCGCAATGCAGAACACAATACTTCGGCCGACCGCGCGATCGTTCTGCTGTCCGAAACAAGAGAGATCACACACTGAACTGATTAATTTTTATTACCGGCCGCGCAATGCAGAACACAATACTTCGGCCAACCGCGCGATCGTTCTGCTGTCCGAAACAAGAGAAATCACGCACTGAACTGTTTAATTTTCATTACCGGCCACGCAATGCAGAACACAATACTTCAGCCGATCGCGCGATCGTTCTGCTGTCCGAAACAAGAGAGATCACGCACTGAACTGATTAATTTTCATTACCGGCCGCGCAATGCAGAACACAATACTTCAGCCGACCGCGCGATCGTTCTGCTGTCCGAAACAAGAGAAATCACGCACTGAACTGATTAATTTTCATTACCGGCCGCGCAATGCAGAACACAATACTTCAGCCGACCGCGCGATCGTTCTGCTGTCCGAAACAAGAGAAATCACGCACTGAACTCTTATACTGTGTATTAAGTGTCACAGAATAAAAATTGAAATTGAAATATTGTGTTTATTGTGCAGTAGAAAACAAGATTAACCTCGTACTGCTTACCGTTTTTAATTAAATTGCTTCTAGAATTTTAAAGTTGTGTTCCAAAAATTTCTTCGTATGTTTTCCCATGCGAATATTTTTGATTATCATCTTTCTGCTTCTTCTTCTTCATGCAACATCAAAGCGCTAATCGCCAATGCTCTCGCGGCGGTATGAACGGAGCTTAAAATAGGAAAGGCAACACTAGCGCCACCCAATCGGTAGACGGCTTCAAGAACTACATCTCATTTCAGGGTGCTCCAAACTCTAGTTTTTTGAAAGCTGGCAACGTTTTTTTAATACATATATATATTTTTATTCAAATATGACTACTAAGTCAGTGAATCCCAAAATAAACTTCAAGGTAATGTGTTTCGCCTTCCAAACAACTTTGTGGCATATGATAATTCTCCATCTGTCTCAGATTCTGTTAGAATAAGCTTAACTTGTGGTCTCATTTATACTGTCAATGGCATAAATTTTAAATTAAAATTATTTTAACCAATGCTAATCTATGCTTCCAGGACTTATCCTGGAATTTTCTAGACCGGCAACACTTTTTTCCGGCAGTCTCCCAGCCGCGCTTTATGATTTACCCACCCCCCTGAAATGAGATGTAGTTCTTGAAGCCGTCTACCGATTGGGTCAGGCCTATGCCAAGAGCTCATGTTTAGCGTAGCCAACACCAACACCAACGCCGAGCAACGTACGTTAAATCTAAAAAAGCCTAACATCATAAAACATCCAAATTCAGCTTTCTTCAATATGCAACTTTAATCGGGAATATTCATAAAATATGACTAATGAATTTAATTTATTCAAAACTTATCTACATGATCAATTTTGATTTTACTTACATGGAGAACAACAATTTGTCTTTTATTTCACCGTGAAAAGCTTAAGCAGAATTTAAAAATAAATCCTGCTCTTTTATTGTTGTGAATATTTTTAATTATCAAGCTACAATCATTGGTGTTGTTGACGATTGTTGACATCTCATGAAACTGACAGCGGTCTATCTGCACACTGTGCCCGGGACATGGTGGCTATTTTTAGGCTAAGGGAGTTAGATAGGGATGTCTATAGCCTGGATTGGGTGGCGCTAGTGTTGCCTTTCCTATTTTAAGCTCCGTTCATACCGCCGCGAGAGCATTGGCGATTAGCGCTTTGATGTTGCATGAAGAAGAAGAAGCAGAAAGATGATAATCAAAAATATTCGCATGGGAAAACATACGAATAAATTTTTGAAACACAACTTTAAAATTCTAGAAGCAATTTAATTAAAAACGGTAAGCAGTACGAGGTTAATCTTGTTTTCTACTGCACAATAAACACAATATTTCAATTTCAATTTTTATTCTGTGACACTTAATACACAGTATAAGAGTTCAGTGCGTGATTTCTCTTGTTTCGGACAGCAGAACGATCGCGCGGTCGGCTGAAGTATTGTGTTCTGCATTGCGCGGCCGGTAATGAAAATTAATCAGTTCAGTGCGTGATTTCTCTTGTTTCGGACAGCAGAACGATCGCGCGGTCGGCTGAAGTATTGTGTTCTGCATTGCGCGGCCGGTAATGAAAATTAATCAGTTCAGTGCGTGATCTCTCTTGTTTCGGACAGCAGAACGATCGCGCGATCGGCTGAAGTATTGTGTTCTGCATTGCGCGGCCGGTAATGAAAATTAAACAGTTCAGTGCGTGATTTCTCTTGTTTCGGACAGCAGAACGATCGCGCGGTTGGCCGAAGTATTGTGTTCTGCATTGCGCGGCCGGTAATAAAAATTAATCAGTTCAGTGTGTGGTCTCTCTTGTTTCGGACAGCAGAACGATCGCGCGATCGGCTGAAGTATTGTGTTCTGCATTACGTGGCCGGTAATGAAAATTAAACAGTTCAGTGCGTGATCTCTCTTGTTTCGGACAGCAGAACGATCGCGCGGTCGGCCGAAGTATTGTGTTCTGCATTGCGCGGCCGGTAATGAAAATTAAACAGTTCAGTGCGTGATCTCTCTTGTTTCGGACAGCTGAACGATCGCGCGGTCGGCCAAAATATTAGTGTTATTTCCCATCCCATAGATCGCATGACTTACCAAAGTGAATCCAGATAAATTATCCTTTGTAACTAAAACGAAATCCTATCCCAAGACAATCGTGGAGATGCAGAGGTATACTCGGTCTCTAGTAGCAACGAGAGTCGGACTAACAATCCTTCCATTCCTATATGACCGTAAGGACGTGGCCGGCGCCGTTATTGGCTTTAAATATTTGAGCTCCCGAAACGTGTACATTGAGAATGGGTAGCTAACCCCAAGCCCCATTCATTGTGTTCTCTGTACAATTTCGCAAGTTCAGTCAATCACGGAGTAGCAACTACGAATTGTGCGGTCATAATGCTCATGCTCATGCTCATGTGACACTTAATACACAGTATAAGAAAAGTCCAACACCGTACTGTTTACCGTTTTTAATTAAATTGCCTCTAGAATTTCAGAGAAGAGTTTCAAAAATTTCCTCGTATGTTTTCCCGTGCGAAATTTTTTAAATATCATCTTTCTGTTTCTTCTTCTTCATGCAACATCAAAGCGCCAATTAATAACGTCGAAAATCACGCAACAATGCAATACATCTCGTTGAATATAATTTAACAATGCAACACATGCCGCTTACGCCGCTCACGCATCCGACTGTTCTGACTTCGTGTGTTTATTGCTTAACCGGCAATGTTTACATCCAGCACCATGTTGCAGCACCATGTTTTTGGCTTCAGGCGAGTTGTTCGTGGATGACAGCCGTTTCATTGGGGTGGATTTACCAAATCATAAACTATTTTACAGCGGTTTTTCAGACGCATCTTGGGAATTTCCAAACCACAACCAATTTACCATCGGTCTTCCAGACACGTTTTGATTACCCAACCACAATCCATTTTCCAGCGGTCTTCCAGACGCGCTTTGTGAATTTCCAAACCACAATTCATTTTCCAGCGGTCGTTCCGACGCGCTTTGTGGTTTTCCAAACTACAATCCATTTTCCAGCGGTCATCCCGACGCGCATTGTGATTTTCCAATCACAATCCATTTTCCAGAGATCTTCCAGGCGCGCTTTATTGCAATACGAACCACTTTGGTTATAATTTCTTTCAAACCATTAAATACTGTATTTTTCGAACATTAAACTCTTGAATTCAACTCACCTTTTGAAATCAGCGTCAGGGTACAAAAAACAACCTGGCAGGTGGCAGGATCGCCAAAATGTGTGGCTCCAAATGGCTGGAGCGAAATGCGATGACAGCAGCTCTCCGTTGGTGCGTGTGCACGCCACGGAGATCTGAAAGAAGAGGCCAAGTCATGGCTTGCTGCTTACCGATTGACACGCTGAGGTGGTTATATATAATCACACGCTGATGGTAACTTACTCAAACCTCACAAGTACCTAGATAAGTTGTAATGTACCTATACGCACATGCACGGAGCTAAGGACTGGCGTGCATGCACAGGGAAGGCAGTACCAACATATGTATATTATATATTCGATATGTACAGGGGTTAGGCAAAATGATTGAGATAGGCAAAATTTGGCCCAAATTCAAATCCTTATAACTTTTTGAAAAATTGATGAAATTGGAAGCATTCGACGGCAAATTTAGTCAAGATTTAAGAACATGCACGGTCACGAATACTGGCCACCGGACACCGGAGATGTTCCGGATTTTCGGAGGCCATGTCAAAAACACATTTTTTTCTGCCGCTCGTATTTTTGTGTGGTTAGAAGTTACATCGATAAACATTATTTTCCTAGAAACTAGATCTTATTGAAAATTGAATGCGGGCGGTTGCGCTAAGATCCGTTGAAAAACATCCGAGATATGGCCATTTCAGTAAACCTGGTTCCGGATACTATGGTCAATTATGTATATCATTCCAATCACGTATATATTATCCGGTACCATATCAATATTGGTATCAAACTTCAAGATTTTTCATGGAGATGCTTCAGGAAGCATATGCAGGACGATCAGTTGCCCTGACCACTCTGTAGTAGGTTCCAGGTGCCCCGGGGGAAGTGGCCAAATTGAAAAACCTTCAGAACCCTATAAATATGGGTATCAAACTTCAAGATTTTTCATGTAGATGCTTCAGGAAGCATATTCAAGATGGTCAGTTGCTCTGACCACTCTGTAGTAGGTTCCAGGGGCCCCGGGGGAAGTGGCCAATTTGAAAAACGTTCAGAACCCTATCAATATGAGTATCAAACTTCAAGATTTTTCATGGAGATGCTTCAGGAAGCATATTCAGGACGATCAGTAGCCCTGACCACTCTGTGGTAGGTTCCAGGTGCCCCGGGGGAATTGGCCAATTTGAGAAACGTTCAGAACCCAATCAATATGGGTATCAAACTTCAAGATCTCAGGTCATATGATCGGTATATAGAAAGGACTTGCGCTGCAAGTAGGGCTTGTATGGCGGAAATAGTACGATACCATTAAAGAAATACATAATCGGTATACAATATAGAGAACACAGCAGCGCATCCAATATACATAGTATATCTAATGTATATGGTATAACTAGTATAACAGATGTATATCGTCCTCACCAAAAGCCCCATAATATACATCATTCAAACGTCCGTGTTGGGAATGCATGAGGAAATATACCGCCTCAACCGCCATGGCTAGAGAGCTATACCTACCGGCTAAAGTGAGTTCCGGGCCGGTGTGACCTAACCTATCCCGTTTGTACCAGTTCATGACCAGTGCGACCTGGTTCTGGACTTGCTTTTTTTTTGTTCTGATTTTCTCCCCATATATATGCTATACTTCATATGTATTGAAATACTTGTACTTGGGCTTATTCTACGAGTCGAGTGACGTGAGGTGAGTCGATTTTAGCAATTCTCACGTGAGGTGACCATGTTATTCAAATAATTCGGGTAATTCGAGCAATCTCACGTCACTCCACTCGTAGAATAAGCCCAACTGTCCAGTGACCAACATGATACCATTGCAACCTTGCACCATCGAATCAAGCGCAATGAGCATGGCTAGAGAGCTATACCTACCTGCTGAAGTGAGTTCCGGACCGATGCGAACTCTACCATGGTCATCAGGAACTCATCCGAGCTGCAAGTGGATATCTGGCATTAGCCGCCGCTACCACCTTGCAACCCTGAACCATCGAATCAAGCATGGCGAACGAAGAGGAGAGTAATATCTACCCGCTAGAGCAAGTTCCGGAACAGTGCGACCAAAATAAAAACATTTTCATAAATATACTTGTTTATTTTTTTGCCTTTCTTGTATACTAAGTATACGGTAAAGGCTATATGATCGCTCCAAAAACAAACTTTTTATAGAAGGCCCGGAGACCCATAGTGTTATATACCGATCGACTCAGCTCGACGAATTGAGGTGGTGTCTCTGTGTCTCTGTGTGTCTGTGTTTTTTTTTCTTCCTAAACAATGGAGGGGGAATCTGCTCAACAGACATCCTGGGTTGACCAGGAAGTGCTGGGTTAGGGGCCACCTCCAATGAGGGAGGCAAGACTGCATCCCCGACCAGCTAAACCGTTTCCATTGCCGCCAAGCCCATCGTCCCTTCGGTACAACCAGAAAGTAATGCTTCAAAGGGGGGCCAGTGCATAACGCACCCTCGAGGTTAGCTGCGTGTCCTTGCAGCATCGAACATCGTGACTCGCTTTTTTAGAAGAACACCATGGTGTCGTGCCAGCGCATTGCCGGCTTTCCAGGTGGCCTTACCACGCCCTATGTCCTCGGAAGGTGGGCAGGGTCGACTTCGCGCCTGCTTCCCTCTGCACGACTGGTATCAAGAATGATGATGCCGCGTGCACCCCAAATTGACCTTTCTGCGATAGGGCCTATTCGCCAGCACACAGAGGGACTTGCCGACGCGGTGCCTACGCCTGCCCCAGCCTTGACGAGGACCCCTTTCCGTCCTCGGGCTCGGAACCCGCCCGGTTGACCGACGCCGCGAAAGCGACGATACCATGTTGTTCTTCACGCGGCCACTTGTTCGATAAAAGAATCGAGTTCGACCACAGGGCACCGGTATGACCCATGAAGCCGACTCCGAACCCTTGGACCACCTCTTATTTGCGCCTGAACTAGCCATTCCTCGAGTCCACGCGCCACCTTCTGTGTAGCTCCGAGACGATTTGGACGATAGCCGATAAAACGGCGTTCCAGCCAACTTCATCTTTACACATCCTCCGGACTAGGTTGTCCGGGTAGTGTCCAGACCACATGTGGCAAGCATGTGGTCACGCATTAATGTGAAAACGCGGGCACACGAACAACACGTGTTCACCGTTTTCTCAAAACCTGCGCACACCGGACACTCAGGCGAGGCCGAGTGTCCGAACCGTTGTAGGTACTGTCTGAAGCAACCATGGCCTGTAAGGACCTGGGTCAGGTGGAAAGTGATTTCACATGGCGCCTCTTGACCCACGTACCTATCTCCGGTATCAACCTATGTGTCCATCTACCCTTAGTGGAACTGTCCCACGCACGCTGCCATTTGACCATTGAGGCCAACCTGACAGTCCTACGGATGCCTCTCGTGCCGCGCATTTCGAAGCACTCTATGTCTTCACCGATAACTATGTCGATAGGCATCATACCGGTGATGACGCAAAGTGCATCGTGCGACACGGTACGGTACGCGCTCGCAACTCTTAGGCACATGAGCCTATACGTACTTTCTAACTTCGTTCTGTAGCAGTTAATACGCAGGGCCGTGCCCCAAGCTGGCCCCCCATACCTCAGTATGGACAGAACAACGCTAGCCAGAAGCTTGCGCTTGCTGGCATAAACCGCAGAGCTATTGGACATCATCCGGGACAATGCCGCTATAGCTGTGGAGGCACGCTTGCAGGCGTAATTGACGTGGCTACCAAAGGTGAGCTTATCGTCGATCATTACCCCCAAGAGTTTGATGGAGCGTTCAGAGGTGACCCTGCAGTTGCCTGCCCTTATCACCGCTTGTTGCTCCGACTTTCGGTTGTTAACAACAACCACCTCAGTCTTGTGGTGAGCCAGTTCTAACTTCCTGGAACTCATCCACTCCTCCACAATTGCGATCGAGTGGGTCAATTCCACCTCTTCGATCGATTCGCCGTAGACCTCCAGCGTAATATCGTCAGCAAAGCCGACGATTGCCACGCCCACCGGGAACTTCAACCTCAAGACACCGTCGTACATGACGTTCCATAACACCGGACCCAGTATGGAACCTTGCGGAACCCCTGAGGTTATGTCAACGCACTTCCGACCCGCCTCCGTGTCGTATACCAGTACTCGATTCTGGAAGTAGCTTCCGAGAATCTTGTACAGGTACTCGGGAATTCCAAGACGCAGGAGCGCATCTGCAACAGCTGCCCAACTGGCACTATTGAAAGCATTCCTCACGTCGAGAGTCACTACTGCACAATAGCGAACTCCCCTCCTCTTACGCTGGATAGCTATCTCCGCGGATTTGGTAACCGATAGATAGCGTCTACGGTCGACTTACCCTTTCGGAAGCCAAACTGGTTACTCGATAGACCATCCGCATCCTCCGTGCGTATCAACAACCTGTTGAGGATGATCTTCTCGAGCACCTTCCCCGCCGTGTCAAGCAGGCATATTGGTCTATATGCCGACGGATCCCCCGGTGGTTTTCCCGCTTTTGGCAATAGGACCAAGCTCTGCCTTTTCCATGCTTCAGGGAAGACTCCCTCGTCCAGGCATCTCTGCATAACAGATCTGAACATCTCGGGAGCCTCGGCAATGGCCGCTTTGATGGCCAGGTTTGGAATACCATCCGGTCCTGGCGCCTTACCTGCACTAAGGGACTGTGCAATCCCCGCAAGTTCCGCCACTGTTACTCTTCCCTCGTCGGCCACCCTGGCCCGTGGCAGCTCCACAAAGGGAGGCCAGGGACTTGGGTCGTGACGTGGGAAGAGCCCCGCGATGATCCTCTCCAGCATCTCTGGAGACCGCTCTGTAGGGGCCATCGCCCCACGTGTCTTGGCCATTACGACCCTATAGGCGTCACCCCATGGATTCGCGTTGGCACTTTGACACAGGCCCTCGAAGCAGGCTTTTTGCTTGATCTAATCTCAGTCTTCAGAGCGGCTCTAGCAGCCACGAACGCCACCCGTCGTTCAACACGCTCCTCTTCTGTGCGTGCTCGCTGCATCCGCCTCCTTGCCCGTAGGCAGGCGCGGCGCAGGTTCGCAATTGCTTGAGTCCACCAGTAAGCCGGTGGTCTCCCATTCCTAGGGTGGACTTTCCTAGGCATGGTGGCATCGCATGCACGCGAGAGTACTGTTACCAGCTCCTCGCCGCTCAGACCGAGAGTATTGTGCTCGCGGCGGAGCGCTTCCTTAAACACCTCGTCGTCGAAGTATGATGTCTTCCACATACGAGGACTAGGCCTCGCCCCTTCTTCCGTCCGCTGAATGCTGGTCGTATAGTCAATACTGTAGCGAACCGCCAGGTGGTCGCTGTGAGTGTAGCCATCATCTACCCTCCAGTTCGAACTACTCGTTTGGCCAGGGCTCCAGAACGTAACGTCGATAATCGACTGGGCACCGTTCCAGCTGCAGGTACTTTTGGTACCGACATTAGCCAAGTCCACATCCAACATGGCCAGTAATTCCAGCAGGATCTGCCCCCGTTGATTCGTGGATCGGCTTCCCCATTCCACGGCCCAAGCGTTGAAGTCCCCCGCTATCACCACCGGCCTATGCCCCATCAAGTTAGCCGTCAAAAAATCTAGCATTCGACCAAACTGCTCGTTCGACCATCGAGAAGGCGCATAGCAGCTGCAGAAGAAGACCCCGTTGATTTTGGCAATGACGAAGCCCTCGTGTGTCGAAGACACCAACTCTTGGACTGGGTATTTGCCCGTTGTCCATATCGCCGCCATTTTAGACCCATTGGTGACCCAATTACCGTTCCTGGCGGGTACCCGGTAAGGATCCGCTATGATGGCGATATCCGTCCCCCATTCAGCAACTGTCTGACACAGCAGTTGCTGGGCTGCATCACAGTGGTTCAGGTTTAGCTGCGTTACCTGCACTGTGATTTTGCAGCACGCTTAAACGCCGGGCACATCGAACCCCCCATGGGGTGCTTGCTGTTCGCAGCTTTGCTGGAACAGAGCAAACAGTTGGGAGGGTTCGTGCAACATTGTGCCTTATGTCCTCCAATCCGCAGCGTCGACAGAGCTTGCTTCTGTCAGGGCCTTTGCAGTCCCATTGCTTGTGCCCCGGTTCCAGGCACTTGAAGCAAACTTCGGGTTGCTCATGCCCACAGGGCATACCGACCACCCCACCTTGACGCTCCCTAACTTGACTACCTTGGAGGCGTCCGCTGCAGGTAGCCGAACCAATGCTATCTGTGTCCCTGCCGGACCTTTCCGTAGCCGAACGGCTGCGGTGGACGCCTCCACTTCGCACTGTCGCCGCAGTGCCGTGACGAGCTCTTCGACTTCGGTGATCTCGTCCAGGTCTTTAACCCTTAGATTCACCTCCGTCGTGAGTGCCCTCACCTTGACCGTCTCGCCTAGGACTTCCTCCGCCAACTTCTTGTAGGCGGCGCCCTTTTGCGAGACGCCCCGCTTTAGCTCGAGGATCATCTCGCCCATCCGAGTACGTCTTATTCGACGTACGTCGGCGCCGAGTTCAACAAGCTTGACGTCACTCCTCATCGCCTTCAAGACGTCCGAGTACTTAGCCTCGTCCGTTTTGATGACTAGGGCATCGCCCCTGGAGCGATTGGCGCCTACCCTAGACTTCTTGCTACCCTCATTCGCCTGGGCCTTCTTTTCGGCCCTTGACGTCTTCGGTTTCCTCTTGTTCTTGACCAGGGTCCAGGAGGCGTCATCCCCCTCTATTTCCCTGGTCTGGGGCGGCTGAGAGCTCTCAGCCTGCCGTAACCCCTTACCACCGTCTTTCCTGGGTGGACGGACCTTTCCAGGTCCTTCCTCCCCGGGTTTTGGAGGTACCTGGCCGGGGTTCAGCTTCCCAGCCCCACTACCCTTGTTCGGGGTAGTAACCCTCCGCGTTTTGGGGCGGCCCTCAGTGAGCTCATCCCCTGGAGACTGTCTCCCCCGTTTTTGTGTCTGCTCCTTTGGAGCAGCCACCCCCGACGTACCTGCGAATACTTGAGCCTCAGTCTTGGTAGACTTTGGCACCACCGTCTTTGCTGGCGCGCCCTCGGTCGATTCGACCTTGCCCAAATCCGCGAATTCTTGGGCCTCAGTCTGGGTAGACCTCGACTCCATGGATTTCACGGGTTCGAACTTGGCCGTCCCGACCGCCGTTTCCAGCTTGGCGTCCAACATCGACTTTCGAAGTTTCTGCAAGCTCCTCTTGAGGTCCTTACTGATATTATGCTTCGATGACGCAAAGTCGATGATGGCGTCCAGCTGTTCCGTCGCCACCTCGAAGGCCGAGAGCCCATCGCGTTTGCGGTTCATCGCCTCCACAAGCCATGGGCCGTCAATAACCTCTACCGGCGTTTTTTAGCCGAGAGGAAGGTTAAGTGACCCACGCTGGCGCTGCGCACTGAGCTGCCGACTATTGCCTCTGGCCTCCTAGGCGGAGACCTGAACAACCCACCTCTTGCGAAGGGGTTGTCGCCTACACTACTACCACTAGTTGAAGAATTGTCTTGGTTTTCCATTTTGATCCCACGAGTTGCTCGGGAAAAGAGGTCCACCACGCCAGAGCCCAGCATGACGCGGTAAGGGACAATTACTGTGGGGGGTGCCCAGGTACCCCACAGGCTCCGTTAAAGGCCTAGCTTATTATTTCACCCCCTGGCCATGCATCCCCTCGGCACGGGTCGCTTGACGCCTTGGGATTAGGGGTTAGGGACGATGGTCCCGGTCTAACTCGCAGTGGCCATGGGGAGGGGTCGTCAAGCCCTTGGACAAAGTCCCTGCTGCCCCTGTGTGTATGTGTGTGTGTGTGTGTGTGTGTGTGTGTGTGTGTGTGTGTGTGTGTGTGTGTGTGTGTGTGTGTGTGTCTGTGCGCACCCCCCAAAAATAATGTCACTCATTTTTTAGGTACTTATACTTAACCGATTTACTCGCAACAAGTTGCATTCGACGCAGGATACTCTACCATTGTTTCCTATTGAAAATTTGTCAGATCGGACTATGGGCTCGAAAGTTATGGCCAAAATACAACTTTTTTATGGAATTATTTTTTTAAGGAATATTTTTTTTTATGTCATCGTCTGCTGCCGACCCGACCCGACCCAATCCCCCACCCCCCGCCTCCCCACCTTCCACCTCGTGGTCTTCAGTTGCCGGCAGACCCGACCTCTCGGCAGACCCGACTCGGTAGCCCCAACCCCAGCATCCGCCACCAAGCTGGCGCCAACCGCCGATAGACCCGACCCCCCAACCCAAACCGCATCTTCCTCGCCACCGTCACCGTCACTGTGCACCTCACGGCGCAGAAACAGTCTGTACGGTAGAAAACGGCACTGGTTAAGATACGACCCCTGTTTTCGGATACGTGCCTCTACATGCTTCCAATCGCTCGACTGCCTACCAACAACTCAAAGTGTGCGAACATGTTGAGCACAACATCCTGCTGGTGCTATTGAGACGTGAATAACTATACGGTCGTTATCGAAGAAATGCTAGCAGTCCACCCCGTATCAACTTTGTGAAATCAGCGGGCGTTGCACGTTCCATGAATTGGACGTACGCTGCCGTGTTGATTTGTGGAGCTGTGGGAGGGGGGATTCGCGGCGCTCGGGACCGGGTACTGGATCCGCTAGTGCCTGAAATAGTTTAAGTTAGGATAGTTTAAGCTAAGATAGTTTAATTTAGGATAGATTAAGTTATTATATGTACGCGATACTTACAGCCACACGAGTGTTGAAGGACTGTATCCTGGTTTCAAGCTTTTCGAGCTTAAAATTGCAAATTTTCAGTTCATCCGATAGCCTCCCGACCTCGGCCTGCAGCCCGTCGACTTTAGCCTTCAACATTTCAACTTTAGAGGCAAAGTCCGTTGAAGTGTTGGTCGGGGGCTGCAGGCCACTGGATAGGCGAGGCGACTGGGACGGCGGTACCCCGTTTGGTATAATGCCATATGGCATAATGCCGTTTGGTATAACGCCGTTTGGCATAATGGCCATTTGGCATAAGGGCCGTTTGGCATAATGGCCATTTGGCATATGTATGCGGTGTCAAATTTAATGGCCATTTGGCATAAGGGCCGTTTGGCATAACGACCATTTGGCATAATTTGTATGCGGTGTCAAATTGAGGGCCGTTTGGCATAAAGGCCATTTGGCATAATTTATACGATTCCAAATTAATTGCCGTTTGCAACAATTCATATGCAATAAAGAAGAGTAAATTACAGAAAAAGTAAATAAAAGTTTTGCTATCAAGGCTTTCAAGAAATGGTCAGTTCAAAAATTCCATTTTAAATAAACAAAGAACTGCTTGCGTTTCAAAGAAGGGTAAATTATAGGAAATGAAAATTATATGGTGTTGAAGTGAAACCATTTTTGCCTGACTTTTGTTGCTCGGGAAGCTTTTCAAGGATTTTATATTCCACTTCTCGATATTTCCCTAAGCCGATGATCCCTTTATTATCGACTCATGGAGGTTTGACTGTATCTACAATTTTATGGTGTACCGTTTCGTGATGCACGTGTTTTCCTGTTATAAGGCAAAATGTGTTATTTTGCCTTCTATAACTGCTCGCATTTGCCCGGTATAAAGGCTACCTTACCCCTCGGGAAAATTTTCCGCAGGATTTCGGTCCCGTGCATTTTAAATGGGGCCGGAATTTTGATTTTCCGTGCCCAAATCCCGAAAACATCGCATATGCAAAAATACATGGGATCAAATTCCCGAGGTGTGAGGCCAAATGTGTTATTTTGCCTTCTTTGAATACTCGAATTTGCGGAATGATACAAAACGCAGAATAGAATATTGCGCAATGGTAATGATCGCGATGTGGTACATCAAGAAATGGATTACCGCGGAATGTTGTACCGCAAATTGTCGTATAATCTTTAGAGCTTTAAAGTATACTTCGCATCATCGGAGTAATTCACCTCCGATGATGGTAAGTAGATTCCTGGGCAATTAACTTGGAACAGTATGTGAATTATGCCAAATGGCTATTATGTCAAACGGCCCTTAATTTGACACCGCATACAAATTATGCCAAATGGCTATTATGCCAAACGGCCCTTAAGCCAAATGACCATTATGCAAAACGGCCCTCAATTTGACACCGCATACAAATTATGCCAAATGGCCATTATGCCAAACGGCCATTATGCCAAATGACCATTATGCCAAACGGCGTTATGCCAAACGGCATTATGCCATATGGCATTATGCCAAACGGGGTACTGCCACTGGGACTGCACAGTCCACGTCGATTCTCTAGACGGTCCCGGTTGTTCCTGGTTCGTCTCCGGCTGCTGATTTGACTTTTGCATGCGAGGAAATCGGTTAAGGATAAGGATTATTATGCGAAAAGTTGTCTATGTTTTTGTTTTTAAGCTTTTGTGCGCACATACATACATACGGGCAGACATGTGCTCAATTAGCTCAATTCGTCGAGCTGAATCGATTGGTATACAACACTATGGGTCTCAGAAGCTTCTATAAAAAGTTCGTTTTCGGAATGAAATGATATCCTTTCGGTGCAACTTCGTTGTACGAGAAAGGCAAAAACATGATCACATCCTGTTTTTGGTCTTGATCAGAGCGTCGCCTGCCATTTCAATGTCTACGGACACTTCCTCCGATCTATAATTGGCCTTTGTATTGCCTACCCCCGACGATCGCTGAGTTGACCACTTCTTCTAGCGAAAAGATCCACATTATTTACCTCGCTACGAACCACGTATAGGTTTCTCTATGCCCTCGTAACGAGTGAATTTGAAATCCTAACAGCATCGGTGTTGGGTTGTTCTCAGGACCAGGAAATTTGCGGTCGTTGCAAACCTCAACCCGGTAGAAGCTGGTTATTCATTCAAGATGGACTTGCATGGGCCGTTCCGTTCTTGTATATTGCTGTTTCCTGACTTGATTTTAATCGTCTCAAAATAAAGTCGTTTAAGTTGGAAGCTTAACTGGTTTTGCCGCTTTTATTATTATCCATAGGTATTTAATCTTATTTGAGTATAAGTTTACCAAGCTATAAATAGTAGGTTCAGACAATGAGTTGTAATGCATAGAACAAGACAAAGTACTCGGTTAAAAACTAAACTATTACGGTTGACTAAAATTCTGCGAAAACAGCCCCGACGAGGCGAGATCATAGTTCTGCATCATGTAGGGCACCGGAACGTAACCATGCGGTGCTCCGGATAAATTGTTCAACCCTAGCGAAGGATGATGGGTAGGAGCTCTGCTGCCGTTGGGGCTGCTCTCGCCCGGCGATGTCGGCGCGCTACTAATTGTCAACGTGGGTGGTGATGTGACGACGGTAGCCGGCGGTTCACTCACCATGGGCTGAGTGCTGACGCTGGTGCTACTGCTTGCTGTCGTTTTTGCTTTCCTGCGTGACTTGACCGGTTTTACCACTTTGGGTATGACTTCAACGTTGCACCCTGAACTCGAGCGACCGGCCTTAGGGCCATTGTTCTCCACTCGATTCGGATTGTTGACGCTGATGCTGGCGAATCGCTCCGGTTGCGTGGAACCATCGTCGAAGTGGCCCGTTATTCGCTGGTGGGCCTTGAGCGCCGTTCCCTGGATGAAACGTTCGTTGCACACTCCGCAGACGTACGGTTTCTCTCCGGTGTGACGACGAATGTGCAATGTCAGATCGTTCGACTGGGTGAATGAACGGTCACAATAGGTGCATGCATATGGCCTGAGAAAAAAAATAAATCAGTTATTTGTCTGTCTGGGACAGAGGGAAGTGAAACCTAACAGCTACCTAGTCCCGGTGTGTATTCGCATGTGACGGACGAGCTTGTTCGATCGCGAGAATCCCTTTCCACAGATAGTGCACAAGCATGGTTTTTCGCCGGTGTGTGTTCGACGATGACACTGCAAATCCGAAGAACGTGGGAAACCCTGTAAAAAGAATATCACATCACTGAACAATTTTGCATAATGACTTGGCCCATCCTATTCGAGGAAAGTTGGAAATTTGGCGGAGAACATATGTTGCAACAGTTCCAAAATTGGTGATTACACAACTATTATGCCAAACGACCTTCATGCTAAACGACCTACCACCCCTGATTCCGGTAGATTTGATATTTACCTTATCGCAAATGTCGCATTTGTACGGCCGCTCGCCGGTATGTCGCCGCAGATGAACTATCAGGTTGGACGAGTTGGAAAATGCCCGGCCACAATACACACAAAGTTGGTTCTGCTTCTCGGCGACATCTTCCTCCACTTTTTTCTTGTGAATCTTCATATGCGACCGAAGGTTGTCCTTCCGGTTGAACTTCTTATGGCACTGGCTGCATTCAAATTTCTTCTCCGACGGGATGTGGATCTTAATGTGCCGCTCGAGGTGCTCCAACCGTTGGAAACCCTTGCAGCAAACCTGACATACGTACTTCTTTTCCTCCTCGCCAGTCGGTTCAGCTTTGATCCACAGTGGTCTGGCGGGTTTGTGCTTGACTTTGGCATGTTTGTTCAAACTGGTTTGCCACATGAATTTTTCGTTACAGAAGGTGCACAGGAATTTCTTCTGCTGATTTTGACATTGCTGCTTCATATGGCGCAATACGAGCTCAGTGCTCGGAAACCCTCGTGAGCATTGTCGGCAGGCAAACAGTTCTTCCGGTTTGTGATGATCTCTAGCGTGATCCATGATTTGTTTTCTCCGGGGAAAACTTTGGCTGCACAGTCCACATATGTGTTCTCTGCGGACGATCCCTTCGATAGGTTGCTCCTCATTCTCTATCTCCGAATCGGAGTCACTCAGTTCCAGCTCTTCCCCATCCGGATCTACTATCTGATGGAACCGAAATACGTCCCACTTACAAACCTGTTGGACCAAGTAATCCAGATAGTTCTCCTGAACGTAACCATCCTCAAACAAATACGGTTTGGTGTGGATGTTCACGTCGGCAAAAGTTTTCGGATCCGCGTGGGTCCGAAGATGGCTCCGCAGCTCAGAAATTCTATCGAATGTCGTATCGCAAATGCGGCAGATTGCCTCCATCTTGCCCCGCTCGGCAACCATTTCTGCCGTTAGAGACAGTCCCAGATCGGTCAATTCTCGTTCCGTTTTTTCATACTTTCTGCGTAATTGAAAAATGAAAGGGAATTCATAAAAATAGGTTACAATGAATATTAAACCTTAGAAAATCATTTTGGATACTTGGGGTGTTCTTGGTGCTGTTATCGAATTTCATTTTGATGTAGGTAATCCACTTTTTTCGAAAGCTGTGAAAATCATCTCTTTAAGATTTTTTTTTAAATGGGTATAATATGGACACCCCAGATATCCGTTAGATTTTTTGAAGCGCTTAAGTGATTATCTCTAGTGTCGACTTATCAAAGGGAGAGTGGTGGCTACGTAATATTTTATTTATCACCCTAATACCTACATGATGTTCTGCTCATCCTTCGATGGACCTCTGCGAAAGGCGTCTATGCCATGTTGCTTCATATGGCGTTTCAGATGATAAGACCTACCAAAGCTTTTATCGCAAATCGTACAGTGCACGATCTTCTTTGAAAGAATTTCCGAAATTACTGCTTCGGTTACTTTGGCCCCTATGTGAATCCTTCTCTCGAAGATTTCCGGTTTGGAAGCGTGCAAACTCAGGTGTCGATTCAGATGGTACGTTCTGCCGAAGCTTTTACCGCAAACTGGACACAGTTTTACACTAGGTTCAACCCTTTCAGCACCCGAAGTGTCTCTAATCGTCTCGGATTTTGTTTGCAACCCTATCTCGAGAACCGGCTGTGTTTTATTTTTTCTCATACTTTTCTTTATTGAAAAATGGGTCTGCAGGTGCTTCTGTAGATGATCCTTTCGGCGGAACCTTTTCTGACAATGATCGCACTTGTGCTTCCTAAGCGAACTATGGCAAAGCATGTGACGATTAAGATGAGTTTTACGAATGAACTGCATTCGACATTTTCTACAACGATAAGGTCTGTCCGGATCCAAAACATTGGTTTCGATTTTTCTGTCCGAAATTGAGAGAATAATTTTACTGTGAAAATGCAATTGTGAAACGCAACGGTTCTCAAACTTTCGATGTTTGGACATATTTTTGATAGAAACATATCTTTCAGGGTCTTTTACTTCGCGGTTTTCATTTTTGTTCTTTTTGAAACTGATGTTACTTGGTAATTTAATTCGAAATATGAACTCTAAGAACAAGTTTTTTTTTTACATTACAAAACCACGATAAAACACGGTTTTTGATGATACGCAAAACTTAAACACTATGACCTACTCGATTGAGAACCACTGCTATAACAATTGTTTTATCCTACATCTCCCCAAAATAAGTCGACACTGCACCAAATACCTAATACTTACTTTTGAGGAATAAGTTGAACCCCCGGGTGCTCCTGCTCCATATGTTGTTTGTACTCCTCATAGTTATCGATTGGAAACTTCTTCTCGCACTGTTCACACTGGACATCCTCCTCGTGGATCTTTGCATGCCTGGACAAATGGTAGGCGGAAGTGAATATTTGTCCACAAGTCGGACACTCCTTCAACTTGGCCTCCTTGGGTTCATGCTGCTTGACGTGATTCGTAATACCACGCCTATCCGTGAACACCTTATCGCACGAATCACATGCAAACTTCCCACCCTCTATCCTTGTATAACCGTGTCCTTTTCTGCCGCGCGTTTGGTTCTTCCGTGGCTTTTCCTCTTCCAACACTGCCTCCTCCTCAATCAACTCGTCAAGCTGTTCCACCTCATATTCTATCGTGCTATCGTGGTCACTATTTCCGCCATAGTCAACCTGAATCGTATCGTCCACATCGTCATCCAGAGCTTCTATCAACCCTCCATCATTGTCGTCTATGGCCTGAATCCCATCCCCCAGCGCCACGGCAAAGCACTTTTCTCCGATCAACGGATCTGCGTCAGCCAGCGTAATTTCCGGTTTGATTTCGAACAGCTCCACCTTGATAACGCCATCAACTCCGGATGTACCCAAGTCTCTTCGGGAGAGGTAATCACGCAGCAAGCGATCGGTCTGCTCGGATTGCTTTCGAAAGTTGTACGCCGTGTTGACATCCGTGACGCACGGAGGGCACAATTGCTGGGGCATGCCATCGTTGAAGTGAATCTGCAGCTGAGTACAAAGGGACATCATTTCCTGCAGCGATAGACCATTACCTTGCAAGTTGTCGAAGATGGGTTGCATGTTGCGGTGCTCTTTCCGACACGACCGACAAATTGTGCTCAGATCGTAGTCACAGCTCATGTCCATAACTTCCATGGCTAGTGACTATTGGTACAGATTTTTTTTCAGGAAAACTGCACCGTGGTGGCGTCTGTTATGTTTTCATAGGAAAATGCTTTTCAATTGTATAACATTGCGAATATTCTTGATCACAACACTTTTATGATTATGTATGAACTTTAAATAGATGGGATTTTCACTATTTAATTACGAAAATTAAAGAATTTTGTAGATAAACCCACTTTTCTAAAAGTTTTCTTATTCAATTTTGACATTCTCTCATTCGCATTTTCCATTTACCCCCACAGAAAAATGATTGGACGAACTGTAGGATTGCATATACCGCTTTGTTACGAAAAACTGCACGAAAATTGCGCCAGCCGATGGATACCCCGCATAATTACAAACTGTACATGGATGTTTTCCCGTGCGGTCGACAACAGTATCCTATACTGTTGACAACTGTAAATGAACAATCTCATATAAAGTTTTAACAGTTTGTGGTACGGTTATTTGACAAATAACTATATGTTGAATGGGTTGTTAAGTTATGTCACCATAAAAAATCGTCTGTTTTCGCGTGCAGAATTTTCGCTCAACAGTATGATAAAATGTTGACATATAATGCAAGAAATAAAGAACATTTTAGAGACAGCATGTTATATGTTGACATTTAGTGATGATGTCGAGCAGTTATGGTTGAATCGATCGAAAAGTATTCGATAACCGCAACGTAAACTGTGAAGCTATATCTTACATCGTAATAATGATTCTGACCATATAACATGTTGTTTTTTATTATGCGGGACAGTACACGTAAAAAATAACCTTATAAATATGTTAAATATAAGGGTTGCTGACGTTCAATCACCTTTCTCTTTCAAGCACATTGAAAAGATGTGGTTTGTTTTCATCGGGAAACGTTTCCCGATGAAAACAAACCCTATCCTTCGTAGGCGCTTGAAAGAGAGAGGTGATTGAACGTCAGCAACCTCCATTAGGCTTTCTGCGAGCGTGTACGCACACGCACATTTCACTCACACTTTTACTCAGTTTGTTTTCAACCACGAGCAGCTGTCACGGCAAAATCAAATGAGATTGTTTTCAACCACGAACCGTGCGTTCGTGTTGGTGAGAAATGTCGGCAAGACCCTAATGGCAAAAAACCATTATTCGAAAATACTTAGAGTGAAATCAGGAGTGATTCAGTTTCATTCTAAATTTTCGACCACTATTCTAGTTTCAATCTGGAGCAAAATAGAACAAACTCGCTGGTTTCCCCAGCAGTGTTCTATTCATCTTTTTCAAATTTTCTATTAATTGAAATCATTATGTTACTGCCAAGAAAGGCACCGGAATTGCAAAGTGGATTAATCCGTAGATAAAATGACGCATCCATACACCAAAACAATTGAAAAATATTTCAATCTCGTGATTCAATCGTGGTTCAAATCTGCAGAAAATAGAACGGAGCGTTATACCAGTTTTATTTTTTGACATTTGACTGGTATAAAAAATGAATCTAGAACAGCTGTTGGGAAAATTAATGCTTCAGATTCATATTCAAACTGACAGCCCGAACGATTTGAATCACTGCTGATTTTACTCTTATATATTGCCAAGCAAGGATGTTATCGATCATTTAGTAATTTGCATTCGATCATTTAGTAGTTTGTCAATAACTCATTCCAGAAGCTGAATTTTAAAATGTGTTGTATGGTGGACTCATAATGCGAAGGTTTTTCTACAAATCTGCCTAATGGTTTGTTGTTCGAATTCAAATAATAACGGAGTTATACCGCTAGTTGCAGTAGCTTAAACTAAATGATTGGAATTTTGTTATCATTTAGCCTAAGTTACTGATACTATAGCTATAACTTCGTTACTAGCGGAATTCAAACAACGAACCATTTGGCAGAGTTGTAGAAAAACCTTCGCACTAGGAGTCCACCATACAACACATTTTGAAATTTAGCTTCTGGAATGAGTTATTGATAAACTATTAAAAGATCGAACGCAAATTACTAAATGATCGACAACATCCTTGTTGCCAAGCTCCCGTATGAAGGGGGAGGGAAGAATAGGGCACTGCACGGACTGCTTTGTCTCTTTCTCGCTGCAAAGAAACTAGAAAACAATAAGGCCAGTAAACGTCAAAGTTAATGAGGAACGAAAGAGAAAGAGATGTTTCCGTGCAGTGCCCTATATCAGCGTGGAAGGAAGGAATATCTCCAGTGGCAAAAGAAGGACGCAATGAGAAAACAGAACTGTGCAATAAAAATCCTATTCGACTAAATGCTGATGTCATATACTCGTCGATAGCAAATCCTTCCGCACGCGATGGTATATGAGCAAGTCAAACCACCTTCCTTTTGCCAGTGGAGATTTTTCAGCTTCCACACTGATATTCTTCCATCCCCCTTAATACGGGAACTTGGCAGAAGGAAGGTCGTGTGATATGTGCCATCACAACAAATATTGCACTCCACTCGCTTTCAATTCATTCATTTATTTAGTTAACATCTAAACAGATAACACTGAATCAACAATTTGACGCACGGTTCGAGGCCGCATCTCTCCATCCTCGGATACGCCCCACGCTCGCCAAGTCGTTCTGCACCTGGTCTGCCCATCTCGCTCGCTGCGCTCCACGCCGTCTCGTACCTGCCCGCTTTCAAATCGACTTCTATAAAAACATTCTTCATGTCTTCCGTATCCTAACGGAACTATCAATTCTATACTTTCGCCTCTAATTCTATCATGAACATGTACGTCCAAGTTTGGAAGACGATATTAGCATTTCCATATCAAATAAATATTTATTTATATCGCCGTGGTAGAATGGTAGTCCGAAGCACCTTCTTTCCCCGCAAAAATATCCACAAGGCCACATGGAGATCACCTAACCAAGAAACGGAAAACCAAATCGACCACGTTCTAATCGACGGTAAATTCTTATCCGACATCACGAACGTCCGCACTTACCGCAGTGCGAATATTGAATCTGACCACTACCTCGTTGCAGTATGCCTGCGCTCAAAACTCTCGACGGTGTACAACACGCGTCGAAGTCGGACGCCGCGGCTTAACATTGGGCGGCTACAAGACGGTAGACTAGCCCAAGAATACGCGCAGCAGCTGGAAGTGGCACTTCCAACGGAAGAGCAGCTAGGCGCAGCATCTCTTGAAGATGCAGCACCGCAACCGCTGCACTTGGCACGGTGCCCCCGGATCAGAGAAACGACTGGTATGACGGCGAATGTGAGCAGTTAGTGGAAGAGAAGAATGCAGCATGGGCGAGATTGCTGCAACACCGCACGAGGGCGAACGAGGCACGATATAAACAGGCGCGGAACAGACAAAACTCGATTTTCCGGAGGAAAAAGCGCCAGCAGGAAGATCGAGACCGTGAAGAAACGGAGCAACTGTACCGCGCTAATAACACACGAAAGTTCTATGAGAAGTTAAACCGTTCACGTAAGGGCCACGTGCCACAGCCCGATATGTGTAAGGACATAAACGGGAACCTTCTTACGAACGAGCGTGAGGTGATCCAAAGGTGGCGGCAGCACTACGAAGAACACCTGAATGGCGATGTGGCAGACGAAGATGGCGGTATGGTGATGGACCTGGGAGAACGCGCGCAGGACATAATTCTACCGGCTCCGGATATCCAGGAAATCCAGGAGGAGATTGGCCGACTCAAGAACAACAAAGCCCCTGGGGTTGACCAACTACCAGGAGAGCTATTTAAACACGGTGGTGAGGCACTGGCTAGAGCGCTGCACTGGGTCATTACCAAGATTTGGGAGAAGGAAGTTTTGCCGCAGGAGTGGATGGAAGGTGTCGTGTGTCCCATCTACAAAAAGGGCGATAAGCTGGATTGTATACTATATGCTATAGCAACTACCGCGCAATCACATTGCTGAACGCCGCCTACAAGGTACTCTCCCAAATTTTATGCCGTCGACTAGCACCAACTGCAAGGGAGTTCGTGGGGCAGTACCAGGCGGGTTTTATGGGCGAACGCTCCACCACGGACCAGGTGTTTGCCATTCGCCAAGTACTGCAGAAATGCCGCGAATACAACGTGCCCACACATCATCTATTCATCGCATCAGCTGTTGGGAGAACCATCCATCGTTCACACCGCGAAAATCGGACGACTGCGATGGGCCGGGCACGTAGCCAGAATGTCGGACAGTAACCCGGTGAAAATGGTTCTCGACAACGATCCGACGGGCACAAGAAGGCGAGGTGCGCAGCGGGCAAGGTGGATCGATCAGGTGGAAGATGACTTGCGGACCCTCCGTAGACTGCGTGGTTGGCGACGTGTAGTCATGGACCGAGCCGAATGGAGAAGACTCTTATATACCGCACAGGCCACTTCGGCCTTAGTCTGAATAAATAAATAATAATTATATCGCCGTGGTCTACCGATAACTATTTATGTAACGATTTTTCTGCAATCAAGCTACCGATTTATCAAAAAATCTGGCCACTCTGGCGCCAAGCCGCGTTGAAAAGAGGAAAGACTGAAACGTCAAAAGTTTCCAAATGTTGAAAAGTCTGTCTGCCACAAGAGGAAATTTGTTTGGAAAGTTATTTTGTGTTAGAAATTGTGAAAATAATCGATTTTAAAGGCTCACAATTTGTGCAGCATCGAAAGTTCTTTCCTAAAAGTATGGATTCAACGTAGAGGACCAAAGGGACTGGTTACGTGCGACGATTCCTCCTGGTGATCTGGGCTGATCAAAACAAAATGGATCCCAGCGGTGATTACGATTTCAGCAGGATCTGTCGCTCCTGTCGAAAGGAGGACCACTATGCACAGTCTATTTTTGATTCCGTCGGCAGCAATGGGGTCATGTTGCATCAAATGCTGGCAAGCTGCATCCACAAGCAGGTTGGTTCTTATGAAAAAAGTTGTTCGGCGAAGTGGAATTGCTCACGTATATTAATTTTCATTCATAGATTAACCAAAACGATGGTTTACCGGAGCGTTTGTGCCAGAAATGTGTGTGGGATGTCACGGCCGCATATGATTTTCAACAACGGTTTGTTGAAAGCGATTCCCTGTTGCGAGAATACGCATCCCGTCGTAAGGTTCATCCTGATCCCGCCTCGGACGATTTGACCATTGACGGAAATATGGCGGTCAAATTGGAGGTGATTGATATTAAGCAGGAGTTTCCATTTGGTGAGCTGGATCCTCTGCAGGAACAGCATGAGAGGGACCAGATGCAACCGGCTGTTTTGCAACCAATCGCCGTGATGGATGTTGACGAAGGAGAGTACATGGAGGCGGATGTGGATCCGACTGGGTTCGATCAGTACAGCGATATGGATAACAGTGCGGGGAAGGAGAGTTCAGATGATGAAGACAGTAAGCCACTGATGTCGTTGATATCGGAGGAGAGTAAAGCTGAAATGGAAAGATTGATTGCGACCGTCGTAGCACAGGCAGGTGTGACACTGGACGCCAACTCAACGACCTGTCCAATCTGTTTGAAGGAATTTCCAAGGAAATATCATTTGAATCGTCATATGCGCTGCCACGTGGACACTCCGCAATTTGTTTGTGAACTCTGTAATACAAGTTTTACACGACGAGAGCATCTCCATCGTCATATGAAGACCCATGATCCATCAGAGAAAAAATTGCAGTGCCCGCAGTGCAATAAGCGATTTATCCGGAGGGATCATATTCGGGCCCATTTAAAAACTCATAACATGACGCCGGAAGGAATCGAAGAAGTAATGCAATCATTCCCGATAGAAGCTACGGAACGAAAACGGGGAGACAAGGATGGTGATTCGGGATCGACAGGTCCTAAGGAGTGTCATGTATGTGGCAAAAAGTTCATGCGAGTACTTCGTTTGCGGCAGCATATGTTGGTCCACGAGAGCGATATCGAGTGTGAGCATTGCGATCAAAAGTTCGCGGCTGTGGCCTATCAGGACTACAAGATCCATATGGAAGCGAATCACCCCGGGCTACCGGTACAACCAGAGAAGTAAGTTTGTTTAAGATGTTTGTAATGCTGAACCTGAAAATTTGTGTAATGTTTTGTTTCAGAATAATTGAGGATGATGGTTCAGACCGTCCGTACAAATGCGATCTGTGCGATCGGGCATTCCATCGTAAGACTCATCTGACTCGTCACATGACCATGCATGAAGCAAGCCGACAGTTTGAGTGCAGCGTTTGCCATAAAGGATTCAACAGAAAGGACAATCTCCAGACCCACCTGAAAATGCATGTTAAGGATGGTGTGTTGATGGAAGAGCAGCTGCAGCAAATAGTCGAAGAGAAAGAAAGGGAAGTGAAATTGGCTGTCGCCCGAGGTGAGAAACTCAAGAAGGACGGCGATGATGAGTACGATGACGATGATGGCATAGATGACATCTTTAAGAAGCCGGAATTGGCGGAATCGATGAAACGAAAACAGTGTCCCTTCTGCAGTCGTACTTTTGGCCGGTTCTATCACCTCAAGCGGCACATGAAGCTGCATGGAATTGGAGTGGAGTAAGTACCTATATAATTTTGTTCAATGTTCTATGAACATGTTTAATGCTATACGTAATATTAATTGACTTCGTATTTTTGCTTGCAGTCCAAACGAGAGGGCCAAAGACGACCTCGAAGATATAGATGACAAAATGAAAGCAATTTGTCGCATTTGCGATGCCACATTTGATAAAATAGCGCTTCTAAGAAACCATCTTCGTGACCACATGAAACCCGAGAGCTTCAACGAGCTAAATATTCGTTCAAAACCGTACTTGTTTGAGGAAGGCTTCATCGCCGAAAACTATGTCGAATATCTGGTGCAGAAGGTTTGCACGTGGAACGTTAACCGTTTGTACATGATCATCGAACCGGAGGGAGAGGAATTGACTCTCAGTGATTCGGACTCTGAACCGGAGGAAGGCGAACCGCCTCTTGAAGGCATTATTCGTCGGGAGCACACATGTTTGGTATGTCATCAGACTTTCCCACGAATCAAGCAGATAATGGAACATGCCCAAAGCGCGCATCAGACGGAAGAATTGCTGAGCTGCATGCACTGTTCCCGTACGTTCCCGAGCAACGAACTTCTGCTGCGCCATTCCAAGCTACAATGCGAAAATCAGCACAAAAAGTTCTTCTGCAACTTCTGCGGCGAGCGGTTCATGTGGCAGAACAGCCTCAGCAGACACACCCGGCAAAAGCACGATCAGAAGGACCACAAGTTCTTTTGTGAAGTGTGCCATCGAGGGTTCGCCCGGAACGAACATCTGCTGCGCCATTACCGGGTGCACGATCCGTCGGAGAAAAAGTTCGAGTGTCCCCACTGCCATAAGAAGTTCAACCGAAAGGACAACCTCCGGTCGCACATCAAAATCCACACGCGGGGTCCGAATGAGGTTAAGGAACCGACCCATCTGTGTGTACTGTGTGGCAAGAGTTTCACCACTTCGTTCAACTATACCGTGCACATGCGGAGACACACCGGAGAGCGGCCGTACAAATGCGACATCTGCGGAAAGGTATTTGATAGGATATTAATAATTAGTTATGACACGCACTACAGAAAAAAAATTGTTTCATCCAATATAATTTAGGGCAGTATAGGTCAGGTGGCGCAGATCAGCGCTGCGTGCAACTAGTTATCTTTTTTACTCTTCCGCTGATCTTATGCAACGCAAATAGTGACGTCACTATTTGCGTTGCATAATAACAACGGGAGAGAGAAAAAGACAACTAGTGGTACGTTGCGCTGATCTGCGCCACCTTAGTGCAGTCTAGCTCATTGAGTATAGGTGTCTTTTAATGCCAATCAAAAAATCAAAAAAATTCAATAGCTTTTATTTAACATTCCAGGGCTTCCCTCGAACGCTCGACATGCAAAGTCATCGACGGACGCATACTGGAGAAAAACCTTTCAGTTGCGAAACTTGCGGGAAAAGTAAGGCCTCTTACATGAACACACCAGTCCATCGAATCTTGCAACACATCCCTTCATTTCAGGTTTTTCAAGGTCCTGCCGTTTGGTTCTTCACAGGAGAGTACACACCGGAGAAAAGTATTTCACCATTATGCATTTCAACATTGCCTTTGGCTAATCTATACCCTTTCCCCAATCGTCGACAGGCCATACAAGTGCACCTACTGCGAAAGGGCATTCGCACAACCGAACGATCTTACGCTGCACATCCGGCGGCACACGGGCGAAAAGCCGTACGTATGCGGAATCTGCAACGAACGGTTCATCCAGGGGACGGCGCTGCGGGCCCACCAGCGAACCGCCGGTCACTACGAAGAACGCAAATATGAACGTTACACGCTGGCGTCACAATAGTTCGATTTTAGTGTTTGTGTATTTTTCCTCTAGGCATAATGTAAGTGTCCCTCTACATATAACTTATCGTAAATGCTTTACAATTGTGGGAAGCGTGAGTCAAGCATGGCATTTGGAGATGACCTCCTTCGAAATTAACTTTTTAGGATGTCCTGTGATCGGTTTGCGTTGAAAGGGCGATACAATTCTATGGCGACTTCTGAAGCATTTCACAGAAGCTGTGAGTAAGAATTGTTGTTGTCTCTTTTAAATGGTCACTTTACTTCTGATTCACGTGTGCAAGTGGGAGTATCAGCGTGATAAATTGACTATAATAAAGTATTCAAAGACATCACATATATAAATATCTATCGAATATTGCTGCTTCAGGCATCGCAGATCTGTATATGATATTGTGTTCTCAATTGGAGCCGAAATCCTTAAGTCTAAGGGCTCAGAAAAGCTGCATCTCATTACCTACCGGTCAAATTAAACAACTCGTAATTCTCATACGAGACACCTTGCGCACTGGTCAAAAATGCTGTTCATGATCCTCCACTACTTATCAGCATCGAATACAGTCACGTGCACGACTTCATTGAACGTACTGCGCCCGTGTCATATGATTTTAAGAAAGCCGACCACTTAAGGTGATTATACAATCAAGCCATGTGGTGAATTTCAAATTCACCACACGGTTTTCTACTCCTAATATCAAAAGATCAAATCGAGCGTAATAATTTTCGTACAATGCTGAAATTAAAGTCGATTGTTTAGCATGAGTAAGCAAACCATCTACGGATGTTTCAACCCCGTGGGCGTTATGGTTCTCTCAATCCGTGCTCTTGAAAAATCACTAGAAAAAGCACGTGGTTTCCAAGATGGCCGATTTGTGGCTTTGTTGTATAACCAGTATGCATTACAGATGTACTATCGAATATCGGTTGGGAAAATGTTATCAATACGCATGATGTGGATTAAGCTGCTCTAGCCTTCTCACATGTCAGGATGTACGTCATCGATAGACACGTTCCAAAGAGAGTTCTGGATAACATTTCGCGACCTCCCTGGCAGACAAACGGATTACGAATTGAAGACAGTTAAGAGAGCTGCTCTGTGCAATTTACCCCGATATTTGGCGAGATCAGTACGTGAGGCTCAACCATGAATACCAGCGTGTCAGTCGCCAGAACTTTTTGCGTTACCAGCACAGTATTGAGCGTAAGTTTAAGCAGCGGCCAAAATGTTTTTGGAATTACATCAACAAACAGCGCAAAGAATCTGGTCTTCCATCTTCAATGCAGTTCAACGATGAAACTGCGTCTACCCCATCGGACCTCTGTGGGCTATTCGCGGAACAATTTGCCAGTGTCTTCAGCAACGTTCCATTAAGCAGCCAAACATTAGGCGTGTTAGATGTCGACGTTGACGCTATATCTAGCGCAGCAACAAAACTCAAGTCGTCCTATAATCCGGGACCAGACGGTATTCCGTCTGCTTTTCTCATAAAACAAATTTCTGATCTGCTTGACCTTCTTCATCGTATTTTTCATTTGTCACTTGCTGGCTTGCTGGAAAATCGCTCACATGTTCCCGGTGCACAAGAAAGGTAACAAACGCAACGTAGACAATTACCGAGGAATTCCGTCTTTAAGGGCCGTTTCTAAGCTGTTAGAACTCGTTTCTATTCCTTACTTCGTACATCACCAACAGCATGCTCAGAAGGAAGCAAACCGATGTTATCTACACCGATCGGTCTGCCGCATTTGACAAGTTGAACCATGCTATCGCTGTTGCTGTCGCCGGAGGTGCAGCCCAAACGGTGGCGTTTTGGAGTGCGCGTCTCACCGACACCGCTGCCCTATGACGAATGACAAAAATGTTCTTCTCGGAGGCATTCCTCCAACGTTACCCGGATAAATGGAAACCGAACAATGCAACGAGCAATTAGATGAGATGGACCCTGCAATGATAAAAATGAATATTTTTTGTGGATTCTGTAAAGCAGAGTACCACAGTAGATCATGGCACAGTAGCGGTTAAGAAACACAGAGTGCCTACCAAATAAAGTATGGAATAAAACAAAGTTTTCAAACTACATCTGGTATACCGCAAGGAAGCCATCTGAGGTCTAAGGCCACTAACATTCCTGCTCTACTGCAATGACGTCCATCTAGCCATCGAAAGCCCTCGACTGTCGTACGCTAACGATTTGAAAATGTTTCTCCAAATTAGTTCAACTACTGACTGTCTTAATTTACAACGACAGCTCACTCATTTTGCCAGCTGGTGTTCTCTAAACCGCATGGTCGTAAACCCAGCCAAGTGCTCCGCCATAACGTTCACTCGTAAGAAACATCGATCATTTTCAACTACAACCTACTTGACACGATACTCTAACGCACGAATCACATCAAGGACCTTGGTGTAGTCCTGGACTCAGAGCTAACATTTAAGCAGCAAATCTCGTACGCTGTCGATAAAACTTCTGGGACATTGGGACTCATATTTCTTATCAATATTTAGGATAGACAAAAAGAAATCCGACATTGCTCCGACATTATTGCTTGCCATCTACAGTTCTCTTGTGCGTTCTACTCTGGAGTACTGCTCTGCCGTTTGGAGCCCAGCGTACAACATTGGCGCCGAACGTATCAAATCGGTCCAACGTCGGTTCCTGCAATTTGCACTTCGGAAGTTGCCATGGAGGGATCCGTTTTGTCTACTGAACTATGAGAGCCGATGCCAGTTGATCGATCTGGAACTTCTTCGTGTTATGAGATATACCACCCGGGCAGTGACGATCGCCGATATACTACAGGGACGAATCGACTGCGAAATTTGCGGGTAGCAGGGACTATGTCCAAGGGCTTGACGATCCCTCCCCAGGCCATCTGCGAGTTGTAATGAATAAAGGATCACGATTGGAAGCTTGGAACATGAGACTGCAAGTCGCTAGGTTTTGCAGGTTGCGACAGGATGATCTACGATGAATTTTATCCCCGCAACTATGACGCAGGTATGGGAAAAATCGGTTCATTTAGCGTTAATCTTTCACTCACCTCTACACACAATCGCAAATTAAACAAACGTACACGAGCCCTTCCAATATTTTCGATTTCGATTGTCTACCGTTTGGCTTCAATTAGTAACGAATCGTGCCAAAAACAAACAGACAAAATTCATCACCGAATCTTTCCCACAGATAGCAAATGATGCATAGCCGAGTATTTGTTTACATTCGGTTCGTAAACGAATGAAATCGCAATTGAGTGGTGAGTGAGGATTCGGCAGAAAGATTCAGCCCGCAAAACGAATCATTGAGTCTAAATTGAATCAATCTTCTGAGTCCAACTCAGTGTTTTCTGCTGCACTCACTACACATCGGTTTATCCTCATCTCTCGATTTCTTTTCGCACTATCTTTGGTTTCACTTATTCCTGCTGAGGAGGCACTCAGTAGGTATGAATCGTTTGTTGGTTCGCTGTTGGGTTGAGTAGCATTCATTTTGCAATCGTGTGTTCGGTGATGGATAGGGATTTTAAATCTGCGTGGTTCGTGTGAGTGAGTGAGTTTTCCCATAGCTGCTTTGACGTTATGGCGCTGCAGGAGATTTGCTGGACAGGACAGAAAGTGTCGAAAAGCGGGCATCGAACGGCAGCCTTCTACCAAAGCTGTGGCACCACCAACGTGCTGGGAACCAGCTTCATAGTGCTGGGTAACGTGTGATTGGGTGGCAGCCAATCAACGCAAGGATGTGCAAGCTGAGGATAAAAGACCGTTTCTTCAACTATAGCATCATTAACGTGAACTGTCCACACGAAGGGAGACCCGACGACGAGGAAGAAGCGTTCTACGCACAGCTGGAGCAGACATACGATGGATACTGCGGGACGTCAAAATAGTCATCGGCGACATGAACGCACAGGTAGGAAGGGAGGAAATGTATAGACCGGATAGTCTGCACATCGTATCGAATAAAAACACCAACGATGCATAAACTTGGCAGCCTCCCGCGGAATGGTAGTCCGAAGCACCTTCTTTCCCCGCAAAAATACCAAAACCAAATCGACCACGTTCTAATCGACGGTAAATTCTTCTCCGACATCACGAACGTCCGCACTTACCGCAGTGAGAATATTGAATCCGACCACTACCTCGTTGCAGTATGCCGGCGCTCAAAACTCTCGACGGTGTACAACACGCGTCGATGTCGGATGCCGCGGCTTAACGAAATGCGCGGGGGGGGGGGGTCTGGTGGGGCCTACTTGCGGAAACATGCAGCTTTTTATAGGAATTTAACAGGGCACACTGTCAAACCCCACCACATCCTAGGCAAGTCCCACAACTAGCAGATGGCTAGGGGAGGGATCGTCAAACCCTTGGACATAGTCCCTGCTACTCACGAGCACGTGATGGTCGGTCTCAAAATAGCACGCAGGAATCGATAATGGTCGTTCTCATTTCATTTCATTTATTTAGTTAACATCTAAACAGATAACACTGAATCAACAATTTGACGCCACAATCCACGGTTGGAGGCCGCATCTCTCCATCCTCGGATACGCCCCACGCTCGCCAAGTCGTTTTGCACCTGATCTGCCCATCTCGCTCGCTGCGCTCCACGCCGTCTCGTACCTGCCGGATCGGAAGCGAACACCATATCTTTGCAGGGTTGCTGTCCGGCATTCTTGCAACATGTCCTGCCCATCGTACCCTTCCGGCTTTAGCTACCTTCTGGATACTGGGTTCGCCGTAGAGTTGGGCGAGCTCATGGTTCATTCTTCGCCGTCACACACCGTCTTCTTGCACACCGCCAAAGATGGTCCTAAGCACCCGTCTCTCGAATACTCCGAGTGCTTGCAAGTCCTCCTCGAGCATTGTCCATGTGTCATGTCCGTAGAGGACAACCGGTCTTATAAGCGTCTTGTACATGACACATTTGGTTCGGTGGCGAATCTTTTTCGACCGCAGTTTCTTCTGGAGCCCGTAGTAGGCCCGACTTCCACAGATGATGCGTCTTCGTATTTCACGACTAACGTTGTTGTCAGCCGTTAGCAAGGATCCGAGGTAGACGAATTCCTCGACCACCTCGAAGGTATCCCCGTCTATCGTAGCACTGCTTCCCAGGCGGGCCCTGTCGCGCTCGGTTCCACCCACAAGCAGGTACTTTGTCTTTGACGCATTCACCACCAGTCCAACTTTTGTTGCTTCACGTTTCAGGCGGGTGTACAGTTCTGCCACCTTTGCAAATGTTCGGCCGACAATGTCCATGTCATCCGCGAAGCAAATAAATTGACTGGATCTGTTGAAAATCGTACCCCGGCTGTTACACCCGGCTCTCCGCATGACACCTTCTAGCGCAATGTTGAACAACAGGCACGAAAGTCCATCACCTTGTCTTAGTCCCCGGCGCGATTCGAACGAACTGGAGTGTTCGCCCGAAATCTCCACACAGTTTTGTACACCATCCACCGTTGCTTTGATCAGTCTGGAAAGTTTCCCAGGGAAGCTGTTTTCGTCCATAATTTTCCATAGCTCTACGCGGTCTATACTGTCGTATGCCGCCTTGAAATCAACGAACAGATGGTGCGTTGGGACCTGGTATTCACGGCATTTTTGAAGGATTTGCCGTACAGTAAAGATCTGGTCCGTTGTCGAGCGGCCGTCAACGAAGCCGGCTTGATAACTTCCCACGAACTCGTTCACTAATGGTGACAGACAACGGAAGATGATCTGGGATATCACTTTGTAGGCGGCATTAAGGATGGTGATCGCTCGAAAGTTCTCACACTCCAGTTTGTCGCCTTTCTTGTAGATGGGGCATATAACCCCTTCCTTCCACTCCTCCGGTAGCTGTTCGGTTTCCCAGATTCTGACTATCAGTTTGTGCAGGCAAGTGGCCAGCTTTTGGTCGTTCTACTGAACTTGAATTTCCTCTTGCAGACTGAGCACGTGGTGCCCATCCACAGCTAACCCCGCTCAAGGCTGGGTGCGTCGAATCGAGTGCGCATTAGCACCCCGCGTCAAGTAGGGGTTCCTATTCAACGGGACGGTTACCATTCTTCCACTTTTCTTCACATGATTAGCCTAACCAGAGCTCTAACTGGTATTAACCTCCTAACACGCATCTAAAATTATTTTTCTGGTTTATAGGCATTTTTTCCAGCTAAATCTACTAAAAAGTCGTAGAATAAACACTAAACATCCTAGTATCCCTGACAGAGTGGTAGACAATAGTCTAAAGAAGCTATTAACGACTAATGCTTCTACTATATGGAGTAAAATTGATGCATTCAGACGAAATTTCTATGGAAAAATACAAAAAGTTACAAATCTCGTTTGATGCACCTCTAAAGCTCCATGGATTTGGTTGAAAATTGGTCAGGAGACTCCATTTAAGGTATTCATTGAAATGAAAGTATGGTACTTTGAATCTGGAATTCGGGAGATTGCCTTGTAGGTAGGCGGTATTGAGGAGTGTTGTACCTCGATAATTAGCACAATCGAGTCTGTGCCCTTTCTTGTAGATATGAGGCCATCAAGCCGATTCGAAGGCATTTCTTATCTCTCCCAAATCATTTCAATCACTTGGTGGATTTTTTCGTTCAGCCGGTCACGCTCAACTTTTAGAATCTCGTCCTTCCCGTATCAAAATCTGGAATGTGACAACATACCTACGTCTAAAATGTTATTCTAAAATTAATCTCATCTTCTTCTTCTTCTTATTGGCATTACATCCCCCCACTGGGACAGAGCCGCCTCGCAGCTTAGTGTTCATTAAGCACTTCCACAGTTATTAACTGCGAGGTTTCTAAGCCAAGTTACCATTTTTGCATTCGTATATCATGAGGCTAACACGATGATACTTTTATGCCCAGGGAAGTCGAGACAATTTCCAAGCCAAAAATTGCCTAGACCGGAACCGGGAATCGAACCCAGCCACCCTCAGCATGGTCTTGCTTTGTAGCCGCGCGTCTTACCGCACGGCTAAGGAGGGCCCCTCATCTACGATTCAAATCAAGCGCGAGGGAAACCTCTCCTGACTCATGGCCCAGAGAATCGTCCATGATTCGACTCGCGATTTGCATCATTGCGTGTTCTTCTTCGTTAAATTAATCGGAACAACTTTCTTTGCTTAAAACAATAGATAACAAATCCATATCTTAACATAAAATGCGCTTCGATTGGGTATTGACACTTTTTGGAGCGAAATCATTTTTCGGCCAATGAGCGAAACAATGCGATTCTGCGTGAAAAACTCATGCGTAATGGGCATGAAGCTTCGGTGAGTGAGATTTGAGCATGATTCTACCAACACTACCCCATTGGCGAAATTACCTCGACGCCCCCTAAGTGGGTTCTGATTTCCAAATTTATAGAACAGTTTTTTTTTCTGATGCAAGGCAATTATGTACGCAATTTGTTCAAAGGGCTTTTTGGCGAATTGTGGCAGAAATAAAAGTCGGCTCATATTTGGAATTTGTGATATTTTAAATTCAGTCATAAATCTACATTTTAAATGTATTTTTTATTGCAAAATACTTGATTTGCTTTTTATAAGACCTGCCTATCCTCAATATGTATTCAGGCGAACGATACAAATTTGCACGGACCGCGTACATCGCCATTGGGAGCCGGTTTGTCGTTCCAACACCGGACGAGTAGATACGGGGGTCCCTCTCGGTAACGCATCTGTGCTATACAAAGAGACGCAAAGGTTCGTCCGCCGGAGTAGATATTTACCAAAGAAGGCAAAGTGCAACTGACACGAAGTGCTTAATCGAACAGACCGAAGCCCATGTCGTCATCCTCGGATTCGGACTCTTCCTTCGGAGCCTCCTTGGCGGCGGCGGCCGGAGCGGCAGCAGCAGCCGAAGCAGCTGGGGCAGCAGCGGTAGCAAACTTGCTCGGATCCTTGATGAACTCCTTGACGGTTTCAGCCTCCTTGAACTCAACCTCGGTGACGGCAGCGACGGCCAACAGGTTGCGGAAACCGTTGGCAATGCTGTGCGGTACGGAAGCCAGAGTTGGGTATCCGATCTCGAGCGAAACTGCAGCCAAGTTGGCAACTCCAGCCTGGAACTTGGCACGGAGATCTTCCGGCTTGATGTCCAAAATGTCCGGGGAGAAGATCGAACCGGAATCGTATACCTGCTCAATTTGCAGTCCGTACGAGAACGGAGAGATGTTCAACATGTTGAGCAGAGTGGCTTCGGAGGCACCGACTTTGTCACCGGGCTTCAGGATAGGTACATCGTTGATGATTTCAATCGTACCCTTGGAAATCTTGGTCGGGATGGACAGAGCCTGGAAGAAAGAGGTCTTCTCGGGTCCAAGACCGGTGTTTTGCGCCGGAATGACGACCTCCAGCGGAGCGATGGCACCAGCACGAGCCGGAGCACGCACCTTACTCTCCATCAGCTTGTCACGGACCTCAACCAGATCACCCTTGGTGAACACGAAGCCGACGTTGCCCTTGATGTGCTGCAACAGCTTCTCCAGGTTTGAGTTCTCCTCCAGATGACCGCGAATGGCCTTACGCATCATCGTGTTCTTACCCATCAGGACGACGGCCGTACCACGCAGCGAGATGCGAATGGTCTGCATCTGACGCGATCCGACGTTGTCGGCACCGACGATGAAGCATTTTGGATACTCATCGAGCAGTTGCTACAACAAAATATGCATCGATTAACAAAACAGCATACAGGGCATACATTTTGAGGTTAAGTTTTGCACCATATCAGACATGAGGAAAGTTTAACCAGTTTCGAATACCGTACACTTCCTGGGTTCAGCTTTATTCAAGCGAGGAAGCCGAATATTCGAATTCTTTGATAATTATCATCATAAATTGGGCTAAATTTAACCATTTTACATTCGAAATAAAAAAAAATACTTACCACGATCTTAACGAAATAGTTGGCTTTCCAGGTAGCTTTGTCCTCCCTACCCATCTTGAATGTTAAATAGGGACTTCCGGAAGAAATTTAAGAACTGAAATAAAAACATTTTAATATTAGCTAAAACTTTTGATCCTTTTTTCATTGCATTTCTCCACCATTTTGACAACACGTGGAAAAAGTTCTTGGAACGCAAATTCGAAATTTTTCATGAAAAACCAAAACATAGTCATGATTTTGTACGTTTTATATAAGTCGGGTTTATGGCGAACGTATTTCAGCCAAATTAAGTTTAATTTGTTGAAATAAAGAATATATTTCAAGAAACTTTTACTTACCAAAGCTAAGACAATTTGCTTGTTACAGCGTACACGAACGTAATGAACGAGTCGAGGGTTCGTTCGTTGACATTTCGGTACATCGCTGTCGGCGGCTGGCGGCGGCGTCAATAAACTCTACACAAATGACAGATGGTCAAAGAATGTAGAAATTCCAGGGGGGGAGTAAGCCTGTCATCCACTAATATAGAGATGAGTGACGTTTAACGCTCGCACACTTATGTGCAATTCGGCATTCGCGAAGTCGAAGCAAAATTCTTCACACAAACAATGACAGTTCTTTATGGGTTTTTACAGTAGAGCAACAGAGAGGAGGAGATGGCGGCCATGTTTCACTCAAACTCTGACAGATAGCAATGGGATTTCCCATAGGAGGGAAGAGCAGAATTTGCTTCGACTTCGCGAATGTGCTGGGAGCTGCGGATATATACCCAGCTAACCATTAAGCACTGTAATAAGCCTTATTTAACCCGTATAGCAGCTTTTCAGTGCTTATAAGCTTTATATGTGTTTTTCAAATGCTTATTGGCAGTATACTCTTCAGGCAGTAAAAGAAGCCGTATATCGGTATATAACGCTTTGATGGAAAGCTTATCAGCCCTGTGGATACAAGCCGAATAAGGGAACTATCAAAACCAATTTAGAGCTATCATCTACTGACGTTTGGATGAAATCAATAACAATAAATAATACCAGATAATACCTAGTGTTTTACAACCTGTCTCTTTTACTCGCATTTGGAACTGATATTATTGAGGGGGAAGGGGAACGGTGAGATGTTCCGGTGGGTGCACGACAATTATTTTTAAAGCCTACCATGTATGCTTTGCAGTAATAATGATTAACATTTGTACATATAGGAAACTAAATCATACTGCATGGAAAATGCAGGATAAATGTTTCATATTTATTCTCTAGCTATATTTATTAGTCGAAAGAAACCTGTTATAAAGGCGAACATAAAAAGTATTCACGGACTCAGCATGTTTTCACATTTCTTTTTTATCATTCCCCGCTCTTGGGATGAAGGCAGATGGAAACCATCTGTTTTTATCACTTGCCAGCAATACATCCACTCAATTTGGAGATGGATCAGATGGCAAACTCACCGGTACTTGAACCAAATCCTTCCACCAAGTGTTCAGGCGTTCAAGCCCGGAGTTAAACATAAATGGCAAAAAAATCATCAAGTCGTCAAAGGGAAGAAAAAAGAAAGAACACATCAAGATGTAAATAAATATTTTTCGTTTCATATTTTTTCATTTCGTTTCAACTCGTCTAAATATTTTGACATTTTATTGGCATAGGCGTGGAAAAATAGGTAGGGGCAAGCACTATATCAGCCAAATAATTCGCCAAAAGCGGCTTTTGAGCAGCACTTATGTGTAATTTAAGTCTTACTAGCACTGTTGACCAGGTTTTTAATGCGACTATAGAACCGAAATAAATTCGATTTTAACTGCTTAATGGTTACTTGGGATCCTCTATCCAGTTTTCCGCGAGTGGTAATGGCCGCCAGCTTGCCTGCGGGTTAGTCTCAGATTTGACGTTTCTGGAGGTCAACTGCACCCACCGCTCCGAACATTCTGACCAATGTTGCATATAAGAAGGTGCTGATTCAGTGAATTCAACCCTTCTTATATACCACATTGATCAAAATGCTGGAATGGTGGGTGCAGTTGACCTCCAGAAACGTCAAATCAGAGACTAACCCGCAGGCAAGCTGGCGGCCATTACCGCTCGCGGAAAACTGGATAGAGTCGAAACGATTGTCAAAATCTCCAAAATCTCCAAAGCAAGCTGTCAAAAAGTATCCATCGCATCGAGAGAGTTTGTGAGCATTCTGAGCACAGCCGAGAGAGTACACGTGTAAATCAACTCATACTAATTATAGTTCATTTCTAACAAAACTCAATTATTTGGTGTCACTTCAAACCTATCGAGTGCTATCGAGGAATTTTATTAAGTGAACAGCATGATTTAATTTTACGATCGGCACAATAATTTATGCAATGTAGTAACTCGATGAAATCTTTGAAATAATTTTTTAAAAGATAAACATAATAATAATTCAATGTGAGAGAATCGTGCGTGTACATTGAACACTGAGAGGAAATTTTCGGCTTTCAAGCAAAATATCTTGAAAATTAGAATCGATCGAGTCCGCAGCTCCCAGGGCATGTGTAAATACATGTTTGTTTTCCTTCTGGTCATAAGGTTGGTATCGTGTTCAAAAGAAATTCCTTTTTCTATCCCAATCCCATGTTAAATTCCGTTTACTGAATCGGAAAAGTAAAAAGTTGAAAAGAAATTTCTTCAACAGTATCCACCTGAAAAGAACAAAAATCAAAAAGGGAATTTGTAAGGTTCCCACGCAAACTAATGGGAGATGTCACTTTACTTTCGGAAAAATAGTCTGCTCGATTATTCCGCAAGTAAAAGTGACATTTTGCTCCGTGCAGATCAGTTGTCAAAATTCCGCTTGGTAATATTGAACAAAATTCCGTAACCTCTCTACTTTTTAAGTGGATACTGGGCTATAACCTCAAAATTGATCGAGTCATCACGATGGTTGCGAAGGAGTCAAAAAATATATGGAAATATACTCATTTTTACCCAAACTTTGCTGAGTGTTTGTTTTCCTTTTATCGCCACTCACACATTCGGACGTGAGAATCTCAATAGAGCTTGCTGACGTTAAGTCATCTTTCTCTTGCACGCGCACAGAAAGAATGGGTTTTGGTTTCATCGAGAAACGCTTCCGGAGCGTTTCCCGATGAAAACAAATCCTATTTTCCCCACGCGCTTCAAAGAGAAGGATGAGTAAACCACCGACGAACCGACGTGCCACTTCATAGAAAATAATTCAAATTTGCTGCCCACGACGCCATGATGAAAAATCATCGAACACTACCGCCACCCCCATAATGGTTCGCGAAGTTTTCATAGCTCAGCCAGCAACCTACGTGTATTAACATTGCAGCGGAGTTGTGTCTTAGCTCATTTGACAGGAGCGATCGCCCGCAAAAGCGAATGACCGTTAAAAAGTGTGAGACAATCAGAGAGCGCCAGTGACACGTCGGTTCGTCGGTGAGTAAACGTCAGCAAGCTCTGGGGCGCACACTTAAGGGTCTGTTGAAATATTACGTAACGCAACGGTGGGGGTTGTTTGATTTTTGTAGCGCTTTGTTACACAAAATATAGGGGGTGGGGGTCCAATCAAGCTTTGCAAATAACTTTTATTATTCATGCACATAAAACTTAAAATTTGGGGGCTCTTCAATTTTATGTGCAACACACTCATAAAATAAATGCGCATCTAATCTAATTCAATTTGCTTTTCCAATATAATCTAAATGCAGCTGCAAATATTATTCATGTGGCCTGCTTCATAAACCAAATGCACTTAGTTTAGTTTTTTGTATTATTTATAAAATAGGTTAACAAAAACACTATGTATTTAAATAAAGGTTTTTAAGTATAATTTTCTGTTAGAGGAATAAAATCACGATGTTTACAATCGATGGTAAAATCAAGCTCTATCTGGAATAAGGGCGAATGTCGCAAGAGAGAATTCTCTTCGTCGACTTCCCCTCTTTTAAATAAAAGTGACAAGCAGCGGATTTCTTTATGGTTTCTCACCTCAGAACGATATAAAACAATGCGAACTTGCATTCTGAGGGGATAAACTGCAAGGAAATCTCCTGCTTGTCACTTTTATTAAAAAGAGGGGAAGTCAGGAGGGTGAAACGCCTGTCATCCGCGGTACAATGGCACTCTACCCTACATCGTTTTTAATTCTTCTGTTTTTGGTACCCTGTTTCTGGGTAGTATACCCGAATGCAGTGCTCATTTTGGGTGATTGGTTCGTACGCAGTTAGTGCCAATTATCGGCAATTAACTTCTCCTGGCGAAAACTTGCCATTAGTTGAGGTACATCGAGTCTTTTGTGTTTGTATGGCTTCTTTATGTCGAAAAATAGCTCGTCGATACTTCCGAAGTTTTGTTAACATGAGTTAAACAAAATTAAAACAAAAACATTGTACGCCATATATTGAATGAATGGTGGGTAGGCGTATTAGCCTTCTCTTCAGTCTCCTATGGTAAATATCTGCGGATAGAGCCGCTTTTCTGCGCTCAAGCGAGCAGAGGGATATTTTGAAATCACTCCCATAAACAAAATTATTTTGCATTTACTTGGCTTTCAAACATTTCCCGCTCTTCGAATTTCTCTTTCCACGCTGCATGAGAGCGCACAAATGCGCTAGACTCTACATGACTTTACGATTGTTTACATACATTCATGCTCCGATCAGCTGCTGAATCTCGTGAAATTTCGTAACGAATGCTTTTTAGTTGCATTCCCACTAATTTTCCACTCGAAATATAATGTGAGAATATTTGTTTCAAAGAATACAAAACTCAAACAAAGTTTATTTTTATTTTTTCCCAAAATAATAACAATACTTCTCAATATTAGATCAGAAACGAACATAACCACAATCTTCAATGTTTGGCTCCGGCACAATAGAAAATTTTGGCTTCAGTTTGACAACCAAATCGATTCTATCCGCACCACCCAGGTAAATATTAGCCTTCTCTTCAGTCCCCTGGTCTGAACAAGCTCGCAAGCAGCCGTATTATGGCATTGTGCACTACGCCTAGGATAGGATGTGACAACTCAATTGAAACTGCCTTGTTGTTTTTTAGTCGGTTGCTCTGACGAGGTGGTCGCCAGTGCATCCAAATTAATTTAGTACAAAATCTTCCAAACATCAGGTATCAAAACTTGATGTTTTTCTTTCCGTTCCATCCATTATTTTTGTAAGAGAAGCGAAAGACTAACAGTGAGAAGTTTTCGCTAATGAAAATATGATTTTGAGACCGAAATTGACATAAAGGTGAATGATAATGCCCAAAATCATCAGTTTTAAACCTTTACAATCCTTTAGATAAATTTATATGGCGTTTGCAGTTCAGTATAAAATAGTTTTGTCCCAAAAAACTGGAACTCAAACATTTACGTGTTTTGCTTAATATCAACTTTACAAACCAGCAACACGGCCAAACTAACAACATGCTGCCCTACGAAAAACGCGCCGCCACCAATCGAAGTAATCGATTGTCATTTCCAACCTATCAGCAACCGGTACGATTGTGACAGAAAATCGGTACGATTTTTAATGACTACTTGGCACATCCTATCCTAGCACTACGCTACCGTCGTATCATCGCGCCGGCGGCCAAGCCGGCGGCTGTTTTCTCGCCATCAAGAAGAAAAGTGTTTCGTCTTTCACGGTTGATCCGTGCCGCGAACGGTCGCTGTCAAAAATCGACGAAGAAAAAACTCATCATCCGCAGCGCAGAGTTTCGGTCGGGTCGGAGATTCCTTCATCATTGTGTTCTGGGCTGTTTGTTCTTTTGGTTCCGTAAAAGTTGCGGTTGGTCGATATCCAACACGGTTCGCGGATCGGGTCACGGGACAATTCGTCGTAATTTTCCAGGGTACGGATTGAAGTTTCTTCTATATAATCACTGGAATAAGTTTCAATAAAATTATGATTGTGTCGTGCTTGCGCTGTGGTGGAAGCCATTAGCGATTATTGTAGTGGCTATGTGGAAAAAATGTTGGGTTTTCTGTTTCAGTGAAAAATTTGAAAGCTTGTTGGGAAGTTGAGTAAACTTGAGAGTTTCAAGAAAAAATATATTCTTGCTACAAAGGTGCATGTAATGGCGAAAAGTTTGCAATTTATTGGGGATCTGCGATTGAAAAGAATGATGCCACTGACTGCAGCAGCAGGTGATTGAGGTGGGGCGCATAAAATTCACAGTCGAGGGTGGAGCGCGTCCAGAAAAACGGTGTCAGTGATCTCGTCGCAATCGGGTTGACGGTTCTGCTGGCGTTGTGTAACATCAGCGATGATGGCGATGGAAGTGGAAATTGAATAATTTATTGCCGTACGTACGTCGTATTCGTTCATCATTTTGAAGGTGGATTCATGAAGTGCGAGCTCTTGGCTACTGAGAGGGAGTGGTAGACAAAAAATACACTTGATCGTCCGGTTGTTGGAATTAATTGCAAGACCGATGAAGAAACGTAACGGGAATAAAGATTGGAATAGTGGAATCACAGCGCGTATCAACTGAAAAAGAAAAACATCAAGTGAATTTAAAAATAATAAAATTTCATGGCATAGAAAACATACGGAGCTGTTACTAACTCTTTTTTTGTAGTTGATGAGTGTTTATTCAATTCTTTTCATAAACATAAGTTCTTTCGATTTTCTTCATTCGAAATACGAAAATTAAGGGGCAGAGAAACACAATTCTGGTAATGTAGAATACACATACTGGTTTATTTATGCTATTATGGGAGGGACGGTCGGTATCTTCATAAGGTTTAAAAATAATTATGTAGACAGATAGAAGTGCAAAACAAGTTTCTTGCACCGAGTTCAGCTAGTGCGGTTAAAACGTAATGAACTGAATGGTCCTCTTGTGCTTACTGTTTGTTATGAAGCTTGAACCAGCCGAAAAACAGCAAGAGCGGGATAAAGTAATGAATAATAGACTGTTTAATGCACTTCTGGGTACGAATCACTATTTTGTGTTGGTACGACTTATTTGTTATGTATATTATGAAAAGTTTCTATAAAACTGCTCCCATCATTCCCACCATTCAGCACCAAATGTCATCCTTTTGGAGCCCTTTATCTCCCAATCCCAATCGAATTATGTCCGACCGCGGGTCCATACTAATCTGACGAGTTACCCGATAGCGGGAGATCTCCCGCAATGCTGTCACCCAGGCTGGACTTCCGTATCGCGACGCTACCCTAGAGACACGCGCTTGCAGGCGAAGATCACGAGATTGTTGAGCATCACACCCCCCCCCTCCATTGTTTGAAAGATCTCTTGGAGGTGATGTCACAGACGCCGACCCTAATTGTCGCCTCCTGCACCGGTTATTATGCGCTCTCCGTCTTAACATGCAGCTTTTTGCTACGCAACCTATCCACGACGGCTGGATGGACTCTGCACTTAGTCATCGTTACGTCGTCGGCTAATCCCACTAGCTTGATTACTAGTATGGTACATACTTCATACTTCAATTATTGTCTTCAATCTCGTTGGACATCGCACGGGAGGAGCCAGCTGGCACTAGTGCTCGTCTTGTTTTGGCCATCACCACCCACTTTGATGGCCTTGTTTACTGCCAGCCTTGCCGCTTTGAATAGTTCTATGCGTTTTCCCTTACTTCAACCGAACAAGTACATTTGCGATCTTCTTCCGTTTGGCATAATGAGCATTTGGCATAATTTGTATGTATGCGGTGTTAAATTGAAGGTTGTATGGCATAATGACATTTGGGGCCTCCACAAACTGTAGTACCTTTCGGCTAAATCCGGTCCCGGTGTATACAAACATGATAAGTGAGAGATTTTTTCATTCTCCTTTGGATTCAACATGGCGTAAGCCCTTGTCGACTATCGGTGGTTGGTGACCAGTCAACTTCCAGCTTACCAACTTCGATCGCTGTAGAGATGCTGGCGAGTGCATTCGAACGATGCTGTAGAGATGACGACCTAAAAATATTTAAAGTAATCTCATCGCATCTCGATTGTTGTGCGCTTCAAGCCGATTTAGACGAACTCCAACTGTGGTGTTCGGAAAATGGAATGGCTCTCAACATAAGCAAATGCAAAGCTATATCGTTTTCTCGCTGAAATACACGTATCGAAAATGGGTATACGATAGGTTCCACTCAATTAGAACGTGTAGATTTGATCCGCGATTTGGGGGTGACCATTGATACCAAGCTTCGTTTTAATGAGCACATCAGCATGACTACCGCGAAAGCATTTGCTGCATTGGGTTTTATTCGTCGAAATACAAAGGACTTCACGGACATCTATGCACTCAAAGCACTGTACTGTTCAACGGTGCGAAGTATCTTGGAGTATGCAGTATGTGTGTGGTCCCCATACCACGTGACACAATCTATCAGGATTGAAAAGGTTCGTCGGACTAATCTGCAAAGGCTGTCTGTTTTTGATATTTAAAAAAATGTCGTGCAGTGTCCATATCTATTGCAAAACGTTACGTTTTACGCTCCTTCTCGGCATCTGCGTGAACGCGATCTTATTCTGATTCAGCGTCACAGGACGTCATATGGTTTTAACAACCCTCTGGAAAACTGTTTTCGGTCGTTTAATAGTGCAAGTGCTGTTTTTGATTTTAATGTGTCTAAACTAGTTTTTAAGAATAGAATAAGAAATATTAGATAAGAAGCAGTCTGAGGAGTTTTTTTTTATAATTCAAGACGAAGAAATAAATAAATGAACGGCTGGCGAACCAAAATGGCGTTGGTGGTCGGTAGCTTCATAGTAGCAATCTGTGTTCCCTGCGATCCTTTTCGCTGGCGGATGGACGTCTCAGAGCTCTTTCTCCGTTTTCATAAGCAGCGCTTCCCCCTTCTCCTTAGCCCTCTCCTTCCCCGCCCGACCGTTGTTGGTTCTTTTGGCCGGATTGACTTCCCGCCTCCGATGGCCGACTGGCTTGTTTCGCTCTTGCCCTCCTTTTACTCCCTTCGCTCTTGTTTGCTACCTTCTTGGGCCCCTCCTGGTCAGCGTTCTCCAGACACCTTTTGGCGTGTCCTGTGGGTAGAGCTTATTGTTGGGCGAGTTCCAGGCGCGCTTGTCGATTTTCCTTTCTGTCGCTCTATCGCCAAGTGCGAAATCTAACGCATGTTGTACCATGGTTGTGGTGCTTCGAAAGGAGAAGGGGACAGTCTGAGTATCCGTTTTGCAGCAAGAACCAAGTTGCGAAGCTTACGAGAGATGGTGGCCGCTATGAATGATGTTACAAATCAACTTGCCTCGGAAAGTGTGCTTCCAGTCCCTGTGCCCAGTGCCATGTTGCATTTCAACAGCTACTTCTTTCGAGTCGCGGAGCTGTCCATGCTCTCCGATCATGTTCCTCGTGGATGCGTTGGTTCTGTGGCAAAATTGCTGTTGGCTATTAGGTAAGACACTGTACGTAACTTTAAATCATTATGCCTGGAAATCTGCGCTCCCTCTCACTGCAGGGACGGGAATGGTTGACATTTATTTTTACCATTTATTCTTCCATGCAAATTAGAAAAATAAAAAACAAAACCACGGCAGCCGCAGCAGCAGCCAAGACAGTCAGAACATGCTTTTTACTATTTTCTCTCCCTACCATTAATGTTTTCGTACAATAATTTCACAACGTATAACCGTTTTTGGTGGGAAAAATTCATTTCATTAATCCTTGCACATTTTAGAGATAAGAACGAATAAATCAGTATCTACAGATAGCACTCCTTCTAGGCTTTGCGCCAGAGGTAATTAAACTCTATTCTGTGCTGTTTGCGCTGCGCACGAGCCGAAACAAAAAATCTCATGCAAATGTTGACCGCACGCTGGCACGACTCTAATGGAACGTACACATGGTCAAGCAGTTTGACCAACATTGACTCCACCTCTCGTTTATTCAAACATCCATCAAGTTTCACTAACAGCGACACGAACAATCAATTTATTCGACCAACAATATCACACACGAACGACCGAAGCGCCAACTTGAGCACAAACCATCAAAAAATATATGGGGGTTTGTGCAACTGCACTACAAATGCTCAAACATATTCGACGAACCTTGACTCCACCCCCGAAAACCAAAATCAAACCGTTTTAATTTTTTCCAACCGAGCCGCCAACTGTCAAATGGTTGTTCGAACAACTTCACACACGTTCAAACAAAGCAGCAACCGAAGCGTTTTCTTGGGGGCGGAGTCAATGTTCGTCAAACTGCTTGACTGGTGTGTACGTTGCATAACGTAGCAGCAAACAAACAGTTTGCTTCATCGGCAAAAAAAATGTCACGATGTCGCGTACATTTTTTTTGCAAAACTGTTTCGGCTTGTTTGGTGCATGAAATTTGACTGAATAAAATGTAAATATTCGCATAATCAGAGTGTTTTAATGTACATTTCCCAACACTGCTCACTATGCCTCATCGTTTGTTTGCGATGTTTGCGAGACTTGTGGCTCTTCTAGCACACTACCCACCGGCAAACTGTAATAATTATCTTTCTCAGTGCGGCTTACACCATCGTTGCAGTCAACTCAACGATTAAATTTTATTCTTCCGGGATCTGTACCTTCGGTCATTGACGCTTATCTAGAATCACCGCATAGCCAACCAGAATGCATGGTACTGACTTTGGGTCCAGCTCCGCACGCTCGACCTTAGTAACATACGACATTGCTCTTGAACCGGAAACACATACGTGATAGGGCAGGTTCGGTTTTCTTCTCGTAAACTTCTCCAAACTTCGTTGACGGTCGGTTGATTAGGTAGACCGTTGTTGCCACTGCTTCTGTCCAAATCCGTTTGTCCAACTTGCCGCCTACGACGAAGGTTATTCAATTGGCATCATAGATAAAGGTGACAAAATACTTGTTCCCACCAAGGTTTCTCCATCATTCCACACACATCCGAGTGGACCAGCTCGATGACCTATCTTGCCCTCGACTCGTGGGACTTTCACAGTTACTGTTGATGCTTTCCTGCAGCACATGAAAGACGGGATAACATCATTCGTTTTGGAGTTTCTATTCCTGTCACCATGGCAGGTAATCGCTCCACGCTGGACGTGCCACTCATGCACTCGGTTAAACAACCTGGTTCAATCGGTAGAGGCCATCCTTCTCACGTCCCACAGCGATAACTTCTCCCGTAGGCTCGTGCAATAGCCTTTCTGGCCGATACGACTCACAGCAAGAAGGTCGAACGCATAAAACGTTAGTGACATGCGTCTGCTACGTAGCTTGACTGCGACACCTTCTTTGTGTCTACAAGAGCCTCGTCTCTTCACATATGGTTTCCAGCTCCAGAATAAAGTATGTATCTATTCTCACGATTAAATATTTAAGAGCGTCTTAGAGGAAATGTTACACAGTTAAAAATACTTCTCTCTTCCATTTACTTCCGCTATATTCACTTTTGTATCAACAGATACGTATTTCGTTTTCTACTTGAAAGTCGATTATAAAACGCTGAGAAAGTTTTCAAGTAGAAAACGAAATACGTATCTGTTGATACAAAAGTGAATATAGCGAAAGTAAATGGAAGAGTTAAGTATTTTTAACATTGTAACATTTTCCCCTAAGGCGTTCAATATTAATTATTCATTAATTATTCTTTAGACAGTTATAAGGCACAATTCTTCCATTTACTTCCACTATAATCAGCTTTCTTTGTATCAGAACTGTGAAGTCTTATAACTATCTATTTCTCATATTGGTTCATTCCGACGCGTAGTTGCCGAGCTTCTTGCGATTTGTCCTTCTTGATGGCTTAATTCAGATACGTTGCCAGTGCGTCACTTGATCTTCCAGCACTGGAACGAGGCTCGAATGTCACGTCCTACAGAATCTATGATTTGACCCAATCTACCGTCCATTTCACTCGTCCTCAAAATTGCGTCCACATACTCTTCAACAGCCTTTCAGCTGCAATCTCATCGGCTTCCGCAGTAGGGTAATCTTCCTGTACTTCCCGCTGTTCTAGAATGCCGTCTGGAGAATAATTCAAACTTGTTTGGTTGGTCGGACGTTCTGAACCAGACATTATTTGTACCATTCGATATTCAAGAAAATCGTCGCTAAAGTACGATCCGAAAAGTCGTCGAATCTGAGCGTTTATTATTATTTCTCAGACTAAGGCCGGAAAGGCCTGTGCAGTAAATAACAGTCCTCTCCATTCAACTCGGTGCATGGCTACTCGTCCGCAACCACGCAGTCTGCTGAGGATCCGTAAATCAGTTTTCCACGCTGCGCACCTCGCCACCGACATTTTGGCTACAGCTGATACTTCCTTGTCCGACATTTTGGCTACAGCTGATACCTCCTCTATGTACCGTCTTCCATCTGCACCCCATCATAAATAGTACGCGACACTTTCCTCTCAAAAACTCCGCGTGCGCGTTGATCCTCCATGAGCATTGACCAGTTCCAGGTCCAGGTCTTTGCGGAGTCCAAAGTACGTACAATTTCCTAGCATGATGTATCTTCGACTTTTTCTGCGGGTATCGTTATTGGAGGTCACCCAAGTACACGAATTATTAAACCACCTCGAATTCGTTACACCTATACAAACTCGTGGTGGGTGACTTACATTGTCCTCTTTTGAGCCTCTTCCTATCATGTACTTTGTTTTCGACGTATTGATGACTAGTTCAATCCATTAAGTTTCCCTTTTCAGTCTGATGTAGGCTTCCTCCATCTTCTCAAAGTTACGTTCCATAATATCAATGTCGTCGGCGAAACCAAATAGCTGAACGGACTTCGTAAAAATCGTACCACACGTGTCAATCCCTGTCCTTCGTATTACTTCCCTGTGAATTTTATGAATAAACGCAGAGCTTTAACAAATAACGTGTGGTTTATTTGAAGTTCAGTTTGAGAATGAATAGGAAGAATAACATGTCAAAGAAGAAAGATTGCTATGATGGAATTACAACGATTGTACACGATATATTGGTTACTTTGATCACTCAATCGTCTAGTCCTAAATTCCTTTTTTAATATTTGAAATCTTCCACTATCCAATGACATTGTAAAAATGTCGGCTAATTGATCTTGAGTGCCAACTGCTTTAACTTGGATTCTTCCTTCAGCAATGTGATCCCTGATAAAATTATGTTTAACGTCTATGTGCTTACTGCGTTTTGTTTCCAAACGTTTTGCCATGCCAGTACAACCTTTGTTGACTTCATAGATGATTACTGAAGTTTGGGGATTTTTCACTCCCATATCCTCAAGAACTCGGACCAGCTAACCAGCCACATATTCTGATTCACTCAATGAGATAGCTACTGTTGTTTGTTTCTTGCTACACCACGACATCCAGACTTCCGACCTTCGTTATCAGCCGCCTGGTCCGCATCAGCAAAGCCGACCAATACTGGTTCATTAGTTCGTTGCATCCTTAATACAGTTTTACCACTTCCCTTCAAATAACGGACGACCCTCTTTAAACATTGCCAGTGTGTTTCTGTAGGTTTTTGTTGGTATCGTCCCAAATATGGCAGAAGTCCGGTCGGACACACATTTGATGGACATGAAACTGTTTGTGGACTCTTACTGCTAAAACCGTTCTAATGGAACTCAGTTTGGCAATCGGCGCATACGTTTCATCGAAGCCCACACCACATCGTTGCTAATAGTCCTTTACTAACCGAGCTTCATACCGAATTGCGCGCCCATCTTAATTTTCCTTTACGCGGAAAATCCACTTCGATTTAATGAGTTTCACACCAAATGAACAGGGCGTTACCTTCCACACACCGTTCAACGTCAATGATTTGAGCTCTTCATCTACTGCACTCAGTCATTCAGCACGACCATTTCGGACTTCTAAATCTTTGTAGGTACATGTGTAGAATACAAGCCAACAGAAGTTGCACTGTAACCGGTGAAGAAATTACGCTCCCGTTCGCTGCGCCTCAACACCGGTTGTCCTACAGACTCGTGTTGTTCTTGTTGCGAAGGGAGCGCCCCAGTATATTCTGCCTCAAAATCATTCTCGTCGTCAGAAATACATGCATCAACAGATGTTTGCTTGGGACTAGCACTCATCTTCAATGTACAAGTACTGGTGATCTCATTTATTAGGTCATACTGGCACCTGCCACGTCAGAATGCAAGTCAATGTAGGGAAGGGGGAGGAAATGATGATGTAATCACTCGTTCACTGCAAGCCGAATATACCTCTGCACTTGCCACGAGTTCATACGGAACTTATTGGATTTTTGCCTTTCTCGTATACTAAGTATACGTAAAGGCTATATGATCGCTCCAAAAACAAACTTTTTATAGAAGACCCAGAGACCCAGAGTGTAATATATCAATCGACTCAGTTCGACGAATTGAGGTGATGTCTGTGTGTGTGTCTCTGCGCACCCACGTACTAAAATGTAGCAGAAGTGACACTCATTTTTCGAGCACTTATCCTCAACCGATTTGCTTGCAATAAGTTGCATTCGATGCAGACTTGGCCAGAAAGCTTGCCAGATTGGACTATGGGATCGGAAGTTATGGCCAAAATACATTTTTTTATTTACACGAGAAAGGCACCATCTCACACAGTAGGTTCAATCGATTCACAGACGTCCGAATGAATTCTTTCCAATGGTATTGTTGTTCTTGGACGCGTTCCGTTGAATGGTTCACTGCATTGATTTTCCAATATGCGTGTGCATCACAGAATGCCAGTTTATCAACTTTAAAATATGCACCTTTCACTAGATTGTTACTTACAATTGCCTTCATTCCTTGTTGACTTAGGTGTTCAAGTCTTTGATGCCACAAATTTCTCGTTTCAGTTTGACACAAATGTGCCGATATTATTGAGCTGTCCACTTCGATTTCGTAAAAAAATACCTCGCAAGTTAGCAGTAGCAATGACTTCGTTATCTTTCTTCAAAATTGCAACAGAATCAGAGGAAACTACCACAACGCCGGCCTTCGCCAGTTTTTTTTTACAGACATCAAGCTATCGCGTAACTCTGGGACGTAGAGCACATCTTTCATCGTCAACGACGTACCCTTCTTACTGCTTCCGACAATTGTTCCCACAATTTTCGAAACCAAAGTTTCTCCGTCTTTTGCTACCTGGATTTCGATGTGTTGATCTAGCTTACGAGACTACGTGAAAACTTCCGAAACCAGGTGATCGCTGGAACCCGAGTCTAACTTGAACATCAGCTTTCCGCTTCAAGGTTTCTCATTTTTGCGATTTTTGTTACGAAACTAACAGCCTTGCGTTGATCAGCGGAATTCGCTTCACCATTTATCTGACGGCAATCTTTCTTGAAGTGGTCTCGCTTACCACATTTGGTACATCTGTCTTGAAACTTGGATGGCTTTTGGCTTTTCTCTCCGCTGAATGCTGCTAACTTCAATTCACCTGAACTTCAACTCCTCGGCTATTAGGCGTTGATTCACGATTTCCAAACATAACTCTTCTTCAGGAATGTTTTCAAGGGCAGTTACTAAGGGATTTAATGTATCCATTAAGGTTTGGAACAACAAGATGAACTTCGATCTTCGCGCCCGCTGTTTTCAGTTGTTGAATCAGATATTCAAACACTAATATATGTGCTCTCATCGAATCCCCTTTTCTAAGCTACAAACGATTCAATTGCTTTCTAATAAGGTTTTGAGTACTTATAAATCGCTATGCAAAAGTGTTCTCGAGAGCTTTCCACATTTCCTTTGCTGTTTTCTTCTCACAGATAATCGCCAGACATTCGTTCGCCAGGAAACAAACGATGTACGACTTTGGCTTCTTATCTGCTTCTAAAAACTTCGTCTTCTCAGCAACTTCTTCGGGTGCTTCTTCCGTTAACGTATTCAACACGCCCACGAAGTCCAAAAACATCTTGACCATGACGCTCCAGTGCTAAAATCCTTCACCACCGTTATATTGTGGAATACCACCTACAGCGTCTCGCGTAAAGGTGCCCATAGCCTTTTATGAATGAACGCAAAGCTTTAACAAATAACGTGCGGTTTATTTGAGTAGTATGTGAATGAATAGGAAGAATAACATGTCAATGAAAAAAGATTGCTATGATGCAATTACAACGATTGTACACGATATATTGGTTACTTTGATCACAGTGAATTTGTTGACATAGCTGATCTAGAACAGTCAATGAACAGATGAGATGTTTGCGCGTTGTATTCGCGGCATTTCTGCAATATCTGGCTTACCCATGAATCCCGCCTGGTACTGCCCCACGAACTCTCTCTTGAAATTGGTGTTAGTCGGCGGCATAAAATTTGGGAAAGTACCTCGTGGGCGGCGTTTAGCAATGTGGTAGATGCTACAATCCAGCCTATCGCTATTTTTGCTGATGAGACACACGACACCTTCCTTCCACTCCACCTGAAGAACCTCTTCCTCTGGGAATCTGAGCGTTGTCCGGATAAATAACGGCACGTCATCCTTGGCCATCACCATGTGAATTCCGACGGAAGATATTTTAGCTTCTTCAGGGATTGATGGGACACGCTGTTCTCTGCTCGCACTCTCTTGCTTGCTGATTTTCTCCACCGTTAAATATTCACAAGCTGCTAGAACCGTTGTCTTGAACGGAATCAACATTTGGTTTTGATGCTTGAAGTTGATATTCACGGTAGACATCTTACTTTTCTTTTTTACAGAAACCATAGGTCGTTGGCCTAAAGTTCCTATTCACCATGATCTTAGTTACAGCTTCCAAAGAATAGGATTTTTATACAGCTGCTGGACCGCGTGCTCCTTGATAAACAGTCGCTCGTAAACCTCTTGTCTTGCCGGGGGCCGCCGTTGAACAGTATTATTCATGTAACACAGTGTCTAGCTTGGTGTTTAAGTGACAAAATAATAATATGCTACAATAGAGTTTCGGCAATAACTTCTGATAAGAAAATTATTTTCAGCTCGTCGAGTCGAGTCTAGTACGAGACACTAAAGACGACCTTACTGTTGAAATATGTCCCTTGTGATTGTGTGTGAAACATTTCAATAACCAGATACGCAGATGTTTATGCTGTTGAGTGATTATCCCTATTATAATAGGGGGATTCACTTAACGGCGTAGGTTGCTGTGTATCTGTTTATGGAAATGTTTCATAGGCGATTTGAAATATGTCCCTTGTGATTGAGTGTGAAACATTTCTATAATCAGATACGCAGCGACCTACGCCGTTAAGTGTATACCCCTAATATGCTTTTTACAAACTTATTTTGTTGTATTTGCATGGCCTACTTTTCCCATCCACGCGAACCATCCATTTGTCAGTTGAGTCATCCATCTCCACTCACTGATCGGAAGTCATCTGTATTTGCACGGCTCGTTCTATCAGCTGACACCCACTTTATAATTGGTATGGGGCGCACAAGCTAAGGCCATGGGTACATGATTTGTGTTGTGCTGTAAGTGCACACCATACAGACCACTTACGCGAGAAGCCGATAATGTGCCATAGCTAAGATAACACCAAGCCACAGATATTAATCAAATCCATCGTTACGAAACCACTTGCGATAACTTTTGTTATTTACTTTCACGAAACCAGATGACAGTATGTAATGTAAAATTGTCTTATCTCGAAATATGAAAACTCACAATGGTCACCTTCCGTATTTGGGAAATTTCCTCCAGTTTTGCGTATGCTTGTCTGTGACCCAACCGAGAAGATTTCCCCTTGAAGGCCGTACAGCCGGATGAATTGTTGAGGCCATTGTCGCCTGCCGCAGACTATGGCCGAGGCCGACAGGAAGCAGGCTTCAGTTCTTATCAGACGATCCGTTAGCCGAAAACAGAATCGGAGTAACTGTCACAAGTTCAAGTCCATTTGAACTGAGTTATTTTGGAATTATTTGAAGATAAGCGCATTGTTCAACGGGGGTAGTTCAAAAACAAACAAATGTACATGGATGATTTATAAGGCTCGATAGAGCTCAATTTGTAAGTTTACTTTCATTCATTCATAGCAAATTTAACGACAACGAGTGATTTAGGTATAGTACTCCTTTGACAATACAAGTAACCCAGAAGTCTGCATTCAGTGAAATAATTCAACCAAAATCAACCAACTCGTATGGAACAGTTTTTGAATTGGTGGTTATTTTGAACACGTGCCGTTTAGGCAGTGCTCTGAAGCGTTACGCCCCATAGCAGCAGTAAACCAGTGTGTGATATGAATTTCAAATTATCATCATCCCGGCGAGGAAAGCTTCCCCTGTGGATGTGCTGCTGATGCAAAAATAATAAAACTTTTTATATGATGTGAATTGTAGATTGTTTTTTATTTCTTGGTTTCCAGAAGTATCAACGCATTAACGAATACGACGAAGTCGGAATACAGTGAGATTGCCGTCACAGTTGAAAACAGCGACCTAAGAAGAAAAGAAGATTAATAACGAAGAGAAAACCAATTTCGCTAGCGGAAAAGTGATAGTGAATTCCCACAGCCTACTGTGATGTGATGTGACACACGGAAGAAATGAGCGGCAACCACAGCAATGTGCACTTCGAGCAGCAGGCTGCTGCCATGGGAATAGGGCGGCAAGAATTAGCGTGCTGTGATAACGAAGATATGTGATAATTCCGATCGGAAGAAGCAAATAGGAAGTAGTGTGTAAATGCGCTTATCGTCAGTACCCGCCGCCTTGTCAGTTGCAGTGTGTATGTGGAATTGATAGTGAACCGCTAAGGGGAACGATCTTGGGGCGTCATCTTGCTGTGTTTTGTGGTGGTTCACGTGTCTTAGAACGGGAGCTGTAGGAGATTTACGGTGATTCGAACACACATAGTTACGGATAGAAACAGAGCGGAAGCTGCAAGATGACGGTGGATTTTAACGATTACTTTTGGGTGAGTTGTGCTGCATGCGTGGAATATGCTGACACATGAAGAGATAAAACCGTATTGTTAGGTGATGTTATTGATTACACATTGATGAACATTGTTTTTTCTTTCGTTACATAAATGAACTAATCGCGTAGGTATTGGTAGTTATCAAACATTGATTTTCGGTACTGAGAGCCTGACGTTTGACTCATTCAATTAAATGTTGTTAATATGACTTCCTGTCCAACTTATGAAAACACCTTTTATGTCGATATTTTATGACAATACGCATAGATGGATCAAACTATCACATGCAAGAATAAACTTCCTTAGGGTCTGTTTCATTTGGGGAATTAAACTGAAATTAAACTTAAAAGTGACATTTCAATAATTATCGAATAATCCTGCTCGCAGAGCAAGACCTGTCCTGTCACCTTTGACCTGTCACTTTTAAGTTCAATTCTCCAAATGAGACATACCCTTAAGCAGAGATCGGAGTTATTTGTATTTTCTAATTGTAACTTTAAAGTTTAACTTTGAGTTCAACCTAGGAAAATAGAGTCGATAGCAACAATCTAACGCTGTTATTTATTTAACTATGTACATATAATGCATCGAATGTGCGACTGCTTATGTATTAATTGATTGCACCGAGAAAGGTGTTGACGACCTTTGAACAGATTATCTGGTAGTGGCCCAAGCAACCAAAAGTACGCATAAGATGGGATGTTTTGGCTTAAGGCTCTATAAACCGTAATAAATTCGATAATGACGATGATTTTATTCGAATCCGCACTAATACTAATAAAGTTTTGAAGTAAATCAATATTTTGGGGCTATTTACGGACTTACCCTCCATCATAATATATTCATTGCATTTCCATATTAATTCTTCACTAATCAAAACTAGCAATTACTGAGGAATTGCTGGAAAAACGCTGAAAACTGCGTTTTTCCTTGGCCGATATTCGTATGTTCATCGAACGCATACTAACGTTCGAACGTTCGGATGAAACACATACACATTCACTTGATTTTTCACTTGATCTTTTCCCATTGTTTCCTTGATTTGATCACTCCTAAAACATATTCACTAACTGAGCTTCACATTTTTCTTCAACCTTGACTACCAATTAATTCACTTCACGCCCAAAAACTGTCGAAAACTGCTTTCCAAAAATCGAAGTGAGAGACAAATTTGACGACCGTATTGTGAATGCAATAAAATGCGGAAGACTCAAATTCACTAGCGCAATAAGTGAAATGGTGAGTTCAAAATCTACGCGATGCAACTTCATTCATTCCGAACAATACAACGTATACGCCAGCCAACACGCAAACAAAGGTGTGCATACACAAGAAAATAATCATCTCTTCTCCGTTGCCAGATTTGTTTATTGGAAAAAAACATTGCTGTTTGTCAGATTGAACAAATATACCAGAAATAAATATTTAAACATGTTATGTAAGCTTCTGTTAAATTCCAAGTGGGTAATAACAAATTTTAAACCGATAAATACCCGTATATTTGATACACCGTGAACATGTGTTATGATATAGAATAAACATTTCGTCAAGTCTGGCAACATTATGCATCAGCTGGCATATTTTTAACACCCCATTTCCACCCACCCCAGTTGTAAACAACATTTATCTGCATTTTTCCGTACCAATTGCCTCACTATTACAAACAAGCGATACAGTCATTATTTTCATTTTATTTTGTGATGGAGTCTTGAGCCTTAATCAGCTTGCATTTAAAGTACCTAATTTTGTGTATGGCTGGAGCGCAAGGGTGAACTTTGAAGTTCTGTTAAGGTGCTTGGAACTCGATGTGAACCAAGAGTGAACTTGTTGGTTCAGTTAGGAACAAATTTAAGTAAAATGTGAACTTTTGGTTGCTTCCCGATCAAGAATGCATAACAAAATTATAACAAGGGGAGTTATTTATTTCAGAAAAATAATGTAACAAAATGTGTCATAAAATTGGCTGGTTAGTTAAAATAACAAAAATTATATCAAAATTCCCTCTAGCCGTAACATAATTATATCAGAGGTTGTTACCTTCATTTCAACATTATAACAACCGTTGATATGATTATGAGGTACAAAAATTTACTTTCATGGTAATTGCCTACATCACGTATAAAAATGTGGTACGCTACAACGCCGCATTTCCATCCATAATGTAGGCAATTAACTTTATACTAGCTATTAACATCGAACATTGATTCAAGTTATACTGGAGGTGATTACCTCCGCTTTTTTCCAATATCAAAAAATATAGGCAATTATTTTGTGTAAATATACATAACTAATGTTGTTATAATTTTGATATGAAATAAAACTGGCCGAAGACACATTTTTATCGAATTATCTAATTATAACACACGTTGTTTTAATAACAACCATTGATAGAATTGAGTTATAATTTTGTTATAAATTCCTGATCGGGTTGGGGGGCTATTTATTGGTGAAAGTCTTTTTTTTCTGGCGGGTTTCCATACCATTTTTTTGTGGTCACGTAACTAACACATTGTTCATTTTACTGGAACTATTTTTGGGTGTACATCTAACCTACTAATATTTTCAGTTGTTCAACGTTGTGAATTATGTGTAATGTATAAATAATTGTTCCGTTAACAAATTCCGGTGAAGAGCTTTATATAGAAAAATCAGCAAATTGAGCTTTTTTGCTAGGCGTTGAATGTCCTGTCAGTACGACATCTGGTTGTAGACACTGAGTTTGTCTTTTTATGTATATCGATCTGTATTACTAAAGTTGGAAACACAAAACTTTCTACAGTCGCCTCTCCACATCTCGATATTGAAGGGAGCATCGAGATAAGGAGAGATCGAGGAATGGAAGAAAAATTGAAAAGGGGAACTAGATTGAAAAAAGCTCGTTGCTATGAAAAACGACAACAAACCAAATGTCATCTCTTGTTGTTCATGTGTTTGTTATTGTCCAAAAATGGTCTAGTAGCCAAGAAATATGAATATATCGACATAGAGAGAGAGAATCCTGAACAAACTAAGACCAGAATCGAGATAGGGATGTTATCGAGATATAGAATGCCCAAATGTATGTAGATTAAAGGGATCGAGAAAACCATCGACATAGGGAGAGGTATCGAGATGCCGAGAGCCGACTGTAATACTTTTACACCCATAATGACGGCATTCTGGTCTAACAATTGAGATCATCAGACATATTCCAGCGTAACGCGACACCATGAGGAGCCGACTTTCAGTGAGAAATTAGGTCTGCATTCGGAAATTAGCCTCGGGGACATATGATTAAACAGGTGTAAAATTATCCTCACTAAATTTCCTTTCTGATAGAATATTCATTTTGAGATTTTTCGCTTTGAATATGATAAATATAGCGCGCTGCATTTCGTAACGCGACACCATTGCTGAATTACACTTTTTCGCATTTTGAAATGCAATGCGCTTTTCAGCTCTGGTATACGGTTTGGAGTCTCGATTTATTCTAAGCATTTCTCGTATACATCAACAGAAATGAGGCTGTGAATTAAAATCGCAGGAAAAAACGGAAATTATAATGAAAACAACTGAATTGATATGAACACCGCCGCGTTACGCTGATCGACAAACAGTCTCCTGCAAATGGTGTCGCGTTACGCAAACGTGTTTATCGTTGATAGAATACGTAATTTCAGCCGATTTCGATGCGACATGTTATATTCGACACAGAATATTATCACATTATCTATCGTTGAATGTAGTTCGAGTTGGTGGTTACGATCTGGAGTTTCAGTTATTAAAGTTTGAGGGACTAACCGGCACAAATATAGAACTGAACCAATTCCATTCGTATCACATATTCAGTTTTAGAAACAAATTAAATGGTAATCGGTTTTCCTTTTTCATATTAGTCACACCTAAGTATGACCCGGATCGGTTTTAAGTACGTGGTCAGAAGTGAGTTTTTTTTACACTGAAAAGTTCTATATTGCCTTTTTTCTGCGTTAACCATTTTGAAAGGTGATGATGGGCCAAGAAGCTCAGCAACATTGAAGAGGAATATTGTTTTTTATTCAACGTTTCTACTGAAACGTTGTCAACTTTTCAACTTTTTATTCATTTCCGAAAAGATTGGAATACGTCTCATGTCTCAACCAATATTTATCACAAGAAGGTCTGCGTCTTGCGCTGAGTGCACTACTTTTAACTACATTTTCGATCTTTACGCTATCATCAACACTACTCAGAAAATAAATACTCAATTTTGAAAATAGTGTTTATATCCTGGTGTGAAATAATTGTCTTATTATTGTATATTCATTCAGGTCAAAGCAAAATTCATTAGGATGCCTGATATAATATGTCTTTATTAACGAACCAGCCCAATGCTGATTCATCTCGATTAACATAAAATGGAAATATTTTTTTTTCAATTTATCACTCAGCAACCCTCTGTTAACCTTTTTCGATAAGCCCTTATTCTGGCATTGGTTTGGCGAAGTTTTTTGCCTGACGTTATTATTCATTATATTTTTGACTACCGGTGACCAACACTCTTAAATTATTTCATCGATATTGACTGTGAAAATCTCTGTTAATGTTCTTAAGATGAAATATATACTAAATTGACGTATGTTCACGGCATCTTCTTTGAGCGCTGACGTACTCGGCTGTGACAATCTTGGTCAAGGAATAAAAAATGCCGAGCTAGTGAGAGCGAACGAAAGGAAAATTAACTAAAATATTAAAAATCATCGAATTAAATGGAGAAAAAAACACGAGTCTTTCGGTTCCTCAAAGCTAAAAATATGTTTAAAAATCAAGATAAAACTTGTATTAAAAACCCAGATTAATCCACCTAGCGGTGATGATGCCTTTCTCGTGCATCGTAAAAGGAACTAAAAAAATCACAAAAGCACTTTAGGGGGATAGATCGCATATTTTCTGTCATTTTGCATGTTTTTGCATTAATTACTATGCATTTCCACCATTCTTGAAAAAAATTTTTTTTTTCGATTTTGAATTTTTTTTCCAAGGGGGGACCCTTGGGAAAAACAATGATTTTTCAATAATTCAGAAATGCAATGGCCGATCGGTCCAATTTTCAATAGCAAACAATGGGACCGCATTCCCCGTCGAATGCAACTTGTTGCGAGTAAATCGGGTAATGCTAAGTTCCAAAAAGTGTGTCTACAAAATTTGTACACATACACACATACACACACACACACATACATACATACACACAAACAGACATCACCTCAATTCGTCGAGCTGAGTCGATTGGTATATAACACTATGGGTCTCCGAGCCTTCTATCAAAAGTTTGGTTTTGGAGTGAAATTATAGCCTTTACGTATACTTAGTATACGAGAAAGGCAAAAACATAACTGCGGCTCCGTAACGCTTCACGTCAGATGAGCCTTTCAAATAAACGAACCATTGAAAAAACTATAATCATACTTGGCATCCACAAACAAGTTTGACGGTTCGTGACATGGTAGAAGGAAACCGTGTTCTTCAGCAAACTGTTAGTTACGTTTACTCATATGAGTGGCATTGTGATATTGCGTGGAGAAGAGAGAGGATTAAAAAAGCCTCACAATTTATTCGAAAAAAAAACTCAGTTTCACGTGACTTATTAACGGACGACCCCAAAGGGTCCTACACAACACCAAACATTTGTAATTTCCCATTACTCCGTAACATTTTTATATGGTAACCTATTTTTTGTAGTATGGAGAGTTACCAAATGACACACCCCGTTAAACCCCCAACTTTGTTACGCTATTCATGTACAAGCCCTAAATTACTTGAAAGAAACCATTGTGATACTGTATCAATAAATCGAAAGCATTTTATCCCTTATTACAGAAGCACATTCAATTCGCGTAACGCGACACCATATTTTTGTACCTAGTGTAACTTCATGGAAAATGGTCCGATTTTGGATCTTAATACACGAAAAGAAAGCTCTTGATGAGTACTAAGAGAATCCGAAATATTACTTTTCCAATGTTTGTACCTTTTGTCTAGTATCAATTATACGACTATTTTCGTAACGCGACACCATTTCAATGTCACTGTTTTTAAAGTACAAATATTTCATGTAAACTAAAATTTTCGAAGCAATACAATGTGCACACAAAAAGATCATTAAAAACTGTATTTAATTACGTATTCATCAATACATTTTAACCCAAATCGGTGCGATAGAGCATATTTGTAAAAGAATGATTAGGGAGTCTTTTTTTATACTAAAAGTCTGCTACTTTGATTGGCTATTAAACAATGTTCCGAAAACATTTTTCAGTGGAAGAAATGTTTTTCTTGTAATTCAATATGTATGGTTTCCTGTCCTACAGATATTGGATCCTGATTTTTAGTTTGAAATTTTGGTCCCTTGGTGTAGAAGTGCGTGGATTGTGTCATCAGATGAATGGTAATCAAAGGAAGGCATCTGTGTAAGACCATCTGATCGAGAAAGCATGGCCAGGGCTTGAGAAATGCAATAATTAAGCTGAGAATAAATCAACAAGCTGCATGTTTTTCAAGCTAAAAGTTTTCACGAATTTCTATAGGAATTTTTTATGAAGCTTTACGGGATTTTTTTATTTCCTCGGGAAATTCTTTTGAAATTTTTCTGAATTTTAACGAGATTCTCTTAAAATTCCATGGAAAACTATTTTGCATTTCCAAAGGAAATTGATCTCAATTTTCACGGATTTTCTTGAATTTTCTACAGTTTTTGTGCTGATAATTCTGATTTCCACCCCATTTGACCCATTGTCACTCCCGACGACGGTATAACTATTATTTTTTTGAAGCTCGACATTTATTTCATTCAATAAATTCGTACCCAACCCAAAACCAGTACTGTTTCAATTCCGCATATACCGCCAATATACATGGGGACCATCTTGATTAACCTTTTCCTGTTCCGAGAAATTTATGTTTACGATGATTATTAACTGGACCCAAGGTGTTGGTTTTTTTACATTTTTACATTGAAGTACACCACAGTCGTCAGAACAAATACAAAATTTTATTTTGTTTCCAAAATGTTTCAATGTCTGCATTTGGCAATTATCCTTTTCTAAACACTTGGGTAGGATTGTGCATCTCGTTTTCTTCTGTTGTCTAATTAATTAATTTAATTGTCACTCAGTTCAGTCAGTGTCTGGTAGCTACTAATGTCTGCACGTTCTGTAACGTTCTGCACTTTACTTCTAGTTTATGTATGTTTAAATTAACAAGCAATTGAATAGAAAAAGAAACAACTAACAAACAATGATGAAGGTTGCTAAAGTTCGCGTTCAACGGTTGCCTTATGGTGTTACGGTGCATGCTATAGTGAGAGCGTTCGTCGACTACAGAGAATATCTTGTGGATATTACATTGTTGAGAGGGTTTGCCCTCGTTCTTATGACTAACCTTGAGGCGGCCAAAGAAGCCGTTCGTCATCTGGCAGGCCGAGTAATCAACGGATCTTGTATTCAGCTGGACCTTCATGGCTCTTGCATTTGGTCGTTGAAAAATGATAAAGGCACCCTCGATGAATATTACGCAGCCGCCGATGAAGAGGTACCGTGCTGGGGGTTTAGGATTACGAACATCGCCCCCGACATATCGGTTGGCGAAATTGAGGATTTATTTCGTCCATACGGGACAGTGCTGGAAACTCGATTGCATCCGCATCAGTTGTACTCATATCAGATTGTTAATCGATAAATAGCTGGAGGCTTCAAAATATGAGTTTTTTTGGGGAAAGTTTTAATATCAAAACGTTAACTGCAACTTAAATAAAATAATCGTGCTGAATAATGATCCAGTTCAGGAGCGGGGTGTAAGACGGCTGAATTATCCTCCATTTCCTGAAAGTTCTTCTTCTTATTGGCATTCCATCCCCCACTGGGACATTGACGCCTCGCAGCTTAGTGTTAATTCAATTAACTGCAAGGTTTCTAAGCCAAGGTACCATTTTTGTATTCGTCCATCATGAGGCTAACACGATGATACTTTTATGCCCAGGGAAGTCGAGGCAATTTCCCAGGTATCTGGCAACCCCAATCCTACCCACTACGTTTGACAATAGCCAACATCTTTGAGTTTCCCATTGTTCTATTGAAATTGGGTTTCCCACTGACAATTCTATTTTGTAAACAAACCACTATTCCGAAGTGATTTTTTTCCAAATAGACGTAATTATTTTTCATCATTTTTCAAGAACTTGTGCGAAAGTATGAATGCGAGGTGTATTTCAACAAGAATATTGATGTCTTTAATAAATTTTCAGATTTCAATCGGCACCAAGCGCTCTACTTCGCCAAAATATCATGATATTCAAAATACATTTTCAATGGCAGGTTTCAACGATTATGATTACGCCTTCGTATTAAATTAATCGATGATTTTGATGCTGGCATCAGAAACATGGCCGCTTCGCAGACCCCTGCAATTTCCAAACCGAAAATTATCTAGACCGGCACCGGGAATCGAACCCAGCCACCCTGGGCATGGTCTGGCTTTGTAGCCACTCGTCTTACCACTAGGCTAAGGGGGGCCCAAGTTTCGCTAAACATGTTCGCTTTGATTGTGTTTTCGAATGCCACGCAGAACGATCGCATTTTTTCTAACTGGATCGCCGTCACAGATCGTGTATTTTGCTATTATCCTTGATTTTGAATAATAATAAATAGTAAAAGTGTTGAAAAAAGTTTAATTACTGCTAAAATTTCATTGTTTGGTCTGTCTTTTCAAAATAAGCAAATAAATTATCACAGCGGGCTCTGGAATTTGGATTTTTTAAATTAAGTTACAAACAACTTCTGGAGAAATCACACTTTAAGGTCTGAGGGAAGGGTTTTTGCGTTAAAAAGCACGTGGTACCAGTCTCTGAGAGAGAAAATTATCCAATTCAGCCCGCCAGAATGACGCTGTCAATGTCGCCAAAATTATTTCATCATTATGCAGTTTAGAGTAAAATCAGCAGTGATCCAAATCGTTCGGGGCTGTCAGTTTGAATATGAATCTGAATCATGCGCTTTCCCAGCAGTGGCTCAAGATTCATTTTTTATAACAGTCGAGATTCAAAAGCTTAAAACTGTTATACCGCTCAGTTCTATTTTCTGCAGATTTGAACCACGAATGAATCACGAGATTCAAATATTTTTCAATTGTTTTGGTGTATCAATGCGTCATTTTATGTACAGATCAATCCACTTTGCATTAACCGCACCTTCCTCAGCAGCAACATAATCATTTCATTTAATGGAAAAAAAATCAAACATGAATAGAACACTGCTGTGGAAGCCTGTGAGTTTGTTCTAGTTTGGCTCATATTCAAACTAGAATAGTATTCGAAAATTTGCAACCAAACTGAATCACTACTGATTTCACCCTTACAATTGCTTTAGAATTTGCAGTAAACTGAGAACAAAAAGTATTAGCAACAATGGGGAAGAAATTTATCACTTATGCAGTGGTTCGGCGAGAGAACAGCAGCAGCGCCGACTAATCACGCAATAAGGAAGTCAAAATAAACAAACTCCAGCTGGTTTGGGGAATGAAAACATGAGCCGTTTCTAGAACAACATTAGAACATATCGTGAGAGGATGTTTGTACAAGGTTTCCACACAAGCTTTTAAAAGGTGGTGTAAATAAGATGAATGAGACAAATGAGACAAATAAAACAAATAAGATAAGACAAAAAAGATAAATAAAGTAAGTTTCTCCAGGAATCCTTTCTGAAGTTCCTCCAGGAATTCCTTTCTGAAGTTCCTCCAGGAATTTCTTCAGAAGTTCCTCTAGGAATTCCTCCGGAAGTTCTTCCAGGAATTTCTCCGAAGTTCCTCCAGGAATTCCTTCGAAACTTCATCCAGGAATTCCTTCAGACGTTCCTCCAGAAATTCCTTCGGAAGTTCATCCAGGAATTCCTTCGGAAGTTCTTCCAGGAATTCATTTCTGAAGTTCCTCCAGGAATTTCTTTCTGAAGTTCCTCCAAAAATTCCTTCGGAAGTTCATCCAGGAATTGCTTCGAAAGTTTATCCAGGAATTCTTTCGGAACTTCCGGAGGAATTCCTGGAGGAACTTCTGGAGGAATTTCTGGAGGAACTTTGGAGGAAGTCCTGGAAGAACTTCCGGAGGAATTTCTGGAGGAACATCCGGAGGAATTCCTGGAGGAACTTCCGGAGGAACTTCCGGAGGAATTCCTGGATGAACTTCCGGAGGAATTCCTGGATGAACTTCCGGAGGAATTCCTGGATGAACTTCCGGAGGAATTCCTGGAGGAACTTTCGGAGGAATTCCTGGAGGAATTCCTGGAGGAACTTCCGGAGGAATTCCTGGAGGAACTTCCGGAGCAATTTCTGGAGGAACTTCGGGATGAATTCCTGGAGGAACTTCCGGAGGAATTCCTAGAGGAACTTCTGGAGGAATTCCTAGAGGACCTTCCGGAGGATTTCCTAGAGGACCTTCCGGAGGAATTCCTAGAGGAACTTCCAGAGGAATTCCTAGAGGAACTTCCGGAGGAATTCCTAGAGGAACTTCCGAAGGAATTCCTAGAGGAACTTCCGGAGGAATTCCTGGAGGAACTTTCGGAGGAATTCCTGGAGGAGCTTCCGGATGAATTCCTGGAGGAACTTTCTGAGGAATTCCTGGAGGAACTTCCGGAAGAATTCCTGAAGGAACTCTGCAGAAATGGTCATTTTTGTATGGAATTTGGAAAACTTGGTTGAAATAAAAAGAGCTTCCTTCAAAATTTGATGCGGTCACATATACTTTTTATAACATCAAAATGACCGTTGAAAAATTTCAAAACTTTTGTTTTGAGATTATATTGAAACTTCGCTGAAGACACCCATGGTCCATTTCATCACTTCAATGACTGAGAGTGTGCGGCGGCAAATTCTATTCGATCCAAGCGGAGTCTCCTGCTCGTGCGATTTATTGTCCTCCGATTTTTTTTGCTGGCATCATTTTTGAAGGCTACTAGGAAGCCCAAGTACACGAATTCTTCGACAACCTCAATTCCGTTACCACCGAACCGATACAAACTCGTGGTGGCTGGCTCGCGTTATCCTCTCTCAAGCCTCTTTCTATGATGTACTTCGTCTTCGACGTGTTAATGACTAGTCCGATCTACATAGCTTTCCTCTTAGGTCTGATGTAGGCTTCCTCCATCTTTTCAAAGTTATGTGACGTAATATCAATGTCGTCAGCGAAACCAAATAGTTCATGAAAATCTTGTATCATACGTTGCTTTCAAGTCGATGAATAGATGATGTGAGGGCACGTTGTTTTCGTGTCTGCTGTTCCGCGGCAGAACGTTCGCCCATGAATTACGCCACTAACTCTCTCGCAATTGATGTTAGTCGACGGCACAACATTTGGTAATCAATTCATGGTTGTTTCAATATTTAATAACAGATTCTGCTAGATTATCAAAAATGAACGAGTCAAATTTTGTCAATTGTTGCCCCATGCGACAGTAGGCAGTTTAGTCCAGTCAGTATTTGGTAGCTACTATTGTCTATGTTCCGAATAAAGTTGTTATGTAATACAAGGAAGTTACCATTCGTATTTGATCAAAAATACAAGTAGTGGATCTGAAAAAGAAAGTGAAAATGGTGAAAGTTATTGAAGTTTGTGTCACAGATTTACCACCTGGAGTGACAGTGCCTGAATTGGCAAACGTATTTATCCACTATATAAAAGATGTCGTGGATATCAAAGTAATCGATAGCCTAGCGTTCGTGCTCATGGTCAGCCGCAAGTCGGCTGAACAAGCCATTCGTCAATTGCGGGGTCGTGTAATTAACGGATTCAGTATTGATTTGTTTCTACAAGGACATCAAGATTGGTCGTTTGCTAGTTACAGGAGTTTTGCTGTTACTAACCAGACCGGTGATAAAGAGGTACCGTGCTGGGCGTTTTTGGTTACAAACATCGGTCAAAATGTACCTTTTAACGAAATTGGGGATTTGTTCCGTCCCTACGGAACAGTGCTGCATCTAAGTACTTTCGGGCAAGTAACTCTGCAGTCGAATTATTCTGCCAAGGTGGTAATTGATAACATCAATGGAACATTAATCAGAGGAAACCGTATCATGGTGAATCCCTGGAGAGGAGAGATTCGGATGTCGACGTCAGCATTGTGCAATGCTAATAAGGTAAATATTCATTTGCTTCTACAATATCTGAAGAATTTTGAATCACCAGTTGTAATTTTGTAAAGTTGTTTTATTCAAGTCTTATGGATGATACTTGAATAAATTTCTACATTGATGGTATTGAACTTTGACTCAAATTTGCAAACCTGTCGATGTTCATAATGTACATATAAGCTTGTTGACTACTCCACAACAAATTTCCTCCCTAAAACCGATTAACATAGTTCTTGATAGCGATCGATAGATTAGTTGATCAGTATTTCATGATAATAATCCAGTGTAACCAGCATTGAATTTGAATGAGTCAAGCAGTTCTCTGTGTGGAGTCAATGTGTGGAATTCTCAAATTCATTTCTCCTAACTACTTTCCATTAATTAGTGTCAAATGCGTGTAATCTGAAATGAAAATAGTGAGTAATTGAATTGAAAAAGAAAAACGAAGATGACAAAAGCGATCAGAATAAATGTTTATAACATTCCTGCTGAAATAACCAGAACGGAAATGGCAAACTTGTTTGCACTTCACGGAGACGTTCTGGATGTTGAAATAAACAGATACAGTGCAAATGTCTACATGTCAACTCGTAAAGAAGCACTGTCAGCCTCACGTCACCTGAATGCCCGTATCATACGTAACTCCAGTTTGGCATTGAATCAGTGTAACACCTCAGAAATGCCATCGTCAGATTTCCGTATGTGCGTTCTAAAGAGGAGCAAAGCTGAAGATGATGCTGTAGGACGCTATGCATTATGGGTGTCGAACATCGGACAGGCCGTGCCGTTCGAGGAGATTCTCGATCTTTTCCGGCTCTACGGTACAATCATAGATGGTCGTATGAATGGGAAAACCACAGGCTTCTTGATTCTCGAGACAAGTCACTGTGGGGCCGATGTCAGAGCAAAGTTGAACAGACGAGTTGTTAGAGGATACTACATCAATGTGGCTCTCTGGCCTGGGATGATTTGGCAATCGGAAGCGAGCGTACGGAATGAGGTAAATTTTCATTTGCTACTTTTCTTACTAATTATAAAAGCAACCTGATGTTCAGAATGTATTAAAAACTCCGTCACTCGATATTTAAGGTTCAGCGAAGATCAGCCCTCTCTTCCGATAATAAAACAGATACTCACATTGTTAAAAAAAATCTGATCAAATGTGTCCATATAGGGTAATTCGCCAAATGTTGAACGACTATTTTTTTCGCCTATTGTTGAACGCACGTGCATTTCTTATGGGAGTTCAACAATAGGCGACAAAATTAGCCGTTCAACATTTGGCGGTTTCCCCTAATAGGTTTATAATAAAACCCAGAATCATCCACCTACAGTAAGATTTTGACCCTTTCTTAGTTATAAGGAATTTTTTTCCAGACTCCAGTATTTAAAACGAGATAAAACTACTCAGCTTCCCACGGCGATTTACCGTGAAAGTGACAAAATAATAGCCTACCCAAAGGCGGATGTCATGGGTTGAGTGACAACTCAACGAATGATAACGTACTGTACTTCATGCTGTCTATCTATAAGGCGCTCGTCGGATTGAATAGCTATTGTGACATGGTTAGTAACTATCGTAACGCTGGTTGCATATATTGTACTCGTAATTTCCAGAGACCTCGATATTAATTAATCCAGAACTAACTAAATCAGTCATTTATCTGAGCGAAACTCAATAGCGTTCAATTATAACATATATTTCGCCTAATGGATGCCTAATTTGGTAAAACTAAACTTGTTCAATACCTTAAAAATGAGTGAGACTTTTATGGTAGTAAATTTCAGAATTTGCACACATACGCACACATACATGCATACAAGTGGTCTATTAGTGTCTCAAAACATGCTCACATTTGCTATCTAGCTTCCTCTGAAGGAATTTTTAAAATCCCTTTAAATTTTTACGTTTTTGCTTTTCTGAGAAGATTTTTTTGCACATGCTTCTATATGTTCCTCAATTAAAATCATTTGTTTCTTTGAAACAAACCAGAAAAATAGGCATATTTCCATATCATATCATTTGTTACAATTATTTTTTCAATATCAAAGTGAATTTGTTTCAAATACCATACATTTCATTTAATAATTCACGAGATTTCTTGATAGATTAATACGTAACACACCTGCGTAACGCATACAAAGTGTAATTATAGACACTTCCGAAGGAAGGGTCAAAAACATTTTCAGTTCCATCTGTCATTGGATATGTTGGTGTGCGTAGCATCGTGTTTGTTTTGATTCGAAACATATGATCACCCAACTGGACTGACAGTGCGATGGCCACGACTTATAAGACCTCTTTTTTTACCCCGGAACCACAGAGCTCGGATTCAGAAGGAAACCGGCAGCAAACCCCAGACAGCTGGTCTTGAGCCAACGGCTGCCTCCGGGGTGGATGCGAAAGACCTCTTTTGGTTTCGGATCTCAGGGCGTGCGGCGAGGGAGAGTTTTTGGATTTCTGGATCCTAACACACAAGCGCTACTCACGTTTAAACGTGATGGTAGAAGAAACGGTTGGTATGCACGTCGTTGAATAGGTCGTATACCTTCGTCAGCGGGCGGGCTCGCCCGCGCCGGTGGGGTGGATGTTGCGGCTTGTAGCTTCGATGAAGGATAAGCGGGTATCGGAAATGGGGCTCACTCCGATGATGAAGTAGCCAACGATCGCCGAGAAGTATGCATCCAAGATGGCGAGTAGTTGGCTGGGAAGATGGCGGGTAGGCGGCTCAGAGGCTGTCGTGTATTCGGCTTGAAAGATGGCGTTTAGACGGGGAACGGTGGCGGCGAATATCGGATGACGGCGACGACGAGGGCGGCGAATGGTCGTAGATGCAGTGGCGGCAACGGTAAGTCTCCGGTGGTTGCTACTATTCGGCTTCTAACTGACCCAGATTGCAACCGCTTCTACATGGGTTGGACGAGTTCTCGCAGAACGTCGGGACAAAATCGGTGTCTCACACTTTCGCCTCTAGCTTAGGCCGAAGAACTCGGAACGTAGAGTCCGGGGCCGGGAAATTCAAATAAACCGGTCTGGGTCGACTCGACACTGAAAACTGGAGGCTCTCGAACAGGCTGTGGCTTATAACTCGCACACGTTGTTCTCTATGGCCACTTGGCTTCTATTCACCGTTTTATTGGCGTTTTCATCGTTGTTACTAGCTTGGTTATCTAAGTCTAAGCTCTACTATTCACCCACTCTTCAACTGCCAGTCGCTTCCCGCCTTGAAGCCCATCGCCAAGATCTCTTTTCCCATTCCGTTTTCGATCTGCCGATCTTTCGCCCACTCAGCAACCCAATTTTGCTGCTCAACCTGGTGCGCCTGGCGCTTTCATCGACTGCCCATTCTTTGAATTGACTGTTGTCGCAATAGTTAACTTAACATTTTTTCCCTGAATTCCCGAAATCATGATTTTAAATACACGCAATGTTACCCGCCTGTAACAGACTAATCATATCATGATAAAAACGTTTAAGTACTCGCACTGATGTTTGCGGATTGCGAAATTTAAATTTGGGTGGATATATGTATATAATGGTATTCTATGATCCTGTGCACATTTTTTCACCAAGAATTCCGTATGAAGTTCACCTAGCAGATTTCCTATTCAACAGGAATTCATCTTGAAATCCCAATCAATATTCCTACAAGAGTGTTTTTTCTCTTTCAAAATCACCCAGCAGCTTGTAATAAAAATCCTCCAGGATTTGCAAAATGTTTAATTTTTTGGATTCCTAATAATGCTCCAAAAGCAGTTTCCCCTGGAGATCGTCCGTAAATTCTTCCAAGAAAGTCCTCCTAAAAATATTCTAGAAATTGATCCTGGAAATCCTCTATGCTAGGAGTGTCTTCCTAGTCCTTCAAGAGTCCAACAAGGAAAAGTTAAGAAAATCTCAACTAATTCAGTTCATCAGGAAAATCCTCTAAAAAATCCCCAGGAGTTCCAAATAAAGTTTCTTTGGTTCTGCATAGAATTCGTTCAGAAAAACTTACAGAAATTACTCTACATATTCCTCAATAATTTCAACCAGGAAAGTCCGCTAAGATTTTTTTTTTGGTTTTCCTTCAAAAGTTACTTCAGTAATTCCTCTGAAATTTTCTTCAGGAATGCCCCCGGAAGTTCGTCCACAAATTCCTCCGAAATCCTGGAGGAACTTCCGAAGGAATTCTTGGAGGAACTTCCGGAGGAATCGCTGGAGGAACCTCCGGAGGAATTCCTTGAAGAACTTTCGAAGCGACTTCTGGAAGAGCTTCCGGAGGGATTCCTGAAAGATCATCTGGAGGAATTCCTAAAGTATCTTCCGGTGGGATTTTTGATAGATTATCCAAACGAATTCCTGAAGGAACTCCAAAGGAATGGTTGGAGGAAATTAAGAAGGAATTTCTGAAGGAGCTTCAGAAAGTATTCCAGAGGGGTTGTCTGGAAGAATCCTCGCAGGAATTTCTATATTTTAGTCCTGCAGCAACTTCCAGAGAAAGTGATCAAAATATTCCTAGAGTGAAAATATCAAAAGAATTCATCATGAAGGAATTCCTTGGAAAAATTATGCATGAAAGATGTCACTAAGGAATTCCTGGAAGATATCGCCATGGAATGGATACAAGAATTCAAGAAACAATTACTGAAAGAATTTCTGGCTAAACTCCCGAAGGAAATCTTGAAAGAACACATGAAGGATATTTTTGGAAGAATTCTCGAAAGATTGTTTTTGGATGAACTACTTAAATCTAGACCAACATTTGAAAAGAGCGTAACAGCCAAAATTTATTCCTTCTGATTCTTCGTCCACATATAGAGCTTTGTATATAGACGAAGAATCAGAAGGAATAAATTTTGGCTGTTACGCCCTTTTCAAATGTTGGTCTAGAAATAATCAAGCCCATATATTTTTGTTCAAATCAAATACTCCTAAGGTTACTGGAAGCAATCTATAAGGAATTCATTAATAAATTCTAAATGCAGATAAATTTCATAAGAAATACTAGATATTATCTATTCGGTTTTCCTCGCATAAACTTTTCTGACAATTCTTATCGGATTTTCGGGTTTTTATGGAAAATTCCCAAACTGATTCCATCCACCGACCTAATTTAGGACACAAGCTGTGGAGAAAATCCTCAATGAACTTCTGGATAACTTCCCAAACAATTTCCATGGATTCTTTTATACTTATTCTAGACAACAGTACCGATGTAAAACTACATACAAAGTTCCCGAATAGAACGGATTTCGACGCGCATTTTAATTGAATGAACGAACAGTTTCGTTTTTATTCACCCTTCCGCTTGTTTATTCCGCCCGTTCCACCCATATGGTTTTGACAGTTAAAGTACAGTTGTATTGGTGAGCCTGGTGCGAATAAAGTAGATTGTGGCCGACCCAGCACCACTTCCGATCACGAATTTCTGTTGCTATAGGCCTCTGGTGACAACGACGTTAGAGCTCGTTGTTTGAGGTCCAGTTGTGAGGCCACTAGGCCCGAATTATATACCGCAGGCATCTGTTGATAAACACCTGCAGCCGTTGAGTGTTCTTCACTTATACACACCATGTTTCGCTAGCATATAACAGCACAGATTTCACGTTAGAGTTGAAAATACGTATTTTGCTTTCTTGATCCGCCCGCTTTGGTACCGCCGTCTGACGCCATTTGGTTACCAAGATATTGGAAGCTTTCAACATTTTCCACTGATTGCCCGGCTACTGTGAAACTGGAAGGGGTCGCCCTGTTTACATCCAACGATTTGGTTTTGTAGACGTTGATGACTGAACCTGCGAAAGAGGAGCGCTCGGTAAGGTCGTTGAGCTTACTCTGCATATCAGAGCGCCGTTGAGCTATGAGTGCAACGTCATCAGCCAATTCGAAGTCGTTTAGGTGCTCCATGGATATAGGCTGTCATAGCAGCCCACGGTTTGGTTCACGGTCAATCGCACCTACCAGAATCTCGTCGATTACGGTGAGGAACAGTAACAGTGATAGAATACCCCAAGACCCCATTGTGCAGCACTCTACACGAGAAGGCCTCGTACTGTGCTTCGATGAGGCCGATGATTTTCTCAGGAACCCCCTTGCGTCTCAGGGCGCCCCACATATTCTCGTGATTGAGACGTTCGAAAGCTTTTTCGTAGTCTATGAATACCAAGTAAAAAGGGACTCTTGGAATTTGTTGACCTGTTCCAGAATGATACGGAGCGTAAAGATATGGTCCACACAGGATCTTCCGGCACGGAATCCAGCCTGCTGCCGCCAGAGAGTCGCATCAATCTCCTACTGAATCCGGGCTAGGATAACTTTGCATAGAACTTTTAGAATGGTACGCAGCAACATAATGCATCGCCAGCTATCGCATACAGTCAGGTCACCCTTTTTGGGCACCTTCACTAAGATACCTTGCATCCAGTCGATCGGGAAAGTTGCGGTGTCCCAGATATTACGAAATAAACGATGCAGTAGTTGATCGGATGTCATGGGGTAAGCTTTGAGCATCTCGGCTGATATGCGATCGATCCCCGGGGCTTTATTCGATTTCCTGCTTTGGATGGCTGTTTGAATCTCTAGCACTGATGGAGCTTCTGTATTGACGTGTGTTATACGTCGGATCCTAGGCAGATCATGCCGAGGTGGTGAGGTGGTGGCCTGACTGGCACTTAAAAAAGTTGTTCGAAGTGCTCGAACCAGCGTTTCAACTGGTCATTGGGGTCGGTCAATAACTGACCATTCGCGTCTTTCACAGGCATCGCTGTATTCGTTTTCGCCTCGCTTAAGCGTCGTGAGATATCGTAGAGGAGGCGAATGTCCCCAGTTGCATCGGCCCTTTCTCCTTCGTCGGCCAGAGAGTCCGTCTACGCTCACTTGTCCCGTCATGAGCGTTTTACTTCCTTCTCCAGAGCCGCGTATCGTTGACGGGCTAAGACTTTGGCTCTTCTGGTTTTTGATCACTCTTCTCTAGCTCTATTTATCTATTTGGCTTCTGTTCGCTCCTTTATCTTCCTCCAAGTCTCATCGGTGATCTATTGTTTTCTCTGGGTGCGCAGTTCGCCCAAATTATTCTCGCTGGTGGCGATGAAGACATTATTGATGGCGGTCCATTGGTCTTCCACGCTGCCACCATCCGGAATATCTGCAGCACGAGTCTCCAGTTCTTCAACAAAGGGCCATTTCACCGTGCCATCTTTCAGTCGGCGTGTTTTGAACCGTCGTCCAACTCGCTCCACACGCCGACGAATCCGCGCAATGCGCAGGCGTACACCCAGGTTTTTTACACGGTTTGGTTTTAGTCGTTTAAGGCCTTCAGCATCAATGAAACAATGAGTTAACCCCACCAAAAAATTCACAAAAAATCAAAGAAAATTCAGGGGGTATTTAAAAAGCTGTGAAAGTTTAGGTTAACCGAGAAATTAATGAATTCCAACCGCGTTCGCTGTAGAGCTTTTCTTTGTCTTGCAGATCGGCAGCATCGTGCAACAATTGCAGCTAAAGAAATAATTCGTCACTCAATTGTACTGTCGGTTAGTTTCGTGAGCGTAAATTTTTCAATGTGGGACAACATAACTTCAATTATTTGAACATTGATTGCACCACCTCCTCCGGCAATATCATTGCGGTTGTAAATGCCGTGTGCCGTGCGACGACACTGCAAGCAATTGAAATTCCACCTCACTGTGAGAACAAATTTCCACCTATTCTACTGAAATTGCTGCTGGAGGGGCGATCATTGATAAAGAAACGATGAAGACGACGGCGGAGGTATGGCTGCGCATTTGAATTCTGTTTCATAGCTGGGAATGCCAACAGTGTGTGAGGGAATTGCCGTTTTGTTTATTGCTTACTCTAATGAATGGCTCAACGCGTGCCATTAGATACTGGTTGTGACATCTGGGCTCAGGGCATACATTTTCGTAGAGCCAACATTTTGGAATTGGTGTTTAGATAACTTGTTTCGGGCTTTACTAATTTTGAAAAGGTGAATTTGGTATTTGTAAAACCCATTTAAAGTTGGGAAGTTGTAACTCTATTTATTTGATCTAAACTTTGTATAACTGATGTCGCAGAATCATGACAATCTACCTGTTTTGCTAAACAAAACTTCAATAAATACTCATCCACGGACAAAAACCTAGCAACGAGCTTCAACGAAAGAGCTCCCCCCACAAACAATGTCACATTCAAGTCTCGTTTTACGCTTGATCAGTCACGCGAAACAGTAATCAACGATGAGCCAGTCAGTGTCGAGTCAGGGCATTTGCCACTTCTGCATGTGGCACGCCCTCCGGCTATAGGAGTTGAGCTCTGGAGTTTAGATCGGTCTTTATTGGATTAGTTAGTGGAATATGAACGACACAGGTATAAGAGGGTTTGTTTCATAATTTTTGTCTTAGATGACGTCGCTAGTCGTGATTGATTCGATTCCATCTGCTTCCCCGAAACCACGTAAATATCAGCAATTCAAAACAAAACGATTTTATTTTCTCATAATAATTTGTTATCATTGAAAATAAATAAATCAAAAAACAGGAACAAGTTATAATCATTTGACACTTCCTAACTATATTATATCGTTGATTGGAATTGAAATTCTTACTCCTAACTCTTGGAATCGTCGGCTTCGGACTAGACGTGGGCTGCCTGCTCTCAGCGGACCGCATGGTAGCGCAGGTCACGTCTCTTTGCCTAATTTGATTTAAATCAATTTAGCAAATGGACTTTTCGAGTGATGGCAGTTGCCGCATCTTGCGTTTGGGATATTATCTCTGGCTAGCTCGTGGAAAGATTCCATTCTCCGTGAAACGAGTTGTTGTTCTGATCTGAATGACAATGTGACGTTGCTGATGATGATAAGATGATGGGAGAAGCTTGAAGAGATTTTTGATTCCGACAGATTCGCTAATGAAAGGTAAACACATCACACAATGGCGGGTTGCCGGATAGAGGTGAATTACATTCAGCATAATTAAAATAATCATTTTATGGTGTTTTAAAAAAAAGTACATGCATGCCATGACATATAATTACGTTATTTCTTTGGTGAGCAAAGCGTACACACTTAGTTTTTATTTCTGCAGCTCGGCAAAAATCCACACAATCGTGCGCCAGCAAAATAAAAAAAAACTGATATTTCTGCAAATATGGCGTTTGTTAGTTGATTTTCGGCAAAATATTTGCATATTTTCAGCAATTTTGACAGAAATCTCGGTAAAAACATGTTTGCTGGGGCACGGCTGTGCGAATCTCGGCAAAAGTTCAACATTTTGCTGAGATCCCGGTAAAAAAATTAAGGGTGTATGATTGCCAGTTCGGAGATGACGAGTTCGTTTTTGGTCCGTTCTAGAATGTGGTGGTGGGAAACTTTCTCGACTCCCTGAGTGTAGTGTATCCACGATACACGTAACGGCAGGTATTGGTATTGAGAAGTCTACATTTAAAAACTCTGGAACTAAGTTGAAAAGCGATCCATGTTCCAGTTGAAATGTAGAGCCATTGATAAAAATGAAGAATGGTTTCTATCTGAGCCGAAAGGGATAGATAGAACTTTTATCCCAATTTTAAAACAACTATGCTAGTCAAAACCGTCTCTCACCTTACTGAAGGCGCAATGTTGGAGGTTTTACGTTTCCATCGAGCAGTGTAGACTGCCTCCGAACCAAAAAAAAAACGCTACATAGAAACATGCATTCTCCCTTTTCTTGGTTTGCCAGACAGACAAACTCTCGAATAGTACAACAAACGTAGTAAACAAGACCAGAAAATGGATGTGACTCAAGGGTCTACCGGTATGGCAGGGAAAATCATGTGACGATTCAACAAGGCCGATGACACGGTCTGGTTTCATATTTTTGCGATTATCTTTTTGCGAACTTCTCTACGCTACGTTTATTTTGCAGCCATTCATAAACGAGTAGAGCTATACGATTCTGTCTGTTCTATTTTTATTACAGTTGGAAAAATCCACAAATGACGTTGGTTTTACCGATGATTTTAGCATCATTTTCCTCCCAAATCTCAGACTAACCCGCTCCCAGACATGGAACGACATTTTGAGATGTTTCATTGAGAGCGCTCAAAAACAGACACCACACAGTGGTTTCCTGTAGGTCAACGGTTCTCAACGTAAAGTATACATTCCTCTGGGAGTACCTTCACTGAGTTCAGTACCTGCGGAAAAAATGCTTAATGGCAGATTTAATTGCAATATTATAGCAATAAAACAAAATTGTTTGCCAAACTTGCAACTAAAGTTGTATCTAAAGTTGTTATACCCTCAATTGTACTGTACGTTATAAATTAATTGTTCAGCTTGTAGGGGAACTGCCCCGATCTCCATCTCACTGAACATATATTCATCTAATCGCGAAACAAAGAAATGCGGCACCAATTTCGTCGTTTCTTTATGTAAACAAACATGCATGCTCACATCAAACGATAGAATGGACATTGTATACACAAGGTAATTAACTGATTGTATTTCGTATTGTATTTCGAGGAATTACATCTGGTGCAATTTCCTATTTCATAGAATGTTATTTTACGGAATGATCTATTCAGCAGAATGGCGTTTTTTCTTATAAGGAATGTGTAGAGTAGTAGCAGTTTAAGGAATGTTATTTTATTTTCAGGGTATAAGAAGATTCTCCTGAAAAGTGATAAGGTGAGGGATATATTGCATTTTTTTTGCCAAAATAACTCTCTCCCCTGCGATTGAAAACCTTTTTTTATGTTTGTATTAAACTAATAAAGTGATTCCATTTTGAAAGGAAAAAAAAACAAATTTTGTTTTTTTTCCTTTTAAAATGGAATCACTTTATTACCGCCATGGAAAAACTATGTTCGACATTAAAATTATAGATTGAAAAGAGGTGGGTAAGTATGATCCATTTTTAATACTGTCTTGGCGCCAACGTCGGACGATAGTGATGAGTCAGTGTGAGTAATGAAGCTAGCTTAACTTTGAGCAAGATCTAAACAAATTTAAGGTAATATATTGAAGCTTTTATATCAACACAAACCAGTGGTCCCCAGCAAGCTTAATATCGAGGGACGCAGAAAAGTTTTGAGCTGTTGAAGCGGGTCGCAGTATATTTGCAACATTTGTTTTTCAGTTCATATTGCTTATTACAGAAAATTATACATTTAACCTATTTTTTTCCTTTTTCTTTTTCAAATTAAATATGTACTTGTTAGGACATTTTATTCTACAGCTTTTTATGGATGTAACTGACTTTTAGTATATAGTACCGATTTTGCAGTAGTGGATAGCATCTTTATGGCCCAGTAGGCAGAAATATATATGACATAATATTATACAGGGAGTGAGTGCTAGTAATGGACCCCCTGAACAAAATCCGAGAGTTTACGCTTGAATCTACAATTTCCTGCAAACTTCCATAGGATAAAGCTGCTTCACTTGGTAGTAGTAGTAGTAGTAGACTGAAATTTAGTTATATTAACTAATTTATGAATGTAAACGCACTAGAGGGTCCATTACTAGCACAAGAGGGGGAGGGGGGGTCTATAATAGGCAACAGGAACATATGGAAATGGAACATGTAAATCAAATGGGGGGACCATAATACGTATGTAAACAAACAACAAACTCGATGTTGCGTATTATGGACCCGGGGGGGAGGGGCATAATAGGCAACCTGGCTACATAATTTTAAAATACATTTTGCCTTTCTCGTACAACTAAGTTGTACCGAAAGGCTATCATCTCACTCCGAAAACGAAATTTTTATAGAAGCCTCTGAGACCCATAGTATTATATACCAATCGACTCAGCTCGACGAGCTGAGCACATGTCTGTCTGTCCGTGTGTATGTGTGTATGCGTATATATGTGTGTGCACAAAAGCTATAAAAAACATTAGACAATTTCTCGTATAGTAATCCTTAACCGATTTTCTCGCAACAAGTTTCATTCGACAAGGGACAAAGCCTTGTTGATCACTATTGAATTTTATAACGATCGATCATTGCGTTTCAAAGTTATGAAGAAAATGTTACAAAATGGTAAAAATTAATGTTTTACCATGTGTTATGTACGAAACGCGATGCTGATACCTGTTGCTTGTCATCTAGTGCTGCGGAATGGCAATTTGTTATGAGTCTTACTCTAGCGAAGCGATTGAAGTAAGCTTCCGTCGTTAAGGGGTCCATTACTAGCACTCACTCCCTAAGTATAAGACATATTATCATATGTCGACCGATTCTGAAATTTCGATCTCATGTTTCTCATGCTCGAGGTTTAGTATTCACTATAAGTTATCGTAGCAAATAACGAAGGGGTTCTAAGAAAAAAACTCTATTGGGATTCTGAGCAGTATCATCTCGAGATTCTGAGCTGAATTCGATCGAAATTCTAAACAGAATTCGTCTGGAATTCTGAACATAATCCGTATGGGATTCTAAACGGAAACCGTTTGAGATTCTGAAAAGAATCCGTTCGTAATTCTCAGCAGAACCCTTTCGGAATTTGTTTGAAATTTTGAATAGGGTCCGTTCAGGATTCTGTTGAGATTCTGAATATAATCCGTTTGAAGACTCTGAAGTCTGTTGCGATTCTAAAAAGAATCCGAATAGTATTCTAAACAGAATCCATTATTGATGGTGAACGTATTTTCTCGAGATAAAAATCCAGCAAAACTTCAGTTCAATTCCTCCAAAATCTAACTTATTTTGAAAAATAAAAGTTTTTTTTATTACGGAGAATGATGGGCATTACAATATTATTTCTACCTGTAGTTCAACCTTTAGTTCCTAAAAATCTGCGATTAAATACAAATTTGCTACTATAATAACCCGGAGCGATAACATCAAAGTTTATTTGCTGTAGGCCTACATAACATCTATATATGAAGTTATTATATTCATGAATCATAATGATGAAATTATCCATGATATATAAATCGTGCTTCAACATCATAGTGATGTGAACTTGACTGAACTGAACTTGAACTGAGCTTTCCCTACAATTTCCTATAATGCTTATCAATGGGCCACATGTAGTGTATTCTCAGAAGACCTTCGCGGGCCGCAGGAAAAGGCCTAAAGGGCCGCACTTTAGGGATCACTGACCTAAACGTTTTACCTTTCTCGTAAACTAAGTATACGTATAGGCTATATGATTTTGGAATATTGACGAGTAGATATTAAAACACCAAACCTAGTATGCAGCCGATCATTTAGTCCGAGTTTGACTAATTTTCCAATAATTTAATATAGAAGCTGAATTTTGAATTAGGTTGAACGATGATTTGTTAGACATTGTTATAAAATAAACGTCACACAAGCCATACAACACAATTTAAAATTTAAGCCTCTGACATGAGTTATTTATTTGAAATGAGTCAACTCCGACTAATAATCGCTTAGATCTGTGCAACAAACGCACATAATTTTGAATAACGTTTCATAGTAGAAAAGGAATAACAGTTTGGGTTATTCAGCATTTACATAACGCTAAATTTACCATTTTCAACCCCACCCATCCCCTCGTTTTTTTGTATGAAAGAGTTCTAAAATTTGTATGTTACTCCCACCCCCTAAAGCGTTATGTAATTTGTGAATGGGCCCTACTGATTTCATAGTTGACGCAAGAGTCGTTGCGCGTTCGCATGTAACTGTGATTATTTGAGAATTCGGGCTCCCCCAGGGTAGCACTTATTTATTTATTATCAGACTAAGGCCGGAGTGGCCTGTGCTGCACATAAAAGTTTTCTCCATTCAGCATCGTCCTCCACCTGATCGATCCACCTTGCCCGCTGTGCACCTCGCCTTCTTGTTCCCGTCGGATCGTTGTCAAGAACCATTTTCACCGGATTACTGTCCGACATTCTGGCTACGTGCCCGGCCCACCGCAGTCTTCCGATTTTCGCGGTGTGAACGATGGATGGTTCTCCCAACAGCTGATGCAACTAGTGGTTCATTCGCCTCCTCCACGTACCGTCCGCCACCTGCATCCCACCATAGATGGCACGCAACACTTTCCTTTCAAAAACTCACAGTGCGCGTTGGTCCTCCACGAGCATCGTCCAGGTCTCGTGCCCGTAGATAACTACCGGTCTTATAAGCGTTTTGTAGATAGTCAGTTTGGTACGGCGGCGAACTCTATTCGATCGGAGCGTCTTACGGAGTCCAAGGTACGTACGATTTCCAGCCACTATGCGCCTCCGAATTTCTCTGCTGGTATCGTTATCGGCGGTCACCAGTGCGCACGGTCACCAGTACACGAATTCTTCAACCACCTCGATTTCGTCACCACCGATAGAAACTCTTCCTATCATGTACTTCGTCTTCGACGTATTGATGACTAGTCCAATCCGTTTAGCTTCGCTTTTCAGTCTGATGTAGGCTTCCTCCATCCTCTCAAAGTTACGTGCCATGATGTCAATGTCGTCAGCGGAAACCAAATAACTGGACGGACTTCGTGAAAATCGTACCACTTGTGTCAATCCCTGCCCTTCGTATTACTCCCTCCAAAGCGATGTTGAATAGCAGACACGAAAGACCATCACCTTACCGTAACCCTCTACGCGTTTCGAAGGGACTCGAGAATGCCCCTGAAACTCGAACTACGCACATCACCCGATCCATCGTCGCCTCGATCAACCGTATCAGTTTATCCAGAAATCCGTTTTCGTGCATTAGCTGCCATAGCTGGTCCCGATCGATTGTATCATATGCGGGAAGCACTTGGTCCTTTAAAATACCGATAAACAATTCGATATTGATTTTAACCCCAATATCAATGAAAACAAGCGGCAGTTTCAAACCGTTGGAGGCCCCCAAGCCAAACATCATGACACCAGTCGGATTGTTTTGAAATTTAAACTTCATTTTCTCCAGAACATCCGCAACTTTCTTCGGTGAGATAAACCGGTCCGTGCGGCCGTTGGCGTCAGCATCGATGCTGAAAAGCTTTCGCGTCGAAAAACATGATCTTTTTGAACGAGTCACTCGTAGTTCCTATACCCGGTCCGTAATCAAGTGGCGTTGAAGGCTTCGAAGGTACATGCAAGTCTTCTTTGATGGTTTTCGCATGGATTTCTCAGAAATTTTGACTTCCTTGGCAAGTTTTCGTATGAGGCAGAAGCGGTTGCCATATGACCACCAAACCCATTAAGCATAAGGACAAACATCGCATATTTAAAACAGTATGTAATCACTTGAATGAGAGTTGCAACGTATTGATGTTACAACGGTTGAGTTGCTCTAGTAAACCTGTAGTATGTTGAATTCGGTAAGTTATGAATGGCTTTTACGTCACCTATGAGATTGTGCAGAGTAGAAACCGCTTGATTGAACATCTATCACAGGTAGCACATGGATCGAGATACATAGTAGACATGGATGAACTATTCAAATATTTAGACCTTCACACAACTCGTACTAGAAAGCATTTAAAAAAAGAAGACCATATGACATAGCGCCAAGCTCTGACGGCAGAGCCAAGCCTAAATTTGGACAGACGCCATCAAGTGCTAGCCTGGTCATGAATAGAACGACGGCGGCAACTACGACCGGCATTTATTTTGCTCCATATAACACCTATTTGTGTCGTTTCCGTTTCTGTTTTGCGTCGATCAGGCAGCCGCGTCGTCTGCAAATTGTGGAAAAACAAACTCCCCTCCAAGGCTTTTAACGTTCCGGCGCGCGGACGGCGAGGCGAGTCCGATGACAGGGAGCAAGGGAGCATCTTAGTGGGACGGGATTTGTTTATAAATAACTGCAGCTGTGAATGAATCCCATAAAGCGTGCTTCTTTACGAGCTCTGTTCTCGGAGTAACATTTGCCTCTACATGTGTTCACTGATGCAGAAACGTCCATTCAAATCCAACCCGACTAATTACAACTTTAAATTTTGTTTTCTCCTTCACTTCACAGGGCGAGAAAAACAACGGCTACGAAGTGCTATACCAGAACATGAAATATGGCCTCTCGGCGACCAAGGAACTGGCGGAGTACTTTCGCGAGCGCTCCAACCTGGAGGAGTACAACTCCAAGCTGCTCACGAAGCTGGCCAACAAGGCTGGATCCGGTGGGGGTGGTACGTTTTCGCCCCTGTGGATCATCCTCAAATCGACGACGGAACGGTTGTCCGAGCTGCACGCTACCAAAGTGCAGAAGTTGACCGAACTGGTCAAGAACATCAACAAGTACGCCGAGGAACTGCACAAAAAGCACAAGAGCGTTAAGGAGGAAGAATCGAGCACACAGGATGCAGTGCAGGTGGGTTTTAGGAATTGTTTCGAAATCCGGAATTATATTTTTTTAAACTTTATCGACGGTGTCAGGCGAACGCTGCACGCTGTGAAAAAATGAATTAGTATCGAAGTTTCATGTACCTTTGATTTTCTTCACAGAAAGTTAGACAAGGATATTAAAAATGAGGTGTTACACAAAATTAGAAATAAGGTGCAACAAAATATTTCATCGACGATATTTTTTAAAAGTTATATATATATATATTTTTTTCTTCAATACAATTTGGGGTTGTATACAAGACACGACCGCTCTACGTAAACTACGTAAAACCAAATATAGTACACTGAACCAATTATTTCGCACTAGAGAAGGAACTATTCCACCCAGCCCCCTGAAACGGCTGTCATCTGCATACAAAATGATTGAAGCCGAAAACTTGGTGCTAGCTGTCAAGCTGTGGCTTAGAGCACGGAACACAGTGACAATATCGCTCGAGGACAGATTTAATCCGGATAAAAAATAAATAAACAGCTTTTTTATTTTATTTTAGGCTCGATTTTAGGCTGTTGTTAAAAGAAAAAGCGCACCATCTGAAATATGTTTCTAAATATTATTGCAATTATTAGCTGATTCGTTCATTTCAGATACCGTTATGACTCGAAGTCCGGACACCTAAGCACTGCTGAATTTTCAGTTCAATATTTCAAACGGAATTAAGTACCTGACGCTGAGTGATAACACACCCTGTCAAGATAAAGTTATCAAATTTGTTGTAGTGTACTGAAAATGACATTTTGTATGCACGAAATAGCTAATATAATCGAAAACATTGAACATCGCTTGCTCCGAAATCCGGACACAGTATAAGGGATGCTTCAAATACCGGACAGTTTTGCTTCGAATTTCCGGACACTTCGAGTTTGGCTATATTGATTCTCAAAAAGCCAATTTAATCCGTTCAAAGACAACTAGGATATAGCATTCATATTTCTCGATTAATATAAATTCGTAATGTAAGGTTTATATGCAGATTTGTATGGAAATCTGGCATCCCCCGGTTGTGTGTACCATCCAAAGTTTCTGTTCAGGACTATCAAAAAACAGCATTTCAAACCAAGCGGGAGCATTTAACTGCAATATACAACATTGGGAATCCAATAATTTTATACAATTTTTATATCAACTTTTATATCAATCGTGTCCGTGAAATGTTGAGTTTTTTTTTATTTGAGGGGTGTCGTTCACAACGTGTCTTTTTAAAACAATTCTGTTATAAAAGCTAGTTTTACGAACTTGTTTTTTTTTCTACAAAAATGTGAATGGTTCAAAAAATACTTTTGAAGACAACTTTTCACTAGAAACTGAAGGCAAGTTTTGCTACTTGTGTGCAATTAATAAAGTGATACCATTTACCATATGTGTATAAGTATATATCGATAAGCTGAGAGCAAGCAATGTTCCTTTTGGGGTGTAGCTACTCAAATCTAATGAAATTGTAACTATGCTTGCTCATTACAAATCATTTGCTTTCAATTAACTTAACTGATAAACAGTTATTTAACATCATTTCAGCATGTCCGGAAATCGAAGCAATTGTAAAAACTTGCCTCGAAGTCCGGACATACAGAAAATGTAATTAAAACTATGAAGCTATGAATTCCCAAGCAATTTCTCTAATTCATGACAAAGAGTGCTATCATACTATGTTAATAAATTACTAATCCCCCTTGCAAAGGATCGAATATAGAAAATATGAGCTTAGTTTTTCTAATGTTGAGTCTTAAGCTGCAATCTAAGAAAAACGGAATTCACCGTTGATTATGACATGCATTCAGCTTTTACCTCTAATTTTCAAGTTTTTACCACAGATCACGGATTACTTACATTTGTTAAAATGGTTTCAAGTCTAAGAATCTTTCCCTGTATTGATAACCCAAGAAATACTTGTTGAGATGGTAAATAAAATTAAATAACAATTGAAGTGTCCGGCTTTCGAAGCGTCCGGCAATTCGAAGCAAAACGGTACACATGTTTCGCTATAGCGCAAAAGTTATCAGCACTGGTTTTTGTTACAATAACAAATACCAAAATAATAATAATAACAAATTTGTCAAGTATGCCTGATACCCATGTCGATAGTTTGATATATGTCTGAAGGAATTTGACAAATATTTGGCATTGTGTTGTTAAGCCTATTCAGATTACGCCATTAATGACATAATAATTGGCGTTTCAGGGTAAATACGCTTTATGATGTCATTATTTACGTAATATTCCATACATTTTGCGCTGTCAAAAGATACCCGCTAAAAAGAGTCATAAAGAATTTATTACGACCAATTATTACGAGAGAGCTTTCGTTCTAACTGGGATGCAGGGAGAAATTCAACAAAAATCAAAACTGACAAGCGTCACGCTCTCTTTGCCAGAGAGAAAATTCTCTCTGTTTTCATTTCGTTTCGTAGTTGACAGTCATGCTCTTTCTGTCGCAGCAGGGTCGAATGCATGTTAGATGGAAATCTTCTGAGCGCTGAAGAATAACTCGGATTGTGATGGTTTTGTGGAAAGCATCTTATATGATGAAAAATAATGATGATAATTATTTATTCTCCACTTATTCAACATGAATTGTTTAAAAAACAGATGCTCTCTAGAATTAACATGAAGTATTTAACTTAAACCTAGATTTAATAGAACAAATCGAATAAATTTTCAAAGTTCAAGGGCCAATGCGGAAGACAATTTAAAACGTAGGAATGGTTGTAAAACGAATATATTTGATGAATAAACATGATTTCATAAATTATTTCAATTCTGCTCCTTGAATGGCTTAATATACTTTGGATTTCAAAATTTTTCACGTGGGACAACTGTACGATTTGAATGGGATGTATATATAAAGTAGATTAACCTTAAATAAAACATGGATTGGTAATGCATTAATTCATCCAAAATCCAGTTTAAATTATATCACATTCACACGATTCGATTTTGTTCATCGATCATTGATTGTCGAGTAGAACGCAATGGTGGCCATTTTTGAAAAAAAATAAATTGCTGAGTTGCCCTTCATACATGGAGATACTGGTGGAAATACATTTTAGTTCGATAATATTTCTTGAAAATTGGTCCAATCGTCCTTTTTTATTTATTTGTGAGAATTCCCAAAAGTATCTAAATTTTTCTATCAAATCTCCGTTCGATCATAGTACAGAATCAAAATACTTTTTAAACTTAAAAATAAATTGAGGAATAGTCTGATTCCCCGAAGAACGGCACAACCAACTAATGAATGTAGCTTCGCTCATTATCCTCAATGAGAGCTTCAAATATTCTTCAAAAATCCCTTTTCATATTTTTTTTATATTTTTTTTTCGTAGAAACTTTGTTCAGAAAAAAATGTTCGATTGTCGCCACACAAATGCTTGATTTCGCAAATTAAATTTTAAAACTCTCCTTGAATTCAACCCTGTATTAGCGTGCAATTGAGGAAACATGGAAACGTCAAGATATATTATCTTGCTGCAGTCTGAACACCTCGTAATAATTGAATACCCTCTCACTTAACAAAGTCATAAATAGCCCAATCTGAATAGGCTATTAAAGAGTGGGCCATTAATTCTTAATGCATCTTTCTGTTTGAAAACCAAATTTTTGCAAGTAGAAAAAATAAGACTGCAAACCAATTAACTGATTGATCAGCAGCGATTTATTTCTCGTTGGAATCTGAAGCAAAATAAAACAAAAACGCTGGTATCTCCAGCAGTGTTCTGTTCATGTTTGAATTTTGTTTAAATAAATAAAATAATTATTTATCTTGCTGCTCAGAAATGCCGCGTAATTGCAAAGTGCATTAATCCGTAAGCGTAATTGCAAAGTGCATTGATTCGAATTCCGAACGTTCAATCGCCAAAACATAAAAAAATGAATCTCGTGATTCAATCTGCAGAACAAAGTTGTGCAACAGTTTTGAGCTTTTGAATCTGAAGTTAATTTAATCTAGGGCAGTTGCTGGGAGAATGCATGTTTCAGATTCATATTAAAATAAGTGCAGCAGAACAATTGGAATCACTACTAATCTGATTTAATTCTTAGATTACTTAGGGTTCTTAAGATTAACTCATAATTGACGAAAATTCAAATGTTACACATTTGCGCCATGGGTAGTATAGTTAGGTTTCTCGTCAGCTAAAAGTACTTTTTCCGGTGCATGATCATTCGCAGCTCGATAGTTATTATTTTTAATCTTCTGACTTTTACGCTAAGTCAGAGGCGTCGCGTGATCAATTCTTCAACCTGTGCACTATTTTAATATTGCGAGAAAAACACATAAAAGGGGCCTGAAATGATAAACAAATAATTTTCCAGCGCGTTTCTCAATATGTTTGCTTATGTTGTTGCATCTAACTGGTTCTTAGCTACTTCTTATTTTCTGAATTAACTCAAACTTAACTAAGCTTCAAAGTGATTTAAGTACAATTAAAAATTACTACCATCAGAATCGTTTCCAATGTGACAAATAAGCAATATATTGATTCGGAAATTATTGAGCTGGTACTTTAAATTCTAATTTTAGTTATTCGTAAAATAGGACGAAGTTTTAAATACAGAAAAGGAAATTGGAATAATCATGCAAAGGCTCTAATAATATTTCTCGGGTACTTTTTCAAAACGGCGTATGTCGCAAATTGTAAGCAAACCCGTTTTCAACAGCATATGGCATCAAATTAATCTAAAAATGTGTATATCTTCAAAGCTACATGAAAATGTGTTTTTAAAAATGTAAATCAATTTTTTGCAAAACGGTGTGACATCATTGTTGAAAATATTGCACATACACTGCTTAGCAGAAAATGTACTTTAAAAAGTTTTTTCGAACAACTAAATAGTTTAAGCCGTGCGTCTGCTTGTACTTTTTCATCACTGATTTCAAAATTAAGCATGTTGCTTAAATATTTTGATTTTCGTTAAGAAAAACATTTTACGTTGTTTTTCTGCAGCAAATGTTGTTACGTCATGTTGTAAATGTTGCAATTTTTTGTCGCATGTGCGTGAAAAGTTTCAAATTGACGCAACATTTCGACGTATCAACAATGCAGCGTACGGAGCAGCGTAACATTTCGACGAAAGTAGCATGACCTCGGTCATACTGACGTATCAAAACGACGTATGTGATTTATCTGTTGCAGAACGTTGTAACATATATTTTTATTAAAATAACTGAAATGTTTACACGCAGTGCAGATTTCAGGGTCAGTGACGATGAACCTTTTCATAATGTATCGTTGAGGTGTATTCAATTGCAATAAAAATGATTAGTTTCTAAATAGGAATAAAAATAAAATCTGAAAACTTCCAAGCTCATTTTCTCAGCTTGATCAAAATGTTACACACGCCGATTTGAAAAAGTTCCCGAGATTTTGTAATTAGCATGTCATTTTATTATTATTATTTATTCTATTATTAATTATTATTTATTCTATTTACAATTTTTATCTTTGATCAATATTCTGGACTGGACAGATGTCGTGAAGTTTCGCATGGAAACTTGCTCATAAAAAAATTCATAACTTTGTGTGGACCATTGACATTCGACTTACATTGACATTTGACCTCCCTAACTAAATATATTGGATTTCTCGAAAAAAAAAATCTTCAAAAATGTTAACCCGTTTCATAATTCGCTAATTCTGCGACAATATAGATTTTCATCAGAAGATGAAAATTTCATTTAATGTCTGTTTACAATATGTTAATATTGTCGGATACTTCAATGTCTAATATAACAGGCTTTATTGCGCTTATTAGCAGATGACAATTTCTGGTTAAATTGAGCTAATGTCGCGTTATTATGTATCGGACAGTACATTGTCGTCAGGATTAGTGGATGTGTAAACGGGCCATCCCATTTACATCAAATATCAAAAGCGCTTTTACTTCGCGTTGCTTATACAAAGCGGAACTTTCGTAATGGAACGCTTTGAGGAAGCAGAAATGCTCGTGTTTTACTCTTCTCTTTCGATTTTGTTCCGATCGCACTCTCTTCATCGAATCGCGCATGCGCTGTTTGAAGCGGTTCTCGATAGACGAATCTAAGTAAAAATAAGAAGAAGACTCACGACGGTGTTAACTTTGACAGATCCTACAGCACAGCATAGGAAGATCATTTTAAAATGCTTATAATAAATTCTAGACAAAATGTAATTAAAATCTGATCGATGTATGATACGGAAGAAGTTCCGAACTGTATGATAGATACATTTTTGGAAAATATTCAAAAAATTGAGATAAGCTTCCTGGTATTTAATTCAGAACTTTTTCCGTGCCGTACATCAATCAGATTTTAATTACAATTTGTCTAGAATTTATTATAAGCATTTTAAAATGATCTTCCTATGCTGTGCTGTAGGATCTGTCAAAGTTAACACCGTCGTGTGTCTTCTTCTTATTTTTACTTGGATTCGTCTATAAGGCATTTTATAAGACGCTTCGCGGTGGCCCGTTTATTTACTTCTAAAGGCCAGTATCGACTTAAAAAGTAGAGAGGTTACGGAATTTTGTTCAATATTACCAAGAGGAATTTTGACAACTGATCTGCATGGAGCAAATTGTCACTTTTACTTACGGAATAATTGAGCAGAATATTTTTCCGAAAGTAAAGTGACAGCTCCCATTACTTTGCGTGGGAACCTTACAAATGCCAATTTTGATTTTTGTTCTTTTCATGTGGATACTGTTGTAAGAATTTTGTTTCGATTCTTTACTTTTCCGATTCAGTGAACGGAATTTAACATGTGATTGAGATAGAAAAAGAAATTTCTTTTGAACACGATACCAACCTTAATGTTCTGTTTTCGTATGATTATGCGTGAACAATCCGTTAGGTCCGTACGCAAAATAATGTTCGTAACGTTTTACTTTTCATTCGTGTTTTCTTCAGCATTTCATGCTTAGAATGCAATTACAGGCATACCTCGATAGTACGTACCCTCGATAGTGCGTACCCTCGATAGTACGTACCCTCGATTGTACGTACATTTTACCTCGATAGTACGTACAAAAAAAATTTTTTTTTTTCATTCAATTTTCTGTACAATTTTAGTAAAAATTTGAATATGCACATGCGGGGGTCCTTCATATGTTACGTAATAATTTCACAACTGATTTAAAAACTGAGGTTATAACGAATTTAGTAGCAGTACTTTGAAAAAAGCAGCGTGTCATAAATGTTTGCCAGTCTTACGTAACACATATTATACTATCATTTTAAACAATTGAAGGAACATCTGAAACAGCTGAGCGATGCGGACCGCGTCCAAGCCCTCATAAAGCAGAATATCAGCAAGAGGAATTCTTTTGTCTTGGACGCGTTCGTACACGCACTGGCGTGAGTGTGTCATCGGCATAAGAGTGTTATAAGCAATAATTGAAATTTTATGGGTATGATTTTCTTAGAAAGCAGAACAGCTATCCACTTAATTGAGCAATTATTATGTTTATGAATTATTTTATCTATCAAGAAAATTAGTTCCAGTTCTAGAACTCTTCCCCAAGCATTAGTTCATCTGATAGACCAGAAAATATTTCCCCGAGGAGTAAATTAATTCCATCATGGGAATGGTGATTCATAAAATTAAATTTTCGGCAAGATATTTTACTGTTTAATTAAGTTTAGTTCCACAATTTTTGCCTTTCTCGTACTTAGTTGTACCGAAAGGCTATCATTTCACTCCGAAAACGAACTTTTTATAGAAGCCTCTGAGACCCATAGTATTATATACCAATCGACTCAGCTCGACGATCTGAGCACATGTCTGTCTGTCCGTGTGTATGTATGTGTGTGTATGTGTGTGCACAAAAGCTATAAAAAAACATTAGACAACTTTTCGTATAGTAATCCTTAATCGATTTTCTCGCAACAAGTTTTATTCGACAGGGGACAAAGCCTTGTTGATCACTATTGAATTTCATAACGATCGGTCATTGCGTTTAAAAGTTATATAAGGTTAACTAAATGCGAGAAAGGCACCACCAACGCTAGGTGGATTAATCTGGGTTTTTTCTTTAGAAACAAATTAGCAGCGTTACTAAAATTAGGAAAATTTTTGGTCGAAAATTTCCTCTGAGACGTCTTACTGGGATTTCCGGAAAAGTTTATCCTGGAACAGTAGTTTCTCCCAAGGGTTCTTCTTGGGATATTTTGATAGTTTGGTCGAAAATTCCATACATGATTTAACTCGATATTCTATCTAGACCTGTGCGCCGATTGAAATTTTATCGCCGGTGAGGCGTGATAAATCATTTTCACCCAGTGGTAGTGGCGTGGCGGTGATTAGCGGCGGCGTGGGTCAGCGTGAATCAATTTATTGTATTACAAGTTTTCCGGTATTTATCAAGATGATCCTCCAGGAATTCATCTGAAAGTTTCTCCGGGAATTTCTAAGGGAGTTTTTCCAAATATTTCTCTGAAAGTTCCTCCAGGAATTCCTCTAGAAGTTCCTTCAGAATTTCATCCGGAAGTTCCTCTAGGAATTTCTCCGCGAATTTTTACGACATTCCTTCAAACATCCATCTTAAATTATAGCCAAATATTTATCCGTTAATCCTTCCAAATATACCCTCTAAATTCCATTATTTTCTCTGTAATTACTTCAGCAATTCACTTAGGAATTCTTTTAGAAATTTCCACATTTCCTTTCCCAGAACTCCACCAGAAAATCATTCAGAAATTCCCATGTAAACTCCTCCGGGCATTCTCTCTGGAGTTACTCCAGAAATTCCATCAAGATCTCTCCATTATTTACTTCGAGGTCTTTCCGGAAATTCTCATTGAATTTCTTCAAAAACTCACGTGGAAGCCCTTGATACTCACGCTCCGGGAATTCTTCCTGCAAGTACCATCCCGGAAAATTGTTCCCGTTTTTTTTTCTTCGGGAATTCTCTCGGAAATTCCATGCAAAATTCGTGTGCAAATTCATCTGGCTACAAAAAATTTATTTCTTCAAAACCAGTGCTGGAAATACTCGCTTCATGAGTAAGAAAAGAGTGTAATTTACCAGAAATGTCATACTCGCGTGAACATACTGCCGCATTTTTTCTAGCGCTTGCTTTGTTCGCGTGTACAGGCAGAGCAAAGACAAAAAGCAGGGCAGTATTTTTTTCGCGAGTAAAAATCACGATCGCGAGTATTTGAGGTTACTTCGAATAAAATGGATAAATTTCACTCAACATAAACACAAAAACAATAAACAAATGTGTTCTTGCTCGAACATCCGTGAGAATCATGATCCGAGGTTGGTTTATGACATTTTGCAAATTAACCCGAATGACCCGCGAAGGTCCACGAACATTTTTCGGGGTTCGATTTTCTTTTTTCTCTGCGAGCAGTAGGTAGGCAAGAAAAGGCAAAACAAGTGTTCGCGAGTATTTTGCATGCGTTGTTTTATGAACAAGGTTCACAGATTTCCACCACTGGTCAAAACTCTTTCGGAATTACCTACAAAAATTCCCCTTGAAATTCCTCTGGAAATTATTTAAGGGATTCTCCCGGAAGATCCTGCAACCATTATCAAAATTTCTGCGGTAATTCGCCTTAAATTTCTATAAAAAATCATCCAAAATGCCCTTCAGTATTTTCCGAGATTTTTTTCCAGGAATTCGCAGCAATATCTTAAAACAATAACCCCGAAAATTCTTCGAGGAACTCTCCCACTTTTTATTCCGGAAATTCCTTCATGTATTCCCGGAAATTTGTTCTGGAATTCCCACAGAATTTTCTCAAATTATTCTGCAGAAAGTTCCTTCAAGAACTGCTCTGAGAAGTTCCTTTTCCAGGAAGAATAGGAGTATCCGAAAGGATTTCCTGAAGAATTTCCTAAAGTAATTTTTGAAAAAACATTCACGGTGGATTTCTTGGTTTGAGTTTGAGTTTGAGTTTCAAAAAATCTTGTTGGATTTACCTAAGGATTTCCTGGAGATATCCTCGGAAAAAAATCCTAGAAGAATATCTGAAACAAATCTTGGAGAAATTTGAAAATAAGAAGTTTTTTGAATGAATTTCCTAAGGAATTTTCAGAGGAATGTCAAAACAAATTTCAAATAAAGTTTTGAAATAATTTCAAATTAAAATTTGAAAAAAATTCTATAGAGGGTGTTCTTAAAGTAATTCCTTAGTTTCCTGTAGAACAAACCCACATCTTCAGACAAAAAAGTATCTTTATGTTTGGCCAAGAATCATAAATAAAATAGCCCTGTTTGTCTGTCCGGTGACTAGCCAATCAGACGCAGCAAGCGGGGAAATTCTCACAAAAAATAAAATATTTGACACTTCAATTTTTTTTTACTATCAGATGCAGAAAACAAAACCAGTGACAACCTTAGACAACTAGACACAGCATTCGATGAAAAAAATCACAGACAACAGACGTTCAAAATTTTGATTTTTTGAAAAAAAAAAAACTTTGAAAAAAAAACACCTGCCACGGGCGCTACTGCGTCCACAAATAACCTAGTGTGTTGAATAGTGGCCATGTTGCCAAAAATTACCTCACGTTGCACTTCCTGGCCAGAGATCCACGCTAGTTGCAGTTTGTGAGTAGATCAACATCCAATGATTTAGATTTAAATACTTTATCGACAGACACCAGTGGTACCTCAATTCATCAAGCTGATACCGATCAAGTATATAAAAGTCGGCCATCCAAGCCTCCTATCAAAAAATCGTTTCTGCAGTTTACAGCCTTTCCGTTACATATTGTACGAGAAAGGCATAAACGATTCTACAAACGAGAAAATTAAAATCGCTTTGGTAAGGCAGCGTCAATGGAGCCAATAGAATCGCAACGATAGTGACAGTTCAGGACAACCTTAAAGCTTTTCATTTACATAAAATCTATAGGTGGAATCCATAAAATACGTCACGTAAAAATGTCACTTTTTTTAGTAACATGTATAATTATGCATGATGTGTAACATATCATTGAAACGTCACGAATATTACGTAATTTATGGATGTTCCGAAGCATTAACATACAATATTTCATAAAAACATTAGCCTCACATTTACAAGGACGATAATTTTACGTAATGCTACATGTAGGCACCATTTCAAGAAAAATCAGAGTCATGCTGGTCCGTTGTGTACTATATCAAATATAAATTTGCTTAAAATACAGAGTCTTCTATCGAAATTTTGGCTTCCGAGCGGTTTTATAAACATTACACCACTCCCAAATAAATACAAAGGCAAAAAAAAATTTTTTTTTTGTTCGGTGTTTTTTTGCTTCGATAGTACGTACGCTTCGATAGTACGTACACTAAAATTACGGAGGTGTACGTACTATCGAGGTATGCCTGTATATGAATTATCTAACGATACATTTTAAGAATCATATGAAAAACTATGTTCTAAAACCCTGGTAGACGAAAAATAAAACAGGCAGAATTGATGATGGGACCCATCGGAATATTCGGCGCGAAATTACCAAACAAACGGGCTCCCACTAATTGTCAAAGTAGATAAACACGAGAAAAACAGCTGTTTCGATCTGTCTCATAAAATGCCTTATAGGCACCAAACCGTGCACTGCCTGCGAGGAACGCTTTGACTACCTATACATCGCCGATTGCGGTTAGAGCAGATGATCCACACATACAAAATAATGCGTGTATGATGCATGACAAAACGTTCTCGGCTGAAAGTTCCATGTTGATACAACATGTGGTGTCGGTGGGTCGGTTCAATATCGTAGAGAAGAATACTAGGGTACTTATTCAAAAGGACGTATGTGATTTTGTAAACAAAAATTCAAACGTCGATTTGTCCCATCTGATAGCCCTCCCACGCAAACCGTCACCATAGACAGATAGGGGGAGGCTTCGGCTTCCTGTTGGTGGTGTTGGTTTGCGTGGGAATGCCATCAGATTGGACAAATCGACGTTTGAATCTTTGTTTACAAAATCACATACGTCCTTTTGAATAAGTACCCGAGAATATAACGCGTCCCCATCGCAGCATTTGGTTGTCTCATCACATGCCGCCTATGAAAAAACATGCATATTTTCCGTTTATGTGTCTAATAGTCAAATTTGCATGGAACACCTTTCAAAAGCACATAATTCGAATACATGCTTGGATTAGAAAGACAAGAAATCTATCTAGAGTTTAAATGTTGGGGATAAAATTGCTGCACATGCGGACGCGACGCCTCTGCGCTAAGTACATTATGCTTCAAAAAACTATTATTCTGTCAACACACAAATTGTCCAGTTTAAAGCAAAATATTATACTCAATGCGACATCCACTTCCAGTTGGATCAGATCAAATGCAAAGAAAAAAGGTTTCAATAGTGTTTCATAAAACACCTGTCGATGACACGTACAATGATTAAGTAGAATAATTTATCTTAGTTTCGATTTCCACATTATAGTGAGCTCAAGTGTGTAGCCAAAGAGTTTATGCGTCAAGATCAAATAGATGAATTAATTTTGTCAACAGAAATGTAGGTGTGGTGTCTCATATCTTATAAATAGTGGCAGTTCAATAATTATCGAAAAACCCTGCTTGCAGAGCAAGATCATTTTTGATAGATTTACATTTCAATGGTTTTGGGGGGTGTACCAGCTTTTTTTAAGACTGGGTATTTTTTAAATCTTCGAACTGGCACTTTCAAGTTTAATTATTCGGTAAATGAGACGGGCCTTAATGTGTGTTCTCATTTGGATTCTGATAAACTTATTTCTCGAAGGCCCTGTAAATATACTGTGAAACAATATTAAATTTTCAATTCAGGCATCCCTAAGTTGTCAAAATCGGATGATAATTGACAGAGTTACAATATATATATATTTAATTTCTCTCAAAATTTGTCTAACCCAGTTAATTTAGTCATGTACAGCATTTTACAAGCGCTAATGACCGCCTCAATTGAACTCAGTTTTAGGGCTGTGAACCATTCCACCAAATCGTTTAACTTTTAGTTAAAATTTGACAATTCGATGGTTATTTTCCCATCGTGGTTAAAATTTTAGCCCGAAGCCGACCCATTTGAGTATTGACAGATTGATAGTTATTTGGAACAAAATGGATTTGGAGCCAATTTTCTCACGACCAAAGTTTAACAATCGAACTGTCAAATCTAACCATGCTCCAGAGCAGGGTTATTTTTAACCAAAGAGAAACAACCATCGAACTGTCAAATTTTAACTAAAAGTTAAACGAATAGGTTAGAGATGGTCGGGTTTCAATTTTTGTAAACCCGAACCCGACCCGAACCCGATTTAGAAATTCCTTCCAAACCCGAAGCCGGAATGAAAAATCCTATCAAACCCGAACCCGTACCCGATAGTTTTTGCAGTCTTAAACCCGAGCTGGACCCGAATTATTTTTTTGGCGGAAAACAAGATATTTTATATTTCTCTTTACACTCAAAGGGGTATAGGCCCAAACAACGAACAAGCCTTAAAATTACCAGAAACGAATAAAAAATTATTCAATATTTTATTTCTCAATCTCGTACCCGACCCGAACCCGACATTGTTCTAATTTTCCAAACCCGAACCCGACCCGAACCCGTCGGGTTATATAATATCATATAATATAATATCATTCACTTCTACCCGGGAATGAATAAAGCAATAAAAGGTACGGCCTGCACTGTAATTTTATTTTGATCAAGCAGTACAGAGTGATTTTTACACCAATATCTGTTTTAATATCATCAGCTGATAGATATACAATAATATCCCGATTTTATCACCCCCTTGTGAATTTTGAGGTAATGAAACATAGAATGTATAAAAATCGAAAAAAAAATTAGTTTGGTCCAAAATATGAATCAGTTTATGCCTTGGGAAGACAAAATTTGTGAATGGAACGTATAATTGGTGATGCCTTTCTCGCGCACTATAAAAATGAGAAAAACATATAAGAGAGGTAGAATTTGCACTTTGGGGGGATAGATTTTACTTTTTTCTTCAATTTATGTCTATTTGCAGTCATGCACTCGTATCGGTTTCTAAATTTTTTTTTTCACCGTCAAAATCGGTGAAAAACTGACAATGTTATGATCATATTTAGTCCGTGGGTACCCGGGTAGGCTGTCGGTAACGTAAGGGTGTTTTTTTGTCCGTAACAAAAGGGTTAATAACAGTGAAAGTGCTCAATGAACACTAAGCAGCGAGGCGGCAATGTCCCAGTGGGGGATGTAATGCCAATGAAGAAGAAGAAGTTGAATAACTCTGGAACTCAATGGCTTGAACCAATTTTCAATAGGAAACAACGAGTCCGCAATCCGCGTCGATTACAGCTTGTTGCGAGCAAATTGGATAATGCTAAGTACCAAAAAGTGTGTCTCACATTTTTGTACACACACATACAGACATCACCTCAATTCGTCGAGCTGAGTCGATTGGTATATAACAGTATGGGTCTCCGAGCCTTCTATCAAAAGTTCAGTTTGAAGTGATCCTATAGCCTTTACGTATACTTTGTATACGAGAAAGGCAAAAAAAATCAGAGGTATACATGAAACTTCAAAAGCAACAAAAGAGAATAGCGATAATGTCGATAATGTCTGAATTGGATAAGTAAAATGTTGCTGGCAATTTTATCTGAAACGAACTTTTCAAATCATATCAAAAGATGACTAGTTTTATGTTTAAATATTCACAGCCAATATTTTTTTCTCCATTATGTAACCAACAATTCTCTAAATGCGCTATTGCTATTGCAGTTTGAGACAATCGCTTGTTGTGAGTTGAGTTTGCCATGAATCTGATATTTACAAAAGAGGATAATGTGGTCATTGGCACAGTGTTGCCACTTATTTTTCGAACCTCACCTTCATTTTCAGGCGTAAAAATCTGTTTCACCTTTATTTGTGAGCAAAAAATCCTGAAAAAATCTTTAGGGTAAGACGGTATAATATGCCCCCCCTAAGGCAACTCCTTGATAACTTTTAACTTTTCAACGCAATTTATGCAAACTTTGTGTTATTTGGTAGTCCAGGAAGTCCCAAATGCATTGCCCGTGAGTAGTCATATAAAAATATTACAGATAACACGTAATAAATCTTTTTTGAAAAGTCGTGAAAAAATGAATTTTAAAAAGTGCCTGGGCAATACACCCTACCTCAACCAAAGACGTTTCATAGCCCTTCATTAGTATTTTATCAATCCCATAATAAAAAGGCTACAAACTCTTATGCGCTTGACATTAAAAAAACCAACATAGGTCCATTCAAGCAGGTGTGAATTACATTTTAATATTTTCCATACAATTTGAAAGCATCTGCTGCAGGCTCGCTGCGCTTGTGTCCAGTTGGTAAGGACATATCGTGCTGCCTACACTGGGGCGTTTTGGCCAGTGAAACATGTTTTCGAAAATCGTTACATTTTTGAAGATGGAAGCAATTTTTTATCTGAAGAAAGTTATTTTGTTGCCCAACTGAGTGTTCCAGTGCAAGTTTTGCGGACAGTATGCCAGAGTCGCTCCAGAATGTTGAGCAAACAAACATGAAAAGTTACATCAAAACTGTAACTTTTTGTATTTTGCTATTATTTTCATTGTGTAATACAAAAATACTTCCCCGCTTACATAGTATGGTGGGTTTACAAATACTTATGGGTACCAACTGATTTTGACCCTTAAGAGCACCTCCACGGGAGTCCTCATCGCTAGGATAGCGCCCCATCTTCCCACCGGTGGTTTCTGTTTTAGGTATAGCGACTTCGTAAACATATTGAGTTCTCACCGGGCGTTGCTGAAAGTAGTCATTTTCTTCTTTAATGGCTCTACATGGAACTTGGCTAGCTGCTCAACTTAGTACTCTATAAGCTTTTCCTCAGTTATCAATTATTGAAAGCTTTTCTGTGCCTGTCATTGCATGAGTATGTATTTTGTGTGACAACTATGCTTAAGGAGCCCATTTGAAAACAACAGAATCGGGAATCCGGAGGGCAATTCTACGCTTTGCTCGTAAGGCTAGCTGGAGACCCGTCATCAAACTTTTTTCTTTTTTTCTTTTCAACATTATTCCTTCTGGACTTCCTTCCTCCTGGAAATTTATTTCGGGGATTTGTACTACTTGCAGTCAAAGAAATTCCTCCTGCAATTTCCACCAGTTTCCTACAGGAATCTCTTGACTTGACAAAATCCTTTTTCTCTGAAGAATGTCCCGGACAAACAATTTTGTAACAACATCCGAAAGAATCCAAAGAATTTTCTTGGGAAAACTTACTAAGTTTTCAAAAGAAATTATAGGGCAGTTCCAATAAAAAAATCCCGATAGATTCTGGAAGAAATCTTAAAACTATTCTGGGACAACTGCTAAAATGTCTTTAGAAAAAACTTAAAGATTGCTTGGGACCTCCCGGATAAATCTTCCAGAGATCCTATGTTGAATTTCCGAAGCAAATCATGTTCAAATGAATGACAGAAAATAGAAACTTGCGGGAGATTTTCTGGCGGAACAACTTGAAGAAAATACTGAACAATCACTCAAGCAACCTTCTGAGGGATTCCTGGAAGCACCTGGAAGACCTCCTCCTTGGAACAACTTGCCAAAGAAAAACAGTAAAATTTTCTTTAGCGAAAATCCATGAAAATTTCGGCGCATCGCTCCTCACCATACCTGATCCACTAGTATAATTACTTCTTCGCGGAGTTGAACTGGGACGCTAGATAAAAAAATTGAATATTTCCCTTGCTATTTTATTTACGCCGGAATTGTCCTGAAAAAGACAAACAGATTTTCTGCAATTTTTTGTATCTATACCAAAGTGACGTTTCACGAAATAGCAACTCTGTATGAAAATTTAGCAACCCAGTATTGGGCGCTAAATTTGGAAACTCACGGCTAATTTTGAGTTGCGTTCTTATTTTACATTCCCGTTCAGATACCGCCGGTGTAGAAGTGGGTCTCTATAAAAGGCCCGGAAATAGCGATAGGGACCCAGATGGGGACTCCCGTGGAGGTGCTCTAATTAGTTATAGTTTTCTAGAAATCAAAGGGGGCGTTTTGGCCAGGTGGGGCGCATTATACCGTCTTACCCTATGTACTTAAGGCTGAAGCGCATAACATCGTTCGTCATTTCGCCCGTCAAATTTGACATTTCCCGTGGATAAACTGTCAAATTCGACGAGTTGATTGGCGAACTTGTCTTTGTGCTCCAGGCTTAAACTTGAATAGGTGCTTAATAGCTGAAATATTCACTTTTTTTAAAATATACAAATGTTTTTAAATCTGTTGGGTTTTTTAGAAGCAGGTAGATATTTGTAATGAGAGTATATTTTGAAACGAGTTTCGAGGTATTTTTGTAATATCCCATTTATTGCAAATCAAGGTGATCAAAAGTTATAAACCTTTCAGGTTTGTAGTGTGAATATTTTGACTTTTTGCATTTTGAATTGAATTGCAACGTTAAAGCCATCTTGGCAACTCCTTTCTTTTTAACATAACATTTTTTAACGCAAAATAGCATTAATCGTGCTGATATACCGTATATATATTCAGTCGGTTACTAACCAAAGTTGTAATAAAGTTATTCGGCCAAAACAGCCTTTTGACAGCTGCTGCCGAATGAGGGATGAGATAGAAATGTTGATGAACTTTCTTAATAATGGAAATACCAGCTTTCCTTCTCGCCGTTTACCGCCTAGCGATGTCTCGCAACTTTTCGTCGTATCGGCTTGCTCTTCGATCTGATTAGTTTTGCAAAGATTTGCACCCCTGAGCTCCCGCAAAAGTTTGGAATCTTCTTCAGGATCGAACTGAGACTGGTAATGTTCTCCAAATTCTTTGGATCGATGAGTCAAGCTGTCTTAAGAACGGGATCATTCAAGAGTTTGATTGTTTGCTTCACCAGCTCCACATAGAAATTACATGCGAGAGAATAGAAAGTTACCTTCAGCGGTTAATCAAGAGGTCCTGCCAGATTATCTGCCGCTAGCCCTACGTAGGTCTTCATTTTCTCGTGAAGATGTTGTTCAAAGTTTTGTAAGCCATTTGTCTATGATATTTTTAAGAAATTCATCTTTCTAGATGTTGGAAAGGATAATCAGATAAAGCGATTTAATTTCACTGTACATGTTCGAATACTCAAGGCTTTCCGATTGAAAAATACGATTGATTTTATTAACAAGCAGTAGGTCATCCCGAGTAGAAGTAAATAGCTGAATACTATCAAATGTTGATAAGATAGTAAAATGAGATATGAACATGATTGATATAAGAGATAAAAGATCAAACGACAATATCAATATTTTGCATGAAAATATCATGAGGAGATCAATTTATGCTATTTATAATAAGAGATCAGTATCATGTGCCATTAGTTTGTTCTTATCCATAGCATATCTTGATATTTAAATGATATTTCGGTGCAAATTTTTGATATTGTTGCCTGTTTTTTTTATCTCTTATATCAATTAAGTCTATATCATGTTTTTTTATTCTGTTCATGACTTCTACCAGGGATGGGATCGTAGAGGTGACGACGGTGGCGCTGGGCAGTTCAATAATTGTCACAGTTCGAATAGAACGTAAAGTACATGATAAGCTTTGAAAAACGATCAACATTCCGTTTGACTACTGAGTCAAGCGATAGCCATCTGGTAGCTGACGGATTTTACTGAGTGAAAACTGCCTTATCGGTCATGATGTCGGATTAAAGTATCGGCCAAAAATGAGAAAAAAAAACAGAACACTAGATTCCAAAATGCACAAAAATCTTGAAAAATCGTATTTCTTCAAAAAAAAATCTTTAATCTTTATATAAAGATATCTTTATCAAAAAATATTTAAAAATCTTTACAAATAAGATATATCTTTATATGTGGCAACACTGCATTGGCAATGGTTCAGTTTCATATTCCTTTCTCGCTTCCCATTTTTTTTCTTACTTCCTAATTATTATTCTCTCTTTTTTATTTCTCGCTACTCACTTCTTTCATATTATATCTCACTTCTTACCACACCCATCTTACTTATAATTTCTCACCAACTGTACATTACTCACTACTAATTTCTCAGTACTCACCACTCACTTCACACATCTCATATTAAAAACATAAACGTATTAAAAACAAATGGATTAAAAAAACTTTTTTTTACAAAACAATTTGTCAAATTCGCCTTTGATTTCCGGTCTTTTTGAGAAATATCGGTACTCGGAAGTATGGAAGTATGTAAATTTTTAGATTTTTTATTTAAATTGTATCATATTCATAATTCCTAATTCAGTCGGATACAAAAACAATAAAAAAATCTTTCATTACAATTTCCAGGCCATGAAAGAATCTACAACGGCGGTGGCAAAATCTAAGGATGTCTACAATACGCGCCTACAGGAGCTGGAGAAAGCCCGCAAGGACAACTCGGCTAAGGAGATTGAAAAATCCGAAGCCAAGCTTCGCAAGCAGCAGGATGACTACAAGGCTCTGGCGGAGAAGCACAACATTATCAAACAGGAGTTTGAGAAGAAGATGACAATAACTTGCAAGGTATGTCTTTTATCACAGGGCAACAGTTAGTATCAGAAAGGGAACTAAGTGGAATGAGGTTGAATTCCTTTAGGTTGACAACACTCAACTTGCATGTGACGATGCTCATGGAGGCGAATCAGCCGAACATGATTGTATGAAATAATTATTTGCATTCCAATCGTGCTCACACGCGCTTGTTTATAATAGAGACGAGTTCAACGGTTGTTCCGATAATTGGAGCAAGGCCATTGATGCATTGCTTATTCATCTGATTCTATTCCGTTTACAGCGCTTTCAAGAAATTGAGGAAGCCCACCTCAAACAAATGAAGGAATTCCTCACGTCCTACATGGAAATCGTGCAAAACAACTTTGACCTAGTTGGGCAGGTATGTGCCTTTGAAGTCTGAAAAATATGAATGCTCATTCTTACGTATTTCCACCCTGCTTTCTATACACGGACAGGTTCATTCGGATCTGAAGCGTCAATTCTTGGAACTGACCGTGGACAAACTGCTGGAGCAGTTTGTTCTCAACAAGTACACCGGTCTGGAAAAGCCAGGTAGGTGCAGATTGTGATTCTCGGTTCTACCGGAAACTGTAGACAATATTAGCGGTGTAACGCAAGAGAGCGAAATATTCATTCATGTTCAGCTGCCGGAAACCAATTTTAAAACATTTAAGACACACGTGTGTGAATTAATTGCAAACGATTTGTGTTCGGTTTTGGTTTTTGATTTTGAATGTTTCTTTTTTGTTTCATTACATTTAAAGTGATGTTTGATTTTGCGTCTTGTTTTAGATAAGTTTTCTTTTTGGTTTTGAGCTTTCATAAAATGGATGATTTTTTTGTTTTGATTTTGCATCTTTGATTTGCGATAAAACTAGATTGTCCTAATTGCATAAATGTAAATTCATCTCTTTGGAATCGTTCAAAATTTATTTCGGTAGCTTTTATAGGTTTTATTAAAATGATGCAAAAAACATAGTTTTCGTTTTTGTATGTCAAAGTAAGTCAATTAGGTCGCAGAGAAAAGGAATCGCATGCCAACACAATTAAATAGTGCGTAAGTTGTTTGTGTTTTCGTTTTGGTTTTTGATTTTTGTCTCTTCCTATGCATAAACGGCCATCCATGCGACCATGCAGAGTGTATAGAGCTTGATTTGGTGAAGATGGGCAGTCGTTCGTTAGCGACAACGGGCACAGCAGCAACTTCCAATAATCAGCTTCTGATCAACACCTCGATCCCAAATGCAACATCAGGAGGATCGGTAACTACGGCAGGGGAAGGCTCGGTGTTGGACTCACCGGCACTGTCCACGACCAGTTCCACCCAACCGGTCCCAATCATCAAGAAAGAGAGCAACTTAAGGAGCTGGTTCACATCCAGTTCCAGTGCGGCCGTCCCAACAAACTCGCCGGTGAATCTGTCCACTTCACCACCGACCTCGGGCGGCCGGGGTAGTCTGATTGATACCCTCGGGGGTAGTACGGACCGGCCATTGTCACCGGTTGCGGCGGGGGATTCTTCCGCTTCCAGTTCGGCTCAAAGTACGGCTAAGACAAGTAAATCCTTTTACGGAGACTTTCTAAACAAAACTAATCATCATCATCAACAACAACAACCACCACAAAACAAGCAACAGCCGCAAATGAAACAGGATCAAGAATCGCAACAACAACAACAAAAATCTTCCCGCCGCACTACCTCCCTTTTAAATCTCTTCATGTCTAACTCCCAGGGTAAATTATTTTGTGTATTATTTTTTATTCACTCTGTTTCGATTGTTTATCGAATCCAACACACATATAGCTAGACACTTGTGTGGTCTTGACTAATTTGGTGAGAATGGTTCCGATTGTTTTGGATTATCATCAAGTCGATATATTGGTTGATAAATTATCTGCTCTATCAGCGCTCATGCAAATGAAAATTGTGTTCCGCCTAATATTAATTATTTATATGAGCATTGTTTCGAAATTGGCGTAATTAACCTTGACTCTAAATTTATAGTGACTTAAGCGTTATTATGAAGCAAAACAGTGTTGTTTAGAAGAATCAGAATAAAAACTTAACATTCAATATATTTACTTGAATCTTAATCAATCTGAACCAATTCACCGCAAATCATTTCTACACTTACACAATAACTGTCAGTACAAACAGTTCTTTTCATTACTACTTGACACAACACCCCCACTTCCTCAAATTTCTGTATTTGTGTTCTTAATTCTTATCATTTCTGTACTACTTTTCTATGCTATCACATTTCTGTATCAATCAATACTGCTCCTAATCAACATTAATCAGTTTTATAGACCTCCAGAATTATTTTTAGTTGCGAATCATTTCGTGTTCGTTTACTAAATCCAATGCTTACTTTTTTTTCCATCACTCGTAAACTTTCTATTGTTTACTAATCGCTTTATTGCGCCAAACTACTAGCGTTTTCTTTCTACTTGGTTCCTACTCATCCCACTACCCGACCATTAGTATCGTATAGCTAACTACATACAGATTTAACGACATCTATACATACACCAACACTTTGAACGAGAATCTTCACACGACCGATGATATCATGTTTTCTCATTGATTTTTCCCATATTGGAAACAATTGGATTTGCTGTTGTCCACACGGAAGCGTTCTTACCAATTTTCGAAAAGTTATTCTCAAATTTATAGTTTTCCTTCTATCTTTCATGGCGATTATTCTTCGCAATGTGTCTGTAATATAAGACAAACGTACTTAATCTAATACTTAACTGACCAGCAGAATGAATTGATTTTGGTTTGATGGAATGTGAAATTAATTTGCTGCGGATTCAGTTCACATTCCGTGGAATGGACCCGACATAAAAATGGAATGACTCATTCTTATAAAATTCGTTATTTTCATTATTCAACTATTTTTCAACCTTTTTCAATTGCTTTTTCGCTAAATGAAGTATTACGATTTGTTTGAATAAAGAGCTCCTGTAATTAGATTAATTTATAATCAAATCTACCCAAAACAGCTGAAGGTGGACATTTCTGATTTTTCGGCTACGTCTGCTGGCTGGGCCGACACAAACCTAATCATCTAATGGAATGGTGGCAATCACCCACGGGAAAGCGGTGTCGTACCCGTACCGCTTCTCCTAACCGGCATCAACGGGGGTCTTCTAAGTAGAAATCTAATTTGGCGAGGAAATTAATAGCATCCTATTCTGTTAGAACTGGTTCGCGCGCGACGAAAAAAGGTGATGGAATTGTTTAGTAGAATGACTTTACAGGTCTAGAAAACATTAACATTGATATGCATCTTAAAAGATTTGTGCATTTAGATTTCATAAGGAAATTCAGTATTTTGTAATTGCGATTTTGCGTATTAGACGTTTTTATCTGGTATTTGAAGTAAGACAACTGCCACACATGGTATAAAATTAAAAGGACCTTTGATCACATATTTCAAGTGAAGTTCATTGCTATTAAACTTCTAAGGTTTTTCAAATTCATCATGATGTTGATATCCAGCATTATTATTCAGTGACGGGCGTGGGATCACGACTGCAACAAGACGCTGACTTATCTACTCTTTCTACTCTTCCGATCACTTCTTTCTTTTTGACGTAGGACTTACGTCTTTCTTTTTCATCTTTTCTTCTGATCTGTTTTACTCAAATTAAATTAGATTTTCAAATCCAAATTTTTCTCGTACTTTACCTAACTTTTTCATAATTTTCCGCAAAATTCTCTTTTGTCCAAATATGCAAAATTGATATATTCTTGTTCAAACATTCTCGTTTGCTTCGTATGTTTTTCCCATCGGATCCATTATCGCGATTCGCTTCGACAATAAAACACGCAAAAACAAAACGCACCATCATCGGTCACACAACCACCGCCGCAACAGGAAGTCGGGAAAGTCGCGACTCGACCACCAGTGGCGGAGCAGATTCGGTTTCCACCAGTACGGTTGGCGGTGCTGGCGTCGGCATCGGGTCGGCCATTTCTGCCCCAACCAGTCCCAACGATGTGCATAACAACGGCAGTAACAATGGCACCAGCAACAACAATGGTCTGGCTAGCACTTTCATTGGAAGGAATGCGTTGCTCCGGGGGTCCAAATGTAATTGATCTGATTGATTCCGAAATTTTTCAATTTTACGATATTATATTTTTTTCGTCTTATTTTTTTCGCAATTTGGTTTTGGATTTTTCCACTTATCGATCGGTGATTCTTTGGCTTTGTTGGTTAGTTTTTTATTTCAGAAATCTTGCGTTGAGAATTCTTATTTTCGGTTAGATTGTCTTTCAACACCTTCGGAATAAATATAATTCATTGAAATACTTTTGTACACAAATGTTTTTATTGGGTTTTCATCTGGCCTTACTAGTTGACTTGTAGGTTTTAATAAGTAAGATTGATGTAGTTTCCTTCAATTTAGAGTCTAACTTATTTACAAATCTACAAAACTAACAGTGTTTTTTCAATTGTACAGTTATTAAAAATATAAAATTATTTTTTCTTTCCAAGCAAAAACTTTGAGCATAAATTATCTATCATAAGAGAGATATCCATTGTAGTTCTTTCCTCTTGATTATAAATGTTTAGTTTTTCTTATTGAGAAAAATTAAATTGGTATTCGTTAACTTTAGTTGAGTCAAGTTGAGAACAATAAGTGCAATAAGTGCAGATACTATAGATTCCATAGACGTGCTGACACGTGAGAAAGTGTAGCCAAGCAAACAGTTGGTGTTGCCGAACGAGCAGCGTTACGATTTTAACCCAATTCAATGACGTCAAACTCGCGTGTACACTATGGCGGCAAAACAGTAAAATACATCAAATTGACATTAAATTCTAAACCGGGTTTTCGCTCGCCCATGGAATGTAAAGTGTCTGTTACCCTTTTCTAAGCTTAACGAATTAAGGTTTCTCCAAAAAAACGCGATGCGATTCTGAAGCCGTTGGTATGGAAGCGTTAATGAAACATTGCCTGCAGCGATCTAACGATAGAATCGAGGCGACTAGTTGAAATCGCTTAGGTCTAGGGGAGCCTTTACATAACTTTAGTGAAATGTCAGAATATAAAATGGTCTTTGTGAGTTGATAAAAGTAGCATTTTATATTTTGTTCATCTTCTTCTTTGGCATTACATCCCCCACTGGGACATTACCGCCACGCAGCTTAGTGTTCATTAAGCACTTCCACTAGCACGATGATACTTTTATGCCCAGGAAAGTCGAGACAATTTCCGAACCGAAAATTGCCTAGACCGGTACCGGGAATCGAACCCAGCCACCCTCAGCATGGTCTTGCTTTGTAGCCGCGCATCTTACCGCATGGCTAAGGAGGGCCCCTAAGGTTTTGTTCATAGCTCTGTCATGAAGTTTCGTCGAATGATACATGATTTTTTCTAACGAGTTTGGTTTGGGATTTCTTCCGTATTATTGCATCGAAAAATTCATCCATATTTCTTCGGGTTTTTTTCAATTCCTCAGCAAATTCTTCCGGATTTCCGCGCAAAATATCCTAAAAACACCCATCAATTTTTTTAGGAAATTCTTTCGTATTCCCTCGAAAAATTCTTTCTAGAAATTGCTAAGAAACGTCTGCCATTGATCTAAAATAGAGGCCCATAAGAAAATTCTATACCTTGGGGAATAACAGGGATGGACCCGACAGTTTAAGTCGAGAGTTTGTCATCCGCCACATAAAAATAAAAATCCACTGAAAATCATTTCGAAATTCCGCAGAAATTTTTTCCAGATTTTAAACCTAAAATCATCACGATTCAAAGCATTTTTTTTCCGAATTATTGTTTGGGAAATTCTTCCGAATTTCCTCGCGAAGTTTTACCAAAAACGAAAATTCCGTCGAAGTTCTGATGTTTTTTTCTAGAATGAAAATTCGGATGAATGTTCCAAGGAAATTCGGATTAATTTCCACAGAAGATTCGAAATAATTTCCCTTTGAATTTTTGGAAGAATTTCCCTTGGAAATTTGGAAGAATTTACCTTGGAAATTTGCAACAATTTCCCTAGGACAATTTGGAATAATCTCCCTTGGAAATTCGGAAGAATTTCCCTCGTTAATTCGGAACAATTTTCCAAGAAAAATCTTCTTCTTCTCTCTTCTTCGTTGGCATTACATCCCCCACTGGGACATTTCCGCCTCGCAGCTTAGTGTTCATTAAGCACTTCCACAGTTATTAACAGCGAGGTTTCTAAGCCAAGTTACCATTTCAACATTCGTGTATCATGAGGCTAGCACGATGATACTTTTATGCCCAGAGAAGTCGAGACAATTTCCAAGCCGAAAATTATGTAGACCGGCACCGGGAATCGAGCCCAGCCACCCTCAGAATGGTCTTGCTTTGTAGCCGCGCATCTTACCGCACGGCTAAGGAGGGACCCTAAAGAAGAATGTCCCAAGGAAATTCGAAAGATTTTCCCAAAAAAATTCGGAAGATTTTTCCAAATTCGCAAATTTGAAAGAATTTCCCAAGGAAATTTGGAAGAATTTCCCAAGAAAATTCGGAAGAATTTCCTAAGGAAATTCGACAAAAATTTCCCAAGGAAATTTGGAAGAATTTCCCTTGGAAATTCGGAAGAATTTTCAAGGAGCTTCGGAAATTTTTTTAAGGAAATCCAGAAAAAAAAAATCAAGGAAATTCAGAAGAATTCCTCATGGAAATTTGGAAGAAATTCCTAAGGAAATTCGGAAAAATTTCTAAGGAAATTTGGAAAAAATTTCAAACGAAATTAGGAAGAACCCAAGAAAATTAGACAGAAAAATGAAAAAAAAAATCGATTTTTTCGAAATTTTTTGTTAGAATGGTTAGAGGAAATTCAAAAGCATTTGTAGAGAAAATTTTGAAGTATTTTTCGAATAAATTCAAAACATTTTTTTGAAAACATTTGGAAGAATGTTTTGATTATATTCGGAAGAAATTTTCGAGTAGATTCGTAAGAATTTTCCAAGAAAACTCGGAAGAAATTTGCATGGGAATTGGGGAGAATTTCCCGAGAAGATTTAAAACAATTTAACAAAAAAATATAGAAAGAATTTCCCGAGGAAATCGAAAGAATTTTCCCAGGTAGCTTTAATTTTGCGAGGAAATTTGAAATAATTTACTGAGCTCAAACGAAAATCCGAGGAAATTCGGAAGATCTTTACGAGGAAAATCGAAAAAAAATCATAGAGAATTCGGAAGAAGTATTTTTAGAGGAAGCGGAAAATAAATCTAAGAAAAAAAAATCCGACAAAATTTGGAAGGATTTCATCGGGAAATTCTTCAGAATTTCTTCTAAAAATTCTTTCGAATTTCGTCGGGAAATTCTTTCGAATTTATTTGGGGAATTCTTCCGAATTTTTCCTCAAGTTTTTTAATGAATTTTCTTGGGATGTTCTTTCGAAATTCCTCGAACAACTTGTTTGAATTTCTCCAAGAAATTCTTCCATATTTTCTTCGGAAAGTTTTCACGAGAACTTCTTCCGAAGTTACCTTCAAATCAGTTATCAATTTCTGTGGGAAATTCTTACGATATTCTTTCATATATTTTCAGGAAATTATTCCAAATTTCATCAGAAAATTCTTCTGAGCTTCCTTTGTAAAATATTCCAAATTTCTTATTGAAATTTTCCCGGGTTCTCTATCACAAAATTCGACAAAAGCGATTTTTTCTTTATTATTGTTGGCTTTTATTTTGTGAATTGTTCGTTTTTCTAAATGTGCAACATCATCAGATAGCAATGTTTATGTTTCGGCAGTAGGTAAAAATTCTTCTTCATGATTTCGTCTTCAACTTGATCATTTATATTTTACTCACTAGACTCAATCAATTTCAAGTACATATAGATGGTAAACACATCACCTCTTCAACTCACACTCGTACACTAGTTCATCTAACCAAAGTAGCGATTGGTACCTTTCGGTTATATTTTGCACAAATCTTCTTCGAAACGGTAAGTTGCTTGAATCCGATTGTTTGGCTTTTTTTCGGTGAAGACATTCTAGATGTTGCTTCACGTGCTAATTAGATACCTAGCAGCGGTATTATGGTGTAAAACTTTTTTTTGTTTCAGAATGCGGAATGTAGTGCTGATTAGTATTTGGTAGTTGCACACATGCACTCTCATAACCATAAAAATGCTAAAAAATAGTCGCCGCGTGCGCTTCTTACTTCTGTTTTTCTCTGTTTCATTTGACTGGCATTTGTAACTGTTGCTCTGATTTTGTGATGGTTTCTTACTTTATATGTAACGATAAGTTTAAACACTAATTTGTTTTTAATCGCTTGATTTCTTGTTTTTTTTCTTTCAATTACCTAATCACTATTTTGGTTTTTAGATCTCAATCACCGATTATTTTGTTTAGTATCATTTGTTTTCCCTCGTACACTGTTGTTGGTCGTATTCGATCGACACACATATGTCCATGCAAACCGTGGAGAACATTCTGTTCACAGCTAACAAACATTTTCTTAATTCTATTTCGTCGATGACAGTTTCTGGATTCCTGAGGAGTCGGCGAGAGAAGGCCAAATCGAAAAAGACCAAAAAGAAGAAAGACTCTACCGAGAACTGCAGTGCCAAAGACGATAAACTCTCCGATGCGTAAGTAGAAAGTACATAGTACAAAGAACATGAGGGGGTTAGAAGCAGAGGGAAGCTAATGACATGTTGGTCAAAATTCAGTATAGAAAAAATGCTCTGCTTTTGCGATAATATGTTGATATAGTTTTTATGCCAGTAACAATAACTGTGATAATTTAATATCTGAGAACTTTTCCCGTAGAATGTGAATTTACAAGAAAATCATGTAACCCTTTCACTACCGTATTTGGTTGTGGAAGAAATCTACGATAGAAAAAACGTGCAGATTTTTTGAGTGTACTGCTATTATATCTATTAACTTTTGAACCCCGGATTAATAAGACCATCTGTTTGATGAACAACAATGTTTGAAAACTCGATATGCACATAGAATTCAAGATATTTCAAGATATAATTTTTTGCTAAAAATCATTTTGGTATTACCGCAATAATTTTTTACCCTGTGAATCAATATGGTCGAAACTTAGGTGTGGTAAATTCAAATTGTTTCTGAGTTCTGGTCAAATTTTCAGCAAAATTAGTTCACACGCATCGGAGATCTAGATCTCCAAAGTTGACCATTTGGAATAAAAAACGGCAAGTGGGCTTTTTATTATGCAGGTCACTGTACATCTATGACTACTTCAATCAGTGTCGTAGCGTGCGATTGGCCAGATTGGCCCAAGAATTTTGCAATGAGAAATAGAACAATTTTATGTATCAGTTAAGGCAGTGGCCCCGGCTAATCATCAAGGGTCGCACAGTAATTTTGAACTGATGAAGCGGGCCGCAGTATATTTGCAACATTATTTTTTTTATTTCATGTGAAATATTAAAAGTCATAATACAAAATGATTTTTCATATCCATTTTTTATTTGACAACTTATTTGTAAGGACATTTTATCCTACAAGTTTTATCGTCGTAGTACTTTGACTTTTTGTCGATACTTCTCTTTTTGCAGTAGCGGACTTGAGACGAGAAAATTCTTTTAGCAACATCTTTTCGGCTCATTTGGAAAATCTTCTAAACTATTTTTCAAAATTTCGATCGGTTCTAAGATTTGACCTCATAGTTTTATGTTCGAGGGTTATGGTTCACTATTTCTTGACAAATAACGAAAGCATGTTTCGAACGTGTTTTTGGAGCCAGGTGGACACTACAGCAGTGTTGAATAAAAATCGAGTAGGGTGGGTGTACCAATTGTCGCCATACATAAGAACAACTATTTTTAAAAAAATAAGTAAAAGGCATGTGGGTGGACTTTATATATCAAGCGAAAGATTTTACTTTCTGCTCCTTAGTACAGCTGTGAAAACCACAATAAAATTTGTTATTATCCTCAAAATTGATTAATCCATAATAGGAACGCATGCACCAGTTGTGGCACTATTCTTAATTTTGGTTCCTTATTTGGCAAATCCCATTGTTTTCTTATGGGACTGGCCAAATAGGGACCACTAGTGCCACAACTGGTGCAAAGGACGTCAAAAATTAAGCAAAATCAATTTTTACAATTATGCTTTGCTTGTTTGGGAGGAAATCAAAGGTGTTATCGTATCATATGAATATGCTTTATCGATTTGAACTTGGTTTGCGGTGATTTGATTGGCCATTTCGCATATAAAGCACTGGTGCGACAACTGGTGCTATAGCCACAACTGGTACACCTAGCCTAAATCTGCATATTCTTTCCGGGCAATTTTTGGTATTTTCATGCTTTTCTATCAATAATTGAGTTTTACTGAATCATTTTCTTCATAAAATAAGCGGAGCCTTGATTTCTAGAATATTTCTCGTAGCGTAAAATATGTTGGCATGATAGTTGATAGTTAATTTATTTTCTGAAGTTAATAATCAACCTTTTTTTCAGTTGAATTTGGCTAAATCATAATTTATTTTGATAAATGAAAGCACTTTTCACAGAGCAATGAATGACTACATTCGGCATATAGCTTGCACAAATCTGCAAAAAAAATTGACATTGTTATTTTCTTAACATCGAAGTATTGTTTGATGTTGCCCTCCATCTATTTATTAAGGTACACCGGGGCAAGTTGAAACGGTTTTTTCAAAGTTGAACTTTGAAGTGCTGTAAAAAATCACCCTTTGATAAATTTTGAATCCGTTTGCGGTGTTTGCTAGTTCGGGCCAAAGATTATACATAAAAAATAAGCAACCTTACCAAACTTTTTTATAAATATTTTGCATACTAAAATTATTTTTTTATATGCTCCGTTTCAACTTGCCCCGCATATCGGGGTAAGTTGAAACACTGCGCCGTATACAGACATAAGCAAACTGTACCGTATCAAAAACAAAATATATGTACTCAGTATAACTCAAAATACACGTGGTTCTAAAGGTGACTATACTCCCAAGATTCGCATATGAGTCCCATGTATATTTTTGACGATTTTCATTATCTTTCTGAAATTAGCTTAAAACTGTCTCCTAAAACCCTGATAAGATAGTAAGCTTTGTTCTAGAAATTTGAAAATCAAATCCCACTTGTCTCATCTTGATATTTACTCGCATAAAAGTCACATTCCAAATTTTGATACTCTATACTCTTTTCTTTGAATTATACGCTTGATTAATTCGGCTGTGGCTTCTTCATAAATTCACATTAATTAACCAGCGTATCTCTCATAGACCCTCGATTGGAGAAAGGGGGCTGGGGAAGTGAAAGGTGGAGTTAACGGAATGTTTACATGCTCTATTATTTATTTTTTGAGAGCCAGTGCTCACAGCGAGGCAAAGTAGATTAAGAGTCTCAAAACTAGACCGTGCAGCTTAAACATGACCCCTTTTTATTCTATTCTTAAGTGGAGATTGTAGGAGGGATGCATTCACGACAGGGCAGACATTTATTAAATTAATTTTCAGAGTTTTGGACCTTTCTATTAATTTTTGTTTTCCGAATGTACTTACGGACCATATTGAATTCTGGAAACTTTAATTGCGAGGGTGACGTTTTGAATCGTTGTTTCAACTTGCCTCGCACCACACATTTCTATTTGCCCCGATGGGTTGAAAATGCGGAGTAATATCAAACTACCAAAATACAAAAATTAAAACGTATCTTTCATCGATTTTTGATAATCATTATGTTTATTCAACATTGAATGATTACCTACCGTGAAAATTTGATGAAAAAACACTTCCAAACATCATTTTGGGACCTGTTTCATTGGCACGTCAAAAAGTTGGTTCGAATTTGGCAAAGGGTGAAAAATAAACAATGGCAGGGATTGCTTTTAGTAGCTGCAATCTTCCGGGAATGGCAGTCAGAAGGTGCGTTTAGGGGAGTAATTTGTTGAAAAAAATAATCAGGGCATTCGGTCATTGCTGATCTAAATTACAGCTTCCGTTTCAACTTACCCCGCATTTCAACTTGCCCCGGTGTACCTTAAGTGATGAATGATGATGAAAAAACGATCATAAGCGATCATAAGATATGAAACTGACAAGTGCTCTGACTACAACGGAAAAATGAGCACGGAGAGAAGCTTTTCCTATTGTGTAATGTTTATCAATGGACCACATGTATTGTATTTTCTGAAGTCTTTCGCGGGCCGCAGAAAACGGCTGGATATGCTGCATGCGATCATAAGCTATTTGGGGATCAGGCTGGGGGAGAGAAGAGGGGCGATTAGAAGAGTTCAGAGAAAAGCGAAGCGTTCGCGTGCAAGCTACCTCAATGAGCGATGTATGGAAAATATCGCTTATAAGTTATAACTGGCATAGTGGAAGCGATGAGAAGAGGCGAGAAGCGGTAGCCAAAGAGGTGAAGAAGTTCGCAAAGGATCACTTCTGTATGTTTGTTGATTTGAGTCTATCCTCGTTCACTCGCTGTAAAATTGCTGTGGGTAAAAAGTATTGCGGGAGAGACACGCAACCAAGATTTTTTTGTGTACAGGTTATATGACTTCGTCATTGGATGGGAATAACCAGCGCGGGGGGGGGGGGGAACATACATTTTCAGGGCAAAACGTAAACAAACGAGCATAAATTCCATATAAAAATCCAAGATGGCTGAGTTGGGGATATTTATGTCCGAACCAGAGTCTATTATATAGAGTTGCGCAAAGAGTGAAGCCAAATCTACCTATTGAACTGTCAAACCGTCTACCTATCGAGCAAAATAAACAAATGCTTGTTGGTGAGGCGGAAGTATTTTTATCGCCTAATGATTATTATGGTGAATGAAAACGCATGAATTGAAATGTATTTGATTTGATCTAGAAACAGCTTCAAAAAACGTCAATACATTCCCCAATAAAGTAGCAACAAGAAACTCACGTGTTTGCACTCTGTGGGTGATTAGGTTATCGAATTAAAAAGCTTTAGAAGTGAACGTTCCCGTGATGTCACTTGAAGGGTTGAACAAAAGTGAAAGTTGGCAACAGAATAACAAGAACATCATTCAGAATAAGTGTAAGAAGATCCTTTTTGCGTAACTCTATATAATAGACTCTGGTCAGAAAACCCCCTAATAAAGGCATCCTGCACGGGACCTTGGTTTAATTGTTAATTAAAACATTAAAATATGTATGGTTTTAGCTACATGTACGGAGCAAATCTGATGTATTTCATAGTAGCGGTACTCATTAAAATTGGGAATTTAGTTTTGGGGATTAGTTTTAAATGATAGATTTTTCATGCACGTGTAATGCGCGTTTGAACCGAAAGAAATTGTAAAATCGCTATATCAGTCGCTTTGATATTTGATTATACACTGAAAGTCGGTTTTTACGCGGGAGATACGTACCGTGTATCTTGAAATACCCGTAAAACTGCGTAAATTTTTGCTTATGTCCGCATATTAAAACTTCTGGAACAATCCGATAGATAAGGAAATTGTTGTCCCAATTTTTTGCCGGCCATTGGTGGGAAATGGTTTCCCTTTTTCTGCGGATATTTGGGATTTGCGTTTGTTTACGCCGTTTTTCAAAAAGGTTGGAAGCCGAGACAAAACGATTTTTGTGGAAGTTGTTTTTATGAGGTACGTATCTCCCGAGTACTAATCAACTTCAGTGTATAGAAATGTCGTAAGAGAAACATCCATAAATTACGTAACGCTTGAAGGGGAAGGGGCGTTGTCGGCGAAGTGTGACAATCCATATCAAATTTTCAAATGTTTCATACAAAAAGTGTGACATAGCGGGGAGGGGGGTTGGAAATTTCCCGTTACGTAATTAATGGATCTCCCATAGGAGCAAACGTAAAACAGGAATAAAACATGGCCCAAAAAGTTTTACCATAGCTATACGCCCTACGTCTCTTTGTATGTGGTGATAATCTATCGCTCACATTATAACTCTTTTCTTTGTGCTAAATGTGCTTAGAAAAGCAAAATATTCTCCGCCTGACGAAATCCATGTTTTTACACTTGAATTTGTCATGGCTCGCTTTGATCGCCGCTTCACTTCGCTTTGCTTATCTCCAACCTCTTCGCTTCGCTTCTCTTCGCTCCCAGTATGTCATCAGCCTCACTGAGTTAAGAGGTCAATTATAATAAAACCGACAAACTCGATGGTAGAGATATTTATGAGTAATATAAAGCTAACAAAGAATATTTTCTCATTTCCCTTATAAATTTACATGATTTCTCACGAACTTCCAAAACGAATGTGCATATTTGAATTGATGGTACCGATGTGACGGTTGGACTAAATAGATCAAGGGATTTTGGCAACCAAATATTTGCTTTGTTAAAACTTTGTAGCTGGGCATTAAATGATTGGAGAAGACTGTTCTTAATGGTGATCAGTTTCTGTTACGATTTTTTCAATATTCTTGGAATAATAATCAAACCCAGATTTGTTTAAGATTGTATATGTACTTGATCCTCCTGCTTCTGAAGAGGACTACAAGCATCGTCCAGACTTCTTCAGAGTTGAATTTCAATGACCCAACTCTTATTTTTTATGAAATATCTCCACACTACCACTCCAGTTGGATTTTTGTTGACCCAAATAAGACGATAACGGCCAGTTTATAGTTGGGTTTTGCTTGAATTGACTAGGTTCTATAGCGATTCCAACCATCGACTGCCTCACATCAGAATTGGATTTCATTGACTCAATCAGGTTCAGTTGTTTCTTCAAATCGCCGACGAAGCCACACCAACTTTGCATTGTTTTTGGATCTTAGTATCAACGATTCCGGCCACCAATCAGCTTACTTCAAAAATGGGTTCTCTTGATTTGTCTTATATCGATGCTGACCGTCAACCATCCTACTACACAAATGAATTTCATTGAGCCAACTAGGTCCAATAGATCACCGAGAGGATAATAAAAGGTTTTTTTTATTGAATTGATACGTGTAGCTCTAATAGCGATTCCAACTATCGATTGACGCGTTTCAGAGTTGGATTTTATAAACCTAACTAGATTTACAACCAGCCTGCGGATGCTACAATTCTAAATAAACATTGACCAGAATCTGTGTAAGAATTGGGCATATTATTGCTATATTCTTATACATCAAATGGAAGATCTTATACAGGAATTGTGAGAAAATTTTTGTTACATTTCACACAATATTTGTATGAGAATCTAGACATTTCGCATTTACCCAATTCCTATACAGAATTTGGCCGATTCCTCATGATTCTTGTTTTGAAAATCTTGTGTAGGTAATGTACTTCATAGACATAAAACTTTAAACAATTTATAGACATAAAACTTTAAACAATTTTTATGAACTTTCAGACAGCCTCTGCGAGGCTTCTTACCTACACATTTGGCAAATTATAAAAACATATCACCAATTTTTAAAAATACCAAGAGGGATTTTTTACAATAAACATAGATTATAAGGTACCACGCTTAATATCGCAGCATCTTTAAAGCCTAATGCATCTGTGAAGTTTAGGGGTATAGGTAATAGCACTGCTAAAGAGTTAAGCGAAGATAAACAGTTGGCCCTTAACCTTCAACTTTTGTTAAGCAAAGTTCGGACTGTGCTAAATGTAAAATATTTATTTTATATTTTTTTAAAAACTAAGGGGCCCCAAAAAAGATTCGCTGAGAATCCACACCTTTTCTCCTAAGTCGTTTAGAATATCAGTCAACCATACAGGCTCAACGGCATCACAATTTAACGCAAGTTATTCTCACAGATAACAGTTTTTCCGCCTTTTGTTACACACTCAGTTTTTATTTCTGCAGCTCGGCAAAAATCCGCACAGCCGTGCGCCAGCAAAATAAAAAACTGATATTTCAGCAATGGCGTTTGTTAGCTGATTTTCGGCAAAATATTTGCTGATTCTCAGCAATTTTGACAGAAATCTCGGCGAAAAACATGTTTGCTGGGGCACGGCTGTGCGAATCTCGGTAAAAGTTCAATATTTTGCTGAGATCCCGGTAAAAAAAATTAAGTGTGTAGGGTCCCGACAGAATTACCTTGCCTCCAACAATCAGAAGATCATCGAGATAGATCATCAAAGAGACAATCAGAAGATCATCATAAACACAGATAACATAAAGTTATGCCGATATGTGTGTAAACCTTCGCAACCGTTGATTCAAATGTATTGAACATTAGAAAACGCAATTTGCAATCGTTTGGAGATGGCATGACAATCATTGGCTACCGGTCGAGCAATGTGTTGGTTTTTTCTTCAGCTAGTCGCGTGACCAGTGTTGTAAAATGTCATTTGCATTCTTTTTTCATAATTTTCCCAGAACTTTTTTCAGTAGTTAGCTATCAACTATCAAGTATGGCGAACTTATAGCGCTTAAATGTAGCTACAACTTTGTCTAACAAGAAATTGCTGTAAAAATGTAATCTGGGGCGTGGGAGGCAAAATGTCATTCAAATGACATTATGTCAAATGACACGTGACATTTTGGAGAGATTTCACTCTCTAGCCTCAGATGTTATATTTAGGGTAATGTACCTTTGGACAAAAATATAGCACTACTCGAGCGTTATGCGTGCATCTAAAATTTTTAAGTAAATTTGGCTTCCGAAGAAAGTTATGAACAAATTAGTCGACATGCAGATGACATTTTACAAGCCTGCGTGACAGTGAAGTTGAATAAAGTATTTGATGGTTCGTGCACTTTTAGTACGCGTCGTTTCTGTCGAAATAAGCGCGACTCTTCGCAAGCCACTGGAGTGCGTGGAGTACGTGATGAAATGTGCAATCGCTTATTTATTAGGCGACTCGAAACATATTAGGGGGAGATTCCCCAATGCCGGATTCATAAGCCATTTAGCAAAAACTCTCCAATCATCCAATGTTTACTTGTGTACCATACATGATCATTGATGATTCATACAAATTATATTTGATCATTTGAACACGTTTTAGGACGATGTATTTTGATAATGAATTTTGGTGAAAACTTTCACGGTGCAGAAAAGTGTCCCCGAGTACCAGACACTATTGCGTCATGTTCAAATATGATTAAGTTCCAATTACATGAGTAAATAGAATAATAATATTTTTCACTTGCTTCAAGTTGCAGATATCAACACGTGTTGCTTATTTGACCAGCTCAATTTCTTACATTTTACTGAAAATTCTATACATTTTCAATAACATCTTCAATTTTTGTTTCTGCTTATTTCTGTGGCTTTCTAATACCTCAACACTCGAGTAGCACAATTTACACCAATTTAGTTGCAACAACTCATATATGACTGGATTTAATCGTACATAAGTGACAACAACTCATTTATGACAAGTGTGCTGCTTGGGGCAAGAAAAAACAATTGAATTTAAGTAAGTTGAACAAAACAGGTGCAAATAATGGCTATTTGATCTGATCACATAAAAAACTCACTGTCCGGACCTGGGGGACAGCTACCGGATCCAGAAATTGATTTCGCACCACAAATACATTTGTATCTATCAAATCATGATCGATATTTTAAATACGACTAGTATTGACCATCTCAACATAATCATAATGTATTCGATTGATTTTATTATTGTTGATTCAAACCTTCGAAAATAAGGGGAAACATGAAAATGTTCGACATTTTTGTTCAATTTCTAATTTTGTACAAAGTTTACAACATGAGAATCTGATATTCCTTGCAGGTAAAAAACTTTTTAATGGCTTTCTTCCGTACTACATAAGATGATGGAGGGATCTCTACAAGTGCCGAATTTAGAAGTGTCCGGCGCTGGGGTATCTCCCCCTAAGTGCGCGCACACGTTTTTTTAGCGCACTGAGCGAAAATTGATTTTTGTCTTTATTTCTTTGATGTAGCTCCGCCTTATGAAATATTTAATAGCTTTCCAAGGTGACTTGCTATACACCACCATCCGCTAAACTACTACCCTTATCTCTTCTTATCTTACATTGATTGTGATCAGTATTGTTTTAACGAAAAGAGCTAGTACGCAATGAACATTCATTGGATATCCAATAATTGCCGTGAAAATAGATCAGAAATAGAAAAATCACAAATTATGTGAGGATTCTTCCCGGAAGGCATTTTGAAATACAAATATTTTTGATTTGGAGAGGTTTCTCAACATCTAATTTTTTGTTCAAATCGGCGTTTCCCCTATTTGTCCTACCCACGACTTAGAACATGGATGTGCCTCTGAGCTCATGTGACATACCATGCAAGAAGGCTGTTTTTTCATCCATTCGGTGGAAGCAATATGCTCTCTGGGCACCAACAGTTTAAACCGTTCGTACCGTTGTGAGCTTTGCTACTGGAGCATATGTCTCTTGATGATTCAGACCAGGTTTTTAGGTTTTTAGGGCTTTGTGCCTGGCATCACTTTTTATCATGAATTTATTACAGAAAATTCATTTTTATTTCAATAGTTTGACATAATTTGACACCTGATTGTGTTTCTTACCTACCTATGATGGTCGTACACACCGTGTTGTCCAAAGCAAAACCGAATGTAATCTCGTATTCCAGGTCGCTCGTTCTTGGACAATGGGCAGCAAATCGCCGGTCACCGGCCTCGATTACACACAGCCAGCGAGTGCGGGGTCTACCACAAAGTCCTCTCTGCTAAACATGACTTTTCCTGGTCTCTCTTCCGGCATACGGACTACATGTCCATCCCACTGTAATATGCCGTATTTTATCAGCCTACATATGTCTACATTTTTGTACACTTGGTACAACTCGTGAATCATGCGTCTGCGACATTCACCATTTTCCACCACGCCACCAAGTATTGAGCGCAGTATTCTCCGCTCAAAAACTCCAAGAATTCTATAGACTCAACGATGTATACAGACCTTTTTTTCGTGTTTGTAAACTGCCAGACTTTAGCTGGCTATGTAAACCGTAGGAAGTCCTACTTGCTGCCGCAACACGTCTTTTCATCTCGCGGCTAATGTCATTATCACATGTAACGGGTGTTCCAAGATATATGAATTCGTCGACAACCTCAAATCGCATCTCATCCATTTCCACCTCGAGACCAACATCGTTTGGACCCCATTCTTTGTCACTGTTCTTTATCTTACTTTGTGATTCAATCTTTGATCTACCTGTGTTTCACATTCTACCACAATGTTTCCTGCTGTTTTCGAACTAAAAATTCCAAAAACTTCCGTGGCACTTACATATAAGAGGTGGTAGAGTTTTCTGCTACTTTCTAGATGGGTGTTCCTTGCATTCGCAAGGTCGTAGCCAGGACAGATCTCGAATGTTGGTGAATGTTTTGCTTCTATCTTAGATTGTAATAGATAATATTCAGTCTTAAATTGTTATTTGTGATAACGTAAGCAAGTGATGCTACTCGTACACAATAGTCGAGGCCCTTTTACGAATTTATGTGAACCGCTTAATTTTAATGTTTCAAATGTATAAACATCGTTGAATGGCCTTGTATGTTTGAATCACTTTCATAAATTTTAAGAATATTTGTCCTGATCCAATAACCGATGTCAAACTTCTCTAGCGAGGACAAGGACGATACCGTGAAGGCAACGGAAGCCGCCAGTAGCAACCTGCAGACAACCTCCGCCGTCAGCACGGGGAATGTGGCTCCGACGGCGACACCCGAAGTCGACGAAGACGGTTACAGCATACAGCCGCGGGAAACAACCTGGGACAGTGCGACCATCACCGAGAAGAGTAGTAAGTTTTGCCACGTTATATGACTAACGCCATTTTAAATGCTATCATGAATTCGATAACCTTTCAGATAACTTCTACTCGAGTTCGGACAGTGATAGCGACGATGAGCGGGAAGAACGGAAGATCCACGTCGAAATCAAACCGCTGAACAATGGCGCGGCGCCCATATCGGCCAGCGTTGACGAGCTACGAGCAACGGTAGAGAATTTGTCTCTGTCACCGATAGGGGCGCTCTCGTCGGTGAGTTTTTTGATTGACTTTTTAGCATGTTTGATTTATATTAAAAGTCTGCAGGCTTCGTATATTTGCGTGTACTGCGCTAAAGGAGTGTAGTTTGGCTTATCGTATTAAACTGTTGATGTAGAGATTTTTGTTAGAATTTGGGTTTATGAATTCAATCATCAAGCTAATACCTGGATGTTCCTGCGGTCATTTTAAAAATTATTACATTAATTCGGATTACGGATTTGCACAGTCACAGGATAAGCATCACATAACAAATAGCGTCCAAGTCAAAAAATAATACTACCGTCATCGGGGGTGAGAATGGGTCATCGCTCTTACCGAAAGTCTAGAGGTCAGATAACAAAATCGTGCAAAAAGGTCTTTTATAATTAGGTTTTCTTGGCTTTAGATATATTCAATCTACCTACAGGCATTCTAAGTAGTTAAAACAGTGACCCATTCTTACCCATATTCGACCCGTTGACCCCGATGACGCTAAAATTCATATTCGCCTTCCACATACGACTGAACATATTTTCACTGCGGAAAACCTTGCTTTGTGCTATATCAATTTTGAGACACAGGTAACTTCTGATTTTGCGTAATGTTTCAAAATGTTAATCTTAAATAACGATAGCCCAACAAAGTATCACCGAAAACACTGATATTTTTGCTTCAAATCGTTTGATGCACTTAGCAAATATTTTTTGCCTGGTATTACTCTATGTGTTTAGTATTGGATAACTAATAAGGTTCTTCATTGTGCCATAATTCCGTAGGTCTGTAGTACGTTTGCAGTGTGACTTAAAAAAACTTTTCTATTAACACAACTAACTCGTTGTATTGTTTCATTCTCTTTATGGTTAACTGTTCCCATGTCATCATCTGTTGGGGTTTGTCTGTGTGTCCATTCCCTGTTCCATCCATCATCCATATTTTGCGTCAATTCCAAAAACCCATTGGAACACATTCATCCCACACTGACAATTCACAATGCCAAAACATACGCACGCCACGTGCAGCAGTGCCGGCGAAGCTCCGAAACGCACGAACGAATGTTGTTACGCATGAAGCGGTCCCAATCGGTGTCCCAGCAGCTGGGCGACAGACCCTCGAATGGGAACGATCCGTTGGTTCTTACTCATGCTATCTTTCCTCAGCAGCAGCATCACCATCACCACCACTCTTCCTCGGCTTCAACGGCTCACCATCAACAGGCCGGTCCCGGGCAGCATCTGAGCGGTGCGCAATCAGCGGCTCTGTTGAACCACACAACCCATCTAACTAGTCCGAATGCGTCTAACGCATCCACGCCCACAACGGTGCATCCGTATGCGCCCCTGCAGAGTCCCACGTTGTCGATGTCCACCACTTCCAAGTGAGTTCCTTCGGTTATCCTGATATCTGCTGTATAATCCAACATAGATCGAAGCGTAGGTGAAATAAAAGTTGTCTAACCTAATTCATCTTCCAATAGCAACCGTTACGCGGATTTGGGTGACATTTTCTCGGAGGTTGGTGATATTAGTGCCTCAGCGCCAGCGTCGGCCAATCTGACCAAACTGACGCAGCGACAAATACCCACGCCTACATCAGCCGGTGGAAGCAGTATAGCGATACCAAGGCCACCGTCCCGTAGATCCGAAGCGGCAGGTACGTTACGGTGTTACTCCAAATAATCATGAAAAGTAATGATGGTCTGTATTTTAGTGCGAGGTCGAATAAGTCCGGCTTCGCAGATTGCCAGGGCGGATAGTGTGGGTAGCTTAGAGTTCCGCAGTCCCAGTGTAGGTATTGGGTCGTCGCGAGGTCCCTCGCCGTTGACAATTGGCATGACAGATACGATACCATTGGCCGTGGCCTTCCATGAAATCATTCATGCTTACTTCAGGTACGAGGCATGGGATGTTCACTGGATACGATTCGATTAACTCAAAAGCGTTCTTTTTCTCAGGGGAGCGGATGAGACTCGCTGCCAGGTGAAGATGAGTGGTGATATGATGCTGTCCTTCCCAGCGGGAATAGTTAACGTTCTTGCAAACAATCCCAATCCGGCCAAGCTGGGTTTCCGTATCAAAAACCTTCAGAATCTCGAAAACTTTCTGCCCAACAAGCAGTTGATCACGCAGCTGCAGTCGACGGCTCTCAGCACAACGTTAGAGTTCAACATGCCAGTATTAACGTCGATCCTGAGGCGGCAGTCGGAACAGAACCCTACGGCGCCGTACTTCAATGTCGACATTCTCAAGTATCAGGTAAAGGCTAAACCGGGAGCCGCTTCGTGTCCATTCCAGTTGGTGTCCTATTGGAAGTGCGAACAAAGACACACGGACATCAAAATTGACTACAAGTACAACAGCCATGCCATGGCTTTGGCGTCGCCACTGCTGAACGTATCACTTACGGTACCAGTCGATGGCGGAGTAAAAAACGTGCAATCAAAACCTCATTCGGCTTGGTACGTATCGTCTGATTATTAAAATTTCTGAAGGAGTTTCTAACTTTATTGGTTCTTATAGGCAAGGCGAATCCAATCGGTTGGTGTGGAATTTCACCGACATATCACAGCACTCGGATAACGTGGGTGTTGACACGTTACGGGCACGTCTGGAAGTCGGTTCGGGACCATCGAATCCAGCCATCATATCAGCGCAGTTCAACTGTGAGGGTACGACACTGTCCGGCATCGAGTTCGAGTTGGTCGGAACTGGTTACCGCTTGTCGTTGGTGAAACGACGATTCGTGTCAGGTAAATTGATTCGATTCCAATCTAATATAAATATAAATGGGCTGTTTTCATATCAAAGTTTATATTCGAAATTTTATGAACACCATGCCAGATAGGAAGGAGGTCTGTTTGGGCGGCAACTCTGTTCCGATCCCCAACTTCGATTACACGACATTATTTGAATCGAATCACATGGTTTTCAAAACCTGAATGGTATCTTTACTCTTTCAGTAATTTATTACGTAGAAAATGACGGAAGCTGTCCAAATATAACGCTTCTCGTTATTCAAAGAAATATTTTATATGCGCAAAACATCTTTCTGAATTAAATCAGTCTCATAGCAATCTGGGATGCCAAATTTGTGTTCTTCAAATCATTTCTTCTATCCATTCAATGGTTCGTTATCGTGACTGAAGTTCTTCATCTTTATTGGCATAATCCTATTTAATTGTTAATTTTCAAACCAACACAATATCGAAATTATTGTGAGTTGTCTCAATGATGACGTTGCCCTTACAGGTTCCTTTAACTTTAAACTTTTTGCTGAATTCTTTCTATCGCTATCGACCTCAATATCACACAACATTTATTATTTTATTCGAACTGGAACATTTCTACAGGTAAATACATCTGTGAAGGGGACGGCATCCGTTCGGTGAAAACGCCAACTCCACCGAATGCGGGAATTCTGTCGCCCAGTCCCTACAGTAACAAGTCCGCTGGTTCGGGCGGATCCGGATAGCAGAAGCTTTACTTTTTCGACTAGAAATGGTACGATGGCCGGCTGTGGTGCGTTAGATGTGATCGAAGGTGCGAATGTTTGGAGAATTTGACTCGCACTCTGTAACTGGATTACACTTCAACTTATGTAAGATCTACCTACTTATGTGTTGCGTGACAAGCGTGACTTACAGGGACGGCGATTGGAATAATCGAAATTCATAGTAGAATGACGTTGTTTACCATTTTGATAATGTTGTTTCCTTAGTTTACGAGTACTCGTCGTAACAGAACGAAATGTTGCCTTTTTCAAATAGTTTATATAGGACAGAAACGAAGAATGTACGTGTTTATATTAGCGTAGAGTTTAGCTAGTTAACGAATCAAGCAAAACCGGAAACGCCATAGCTTGACCTGTGTCCACATCTGTAAATACTCAAATTCTGTTTCTAGGACAGTGGTAAAGTTGCATGTTTCCTTCAAACTATAAACTTTCCAATTCGACTAACCGACAATTCCAGAATTGAGAATATGTATTCACTTCGAAGAAAATCTTTTCATTTGTCCTTTTATCGATAGCATGTACAGACAGCCGCCTGATGTTATAGTTGAAGTTAGGCTAGACATAAACGGATCATATTTATATCCGTCGGTATATCATACAAAAGCTTTACTGTGGACACGGGGAAGTTTTTTCAAATCACCGTACAACCCCATAAGTTATATCTATTATAACACTTTAATTCTTCAGATGTTCGTAAAACTTTGTAGAACGTGTAACTAGTTAGAAAGTTCAGTTCAAATTCCAGCAATTTTGATGTAAAGCTTTCTAAACTTATGCTAGGAGTAACCAGAAAGAATAACGAATACATATAGAGGAGAGATCTGGAAATCATAGCTGAACTGATATTTAGACGATACATACGAACAAGTTACAGAGATGTAAATGTACTATTACAATAACTAAATAGCATTAACGACCGTTAGATATATATGTTAGACATATATAACACAACTAAACAAATCCATTGAAAAATCTCACGTAATGTTACTAACTTAACCGGGTTCCATATTCAAACAACGTTAGGCTTCGAATTGTTTCTCTGTTGGTATTATACCAATCTTGAATCAATTTACAACAAAAAAAAACTACAGAACAAGCTATTTATAGTACTGGCAAACATTCGGAAAAAATGAAAACGCAAGAAAACTTATTCCTAGAATCTAAACGATAGGTTTTATCCGAGATGATCCTCTGAGGTAGAGAAAGAGGAATATAAGCGTAATATACTGCAATTAGATGTAACTCTGAGAATATAAAAAATAAAACGAAGATCTTTATGAAATCCATTGATATAGCTTTGTGTGAAAGAAAACACCTTCTATATTTTATAAATAGTGTCAAATAAATTCCTAGTAATAATAGTAAGTTGGCGTGAATACGAGGAGTTGGAACTCCACGTATTCTTGAACGTGTACAGTAGTTTGCAGGCAAGGTACCTAATCTTAGTTGTATGTGACGACTGAAGACCTAGAATACGTCTCTATTCCCCATAATTGACCTTTCCTGTTGAAAATTTTTGTTCGCTCAAGTGATTATTGAATTTATTCAAGGTCAACTTTCCCAGAGAACTCATTTTTTTTAAAGCGTCTAACTGTTGGGTCCAACATTCGCCCGATTTTTAACCAACATCAGGCCAATTCTTCAGGTCGGTACTCACTTGCATCATATTATTTTTTGAATTTTACAAATAGTTAGAGGCTCAACACCTCGATGAAGATAGATACGAAGCAGACGCCGGTTTGTCATAGTCTCCACTTTATCCTTCTGGTGCTTGAGAAAGATTGGGCAATTTATCCGGAAGTGGCCAGCCTGCCCACAACAATAACATACACGAACTCCTTCACGGTTTGCCGCATGAACAAAAGACTTCATCGCTTTCTCTTGACTATTCTAATTACTGTGCTCGCATTTCCTCCGCTATTCGTCCAACAGTTTTCCTTTCACATAATCATAGCTTCAAGTCTTCCTTCGGGCGACCTTCTAATAATGTTACAAGCGGGTTGTCTGCCCCTTTTCGCATAAGCGTCCCATGTCAGTTTTCTTCAATTTCAGTAATATGCCATAAAATTTTTCAAACTCGTCTTACATGGAGAAATACAAAAAAATCTAATAAGTTGATAAAGCCTACAATCTATTTGAAAATTTGGCATAATATTCTTTATTCTTTATTTGTATACATTGTTTTAAAACTAAATGGGGTGTCCTACGAAAGGCTGAAACACATAAGGCTGAATACTCATAAGGCTGAACTCAAAAGGTTGAAAGTATCAGAAGGCTGAAGTGTATCGAAAAGCTGAAATTGATTAAGCTGAAAAAAATGAAGAATATACAAGTAAGTTTTAAATCGATCATGTAACCCTCATAGAATAAAAAATAAAGAATAAGAGAAGATCCATTAATTACATAACGCAAAAATTGAACATTTTCGACCGAAGAAGAGAGAAGAATAAAGAATAAAAAATCTTGGCAAGAATCAAAAACCAAATACAAGAACCAAGAACAATAAAGTCTTGTTTCTTTCTATGTTACCTCATTTTTTTTTTGAGTTGTGTAGACTAAAAAATAAGAATTCCGTTTGAAAATTGAAAGACAAGAAGAAGTCGCCCCTATTAACGTCAAATGTGAATTCTGTCACTAAAATTGGTTTCTCACGATTTCTCAGCCTTTCGAGTTTTAGCCTTTTGTTATTTCAGCCTTATGTGAGAATTTTCTTTTTCAGCTGTTCGTGTTCAGCCTAATGAGTTTTCATCCTTATGTGATTCAGCCTTTTCTTGGAAGACCCATCAAATGAACCATAATTATATTTATTTTTTGTGCAAAAGTGAATCAAAATCTGGATGATGACTTTTATGTGAATAAATAGCAACACAAGTGGGTTTTGATTTTCAAATTTTTAGAACGAAGCCTATTACTTTATCAGTTTTTCTTTAAGTTGAAGTCATTTTAAGCTTATTTCTGAAAGGAAATCAAAATTGTCAAATATCGACTTGGGACTCTTATGCGAATCGCGGCAGTGTAACAACTCCGGGTTCGTCAGAAAAATCGCGACCACCAAATGCTCTTTCAAACTTTTGCCCAATCTGGCTAAACGATGCAGATGCTTTGCTTCTGTCATGTTTTTTTCCTGACTTGGGGTTTGGTCCGATTCGTGAAATCGAATTGAACTTAAAAGTGACAATGATATGGAAATGCTAATATCATCTTCCAAACTTGGACGTACATGTTCATGATAGAATTAGAGGCGAAAGTATAGAATTGCAATAAAGTGCAAAGTGCAATAAAAATCATATTCGACTAAATGCTGATGTCATATTAGAAATTCGGAAACAGTACTCGTCGATAGAAAATCCTTCCGCACGCGATGGCATATGAGCAAGTCAAACCACCTTCCTTTTGCCAGTGAAGATATATCAGCTTCCACCAGGGATGCCAGATGATATTTTCAAATGTCTTCACAGTCGATTAAAAATGTCTTCAAATGTCTTCAATATTAAGATTATGATTATCAGCGAGAAATTTCAAAATCCAATAGTTTTGTAAATTCAATAATCTCCTTGTATTGCTGATGTTGAATAATGTTTATTTTTTTAACATTCAAATTGTTAGAATTCAAGAGAATATTTTTTAAAAGTCTTTATTTTTTTTAACGATTTTTATTTGGATTTTGTACTGAGTCGGATTTTTAAACTGAATTTCCACTTGGAACTCTTCCAAATTTCTTTTTAAAGAATACCCTGATGGTATTCAAAATTTACTGTGAAATACTTAAAAAAAACATCCAGAGAATTTTCTGAAGGAACGTCGGGATAAATATCTAGATCAACTTCCGGATAAATTCCCGATGGAGCTTCTTATAACTTTCTTCTAGATAGAGCTTCTTATTATTTCTGGAAGACTCCTGAAGAAATTTTCCGAGGAATTCCTGTTGGAACATCCAAAGGATTCACTGAAGGAACTTCCGGAGGAATACTTGAAAGAACTTAAGAAGGAATTCCTGTAAAATCTTCAGGATGAGGAATTCCTGTTGGAACATCCAAAGGATTCACTGAAGGAACTTCCGGAGGAATACTTGAAAGAACTTAAGAAGGATTTCCTGTAAAATCTTCAGGATGAATTCCGGAGGGATTTTCTGGAGGAATACCTGAAGGATTTTCCTGATGAATTTCTGAAGGACATTATTGAGGAATTATTGAAGCAATTTACGGTGGAATTCCTGAAGAAACTACTGGAGAAATTCTTGGAGGTAGTTCTGGATGAATTCTTGGAGGATCCTCTTGAGGTATTGCTGCAGAAAATTCAAAAAAAAAAAAATCCTGAAGGAAATACCAGATAAATTTCATAGCATACGGAAGCCGAGGGGCGATCAACTGTATCAATCAGTTGAATTGTAAATACTTGCATCTAAAAATACATAAAAAAATACCCGAAAAATACAAAAAATATGTTTAATACTTCAATACGAAATAATTCATCAATACGCCGACATTACGTCATTAGAACTTAAAATACAATTTTAATACCCGATTAAATACGCCGACTCTCCAATAATACGCCAATACCTGCTAATACCAGTCAGATTATTTTGACAGCTATGAAATTATTGTTTTGGAAAAAAAAGCTGCCGTAAAGAAAATGTCGGAAGTCGTGTAATCTCGACTCTAATATCATTTAGTCGATTATCATTATCGAGCTGGTCATCGATAATTACTAATGCTATACTGTGGAGAAAGTTCTTGGGGAAACAATTTTAAAAAATGTGGAAACTGCGGGATTCGCTCATACAAGATCATTTCGTATAAATTCAAGGTATAGCTGGAAAATGATGCAACTGAAATCAGACCGACGAACACTGTTCAGGCCGAGACGGAAGCATTCTTGGAGAGTAATTCGGCACCATTGAAGGATTTTCCAGAGGAGGAACTTCCGAAGGGATCCGGGGGAAACTTTTGGAAGAATTCCTGGAAGAACTATTGGAGGAATTCGTGAAGGAACTACCGAAGACTTACCCGACTAGAAGAGCATAACTAAAACTTAACACAATTTTAACATATTGTGATCTATATAACTTATTTTGATACAATTTTGTTCTTAGTAGCCATTATCTTTCAAATGTTGTAACAGGATTTTAACATAATAAGATTTAAAAAATGCTCAATACCGAATTGCCCAACAGTAGGCAATTAAAATAGATGTAGCAAAGTCTCCTGACATAGACATCACAAACGCTGATAGGATAATTTGAAAAAGTTGTCTAATTTGTAATGTTCTTAGTTTCATGTTCTTGAAAAATATTCTTGTTCAGAAAAATACTAATATTTCTGAATGTTGATCACAATCTGGAGACCTATCACGACCTGTAACTGCACAGTAAACAATATATTCTGTTTCTGATTCTGTTATAAATTTCCAACAAAGTATGTTATTTTGTGATAAAATTGTTACAAAATTTGTTTTTTTTGTTTCATGTTGTGTAATTTTTGGTATGAATTTAACAATTTTAACAACATCCTGCACCATATTTCTAACAAATTTTGTTTAAAAAAATTTGTATAACATAATAACATATGATGATATAATTTTGATAAGACCTTCTAGTCGGGTATCTACTTAGTTCTGGAGGATCTTCCAAATGAATTACTGGAGGATTTTTCGAAAAAAAATCCCTGAAACTTCCGGACAATTTCCTGGAGGAATTTCGGAATGAATACCAGAATGTATGTTTGTAGAAATTCTGAGAGGCATTCTCAGAGAAAATACTGGAAGAATTTCCAAAGATATTTCTAGAAGAATTACCAACACGGTAACCGCAAAATACGCTTTTTATGAGTACATTTCACACAATTTTCAGTTTATACTGTATACGTCACAAAATGACTTCTTTTTACTCCTCAATGGGGAGTAGAAAATATGCATTTTGATAATTGTATCATCAACTTAAAATTGCGTAAAAATGAATATCAAATCGTTTTCCGTTCGTGTGCGCGCCATTTTGCATTTGTTTGTTCCTTATTGTGCAGTAAAAATGGAAAAGTTAACAATTTGAATTTCAATATAAAACAAATAGATCATCAAATCATTGGCCGGTGACAGGCTGTTCATCTCATCATTTCAGTTCGGTAAGAAATCATATTACTTTGTCTTATGTATACTACCTACATTCAAACTTTACTTTATTTTACTCAGGAACCGACTTCGGCTTCAGCCGAACAGCTTTCAATGCCGCCTTGGCCATCTGTGCTACGACTTTTAAAATGACCACAAAGTGTCACCGCATTCAATACATGATTCATATACGGAAACAAACTGTTCTTGAGATGCAGATGCGTGCAAGCAGCTGTTATTTTTATAAAGTTTTTATTTTTAATTACAATATACCGGCCCCTTTGGCTAAAAGCTCATGGAACTGATGTCGTTTTCGGTTATTGCTGGGTCGAACCTAGTTCTGCATGGATCTGTGCACTGGATCCGCTTAGAGATGTCGCAAATTAATCGATTACTTCGATTAATCAATTCATCGTTGTGATAATCGATTAATTTTGAATCGATTATTACCAAACGATTAATCGATTCATTAATCGAGAGGAATCGAGAGTAATCGATTAGTTACTAATCGAATAATCAGGATTTTACGACATCATAAGGATGTCGCAATTTAATTGATTACCTCGATTGATCGATTCATCGTTTTGATAATCGATTAATTTTGAATCGATTACTATCCAACGATTAATCGATTCAATAATCGACAAGGATCGAGAGTAATCGATTAGTTACTAATCGATTAATCGGAATTTTACGACATCTCTAGATCCGCTCTAACAGCTGTCAAAACGTTCGGTTATTCGTTCAGGTTGGATCGCGATCCGCACCAGATCCGACCCAAAATGAATGAGGTTCGCTCTGCCGATTTATCAAGATCCAACCTAGATTCACCAATACATTCGAACACAAACTGTCAAACTGGTGTTTATGTTTACGCTGAAGGAAAATGAAAACGTAAAATACAAGGATGGGTATTTGATTTCGTTTGTTTCATTTGTTAAATTTATCAATTTTGTTGCTGTCTTCCACGCTAAAATTGATTATTTCAATGTTGTGCTGTCTTCAAGTTTCTCTGATGGTGAATCGGATTCAGGTATCGACATATGTTTCGCTGATTACCTCAGATGGTAGCTCCATTATAAACAAAATGAGGGTTGAACATTTTGTTGAAAATGTGATTTATAAAATGCAGTGACGAGAAGGTAGCTGCATTTATTCACTATTACCACAGAGAAACAGACGTCTCACTTAGAACAAAATGCAATCAAAATCATCGTCACGGAAGCATTATCACCCAGTGCTAAATGCAGTGTGTGTGGTCAAACGGCAACCAGATGGCGGTAGTGTGCAAACGTCAAACACAAGCAAATCCGATGGAAGCGCCATCGGTGGCCGATTGACCACCTACAAAAATTTGAATCCACCGTTAAAAAGGTGAACGATGGAACATGTGTTGAGTGAGACGTCTGTTTCTCTGTGCTATTACGTTGTGTATTCGTACATATTAGACTGGCCCAGATTAGTATGGGGAGAAAAAAATGTTGTCGAATTCCACGGGGCACCCCCCAGAATTGTGTCTTTGGGTGAGAAAATCAATCTCTGAAAATTTCAGCTCAATCGCTTGTTGCATAAGCTGGCGCATTTGATTTGAAGTTTGTATGGGGATTTCAGCCAAAATGTATAGGAAAATACACCTCCGTCACTCATTCGATCTGGAAATTGGTTCTGATTGCTCGATTGACCTCAGAATTGCAAAAACGGCAGTTGGTATGCCACATAGCAATTTCACAGAACATTGCATGATGATTAAATGATCTTTTGTATAGTTTTCGGCTGATTTATTAGGAGCTGATTTGTGTATTTTTGGATTTTTTGATCGAATCGCACCAGCCGAAACCTATATAAAAGTTCATTCAATCATCATACAATGTTCTGTGAAATTGTTCTGTAGCATACCAACTGCCGTTTTTGCAATTCTGAGGTCAATCGAGCAATCAGAACCAATTTCCAGATCGAATGAGTGACGGAGATGTATTTTCCTATACATTTTGGCTGAAATCCCCATACAAACTTCAAATCAAATGTGCCAGCTTATGCAACAAGTGATTGAGCTGAAATTTTCAGAGATTGATTTTGTCACCCAAAGACACAATCCTGGGGGGTGCCCCGTGGAATTAGACAACTTTTTGTTTCCTGGGCCAGTCTAGTACATATACTTTAGGTATAATTGGTCTATCAATGGGAAAATAGCGTACCAAAGTATCTGCCGCTATGAAGTTATTTACACCAAAATGTCCTTAACATTATTTTATTCATTATTGCAGTTCTGTGCATAATTTGTTCAAGGTTACGGATTTGAAGAATATACACATAATGTATTAACCCTGGCATTAACCATTTATAAGGCTTTAGCAACTATGTTGCCTTCGACAAATTTAGGAACAGTTTTCATACGAATTTTGCATAATTTTTGAGTGGAAGAAAGGTTTTTAATTTTAATTCGTTAAAAAACCGACAAAGACATATTTATTCCCATTCATATTTATTATGTTGAATCTCCTGTTTAGATTATGTAGTGAAAAATTATTTGCCTCTTTTGTATACATATTTGGTTTTTGCAGTTCTGACGAAATCGCAATTTATCCCCTCGGGCGAGAAAAATAGCAGAAAGAATGCAAATAGCAAAAAAGAATGCTGTTCAACTCTTGTACGATTTGATTCTTTGTTTTAAAATAAAAGGCATTAAATCTAAATAAATTTTGTATTGAATTTTTTACAAAGTGTTCCCATATTTTCTTGTTCTGTTCCATTTCAATGACATAATTGATAATTCAAATCTACTGTAACACAATCACTGTTACCCAAAAAGCCATATAGAATCAGCATAATAGTTTATCGGTAAACACGGATTGCCATAAATTCTTTCGCGGCAATCCACATTTCCGTTGTCATTCATCATAAGCTCCTAATCACATTAATTTATTGATGGATTAATAGTCATTTTAGTCATTAAACGATTAACAGAAGAAACGTCTGATTTCCCCCATAATTCATAAAACAAGAAAAAATAACACTAATAACAAAATTCAATAGATAAAATATGTCTGTTTCTGCCAGCTGATAGAAGTGCAAATTGAAAACAAAACAGATGATAGGGCTTGAGTTCTCACTAATACCATCATACTGACTCGATCCCGATTCGTTTTTCGTTCGGTTATTCAGAGTCGGGGTCGGACCTGACCCAGGTTTAAAACCGAAAACGACATGAGTTTCCACGTTCAGCAAAACAGTTGCAGACGTCACGCCCATGAGTTGTGTGCAAAACTGATTGAATGGAATGAATGCCAATTTTGATTGAGCGAAACCGTTTTTCTGTTTTTGTTTAAGTTTTTAATAAAGAATAAACTAACTTGTTGTGTTTCCTATTTACGTCTAAAATATATGGATTGAAAAAAAAATTACATTTCCTATCTTTCCTGTCCTATATCGATTAATCAAGGTCCATATATTTATTTACTAAAAATGCGTAAATTTCACCCATGAGCGTATTTCTTGGAGAGATTAAGGGTCTGTCTCATTTGGAGAACTAAACTGAAATTAAACTCAAAAGTGACATTTCAATAATTATCTAATAACCCTGCTCGCAGAGCAAGATTACTTTTGACAGATATCGAATCATTTTGAATCGATGTCTTATTGGAATTGCTGGGTAGCACCAGCCATTCTTGTGACCGAGTTATTTGCTAATTTTCGAACTGTCACTTTTAAGTTTAATTCTCCAAATGAGACAGACCCTAAAAGTACGCAATGTTTGACATACAGCTAGAATACGCATTAATGCGTAAAAGTGATTTACTCATTTATTGGGTAGTCCCAGTTGGTCACCGAAATGCGTATTTTGTACTAATTATTGAGTATTTTGCGGTTACCGTGAAAAGTATTCAAGGAAAAATTGAACGAAAGCGTGTAACTAGTTTCCTGTGATTTTTCTACTTAGTCTTTAATTAAAATTCCACCGATTTTTTGTGGAATTTCCCTGAATTTTTTTCATGTAATTTTCACGTAAAAATTTACCATGGAAATAATTAGAAATATCCATTTCAATTTTTTGTCGACATTCGTAAAAATTTTCTATTTCTACTAAAATTAATCGAGACAATTTTTTTTGTGGAAATTAAAAGGGATTTATTGTGGGAGTTCAGAAGGAGAATTTTCAGTTTAAATTTTGGAGGATTTCCTTTATACCTTTTTATGGAAACTATTAAGATATAAATTTTGTACTGAATTTTCAATTTCAAATCTCTTGAATTTGGACAAGAAACTCCTCATAATTTTCATCGGAAATTCTCCTTATTTTACATGAAAAATTCTTCGAAATTTTCACAGAAAATTCTTTTAAAAATTCGCGGAAAATTTAAAGAGTTTCCCGACGGATATTTAGAAGAAAGTCACATGGAAATACCGAAAAGATCAAAGGAATTCGGAAGGAATAGAGATAAAATTCAGGTTCTAGTTCAACGGTTTAATTGATTAAATCAAGTCATTGAAGAATTCAATCAATTTTTGCCGTAAATTTGATCGGTCATTGCGTTCCGATGTAATGATCGAAATACTTTTTTACATACATGTCAAAAACACCGCCGGTGACAAGGAAAACTCAAACAAATGCTGCCATCGGGAATTTTTTAACCAGCGCACAACTCAAAGCTAAGTGCGTATGAGGTCTGAAATGCGCTGCAGTTATCAGCCAGCTAGTGTGAAGGTATTTTTATAAGTAAAAAATAAAATTCTATTTTCCACTCGCTGGCTTATTGTCTTCAAGTATCTTCAAATAAGTAGATAAGTCTTCAAATATTTTGAAAAGTCTTCAAAATGTCTTCAGGAAATAAATGTCTTCACAGAGATTCAAATGTCTTCAAATTGAAGACATGTCTTCAAATCTGGCATCTCTGGCTTCCACACTGATATTCTTCCCTCCCCCTTCATACGGGAGCTTGGCAGAAGGAAGGTCGTGTCACAGACAAACAGACGTAACACTAGAGAAAATTCTATCGACCATGACTTTAACGACCAATTTGAATTTGATTGATTGAACGTTTCACAACTAGAGGCGCTAGCGTAGGAATCCTTCGAGTTTGACATTTCACTCTAGCGCCTTCTGGTGACAATGTCATACGAAACATTGTTTCGTGCAACATGCTCGCAAGATGGTGGTAGGATTCCTTGTCGTGTTTCTGGACGAGCCGGACGTATTTACATCCGTGTCTCATCACGTGACGCTCTTTTAATCGGTGGAGTTTTTTTTCCTCACGGTCGGGGTTGTTTTTATATCGTTAGTTACCTACGCGAGTTAAAAGTTAGTTAGTCACAAGGTGATCCATCCAGCCAACAAATTAAGGCAGCGAGCTGTCTTAGCAATGCCATGTCTCGTTAGAAGGTAAAGTCTTTTTTTCTGGAAGCATTATTGCAACGACAATCAGCAGCTAAGTCGTCGTCACTCGGGAGACTAGACAGCAAACAGGCTAAGTAAAACTTCGTATCCCATTGTCCCGTTGAACTCGATTCATCCACACTTCAGTGGTGCCGTTTTGTGTTCTGCCTATAGTTAGGTACCGGTGGATTACAGTGGGCCAAAAAGCGAAAAAGTTCGCCTGAAATATTATTAATTCATTTCGCTTTTTCTGTGTTTTTGTTGTTGTTTGGTTATTATTATAGTTAAATCTTATTAGTATTTTCTCATATTATTTTCTTTTATTATTTTGGGGATTTTGGGTTTATATTACATGGACGAAGAAAACGGAGGCGAAACGCCTCCCAAAGACAATGTCGTTCGCATCGCGATTCTACCAGGCTTCTTCGCCTGGGCCTTGGGTTGTTTACTTTCGGCAGAAAGTGAAAAGTATTGATTTTTAGGAATCAAACGCGACTTGACGCGTCGTTTTCCGAAAACTGATTTTCATCAGATTAATCGGAACAAACTACGTGTAACCGCACCTACATATCAGGATGCAAATGCTATTGCAAAGACCAACTGTATAATGTAGAATATTTGGTTTATGTGCCCTCGCGAGAGGTCGAAATTGAAGGCGTGATAAACGCAGCGAGCCTGACTTGTACGGATGTACTTGCAGGAAAAGGTCGCTTAAAGAATGCCCTGCAATCTACTGTGGATATTCTGGATTGCAAGGAGTTGCATTCAGCTGTCATGGTAGATGGTAAAAAGTGTATTCCAAGTCAGGTTCACTTCGGGTGACGTTCGCCGGTTCGATTCTCCCAAAATATGTAGATATTGAAAATATGTTATTTCCGGTGCGTCTTTTTGTGCCGAGGGTGTTTAATTGTACCAACTGCAAACAGTTGGGGCACACTGCCGAGTTTTGCGACAACAAGCCCCGTTGTGGCAAATGTTTTGAGAAGCATAGGGAGGAATCATGCCAACAACAAGCTACAAAATGTGCTTATTGTGGTCTAGACCCTCCCCATGGTTTGCAAGAATGCCCGGTGTACAAGAAGCGCACCCAAAAAGTTAAGCGTTCGTTAGTACAGCGCTCTAAGCAGTCGTATGCAGAAATGGTGAAGTCGCAAGATACATCCGCAACTGCCAACGCAACGGCTGCTATTTCAGCTGCCGTTCAAGTAAGTGATTTTTATGATGTCATTTCCATAGACGAATCGGACTCTGACGTAGCCGATATGGATGATTCTGCGGAGGTACACGTACCCGAAAAGAGGAAGAAACTGTCATCCCGGGATTGCGCCGTAAGAAAACAAAATCGTCCCTAAAAGCTTGCAAAATTGGATGGTAATGGGGATTATTTAAAATCCTGAAGCAGCCTGTCTACACTGCACCTTGTGACCCATGTTGCAGTAAGACATTTCCGCCATTGTTTAAAACTGATGTTTCAAAGAAACATCAGACAAGAAATATCTCTGAGCAGAAAACTGCTACTCGCACTTCCAAGAAAAGAATCTCGTCCAAGCGAGGACTGATATCCTTTAAGGACCTTGTGGACCGTATTTTGAAATTATTTAATGTACCCAATTCAATGAGGGCAATTATTGAAATCTTTTTACCAACAGTAGAAACATATCTGAAGCAATTGACTGTTTCATGGCCCCTTCTTGCAGAAATTGTATCTTTCGATAGATAATACGGCCACTATAGAAGATACAATCACTGTGCTACAGTGGAACTGTCATAGTCTAAAAAATAAATTAGACGTGTTCAAGTTTTTGATTCGCAAACACGATTGCGATATATTTGCACTCTGTGAAACATGGCTTTCTTCTGAAGATGAAATCAACTTCCACGATTTTAACATTATTCGCCTAGATCGGGATGATAACTATGGTGGCGTTCTTGTGGGGATCAAAAAATGTTACCCTTTCTACAAAATTCCCATCCCAATTGTAAATGGCTTGGAAATCGTCGCTTGCCAAGTAAATGTAAAGAATAAAGACCTTTGCATAGCTTCAGTTTATATTCCACCAAATGCCTCGCTTAGTCGTCGACATCTTTGGAGCGCAGTTTCGCTTCTATCATCCCCAGTTTTAATACTGGGCGATATGAATGCACATGGTATTGCATGGGGCGAAACCAGAGACGATAATCCAGCTTTCCACGCTCGGTAATGGCGGCTTGTCGGTGTGTAAAAATCAATCAGTCACTGTACTTTTTGACACTAGCTGGAGGAAAACTCACTGACGAAAAGGCCTTTTTTCCCTTCCCCTCACCCAGGAACGCCAGCGAGCTTTCCTCCAGCTAGTGTCAAACAGTACAGTGACCGATTGATTTTTACACAGCAGCAAGCCGCCATTACCGAGCGTGGAAAGCTGGATAGAGCGCCAATTTTCTATGATTTGTGCGACGATTTCAACTTGAATATCTTGAACACAGGTGAAGTAACTCGAATAGGACCTCAAGGTCAAGAAAGTCGATTAGATCTGTCTTTATGCTCAAACTCACTATCATTAGATTGTACGTGGAAGGTAATCCAAGATCCCCATGGTAGTGACCACATGCCGATAGTCACCACAATCAAAAATGGCTATCAACGATCAGAGCCAGTTCAGGTTCCTTTCGACCTCACGAAAAACATTGACTGGCCAAAATTTGCATCGGCGGTAAAAATTGGTATTGAATCAACTGATATTCTTCCGCCACTGGATGAGTATCGATTCCTTACTGAGTTGATTCAAAAAGCGCACTGGAAGCTCAGAAACGACGCGTTCCAAGTACATCTGTCATAAGAAGACCAGCCACTCCTGGATGGGATGATGAATGTACTAAGTTGTATTCTGAGAAATCTGATGCCTTCAAGGCCTTTCGTAAACACGGAAGGTCCGAGCTTTCGAAGAGTATTTGAGGCTTGAAAGAAAGCTCAAAAATCTTCTCAAGGCTAAAAACGTAGCTACTGGCGACGTTTTGTCGAGGACTATCACGAGAAACCTCAATGACAACACTTTGGAAAACGGCCCGCAACATGCGGAACCGCACTTCCACCAACGAGAGTGAAGAATACTCCAATCGATGGATATTCAACTTCGCAAAAAAGGTCTGTCCAGATTCCGTACCAGCAGAACCGCTATTTCGAGAATCAGTCACTGATCCCGGTTCTTTGGGTGGACCATTCTCAATGCTGGAACTTTCTATGTCTCTTCTTTCATCGAATAACTCTGCTCCGGGATGCGATAACATCAAATTCAATCTTCTGAAAAACCTCCCAGATATCGCAAAAAGACGATTACTTGACCTGTACAACTGTTTCATGGAGTACAACATTGTGCCACCTGAATGGCGACAGGTCAAAGTAATAGCTATTCAAAAGCCTGGGAAACCAGCGTCTAATCACAATTCATACCGACCGATTGCCATGCTATCGTGCATGAGGAAATTATTGGAGAAAATGATCCTTTCAAGAATTGACCATTGGGTCGAACAAAATGCATTACTATCAAATACTCAGTTCGGTTTTCGAAAAGGGAAAGGAACAAATGATTGTCTAGCGTTGCTCTCTTCAGATATACAGCTGGCCTTTGCGCATAAGGAGCAATTGGCTTCAGTTTTCTTGGATATTAAGGGCGCTTTTGATTCAGTTTCCATAGAAGTACTGTCGGCAAATCTGCACAGTAGTGGATTACCCGTTATTTTAAATAATTTCTTGTACAACTTGTTGTCAGTGAAACATATGAACTTTACTCTCGGCACTCTGACAACTTCCAGAAATAGCTACATGGGCCTTCCCCAAGGATCTTGTCTAAGTCCTTTGCTTTATAATTTCTATGTCAAAAATATTGACAATTGTTTGGAAGGACAACAATGCACACTTAGACAACTTGCAGATGATGCCGTGATCTCGCTAAGAGGTTCATGTGCAGAAGTCCTGCAAAGACCATTGCAAAGTTCCCTAAATAATCTGACTGTTTGGGCCAGACATTTAGGGATCGAGTTTTCACCGCAAAAAACTCAGTTGGTTGTGTTTACTAAGAAGCGGTACCCTGCTCAACTGAAACTAAAGCTGTTGAATGATAACATAAACCAATCTTTATCTTCAAAATACCTTGGGGTCTGTCGTGACTCCAGGAAGGCAGACGTCCTTCCGCTAACAAAATCGTTTCAAAACTGCTTCATTTATGCCAGGTGCTCATTGCATACACGCTCAAGTAGAAATACCCAATTTAGCACATTAAGAATAACATACAAAAATAGCCCAATTTTTTTTGCTTCCATTTCATACATTACATTCTCTACATTCACCTTCTCCTCTACTCTAACTGTAAAAAGAGTGAAACTAATTTACTACATTCAAATTATATATTTTGAAAATAATTTTACGTATTCTAACTCTCGATAACTGGCAGCTGCTAATTTTGAATATGCTTGCATGGTTCGAGTATTGTGAGCCTACAACACCTTTATAATATCCTTTAAATCAGAAAATATTAAACAGTCTTCTTTGTTCGCATCTGTTCAAAAATTTACACATTCTAGCTTTCGATAACTAAAGCTGCTGATTTTGGCTCTGCCTTCATGGGTTGAGTTTTCCAGGCTCATAACATCATTCCAGCATCAAATCAGAAAATATTGAACAATCTTCTTTGTTCACATCTGTTCAAAAATTTACACATTCTAACTTTCGATAACCAAAGCTGCTGATTTTGGCTCTGCCTTCATGGGTTGAGTTTTCCAGGCTCATAACATCCTTCCAGCATCAAATCATAAAATATTGAACAATCTTCTTTGTTCACATCTGTTCAAAAATTTACACATTCTAACTTTCGATAACCAAAGCTGCTGATTTTGGCTCTGCCTTCATGGGTTGAGTTTTCCAGGCTCATAACATCCTTCCAGCATCAAATCAGAAAATATTAAACAGTCTTCTTTATTCACATCTGTTTGAAATTTTACACATTCTAACTTTCGATAACTAAAGCTGCTGATTTTGGCTCTGCCTTCATGGGTTGAGTTTTCCAGGCTCATAACATCCTTCCAGCATCAAATCAGAAAATATTAAACAGTCTTCTTTGTTCACATCTGTTCGAAATTTTACACATTCTAACTTTCGATAACTAAAGCTGCTGATTTGGCTCCGCCTTCATGGGCAGAGTTTTCCAGGCTCATAACATCATTCCAGTATCAAATCAGAAAATATTGAACAATCTTCTTTGTTCACATCTGTTCAAAAATTTATACATTCTAAATTTCGATAACCAAGCTGCTGATTTTGGCTCTGCCTTCATGGGTCGAGTTTTCCAGACTCATAACATCCTTCCAGCATCAAATCATAAAATATTGAACAATCTTCTTTGTTCACATCTGTACAAAAATTTACACATTCTAACTTTCGATAACCAATCTGCTGATTTTGGTTCTGCCTTCAAGGGTCGAGTTTTCCAGACTCATAACATCCTTCCAGCATCAAATCATAAAATATTGAACAATCTTCTTTGTTCACATCTGTTCAAAAATTTACACATTCTAACTTTCGATAACCAAAGCTGCTGATTTTGGCTCTGCCTTCATGGGTTGAGTTTTCCAGGCTCATAACATCCTTCCAGCATCAAATCATAAAATATTGAACAATCTTCTTTGTTCACATCTGTTCAAAAATTTACACATTCTAACTTTCGATAACCAAAGCTGCTGATTTTGGCTCTGCCTTCATGGGTTGAGTTTTCCAGGCTCATAACATCCTTCCAGCATCAAATCAGAAAATATTAAACAGTCTTCTTTATTCACATCTGTTTGAAATTTTACACATTCTAACTTTCGATAACTAAAGCTGCTGATTTTGGCTCTGCCTTCATGGGTTGAGTTTTCCAGGCTCATAACATCCTTCCAGCATCAAATCAGAAAATATTAAACAGTCTTCTTTATTCACTTCTGTTTGAAATTTTACACATTCTAACTTCCGATAACTAAAGCTGCTGATTTTGGCTCTGCCTTCATGGGTTGAGTTTTCCAGGCTTATAACATCCTTCCAGCATCAAATCAGAAAATATTAAACAATCTTCTTTGTTCACATCTGTTCAAAAATTTACACATTCTAACTTTCGATAACCAAAGCTGCTGATTTTGGCTCTGCCTTCATGGGTTGAGTTTTCCAGGCTCATAACATCCTTCCAGCATCAAATCAGAAAATATTAAACAGTCTTCTTTATTCACTTCTGTTTGAAATTTTACACATTCTAACTTCCGATAACTAAAGCTGCTGATTTTGGCTCTGCCTTCATGGGTTGAGTTTTCCAGGCTCATAACATCCTTCCAGCATCAAATCAGAAAATATTGAACAATCTTCTTTGTTCACATCTGTTCAAAAATTTACACATTCTAACTTTCGATAACTAAAGCTGCTGATTTTGGCTCTGCCTTCATGGGTTGAGTTTTCCAGGCTCATAACATCCTTCCAGCATCAAATCAGAAAATATTAAACAGTCTTCTTTATTCACATCTGTTTGAAATTTTACACATTCTAACTTTCGATAACTAAAGCTGCTGATTTTGGCTCTGCCTTCATGGGTTGAGTTTTCCAGGCTCATAACATCCTTCCAGCATCAAATCAGAAAATATTAAACAGTCTTCTTTGTTCACATCTGTTCAAAAATTTACACATTCTAACTTTCGATAACCAAAGCTGCTGATTTTGGCTCTGCCTTCATGGGTTGAGTTTTCCAGGCTCATAACATCCTTCCAGCATCAAATCAGAAAATATTAAACAGTCTTCTTTGTTCACATCTGTTCAAAAATTTACACATTCTAACTTTCGATAACCAAAGCTGCTGATTTTGGCTCTGCCTTCATGGGTTGAGTTTTCCAGGCTCATAACATCCTTCCAGCATCAAATCAGAAAATATTAAACAGTCTTCTTTATTCACATCTGTTTGAAATTTTACACATTCTAACTTTCGATAACTAAAGCTGCTGATTTTGGCTCTGCCTTCATGGGTTGAGTTTTCCAGGCTCATAACATCCTTCCAGCATCAAATCAGAAAATATTAAACAGTCTTCTTTGTTCACATCTGTTCAAAAATTTACACATTCTAACTTTCGATAACCAAAGCTGCTGATTTTGGCTCTGCCTTCATGGGTTGAGTTTTCCAGGCTCATAACATCCTTCCAGCATCAAATCAGAAAATATTGAACAATCTTCTTTGTTCACATCTGTTCAAAAATTTACACATTCTAACTTTCGATAACCAAAGCTGCTGATTTTGGCTCTGCCTTCATGGGTTGAGTTTTCCAGGCTCATAACATCATTCCAGCATCAAATCAGAAAATATTGAACAATCTTCTTTGTTCACATCTCTTCAAAAATTCACACATTCTAACTTTCAATAACTAAAGCTGCTGTTTTTAGCTATGCCTTCATGGGTCGAGATTTTTCAGGCCATCGACAGTTGAATTTTTTTTCGACCCAACTAGGTCCGATAGCGATTCCGGCTATCGACCAAATCATTCCAGAGTTGAATTTTCTCGACCCAACTAGGTCCGATGACGATTCCGGCCATCGACCAACTTATTTCAGAGTTGGTCCGATGACGATTCCGGCCATCGACCAACTCACTCCACAGTTGGATTTCTTAGACCCAACTAGATCCGATGGTTTCTCGACCCAACTAGGTCCGATGGTGATTCCGACCATCGACCAACTCACTCCAGAGTTGGATTTCTTCGACCCAACTACATAGGTCCGATATCGATTCCGGCTATCGACCAACTCACTCCAGAGTTGGATTTCTTCGACCCAACTAGGTCCGATAGCGGTTCCGGCTATCGACCAACTCACTCCAGAGTTGGATTTTCTCGACCCAACTAGGTCCGATGGCGATTCCAGCCATCGACCAACGCACTCCAGAGTTGATTTTTTTTTTCGACCCGACTAGGTTCGATGACGATTCCAGCCATCGACCAACTCACTCCAGAGTTGGATTTTTTTTTTCGACCCAACTAGGTCCGATAGCGATTCCGGCTATCGACCAACTCACTCCAGAGTTGGATTTTCTCGACCCAACTAGGTCCGATAGCGGTACCGGCTGTCGACCAACTCACTCCAGAGTTGGATTTTCTCCACCCAACTAGGTCCGATGGCGATTCCAGCCATCGACCAACGCACTCAAGAGTTGATTTTTTTTTTCGACCAGACTAGGTCCGATGACGATTCCAGCCATCGACCAACTCACTCCAGATTTGGATTTTCTCGACCCAACTAGGTCCGATAGCGGTACCGGCTGTCGACCAACTCACTCCAGAGTTGGATTTTCTCCACCCAACTAGGTCCGATGGCGATTCCAGCCATCGACCAACGCACTCAAGAGTTGAATTTTTTTTTTCGACCAGACTAGGTCCGATGACGATTCCAGCCATCGACCAACTCACTCCAGAGTTGGTTTTTTTTTTCGACCCAACTAGGTCCGATAGCGATTCCGGCTATCAAACAACTCATTTCAGAGTTGGATTTTCTCGACCCAACTAGGTCCGATGGTGATTCCGACCATCGACCAACTCACTTCAGAGTTGGATTTCTTCGACCCAACTAGGTCCGATAGCGATTCCGGCTATCGGCCAACTCACTCCAGAGTTGGATTTTCTCGACCCAACTAGGTCCGATGGTGATTCCGACCATCGACCAACTCACTCCAGAGTTGGATTTTCTCGACCCAACTAGGTCCGATGGTGATTCTGACCATCGACCAACTCACTTCAGAGTTGGATTTCTTCGACCCAACTAGGTCCGATAGCGATTCCGGCTATCGAACAACTCACTCCAGAGTTGGATTTTCTCGACCCAACTAGGTCCGATAGCGGTACCGGCTGTCGACCAACTCACTCCAGAGTTGGATTTTCTCCACCCAACTAGGTCCGATGGCGATTCCAGCCATCGACCAACGCACTCAAGAGTTGAATTTTTTTTTTCGACCAGACTAGGTCCGATGACGATTCCAGCCATCGACCAACTCACTCCAGAGTTGGTTTTTTTTTTTTCGACCCAACTAGGTCCGATAGTGATTCCGGCTATCAAACAACTCATTTCAGAGTTGGATTTTCTCGACCCAACTAGGTCCGATGGTGATTCCGACCATCGACCAACTCACTTCAGAGTTGGATTTCTTCGACCCAACTAGGTCCGATAGCGATTCCGGCTATCGACCAACTCACTCCAGAGTTGGATTTTCTCGACCCAACTAGGTCCGATGGTGATTCCGACCATCGACCAACTCACTCCAGAGTTGGATTTTCTCGACCCAACTAGGTCCGATGGTGATTCCGACCATCGACCAACTCACTCCAGAGTTGGATTTCTTCGACCCAACTAGGTCCGATAGCGATTCCGGCTATCGACCAACTCACTCCAGAGTTGGATTTTCTCGACCCAACTAGGTCCGATGGTGATTCCGACCATCGACCAACGCACTCCAGAGTTGGATTTCTTCGACCCAACTAGGTCCGATAGCGGTTCCGGCTATCGACCAACTCACTCCAGAGTTGGATTTTCTCGACCCAACTAGGTCCGATGGTGATTCCGACCATCGACCAACTCACTCCAGAGTTGGATTTCTTCGACCCAACTAGGTCCGATAGCGATTCCAGCCATCGACCAAAGCACTCCAGAGTTGTTTTTTTTTTTTTTGAACCGACTAGGTCCGATGACGATTCCGGTCATCGACCAACTCACTCCAGATTTGGATTTCTTCGACCCAACTAGGTCCGATAGCGGTTCCGGCTATCGACCAACTCACTCCAGAGTTGGATTTTCTCGACCCAACTAGGTCCGATGGTGATTCCGACCATCGACCAACTCACTCCAGAGTTGGATTTCTTCGACCCAACTAGGTCCGATAGCGATTCCGGCTATCGACCAACTCACTCCAGAGTTGGATTTTCTCGACCCAACTAGGTCCGATGGTGATTCCGACCATCGACCAACTCACTCCAGAGTTGGATTTCTTCGACCCAACTAGGTCCGATAGCGATTCCGGCTATCGACCAACTCTCTCCAGAGTTGGATTTTCTCGACCCAACTAGGTCCGATGGTGGTTCCTACCATCGACCAACTCACTCCAGAGTTGGATTTCTTCGACCCAACTAGGCCCGATAGCGGTTCCGGCTATCGACCAACTCATTCCAGAGTTGGATTTTCTCTACCCAACTATGTCCGATGGTGATTCCGACCATCGACCAACTCACTCCAGAGTTGGATTTCTTCGACCCAACTAGGCCCGATAGCGATTCCAGCCATCGACCAACGCACTCAAGAGTTGAATTTTTTTTGACCAGACTAGGTCCGATGACGATTCCAGCCATCGACCAACTTACTCCAGAGTTGGTTTTTTTTCGACCCAACTAGGTCCGATAGCGATTCCGGCTATCGACCAACCCACTCCAGAGTTGGATTTTCTCGACCCAACTAGGTCCGATGGCGATTCCAGCTATCGACCAACGCACTCAAGAGTTGGATTTTTTTTCCGAACCGACTAGGTCCTATGACGATTCCGGTCATCGACCAACTCACTCCAGAATTGGATTTTTTTTTTTTTTTAGTTATTAAGTCCTATTGCCATACATTTTATATCCTGCTTTTATTTGATTAATACAATTAAACATCAGTGAATTATCGACATTGGTGAATCGTAGAAAATTATGAAAATCGATATGCTGTGCAGAATAATATGCATATTGTCACAAATTCCAAAGTTTGCATTGTACACGGTTTCAAGTAACATCTCGTCATATCCACATCAGCTATTATTCTTAACTACATATCTGACTCGGCAATCGTTGTGTAAACTTTCCATACAAAACTACTATATACAAATCGAAATTTTAGATTCACAATTTTAATCGTGATTTTCGTATGAGAAAATTGCCTAGAATTGTGTCGGCGATTATAAAAAACAACATATCGGAAATAATGAATTAAATTCTATTCTATCATTATACATTATGGATATTATTATATAATACATCCTCCGAATCTATGATGTACTAAAAGTGTGATACACTTTTATCTCATGCTTACGATGCTTTCACTGTTTTATAGTAGTATCGTCATATCGATAGAAATGTAAATTTTCTACTTAAAATGTTTTTTTTTTTTTCAAGATACAAGCAACTTACCCAACTTCGTGCGCGTGCGTGAAAATTTAGTTTGACATCTTCGAATGAAAGTTAGGTTCGCAGTCACTTACCCTCCATCCTTTTGATAAGTTTCCGGTAAAACCAACCAATAACTCTATATTATTTTAGAACTTCATTTACATATTTGAAACTTTCGAAGAAAATAATTTAATCCATTTTTTCACTATAAGATTGATACATCGGATGAATAACGACTCTAGTTTGGTTTATAATAAGCAATTGATGTCTCCAAATGAGTAGAATTGTGCGTGATTCCACTGTATTCCACTCGAAGTATTTGTGATGTTTTGCTGCAACAACCGTGCAACACTAATAAATGACAATAGACAACGCTACGAGGCGGCGACATGAGCTAACCATGGTGCTATAGAGAAGAGTGACATTTGGCACACGCACACTAGTGTTCGATTCGTCATATGCAAGTGTAAATAAATTAATCTCAAAAACGATCGGGCCTTCACAACCATTTTCATATTTAAACACTTGTTAACGTTGAAATCATTGCCCTCACACGATGTCTTATGATATCACACTGCACTCGTTAATTGTACACACACCAACATAAACTATCGAAAATATATCGGTGAGGTCCAAACCTTGTTGGAAACAATGCGCACAAACCTTTATCACATACACTCTTCCGGCCGAACCCAAATTTAACACTAAATCGGGAAGAAAATTCGAAAAAAAAACAAATAGAACCGATGCCGATCAAAGCAAAACAACACGCACCGGCCGAGCAAAGAATTCCCCCTCTGGGAGCGAGCAGTTCGCGTACCGACCACGACATTGTCGTGACTTCAGGAAGGCAGACGTCCTTCCGCTAACAAAATCGTTTCAAAACTGCTTCATTTATGCCAGGTGCTCATTGCATACACGCTCAAGTAGAAATACCCAATTTAGCACATTAAGAATAACATACAAAAATAGCCCAATTTTTTTTGCTTCCATTTCATACATTTCATTCTCTACAGGGTCTGGTTTGATTCTAAGTGTACCTGGAAATCCCATATTGATTATTTGATAGAGAAATGCCGAAAAAGGATTCATTTTCTACGTTCTATCTCCGGAACTTGGTGGGGCGCTCACCCGGAAGATCTCATCAAACTATATAGAACGACTATTCTCTCTGTTTTAGAGTACGGCTCTTTCTGCTTCCTCTCAGCAGCTGAGTGCCACCTGATCAAATTGGAACGAATTCAATATCGTTGTTTGCGTATTGCTCTTGGCTGTATGCATTCAACGCATAACATGAGCCTGGAGGTGCTTGCTGGAGTCACTCCTTTAAAGCACCGCTACTGGGAACTCTCACTTAGAATACTGATCAAATGTGGAACAAGTAACACACTTGTCTTAGAAAATTTCGATAATATGCTTGAACTGATTCGTCAGTCAAGATTCCTGAGGGTCTACCTCAACTACATATCGACAGATCTTTGTCTTCCATGTTATAATCCACCACGAGTTAGCTTCATCAACGACAGTTCCTCCATTGAATACGATCTGTCCATGAAACATGCTATTCAAGGAATACCAGATCATCTTCGAAATCTTTCCATTCCCCCTATTTTTTACGAAAATATGAACATGTCAATTGCAACAACAGATATTTCACTGATGGTTCTCGCATCAACGGATCCACTGGCTTCGGTGTCTTCAATGTAAATTCAATCACCTTCCGAAAACTTCAGGAACCGTGTTCGGTTTATGTTGCTGAGCTGGCAGCAATTAACTTCGCTTTGGGGATAATTTCCGATCAGCCCGTAGACCATTATTTCATCTTCTCGGATAGTCTTAGTTCTATCGAGGCACTCCGGTCGATGAAACCTGTTAAGCACGCATCTTACTTTCTTACAAATATAAGAGAGCAGATGCGTGATTTGGTCGAAAGATCATTCAAGATTACCTTTGTATGGGTCCCATCCCATTGCCTAATCTATGGCAATGAGAAGGCGGACTCGCTAGCAAAGGTGGGCGCACAGGAAGGTGAAGTTTATGATAGACAAATCTCGAACAACGAGTTTTTCCCATTAGTCCGTCAGAGTACTCTTCAAAATTGGCAAATGATTTGGTCAAACAATGAACTTGGACGGTGGCTATTTTCCATAGTTCCTAAAGTTTCTGCGCGAGCGTGGTTCAGAGGTGAGGACTTAAGTCGAGGCTTTATCCGCACGATGTCGAGGCTTATGTCCAATTACTATTCACTAAACGCACATCTCTATAGAATAAACCTGGTCGATAGCAATATATGTAGGTGTGGAGCCGGTTACGATGACATCGATCACGTAGTTTGGTATTGCTCGGAAAACGACGCCTCCAGAGAGCAACTATTGGATACCCTTGTGGCCCGAGGTAAACAACCCTACAGGGAAGTAAGAAGTGTTTTGGGGATCGCGATGTGGTATATATGCAGGCTATCTATGTCTTTCTTTGCTCGTCTGACATCAAAGTCTAATATTTAATTTTTTTCTAAGTTTTTTTCTTGTTTCTGTCTTATTGTTCCGTGTACCATGAAGCATTGGCCATCCGGAAGAAGCTCCCAGACGAATCTCAACTCGAGCACGACGCTATGCTACAACGTTTTTGACGTCAAATACCCGGATGAGCAGCTGAAAAAACCCAAAACCAAAATCCCAACCCTGTCCATCCTGAAATTACGCAATCTAACCTTGAGTCACCACGAGTATCTTGGTCAATGTCCCTTTCCCCTACTAACTGTTAATAATAATGATATAGTTTTTAAATATCATAAAGAGTCTCGGCTCCGTTAAGTGTTATACACGCCTAAGCCTATCAAATAAATGCAATAGATAAAAAAAAAAAAAAAGATGGTGGTAGAGGAGTTGAGCGATGGATTTTTCAGAAAAATGTTCAAGCTGTTACGTCTGTTTGTCTGTGGTCGTGTGATATGTGCCATCACAAATATTGCCCTCCGCTCGCTTTCAAATCGACATTCTTCATGCCTGCCGTATCCTAACGGGGAACTATCAATTCTATACTTTCGTCTCTAATTCTATCATGAACATGTACGTCCAAGTTTGGAAGATGATATTAGCATTTCCATATCATTGTAAATCGTTTAACTTTACGTAGAAGTAACACACACGAAATCATTAATTTAGTTAAAAGTGACAGTTTGGAAATTATGAAGTCCCCCGGTCATAAGAATGGCTAGTGCTACCCAGTAAGACCAACAAAACATCTATCAAAAATGATTCAATTTCAACGATCTCTGTCGAAAGTAATCTTGCTCTGCGAGCAGGGTTATTTGGAAAGTTTTGAATTGTCACTTTTAAGTTTAATTAGATTTTAATTCACGAATCGGACCAAAGCCTTAATACTATACGCTTTGACGCAGCCGCGCTGTTGTCATCTAGCGGCGACGGACGTGTGCGTGAAATGACTGTTTTTCAACATGGTGAAGTATAGGAAGTATATTTTAAAATGCTTTTAGGGGCATATAGTCTAAGTCACTAGCCCTTTAACCAGCGGCATGATGACAGTCAGCCGCGAACAGAAGAAGAAGAAGAAAATGCTTTTAGAATGTTACTAACAGTGATATGTTGAAAACTTTTAAATAAGTAGGGTTAGAATTTTGAAAAACTACATGTTAGGCTCCTTATCTACACATGTTTTTTGATCAAAATAATTCAATTTTCGTTTTACCTATATTAAATTAAATTTCTAACCCAAAAAGATGAACCATTTTTGGCTAAAATGCGTTTTAACGCTTTAATCCAGCATTTCGCGCGCGGTAATGGCTGCCGTTTTTTGACACTTTTCTAGGCAGCGAAGTGTCAAAAAACGGCAGCCATTACCGTGCGCGAAAAGCTGGATAAGCATTTTAAAATTGACGTCCTATATCCCTTGTTGGGTGAAATAAAAAAGCTTCAGCCGCCCCCCATTTTGTATTTTCGCTTTCGTCAGGGCCAATATTGTACAACAAAACCCAACTTAATTCACCAAGTGGTGATAATGCCTTTCTCGCATTTAGCCAAGACACCAACCTTATATGGCGTTGATAGGGTTCGATGTACCATTTTCTTTATAACTTTCAAACGTAACGGCCGATCGATCTAAAATCAATCTGATCAACTAGACTTTGCCCCCTGTCGAATGAAACTTGTTGCGAGAAAATCGGTTAAGAATTACTATATGAAAAGTTGTCTAATGTTTTTCTTAGCTTTTGTGCACACACATACATACGCACGGACAGACAGACATTTTCTCAGCTCTTCGAACTGAGTCGATTGGTATATAACACTATGGGCTGGGTCTCCGAGGCTTCTATAAAAAGGTCGTTCTCGGAGTGAAATGATAGCCTTTCGGTACAACTTTGTTGTACGAGAAAGGCAAAAACGTACTTTTGAACCACTATGAAATCTCGCTTAACTTTTCAAAAGGACCTAAGTAACATTTTTTTTGAAACTGCAATCAATAGCTTTCATGGTGTTCCTTTTAAAAAGTTAGGCGAGAAATCTTGCTTTTGGGCCCCAACAATTCTTATGTACCAGAACCACCTTTTTTTTGTACATTTTGGGCCCCCGCAACCTGTTGGCCCCGGGGCCCCCTTCCGGCTAAATCTGGCCCTGGGTAAATGTTATAATTTTCAAATCAGATTTCATCTTTTGTTATTTAATTTCTTGCTTTTAAGGTGATTATAGAATGAAGCCCGTGGTGAATTTCAAATTCACCACACGTTTATCTACATTCATTTCCAAAAGCCCAGATCTGGCGTAATAGTTTTCGTACAGTGCCGAAATTCAAATTATGATTGTTCAGCATAACTAAGCAAACGATCTTCCATTATTTCAGCCCCATACGCGTTATGGTTCTTTCATCTCGTGCCCTTGAAAAAAATATTGGAAAAGCACGTGGTTTACAAAATGGCCGATTTCTGGCTTCATTCTATAATCACCTTAATACATTTTATTGTATATTATGAAATTAGCGTCAACCCAAGTGCAACGTATACGTTCTGGGAAGCGTTAAAATGGGGTCAAATGTTCCTCCTGCTAGCAGCAAATTGCTGATTCTTGGCTCTTTGGCGCGGTATCCTCTGCGAACGCTAGTGAACTACTCCGCGAAACACCGCATACTTCATCAGCAGTCATCATCGGCCGGAAGATCCATCGTCGAATGTAAATAGACAGCAGATCTAACCCACCTTCCGAATCCGACATTGCTATATTCTACGGAACCAGCTTTACAAATAAGTTATTAATGCAAGAAATTGTTATTCCGTCAGTAACACCGGTAAGAAATGAGCATACCAGCACCGCGCAACGGGGGCATAACGACATATTTACTTTAAAATGACCAGTACAAACTTTTACACAAGTCCGCGAATGAAGATGAACGTCTGTTCTCTGTGCTATTATCATACATGTTTTCATTCGACTTGCGATAAATATGTATACAAATGATCTTCATGTTTAGTTTCAAAACAGTTGATTTTGACAGATATAAACACGAAATGAAAAAATACCTTCAATAATACGCGAAAAATACAATTCATAGAATAAAATACACGGAAAATACAATTTATGATGAACTTAATACATTACAATACAAAAAATACTTAAAAATACTTCAATACGCCAAAAAATTAGGGGCCCTCCCTAGCCGTACGGTAAGACGCGCGGCTACAAAGCAATACCATGCTGAGGGTGGCTGGGTTCGATTCCCGGTGCCGGTCTAGGCAATTTTCGGATTGGAAATTGTCTCGACTTCCCTGGGCATAAAAGTATCATCGTGTTAGCCTCATGATATACAAATGCAAAAATGGTAACTTGGCTTAGAAACCTCGTAGTTAATAACTGTGGAAGTGCTTAATGAACACTAAGCTGCGAGGCGGCTCTGTCCCAGTGTGGGGATGTAATGCCAATAAGAAGAAGAAGAAGAAGAACGCCAAAAAATACGGAAATTTAAAACAATTCGTCAATACGCCTTTTCAATTCAGGCAGATGAATCGTAAATACATAAGTTGACAGCCCCTCGGCTCTCCCACGCAAACCAACACCATCAACAGGTAGCGGAAACCTTCACCTACCTATTGTCGGCGTAGCACCAAGTTAGAATTCGGAAGTCGGGACTTCCGAACCGAACTTTCTTCCGAAGTTTTATTTGTCAAACTAATTGATGCGTTGTTTAGCGCATCTTTAGGCGAATCCAGCGCACTACTTCCGAAGTTGGGAAAGTTGCCTGTATCTGGAGAAAAATCCATCTTCGGTATAAAAAGCGGTATAAATTTATTCCGGATAGACAATATTGATGGTATTAGTTTGCGTGGGAGAGCTATCAGATTCGTCAAACCGTCGTTTGAATCTTTGTGTACAAAAGCAGATAAGTCGTTTTGAAAATTTTGTCTTGAATTGTCACATACGTCGTTTTGAAAAATTATGCTTGAAATAATAAATTTTCGATGCGGAAAAGGTCTATTCCGTGAAACATTCCTTCCCCTTGAAGCGAATGAATGGAAAGTAAAACGTCAAATTCCTAATGTTTTGATCAGGATTTTTCTTTTCTCTGTCATTCGTTGTGCACCCGAGCTAGAAGTGCAGACCTTCGCTTCTGCAAATCGCGTTCAGCGGATTACAAATTATTTCTAAATCTAGGTCTAAATCGGCCTAAGTCGTCCAACTCCAGCCGCTGCCGACAGCATCAGCATCAAGCGATGGCTCTCCGTTTGTTCCGCCTCAGCCAGGATGTGGTATCTCCGATTATCAAGCGCGTAAGTACTCTGGCCGAGGCAACACAAGGCCTCGACAAAGTTACATAATTATTTCGGCTGCGGGGTAGTTTTACCGGAGTTCACCTTCAAATGTTCTATCCGTGGGGACGCCCGCGTTGTATTTGCAGGGATGTACCGCGTCCGCGTTTGAGCTGCAGCACAAGAATCCGCTCCAGCGCAAAGTCGATAAGATTCCAAAGGCTCATTACGGTGGACGTCACACGGTGACGATGCTGCCGGGAGGTGGAATCGGACCGGAACTGATGAACTACGTCAAGGAAGTGTTTCGGTTTGCTGGGGTGCCGGTGGATTTTGAAGTCGTCGATATTGATCCGGCTAGCGAGGGCAACGATGATTTGGAGTACGCCATCACTTCGATCAAGCGGAATGGCGTTGCTCTGAAGGGAAATATCGAAACAAAATCGGAAGCGACCGGAATTATCTCCCGTAATGTTGCCCTTCGTAACGAGTTGGATCTGTTTGTGAATGTGTTGCATTGTAAGTCGTTCAATGCTATCCCGGCCCATCACCAGAATGTGGATGTGGTGATTGTTCGACAGAACACCGAGGGCGAGTATGCTATGTTGGAGCACGAGAGCGTGAGGGGGGTAGTGGAGAGCATGAAGGTGATCACGGTGGAGAATGCCGCCCGAGTGGCTCGATATGCCTTTGAGTTTGCCCGAGCCAACAACAGAAAGAAGGTAACCACCATCCACAAGGCCAACATTATGAAGCTGGCCGATGGGCTGTTCCTGAGCGTGGCACGAGAAGTTGCCAAGGAGTATCCGGATATCCAGCATAATGACATGATCATCGATAACTGCTGTATGCAGCTGGTTTCCAACCCGCACCAGTTCGATGTGATGAATACGACCAACCTGTACGGCAGTATCACCTCGAATGTGCTGTGTGGACTGGTTGGCGGTGCTGGGCTATTCTCCGGAAGGAACTATGGGGATCACGTAAGTATTATCTTAAAAAAAAAAAAAAAACACCAGAAACAGCAGAACTATGCTAATACTATTTTAAAGATTTTATGTAAAATTAGATATTGAAATGTAAACACTTGTAAAATAACTATGTTGTCAAGAATTCGGTAACATTCGAAGAAATCTGCGAAAAATGAATGTTAAATATGAGGGATATGTTGAACCAAGCAGTTCCAAATTTACGTGTGGGTATTTTTTTCTAACTATTTATCATTCTTGATTATTACCACGATAACAGTACGCCGTATTCGAGCCGGGCACCCGCAACACCGGTACTGCCATCGCCGGTAAGAACGTTGCCAACCCGATTGCAATGCTGAACGCTGCCGTTGATATGCTGTACCATCTGGGTCACAACTATCACGCCGACTGTATCTCCGATGCCATCCACAAGACAATCGATGCCGATGGTATCCACACGCCAGGTTAGAATGCAGTTTAAATCAATCGGTAGTGTTTATTAAACATAATTTGTTGCTTTTTTGGCTCCAGATCTGGGCGGACAAAATACCAGCACGGAGATCGTGCAGAACGTTCTGCAGCATCTGGCCGAGAAGAGAACCTACTGGTGAGTTGCAAAGTTCTATTTCGAGCTGTTATTTGTTCGTAGTCTATCTAGCATATGGAGGTCAATTTTTATTCAAAATTCTTATACTAAAATGTGAACCGATTCGGCTCAAAATGAAAAATTGACATTTAGTAGTGAATAACTAATTTGCGTGGATTTGGCGCGTAGATAGTTATGTGTTTGTATATGAGTTGGGTGGTTTATGTCTTTGTAGAATAGTTTGGATCTTTGGTTGATGAATGTTTTGTCACTGAGTGATTGATTCCGGGAGCACGGGTGAAATATATTTAATCCATATTGTAGTTCATTAGTGGCGTTCTTTAGTGCTAAACATTTGTTGTTTCTTTTTTGTCTTTTATTACAAACATTTGCTCACGTGCTAACAATGGTATAAAACGCGTAACTCAACATGCTGTCACCAGGAACCGCGGATTGGAGGATGAAATCTAAATATACGTCTGTAGAAAAATCTAACAACTTATAACATTTATTTTTCATGAAACCGTACTTAATTTTTAATTGTCAAACTGAATAATATATTTCGGGAATCACAGTAAGTGAAGTTTCTATGCATTTTTTTTGCCGTTGAACTAATTATAAAAATTCGACGCAATTAATACATACGCATCTTACTCCGTCCGTTTCTGCCGAAATCCCAGCATTTTTCAATTATTTTATAGTTTCGAACTTCTGATTCAGCACTAGCTTTTTCCTATGTGTATTTCGGTTGTTAACTTGGTAGCTACCAAGCTTATGGGGTTCACAACATCAATGTTATTAGTTGGGAGGCCCAAATTCTGTTATCATATAATTAATGTTTCTTGTGGGAAACCAAAAAATTCAGGATTCCTTAGATGTGTGTAATAGATTTTTGTTATAGCAGCAGAACGGACCCTGTCGTGCTTATGAGTTGGCAGTAAATGTTTTTTTTTTTTTTGTGGTTTTTATTTGGCTTTACTTATATACACATAGCCTGCCAAGTGTTAGCTACAACCTACTACATATCAATATTACATTCAATTACAAAATTTGTTAAAGTAGTAAGAATGTCAATGTCTTTTTCCTTAAGTATAGTTTTCAGATCTGTTATTACAAGTTTTCTAGTTAGAATTGCCCAAAGTTTATGTTTCTGATTTACAAATCTGACACACTCGAATAACACATGATCTGGATCACCACGCGCTTCGCCACAAGAGCACGTGTCGTCGTCTATAATCCTGTTACGTGTGAGATGAGCCGGGAGGCGGGAGTGGTTGCTGATAAGTTTACACAGAATGACTACCTGTCTTCGATTGAACGGATCGTCCATGAACCAGGGTTGCTGAGAGACAGTGCGCAGAATACTATTGCAGAAACGACCTTTGTTCCTTCGGACCAGTTATCCTGCCATATACGCAGTCCTTTTTGCTTCGCCGGGAAGCTAATATCTAGATGAGTCAGCTGATGTTGTTGTTCCGCTCCGCTAATGCACGCTTCTTTTGCCAGTTCGTCTGCTTCTTCATTCATGACAACGCCACTGTGGGAAGGAACCCAGAAGAATGTGATGTCAAAACCCTCGGACTCCGTTAAGTGTACTGTTTCCTTAATTTCGAACCAGGCCTTTGGAGTTGATGAATTAATGTCTCTCGATTGAAGACCTTTCAGGACACTCATGCTGTCTGTCATCACAACTTTCCCCTAGGGGAATTTTTGATGGGACGCACTGCACTCAGTATTGCGAGAAGCTCTGCCATATACACAGATATGCTATGCGGTAGTCTCACACAAATACAGGGCGCCATGAAGTTATTCACAACTGCGTATCCTGTTCCATTTAGATCCATCGGTCGCACATACATGGGCTTCACCAAAGGATCTCCTTATTTCTCTCACTACTAATTCGTTTGCGGACAGCTCTCCAGGTTGTTTCATGATCGACTGCATTCGAAGATTGATGGAAAGTTGCTTTTTCCTCACTACTGGGTCGAAAAGAAAGCAAGGTAGGTTTGGAAGGCTATGATTACAGTGGAAGAAATCTTGCAAACAGGAAATAGGTTGCGAAAATATCGATGTGTATCGAGGATTCGGGGGATTACATTTTCTAAGCCAGGATTCTAAGCCCAACCTCCTGTTGACAAACCGTAATCTAGCTGTGTCTCTCCGAATACCCAGAGGTGTTAATCCGGCCATCACTTCCAATGAACCTGTATGAGTCGTTTTAGTAGACCCGAGGCAAATACGAATACACGAGTACTGAATCCGATCTAGAATCAAAGCGTCTTTTCTCGGTATCCGTTCCAAAAGAACTCCACCATATTCGAGAATTGGGCGGACACATGATTTGTATATTTGGAGCATGGTTCGGGGGTGCGCTCCCCAATATTGTCCAGCTATACTTCTTAGAAAATTAACATACAGAAGCGAGCGTTGTTTCACATAGTTTACATGGCGTGACCACGACAGGTTTGATGTTAGCTGTATTCCAAGTAGCTTCACAGATTCCACAACTGGTAATATTTCTTCATCGATGCGAATTATTGGAACTTCGTCGAATTTAACCTTCGAAATAACCATGACGTGGCATTTCGTCGATGATAGTTCAAGGCCAATGTTAGAGATGTCTTCTACCAAACAATTTAAACCGGCTTGCAAGACTTCACTCGTTTCTTCCAGAAGATTACCACAAACAGCTATGGTGAAGTCATCAGCATACCCCACTCGAATGATACGTCTAGGAATATTCTTCATCATTTTGGTTACTAGAATATTGAAGCAAATAGGACTCAACGGAGATCCTTGAGGGAGTCCTTTCCACGTAGTACGGAGAATTTCCTGCTTGTCATTAGTTTTTATCACAATTATTCTTTCTTGGAAGAGCCAATACACTGCCCTGATCATGCACATATCAATGCCCATTACTCTCATTTCTGCAACTAAACAGTTGATATCCACATTATCAAAAGCACTTTTAATATCGATACTGCACAGAAAAACATGTTCACGTCTTTGAAATGCCCGATAAGATTCCTCGATAATAATGCTGACAGCGTCAACCGTGCTTTTCCCTTTTCGAAATCCGCACATCTCGAATGGAAAAAGTTGTTTATTTTCGATATACCATTCTAACTTTTCTTTAATCATTGCTTCATATGTCTTACGGAAACAAGACGCTAGAGCAATTGGACGAATCGTTGAGGCAGAGCTTATCTGTTGTCCCGGCTTTGGTATGGCTATTATTTGAAAAAGCTTCCACTCACTAGGCAGCTCTCCGTTCTCAAAAATTCGGTTGTAGATCCTAAGCAATGTCTGCATTCCAATAGATGGAAGGTTTGCAATGGCGGAATATGAAACACCATCAGCACCAGGTGCCGTATCCTTTCCAGTCTTAATAACAGCTTGTAGATCACACATAGAAAAGTAATTGCCTCTAATATGATCTCCACAAGTGCATGCTGGAAACTCAATGGGAATGTTTCGAGAACAGCAAGGGGCAAGTTTATCCAGTAAACCCTCCAGAACGGCATTGGAGATACTTTGACGACTCCCTGAAGCAGTTCGACCTTTGTAGCGACGTGCCATTTTCCAAAGTGTGTTGATTGAGGTAGAGCTATCGAGACCATCACAAAACACTTTCTAGCTCAATGTTTTCTTCTCCTTTATCATTTCTCTAAATTGGTTTTCAGATTTCCTGTAGGCTTCGTAAGCTTCGTATGTTAACACTCGTTTCCATGTTTTGAATGCCGCTCTGGATTCCTGTTTGGCTGAGGTGAGTTCTTCGTCCCAGTACGGTTGCGGAATCTTCGTATTTCCAGATCTTAATGTGGGATTAGGTGCGGAATGTACAAGAGCATTCCATACCATCCCAAAAAATCCGACATAGTCCAACGTCTCTCCAGTTTGTTCGAAAGCTTCCAAGTCATTAGCTATTTTGCTAGTATATGTTTTTCATTTTATTTTCTTCCAATTTAAAATTGTCTGAGTTTGTTGGATTGTTGTGTCTAGTAACCCGAACACGATAGGAAAATGTTCACTTCCTGCAGGGTTGTCGAGAACTTTCCAGCCGAACAGCAGACTTACTTCTGGTGAAGTTATAGTGAGATCGATAGCACTCCATGAATGATTTTGGTCGAAACGTGTTGATTCACCATTATTAAGAACGATGAGATTTTCCGAATCCAGAGCTTCATATAAGTAACGGCCACGTTGATTTTCACTATGATTCCCCCACATCTGATGCTTGGCGTTAAAATCTCCACCAACGACGTAGGGTTTTGGTATCGAACGGAAAAAATGAATAAAATTGTTCTCCGATACGTTCGCTTGAGGGTGTATGTAGATGGATACAATCGTTATAACGCCGACACTAGTTCGAACTTGACAGGAAATATGCTCGATATCAACGTGAGTATTCAGTTGAAAGGCCGAAGGGTTCAATTCTTTTCGAATCGCAAGTGCAACGCCCATTGAGTTTCTACGATGATCTTTACGAAATGTTACATAATTATTATTATTTATTTATTCAGATTAAGGCCGAAGTGGCCTGTGCGGTATATAAGAGTCTTCTCCATTCGGCTCGGTCCATGGCTACACGTCGCCAACCACGCAGTCTACGGAGGGTCCGCAAGTCATCTTCCACCTGATCGATCCACCTTGCCCGCTGCGCACCTCGCCTTCTTGTGCCCGTCGGATCGTTGTCGAGAACCATTTTCACCGGGTTACTGTCCGACATTCTGGCTACGTGCCCGGCCCATCGCAGTCGTCCGATTTTCGCGGTGTGAACGATGGATGGTTCTCCCAACAGCTGATGCAATTCGTGGTTCATTCGCCTCCTCCACGTACCGTCCGCCATCTGCACCCCACCATAGATGGTACGCAGCACTTTCCTTTCGAAAACTTCAAGTGCGCGTTGGTCCTCCACGAGCATCGTCCAGGTCTCGTGTCCGTAAAGGACTACCGGTCTAATTAGCGTTTTGTAGATTGTCAGTTTGGTACGGCGGCGAACTCTATTCGATCGGAGCGTCTTGCGGAGTCCAAAGTACGTACGATTTCCAGCCACTATGCGTCTCCGAATTTCTCTGCTGGTGTCATTTTCGGCAGTCACCAGTGAGCCCAAGTACACAAATTCTTCTACCACCTCGATTTCGTCACCACCGATGCAAACTCGCGGTGGGTGGCTCACATTGTCTTCTCTTGAACCTCTGCCTATCATGTACTTCGTCTTCGACGTGTTGATGACTAGTCCGATCCGCTTAGCTTCCCTCTTCAGTCTGATGTAGGCTTCCTCCATCTTCTCAAAGTTACGTGCCATAATATCTATGTCGTCGGCGAAACCAAATAGCTGGACGGACTTATTGAAAATTGTACCACTCGTGTTAATCCCTGCTCTTCGTATTACCTTCCAAAGCGATGTTGAATAGCAGACACGAAAGACCATCACCTTGCCGTAACCCTCTGCGGGTTTCGAAGGGACTCGAGAATGCCCCTGAAACTCGAACTACGCACATCACCCGATCCATCGTCGCTTTGATCAACCGTGTCAGTTTATCCGGAAAACCGTGTTCGTGCATTAGCTGCCATAGCTGGTCCCGATCGATTGTATCATATGCGGCTTTGAAGTCGATGAATAGATGATGTGTGGGCACGTTGTATTCGCGGCATTTCTGCAGTACTTGGCGAATGGCGAACACCTGGTCCGTGGTGGAGCGTTCACCCATAAAACCCGCCTGGTACTGCCCCACGAACTCCCTTGCAGTTGGTGCTAGTCGACGGCATAAAATTTGGGAGAGTTACCTTGTAGGCGGCGTTCAGCAATGTGATTGCGCGGTAGTTGCTACAATCCAGCTTATCGCCCTTTTTGTAGATGGGACACACGACACCTTCCATCCACTCCTGCGGCAAAACTTCCTCCTCCCAAATCTTGGTAATGACCCAGTGCAGCGCTCTAGCCAGTGGCTCACCACCGTGTTTAAATAGCTCTCCTGGTAGTTGGTCAACCCCAGGGACTTTGTTGTTCTTCAGCCGGCCAATCTCCTCCTGGATTTCCTGGAGATCCGGAGCCGGTAGAATTATGTCCTGCGCGCGTTCTCCCAGGTCCATCACCATACCGCCATCTTCGTCTGCCACATCGCCATTCAGGTGTTCTTCGTAGTGCTGCCGCCACCTTTGGATCACCTCACGCTCGTTCGTAAGAAGGTTCCCGTTTATGTCCTTACACATATCAGGCTGTGGCACGTGGCCCTTACGTGAACGGTTTAACTTCTCATAGAACTTTCGTGTGTTATTAGCGCGGTACAGTTGCTCCGTTTCTTCACGGTCTCGATCTTCCTGCTGGCGCTTTTTCCTCCGGAAAATCGAGTTTTGTCTGTTCCGCGCCTGTTTATATCGTGCCTCGTTCGCCCTCGTGCGGTGTTGCAGCAATCTCGCCCATGCTGCATTCTTCTCTTCCACTAACTGCTCACATTCGCCGTCATACCAGTCGTTTCTCTGATCCGGGGCACGGTGCCTAGTGCAGCGGTTGCGGTGCTACCAATGGCGGATCGAATTATCTCTCCAGCCATCTTCAAGAGACGCTGCGCCTAGCTGCTCTTCCGTTGGAAGTGCCACTTCCAGCTGCTGCGCGTATTCTTGGGCTAGTCTACCGTCTTGTAATGTTACATAATGCGGGATGTTTAGATACGTAGTTCGATCGAGATGAGTCTCACTTAAGAAGACGATACTAGATTGGAGTTCGTTAATAAGGTCAATCAGCACCGAGCGTTTGCTGAGCAAACCTCGGCAATTCCATTGCAAACATCGTATTGATTCAACATCCATTGTATCCACTAGCGTGGATTATTATCATAAGCGTAACGTATTGAGATACTGCTTTACGTGATTATTGACCATCTCGGAAATTCTGTCAAGAACGAGATCACGAATTTTGATTCTTGATTCCACATCTCCAGGAGCGACCTCCAGGACTTCGGCCATTACATCCACTACCTCATTTGAGACCATACCGGACTGAATAGATTTGCATACCCCTTCCGAAATGTTTACCTCGAGTTGGGGAAGCTCATCGTGCCAGTCGGTGTCATTCAAACGGCGTTTCGGTGCAGGAGCAGTCGTGACGGAATTATTCAAAGAAGGTGAGACAGTTGACGATGCAGATTCTAGAGAGACGGTTATTGATGCACATTCCATAGATTGAGTACGCTGATTGTTTTCTTGATGAATAGTAGTTCCGGATTCTTCCTGTATCACGGAACAGAACCAGTCAATATATCCTTGAGAATGAGAGTGTTGGCGTTCAGCATCTTGCTTCATCTTTGTGATGATTTTTTGACATCTTCTGTGATCATTTGCTTTATGAGCACCCTGACAATTGACACACAGGGGATTTTCCTGCATACATTGATGTTCGGGATCATTATTTCCTTCCAGACAGTTGGGGCAGCGTATAGCACTTTTACAATTCTTCTTGTCGTGTCCCAATCGCCAACAGTTACCACATTGACGAGTTTGGTACACGTAAGGCTTAACTGCATACAGCACATTGTTTATCTCGACGTGGGAGGGAGCACTAGACCATCGAATGTAAATATGACAGTATACAACGATTTGATTGAGCCATCATTCGCTTTTTTGGTTATGCGACGACACTCAACTATCGGTGGATTTTCTGTTTGGTACATTCAACCCCCCCACAACTTGACATTTGGCGTTAGTTTCGCGTACCCACTTGCAAATCGCAGATGGCGCTTTGAAACATAAACAATGGGTCATTCTACACTGCCGCCACACTTTTCCTCCCACGGTTACTGGCTAAAACCCATTAATGGGTACTATGGTACCCATTTTCGCCAAAACCGCCACTACTCATTTAATGAGTAAAAGCGATTTACTCATTAATGAGTAAATCATGTTTCTGTCAGAAGATGGGTATTATTTTACCCATCAAGGAAAGTGGATTTTTCGACAAAATGGGTAAATAAATACCCATTTTTTAAATTCATTTTTGGAAAATAATTGATTTTAGATAGTTGAATAGTTTCAAGCTCATTCAAATAAAATACTTTTCAGAATACATTTTATTCCTAAAAAATCACATTTGTTTTACATACTCTTGTTATACATGAACCATGAAATATAGATTCCCTTCAACAAGTCACTAATCCCCATGATGTATTTAATATCAATTGTTATGTCCGCTGCTAGGTCCACTGAGTCTGTCTTTTTGCCGTTCGCCATATGCTGCCCTTCGACTCATAATAATGTTCTGTCTCGAATGACGGAGTTGCGCTGCATGAAAATGGTCCTGCTACCAACTTTATTCCAGACGCTTCCATTTCACCAACCGAAAATCTTATAATCGCCGTTCTCTTAAAAAGAATGATAATTTAAGTCAAATCATTATGTAAATATTTATTATTAAGCCGCTTACCTTCTATATATAGTGCTTCTTTGAATTGTCTGTAATCTTTAATCACTAAACGGAAATGAAATTCATATTTGAATATACAAAAACAATACTGTCGTAGCCAAGATTTGTGTTGAAAATCATGTGGAAAAACTTCCCAACTATTTTTTCACCCATTAATGGGTAAAAAAATGCACATTTTTTAACGTCAAATATATTTTGAACATGGGTGTTTTTTTACCCATTTATCCACTTTTAAAATAACTCCTTTTTTGACAGGTTCATAGAGCTTGAAAAAATGTATACTTTTTTACCCATTAATGGGTTTTAGCCGGTAACCGTGGTAGAAACCATGTTTTTTTTGTTTCGTCATTTGTTGTCAACAAACAACGGACAGGAGCGTCATATGGATGGGGTGAATTGGTAATTGTAATTAATGAAAAGATTCTGAACAAAACTTCCAATGCTTAAGAAAAAAGAAATTGGAAAAAGAAATTTGTTTTATATATCGTCCATTTAATTTTAGACAACGAGTTCCCACTGATCTATGTAGTTTTAATAGTTGAATCTAAAAAGTTAAATTGATTAGGTGTATAAATGATTATTCTTTATCATACAGCTTCATAACTTGATTATCATAAAATGATAAGATGTGAGAACAAAGGAACTTGCGGTTGATTTGATACTACCATCATGACTAGGTAGTTTCTTTTTAAAACACACGTAATGGTTCACATTTGGATCAGAACAAAACGTGGTTATTTTCGTAATGTAGGATAGTTTTGTAGAGTACACATTTAAATCGATGTGCCGTTTTAATAAAATAAATAACCCCCACAGTTTATTTTTACTGCGTGTAATGATTTACGGTTTTAACGGGTTTGTTGACTACACAAAATCGTCTGTTTATATTCTTAAATTAACCCTGGTTACGATAATTTCAACTGCACCATATTTTTGCGTGAGGGAAGTCGAGAAACTTTCCAACCCAAAATTTCGTATTTACAATAGCCTCATTCGGGAATTTGGTTCGCGATTTTTTTTTTTCGCGTGTTTTACATATTATACGATGTTGGGCACGAATTATTCGAAATTGAGCGCGGATAATCACAATTCTGGCTCCATTAAAAATACACGGGACGTGGGTACCAAAATCTGGCGGAGAATTTTCCCATGGTGTAAGGTTACTTTTACCTCACAGAAAGCCTCTCGTTAGTCCGGCTAATTCAGATTTTTCCAGAATAAAAAGTACAAACACTCATTTAAATATATTATTTTGGCTGTTTTCAAATGGCTGTGGGTTTATTTTGGTTCATTTGTATGGATTTGAGAATCGGATTAACTAGAGAAATATTTCACGGGGGTTTACTATAAAGTAAAAATAATAAGAAATGAATGGCCCATTTTGCGTTAGATTTTTATAAGCTATTTTGAATAGCAACATCTCCCGTGACCATTTATTCAACAACGTTGCTTTCCTCCTCTGTATTTCCAGCCCAGTTTACCCATTAATACTCCACATAACATATTCTATCTGCGAAGTCCTTATAAATTTCCAAGTTATACGACATTTAAGCGCTACCGATGAAAATGAACCGTAGGTAAAATTTTCGCCATTTGATTTGTTTTGGCAATCGCTCCTTCAACCTTCAGTCGGTCATCTTAGAGTCATCAGCTACCGCCTCTTTCTTAATATTAATACTAGTTTGGATTGATTTTTGTCATGGTACTTAGTACTGGACATTACCATCCTTTTCGCTTTTTTCATAAAGTGATTCAGATAATCACAAGTTTGACAGAACCAATCAAACTTATTAAACCAAAATTTCGGGGCACAGTGGTATCGTACTACAGATGTCAAGTTGTTCTCGGGTTGGTACCCCTATAAATACTTGTTTCGAATAATCCAAAAACAAACCACGTCGATTTATCTATATTTTAAGCACCCAGCCCCGTAATGCTAGAATATATACGAGCCTATACCAAAATAACTAATGAGTAATGCAATTGTGTTATAATAAATAATAAAAACAAAATTAGGTTCTTCTTTAACCTTTTACGCCATAATCGAGGAATGCTCGCGATAAAAGTAAGTTTGACAGAACCACCTGAACCAATTTTTCGGGCACTCAAAATAATTGTCACTTTAATTCCACTATAAAAAGTCATGTAGACTTTAAAAATCGAAACTTTCATCGGCCTTACTGGAATCAAATAAAACTTACTAAAAGCTCAAGTGCATCTTAATAAGAAATGTAGTGGAATTCATTAGAAAACATTGAAAATAATATCTATATACTCTTCTAGTGAATTCTACTCAAAATGAATGTATGAAAAATATATGAGTGGGGTTCTCAGAGCGAAATGTATGTTTATTAACTATCGCTAATGAAACATTTTGCAAAAGCATTATGAGAACGATTTGCGAAGCAAAATGCTTGAGTATGAAATAGTTTTCAACTCCTATTTTTGCTCTCGTCCGTTTCTAGTGGACGGGATACACATCACTAATAGGGATACTATAGAAAAAATATCAAAGTTTCACTTAAATTTTAAGTACATGGCCAAACAAAAATTCACTTAAATTTTATTTTATTTTCTAGTGAATTAAGAATAATGAGTGCCATCACTAATAAATCATTTAACTTTTACACACGAAACTACATGGAAAATATCTGCATATGTTTTCAAGTAGCTTCTAAGTGAACATTATTTTGAGTGGGGTACACTGACAATGTACTGGAGACGTCAAGTTGCTCACGGGTTGGGTACATTTTAGCTTTATCGAATGCAACAGCCGTTGTTAATTCCTCCGTATCCACTTCGGGCTCGATGTAAGCCACACCGAGGCACTCCACTAAACGTTGCGGGATCGAGAATTTTACGTTTTCTTGCTCTGTTTCCACCAGTAGGTTGGCGGCCCGAGCTGAGCGCATCAAGATTTTTAGCTTCTTCTTTGACATCGGAATAGATCGGATATAATCGCTTCCGAACTTTTGGATTAGCATTTTTCCCTATTTTAGTAGCAACAATGTTGGCACCGTTTCTTGATTCTGCGATTATCAAAAACGGACCGGAATTTGCCTCGTTGTATTTTCTTATCCGCCGCACGGGCAGACTATCATCGTTGGGGACCGGCATTTGCCGCACAATAGTTGTGAGCGTAGGTAGAGAAAAAGAGATGTTATTGACTTGCTTCACAGAGCGAACAATATCGATGTGATACGTACCAGTGGCAGTAAATGTTGCTGATGATACATCCAGGCTTGTTACGGAAATCCTGAAATATTTATTTAATATTTTTTTATATTTTTTTTATATTATTTTTTGATATTTTATTTAAATATTTATTAAATATTTTTATTTTAAATATTTATATTTAAATATTTATTTAGTGCTGGCGACACAATATTGATTCGAAACGAAACGAAATATAAATTCACTTTCGAGACTTCGAAACGATACGAAATCAAGGTCCATTAAATTCGAAATTTTACGAAACGAAACGAAATTTATTTTTTTCCCGCGAAATGTTTATTCTTATTGAATTGGTTTTACATTATGTACACAATTTTGATTTCATTTTTTTCAGTCGAATAATTGCTTTCTGACCAATAGAGTTATAGTAACACAAGAAGCAGTCTATGATAAATTCCCGCATTCCCGTTTATATAGGTGGTCGGTTGTCGGCACCCCGTCGTAACTTTTGACAGAAAACAGATATTGTCATTTCGACATATGTAAGTGCATTACACCCAGGTTTTTTTTTACACGGTTTGGTTTTAGTCGTTTAAGACCTTCAACATCAATGAAACAATGAGTTAACCCTACGAAAAAATTCACAAAAAATCAAAGAAAATTCAGGTGGTATTTAAAAAGCTGTGAAAGTTCGGGTTAACCGAGAAATTAAAGAATTCCAACCGTGTAAAAAAAACCTGGGTGTACGTATTTACAAAGCAAATTTACCCAATTTTGTGATTCAATATTGAATGCCACCGTAGCGGTCGCAGTTAAAGTATCATTATTTTTTTCACTTTTCTGATAGGTTACAACTTTCGGTTATCGGCACCCAGGTGGATGTTGTGAATAGCAGAGTAATGAAAAGACGACTGCTTCTGGTGACGGTATAATTCAAACTGATTTTATTTATTCTAGTCAAAGCTCATGGCTACTACGATCTAATTATTGACTACAGCTACTACGATTGGTTTGCTCGTTCTTGACACCCCTCCTCAAACTGATCGTGGGAAAACTCCAATGCTCGAACAGTGCTTCCGGAACGGCATCACGGGCAATCCTTTCGTCAACAAATCTGCTTGCTGCTCACTCGTTGAAATGTAGCGAACTTCAAGCTTCTTCATGGCTACACACTCACGCACAAAATGCAGCTTGAAGTCGGTGTGCTTCAGTCGCTTCGAAGGTCCAACCGTTCGTACACCAGTCCGTGATCGGCTGTCCCCTGCAGATACCGCAAAATCCTTTTTGCGTGCACCCAGTGGTCCTCGTTTGGATTGCTCTGGAACTGGCTGAAGTAATTCACCGATGCGCTGAGATCCGGTCTGGACGTGACCATCAAATAGGTGAGACATCCTATCAGCTCTCGGTACGGCTTGTCCAGCTTCTCGTTCGTCTCGCTCTTCCGTAGTTGCAGGCCCGCTTCCATGGGCGTTGACACGGGCTTGCACTGCTCCATCCCGAAACGCCGCAGAATCGACCTAGTATATTGTTTCTGGCTCAACGTCATTCGTCCCAGCAGCACGTCACGGTTGATTTTCAAGCCCAGGAACATCTTCGCTTCACCCATATCTTGCATCGAGAACTCCGTCTTCAGCAGCTTCTTGATTGCACCAATCACGCCAAGGCAGCGAGACACGACAAGGATATCGTCCACGTATAGCAGCAGAAACACCTTTTCGCCACCACGCTCACGGACGTACAGGCAACTGTCGCTCTCGCATCGTCGAAAACCAATTCTGGACACAAACTCGTGAAATCGGTCATTCCACGCCTTCGATGCTTGCTTCAAACCGTAGATGGATTTGTTCAGCTTGCAGACTCGATTCCCCTCCTCAAATCCTCGAGGTTGGCGCATGAAGATTTCTTCCGAGAGATTTCCGTTTAGGAACGCCGTCCTGACGTCCATCTGGTGAATCAGCAAATTCTTCTGGTTTGCTAATCCGAGCACCATGCGAACCGTCGACATTTTTACTACCGGAGCGTAGATTTCCGTGTAGTCATATCCATACCGCTGCGTGAATCCTTTGGCTACCAGTCTCGCTTTGTACTTGTCGACCGTGCCATCCGGCTTCTTCTTGAGCTTGAACACCCATTTGCAGTCCACCGGTTTTCGTCCTTCCGGTAGATCCACTAGCTCCCAGGTGCTGTTATCCGCTAGCGATGTCAGCTCGTCTTCGATGGCTTCACGCCACCGAGGCCAGTCCTCTCTTGACTTCATTTCTTCAACAGTATCCGGTAGGTTCTGCGCATAATTTTCGGCATTCAACGCGTACGCCACGCAAGAGTAGTCGCTCAATTTGGCCGGCGGTCTCCGTACACGTGCGCTTCTTCTTGTACTAACCTCTTCTTCTTCATCATCTTCATCTTCCATCGATACGAATCCATCATTTTCGTCGTCGTCCTGGTTGTCGATCGGTAGATCAACCACCTCATCATCGTCCGGTTCGATTTCAGCTACTGGCTCATCCGGGACCACCGCTCGTGGTTCCGGTCGAATCCAAATCGGTTGCGCTTCGACATCATCGTTCTTCACTGGTCCAGCGTGGGCCGATGCATATCTTGATTCATGTACCACAACGTACACCCACGAAGTAACATACCTGGCTACGAGCATTCAGCTTGGATCGCTTCTCCTTGGGAACGAAACTGTAGGCCTTGCTTCCCCAGATGCGGACACGTCTGGCTTGTGCATGTACCACATCTCGTATGGCGTCTTCTTGTTCAACGCCACCGTCGGACTCCGATTGACGATGTACACCGCCGCTTGAACCGCCTCGCATCAAAGCTTCTTTGGCAGGACGGAATCTTCCACCATCGCTCTCGCTTTGACCAGGATTGTCCTATTTAGGCGCTCGCTCACGCCGTTCTGCTGGGGCGTGTATGGAACGGTGTAGTCCACCAGCATTCCACGGTCTCTGCAGTACTGCTGGAACTCCTTGTTGACATATTCTCCGCCGTTGTCGCACCGGAGGCAACGAATTTTCCGGTCAAAATGTCCCTCGGCCATGTTCGCGTACTGCTTGAAAGCATCCAGGACCTCATCTTTCGCCGCAAGGATGTATACGGCGCTAAAATGAGTAAAGTCGTCCGTGAATGTAACAAAATACCTTTTTCCATTCCAGGCTGTCGGTGTTAGGTAACCGCACACGTCGCTGTGCACCAGCTCCAACGGTTTGTTGGATCTCGGAACCGGAACATCTCCAAAGGGCTGTCTCGTATGCTTTCCGAGCACGCAAGGCTCACACACTTCGTTCTCCCGGAACGCTTCCTTCTTCAGTGCCATGCCGTTGACCATTTCGTCGCGCACCAAAGTCTTCAGACCACTCTTACCTATGTCACAGAGAACAGACGTTCATCTTCATTCGCGTGGTTGTGTAAAAGTTTGTACTGGTCATTTTAAAGTATGTCGTTATGTCTCCGTTGCGCGGTGCTAGTGTGCTAATGAATATGATTAAAATTTGCCGTGTCTTACTTTTTAGCGCTAGTGTTCATTCCGAATTGCTCCTAGGCTCGCTCCTAGGTGGCAGCACTACATTGTTATGTAGTGTATGCCAACGCCATCGGTTAGTGAGATTGAATTTTTATGTCGGGCAGCCTGCGTTGGCGGCGCTGAGGTACGATTTAAATCTTTACACACGTTTTTAACAAAATTTTGTTCGAGCATCCATGTCTGTTCTCTGTGCCTATGTGGCCGAATCTTCGATGCCACAGCTCGTACTCGTTTGCCGAAAGGGTGACCAGCGCTTCGTCGACCGGTCCACGCTCCACGATTACGTTCAGCACGTACAACTTGCCAGACAACTTACCAGTGGCAACCACCTCGCGGCCACGCTTGATTTCCACTGCATCGTTTCCAAACGTCACATGCATCCCAAGCTTGCCGATGCGCCGAACGGAAAACAGATTGTACTGCAGTTCCGGCCACCCCCCTGAAATGAGATGTAGTTCTTGAAGCCGTCTACCGATTGGGTGGCGCTAGTGTTGCCTTTCCTATTTTAAGCTCCGTTCATACCGCCCCGAAAGCATTGGCGATTGGCGCTTTGATGTTGCATGAAGAGGAAGATGCAGAAATGTGATAATCAAAAATATTCACACGGGAAGACATACGAAGAAATTTTTGAAACTCTCTTTAAAATTCTAGAAACAATTTAATTAAAAACGGTAAGCAGTACGAGTTTAGACTTGTTTTCTACTGCACAATGAACACAACATTTCAATTTCAATTTGATATCATACTTAATGCACAGTATAAGAAAAATCCAACCCCGTATTGTTTACCGTTTTTAATTAAATTGTCTCTAGAATTTCAGTGAAGAGTTTCAGAAATATCCTCGTATGTTTTCCCGTGCGAAATTTTTTAAATATCATCTTTCTGCTTCTTCTTCTTCTTCTTCATCAAAACGCCAATTAATCACGTCGAAAATCACGCAGCAATGCAATACATCTCGTTGAATATAATTTAACAATGCAACACATGCCGCTTACGCCGCTTGCGCATCCGACTGTTCTAACTTCGTGTGTTTATTGCTTAACCGACAATGTTTACATCCAGCACCATGTTGCAGCACCATGTTTTTGGCTTCAGGCGAGTTGTTCGTGGATGACAGCCGTTTCATGGGGGTGGTTCCGGCACGTATAGTACGTCGTTCACCACGCTGTTGATTCGCCGTCATCCAACGCCATCCGACTCCGTCACGAATGCCACTTCGCAACCAGCAACGTTGGCCCTTTGCTTTTTCTTCGGCTTACCAGACGATTTTCGTCGGTCCGTGTCCTTCTTCATGGGGCAGTTTGACTTCTTGTGGCCCACTTTCCCGCAGGAAAAACAAATGTTGGACCGCTTGCCGAATAACGCCGAATCACCACCCAACGTGCTCTCCATGTCGCAATTTGTTCCGCCGCTTCACGTTCTCGCTCAGCAGCCTGGCCTTCACGAAGTAGAGTTTGCACTGTTCTGCCGGTAGCGTTTCAAGAATCGTCACCAGCTGTTGAAACGATTTCGGCATGGTTTGCAGCAAATTGCTCGTGCATCACGATGTCCGCTGAGGCAAGCTCCCGGATGATCCGCTTAAACCGCAGCAGATGCTCTTCCATTGGTTCCGCTTTGCTGTACTTCATCACGGCCAGTTGCTTCAGTAGGTAAAACTGACCGGAAATTCCCTTCTTCGCGAACACATTCTGCAACGTTGCCCAGATAGGCTGACCAGATCATTTCGGTGAAAAAACGGGACAAACGCTTTTGCAAAACGGGACATGTCAAAAACCTTGTGATAAAATTCAAGAGCTGTGGGTTTAATTTTCATTTTCCGTATAAGAAATTAGAAATATTTTAGAGTGAATCACTCACCACCATAACCTTCTATTCTATTAAGTTAGTTGTGGAAAAATTCTAAAATACAAATATTTTACTCTTTAATGGGACGCGGACAAAAACACGAAGGAATAGAAAATTACGCATCTTTCAATATAACAAAAAAAAATGGAGAATTTTGAATATTTATTTTAATCTACACTTAGACATGCTTTAAGTTTTTTTATTGACAAATATCAAAAACTGTTCCAATTCTGTACATTTGAACATAAACAATAGTCAAAGTACCAATCTAATCAATTCACAGTCCTTTTTGATCGAAATTGATTTAAATGACGCTAAGAGTAGCCTCACAACGTGGGAATCTTGTCAATTGATTTTGTTCCCATACACTCCCAAAAAAAAGCAGGACTCATGCAATTTCGTTGCGGAAAGGTAAAACAGAGAGGAGATTTCCGCCGGATGGTATTTTAAATCGAGCCGAATTTCTAATTTTTCATAACGGAATCCCTTCTTCTTCTTCTTCATTGGCATTACATCCCCCACTGGGACATTGCCGCCTCGCAGCTTAGTGTTCATTAAGCACTTCCACAGTTATTAAACTGCGAGGTTTCTAAGCCAAGTTACCATTTCTGCATTCGTATATCATGAGGCTAACACGATGATACTTTTATGCCCAGGGAAGTCGAGACAATTTCCAATCCGAAAATTGTCTAGACCGGCACCGGGAATCGAACCCAGCCATCCTCAGCATGGTCTTGCTTTGTAGTCGTGCATCTTACCGCACGGCTAAGGAGGGCCGGAATCCCAGAAAACTCGATTTTGTTCAGTTGATTTATATTTTTTTTTTCATGCCGTTGATTTTTTACAGTGGATGATTTCGAAATATTCACACTCAAAATAATTTTCACTTAGAATCTACTTGAAAACATATGCAGATATTTTCCATGTAGTTTCGGTTGTAAAAGTTAAATGATTTATTAGTGATGGCACTCATTATTCTTAATTCACTAGAAAATATGTAAAATAAAATTTAAGTGAATTTTCGTTTGACCAAGTACTTAAATTTTAAGTGAATCTTCGAAATTTTTTTTCTAGTTTCCCTGTATATGGTATCCCGTCCACTAGAAGCGGACGAGGGCAAAAAAGGAGTAGAAAGTTAATTCACACCCAAACAGGTTTTTTTGCAAGTCGTTCTTATAATGCTTCTGCAAAATGTTTCATTAGCGATTGTTAATAAACATTTTTTGCAATTCGTTCTCATAATGCTTCTGCAAAATGTTTCATTAGCGATTGTTAATAAACATACTTTTCGCTCTGAGAACCCCACTCATATATTTTTCATACATTCATTTTGAGTAGAATTCACAAGAAGAGTATATAGATATTATTTTCTATGTTTTCTAAGGAATTCCACTACATTTCTTATTAAGATGCACTTATGATTTGAGTAAGTTTTATTTGATTCCAGTAAAGCCGATGAAAGTTTCGAATTTTAAAGTCTACATGACTTTCTATAGTGGAATTAAAGTGACAATTATTTTGAGTTATTATTAGAATTATTCAGAAAGACTTTGAATGATTCGAAAAGAAGCAAATAATTGAACAACATGTGGTACAGCATATTTGAAAAAATAATTGAAGTATCTACTTTGGAAGATTCAAAAAGAAAAATGGAAAATAAACTTAATCTGAAAATTAGAATGTCTGTCCCTGTGCTTTATTTTATTGACGTTGAGGCGTGACCTGATTTTATGGAAATACTTGTCTACCAAGTTACTAATTCCGTTCAATCCACTGATGAAATTGGCCAAATTTTAATGCCTCCGGAATAAGCAGAAAAAATAATTGATTGTATGAAAAATCTCCCGGAGAAGCACCTGTTGTCATTAACTGCTTAAAACCTTAAGAAAAGTCGATCAATGGAAAATACAAAACGGCATAGATAGCATTCTTTTAAAAGCAACACTAATAAAATAACATCTCACACTATTGTTTATGGGTTTCGTCCGCAAAAAAACACTTTCTATGTATGATCAATGTAGAATCAATGAAAAACGGAACAAATTAAGGATTTTTCAGATTACGACGGGACAGCACGAAAAGGTCTAAAAACGGGACTGTCCCTTTAAATACGGTACGTATGGTCAGCCTATGCCCAGATCGCCTTCGGAGCGGACTTACCGTTGACGTACTCCTGCTGCGAATCAGCGATCTTCTCCACCAGCAATGACTTGCAACGTGCTTCCAGAAGTTTCCGCTCCGCCAGTTTCGTCTCCTTCTGCGCCTTCTCTGCAACCGTATCCGTAGCAACCACTTGGAACTCCGGGATTTCTTCCGCTTCCTTCCGGATGCAATCGATCAGCTGCCGCTCCTCCAACAACGTCTCCATCCGAAAACTCCAGTTCGGGAAGTTCTTGCTGTCGAAAAGATAAGGCTTCAGCTCCGCTTGCATTTTCCTCCGGTGTGAATTTTTTTTTCAACTAGCTAACTCCGTCTCCAAGGTTACAGCTATGCTGGGCCAATAACCTATTGTGAATAGCAGAGTAATGAAAAGACGACTGCTTCTGGTGACGGTATAATTCAAACTGATTTTATTTATTCTATAGTCAAAGCTCATGGCTACTACGATCTAATTATTGACTACAGCTACTACGATTGGTTTGCTCGTTCTTGACAGTGGAAACGGTGAAATATCAAGGCAAATCATCAGTTTGTTGCCTAATTTCAGGCTATAAGCAAAGTTGTAAGCAAAAATAACAATTTTTAAAATCTTGATAAAATGTGTATAATGTACTTAAATGCAATAGATTGCATTACTGTTGCCAAAATAAATCTCGATATTTTCAGCTATAACACCCTCAATTCATATTTTTTAAAATTTTGAATGAGTTTTTGGGGATGCCGACAACCGGCCACCTTTTTTAGAATGGCATAGAAACAACGTTTAACAAAATTGTTAATAAAAATATTCCCATCGATTGAATAAATCAAAACTCTTGACAAGATATTAGTTTATGCCTATAGGATTCCATTGGTACGAAAATAACACCACATTGTGCAAATGTAGGAAAGTTATGAACTAAAAATAAAAGGGTGCCGACAACCGACCACCTTTCCTTACCATTGGCGATAAAGTAATACCCCAGCATTAATGCCGCTTTCAAAAGAATTCTTCGTGGAGTTTGTGTTGTGATCAATTTTATATAAGTTCAGTTTTATATCAGTAAGTATATAAAAATATAGAAATTGTGGGATATTTTTGTGTTCGAATTCAAATTTTGTTGAAAACCTTAGTTAACTTAAGAATTATGGAATTATGCTGAAGCATACTTCATATTGTCTTATCAGTGTGATCCACGAAGATATGTATTTCAGATTGTATGTAATGTTAATGTATGTAATTATTCCTTTCTCATACCAGCAGTTGTATCAAAAGGTTATCATTTCCTTCCAAATTCAACCTTTTCATAGGAGGCTCGGACACGCATAGTCTTATATACTATCAGCTCGACGAACTGCTATTAGTAGAGAAAAAATAGTTTTACACTCATTGTTATAAGAGGCGGAGGAATGCTCTGCATCTCCGTGATTGACACGGGAAAGGTATCATTGGTTATGTGAAAAAATAATTCAAGTGAGGCCACCTTGGTAAGCGACTAAATATTTATTCTAAAAGAAGTTATTTAAAAAAACTCAAAGGTGCAGCCCAATCGGGTTGTACACAAAGATGACGTAGGGTATTTTTCATCATAATTCGTGTAAATTTATTAGCATTGTGCAAACTGCTCGGAGGTCAACCGAATCAAGAAACTGAAAGTAGCTCCCAGTTGGATGAACCAGCCGTGGAAAAGGAACGACTCATCGGCCGCATCGCCACTGAAGCCGCTCGTCTATCTTTCAGTGGATATCATCAGAATCCTAGAAGACATTATGCTCAAAAATGTCCGGAATAAAGGAAAAATAAGCAGAATCGGAGGTGGCGCGAAACCAAACACAAATACTCCCGCGATGGAAACGTACATGCATCGTTTTCTATAGCGCTGGTGGCAAAGTGAGCGGGACTTCAAGAATAAATTACAAACAATCCTTTTCAGGACTTAAACTATTTATCCAAGAAGAGGTTTTGACCGTTGGGAAAATTATTTACCCAGACAAACAGACTGTTCGGCTGTTTAAACGACAATGACGATTTTGGAAAGATTTATTGTTTTTAATAATGCGCCATTTGAAAAACTAGGGCAGCTAAACGACATTTTTCACTAAGGTGGCTGCTGTGTTCGCTCCGCTGCGTCCGCTCTGCGTAAAATAATACGCAACAATACGCATCTTAGATAACCAACATCTCATAACCAAATACAGAATCTTGCGAAAAAATTCATAGGATTTTCAGAATCTGTCATTTTTGGAACGGTCCATTGTCTGCGAAATCCCGATCAAAATGGCTCGCGCGCGCTGGAATGCACTTGTATTCAATAAATTAAGCCCGTTAGCTCCACCCCTTTGTGATCTGATATGGGTGTAAAAATAATGTGCACTCATAACGATTAACGAAGGGGCGGGGCTGATGGAATTACTTCATTAGATATAAGAAAGCTGCTTTTCGATGCGCGCGAGCCATTTTGATCGGGATTCCGCTGACAACGGACCGTTCCAAAAATGACAGAATCTGAAAATCCTATGAATTTTTTTCGCAAGATTCTGAATTTGGTTTTGAGATGTTGGTTATCTAAGATGCGTATTGTTGCGAGGAATAACAACAGAAATTTGACTCAAGACGAAGTTTCTTCATATTACAAAACATTATCTCTTGGCATCTGTCTGTCCGAGCGACGTTCACCGATGGGTGGTTGCTGTAGATAATTTCCACCGAAGTTGCGTCTTCATTGATATTATACAAAAGCGACCATTTTATACAAAAGAAGGTTGATCCGACTATCCGAAATAAACTTTCTTCAAAGTGCAAAACTCAATCGTAAATAGCGAATTTGATAGCGCGTCGGAGGGAGATGATGCAGTAAATTTGAATGGATGGAATCACTAACAGCAACCAACCTACCACGCCTAACCCGATGCCACCGAAACAGTCCATTTTCGCAATTACCTCTTACTTTTCATAAAATATTGGTCCTGAGAAGAACAATTTTTTTTTTCCAATGCTCCTTTCCAACTAGCTGACACCACAATTTGTAATAAATTTTCAGCATCGGCAATGGCGGTGCGGGATCGCCACAGTGCTATTTTTATGGTCAACACTTTCTTCATATAAAATGCTGGTTCGTTGAGGTTGAATGATCTGCAGCAACACATCGAGCACCACCACCAATGCGATGGATTTCCTTTGAAAATGTTATTAGCGCCTCCGTGATGCTGTGTCCGCTCCGCAGCGATCGCTTTGATGCGTCTGCTCCGCGTGAAATCTTGTTCAAACTGAGGATTAGATCCAAACCCGCAGATGATTGATTTTTGATGTCTGTGCTAGTGATGCATGTACGTGATTGGTTAGTTTACCTATTTCTAAACTTTATATCAATCGATAATAAATAGTTAAAAATCAGTATTTTCAAATAAATACAAAGAAGCGTTGACTCATCCTTGATCGAATGGTCTAAAAAAATTGAAAATCCATCAAGAAACGGCTTAGATATTTAAGTTTAAAGTCTATCATATTTTTGTGACGGTCCCCGATTTTCGCAATCGTAAAGTGTACCCCAATATAGAAAACACAGACGTAGTCCTACGTCAAAAATGCTTCGTTTTTGTGATATGTGACTTCAACAACATCGGGTGCCTTGCAGTTGGGAATACATTTTGAATTCTGGGAAACTTCATTTTTTCAACCCATTTCCATTGGTATCTTGGCTGAACTATCAGGCAAACTAATCGGGGCTTAACTACTTTATGTTTTCGCTTCTGATCACTGTTGCTTATTATATTCACAGCATTGATCCGAAACCACGTCAGACCCTTGGTGCAGTGATGCGAAATTTCTACGTTAAGTTAGTCATAGCGATGGCATCTCAGAGGGGATAACTGGCTCAATCATGGCTCCAGTCTATAGAACAATACCAGCACAAGTCTATATTGACATTATTTATTACCTTCATATGAAATGAAAAACGATTTGATGACAGAAAATGACAAGTATCGACTGAGACAACAAATCGAAATGAAAAATATTGAAGGTTGAAAGCAGATAATTGCATTTGAGGCGAAAGTTCGGGCTTCAGGATGTATTGAAGAAATAGAAGAAAAAAAATCATACGTAAAAATATGAACGATTTCATGCGAACGGAGCTCTCCCATTCCAATAGGTCAGGAACGCAAATTATACTTTAGTTTCATATGTGATTTTCTTGATTGTTTTTTTTTATAGTATAAGTCTCCGTAGAACAGCAGTATATGTACCATTATTCGAGTATTTAGGTGGAAATCTGGGGCCTCATTGCGCATCTTCTTTCGATAGCTTGAGTCGTTATGCGCAAAGCCACCCCTCATTGTTTGTTATCCGACTGTTCTGTACGAAGGAATTCTTTCAATGCTACAAAAAAACACTTCATTACAACTTGGTGCATGTGGTTTATCATTACTGTTTGTTTTCAACAATCTGTTTCACAACTTTCCTGCGCTTCATTACTTGCCGTTTCCCCGTTATGGGATCAATCCTGATGCGTCGTTTGAGCTTCTTCCGAGTAGGACCCGTTTGGTCGGTGTCCTTTGTCACAACCGGAGTCGTTGTGTCCTGTCCGACCTCTTCCGCAGTGTCGAGGTAGTTACCTAAATTTGGTTCACTCGTTCCATATTCTTCCCAGTCGTGCTCTTCAGAATATTCGTACAATGCTCCGTCACTGTTGACACTGCTTACCGTCGACGATGCGATGTCCATCGGCCACGATGGCGCATAAGTGGTGGCGTTACCCGTATCCGTCGAATTGCTGTAGCTACTGTAGATGCTGTAGCTGCTGTAAGCAAATGGTAAACTGTAGCCCACGGCTCCAGTCTACCCATACAGCAATTTAGTCCTTGTAACCTATGGTGAATTCAAGTTAGCGTTCAATGTCTTACCGTGAGTGAATAAGGCTTCCACGCTGTTTGTGGGACCTTGGTCAAATATGTGCTTGTTTCCGTGGGCTTCTTTGTTGGTGTCTGTCAAATGAAGTAAGAACAAGGCTATTGCTGTATTTTAATTGGTTCCAATTGTTTACGGATGATTGAGCCTTTCCTCAAGTTATTATCTAATGCAAAGCCATGTCGAAAATTCTCGATATATGACCTTAAATCCAGGCCATGCTTTATTATGATGTTTATATTTTTTTTAAATCTTTATCCAGATTGTCTCCAGAAGGACAAAAATGACAAAATAGTGGGGATTCCTACTTTTCACTATGGAAGTTTGACAACCAAATATCCCCTGTCATAAGACAAGTTTTGTACTATTCCAGCACGTTTTGTAATCTTTACAGATACGCATTTCGACCTCAACTGTGAGGCCGTCTTCAGTGTATCGTACTTGATACTACGCAATCTTGTTTACGTGGTACTGTGGGATGCAAATGTATTCATCGATTTCTAGTAGCAACAATAATTTACCATCGTCGGGGGTGACAATGGGTCAAATGGGGGTGAGAATGGGTCACTGTTTCAACCACTGAATGCTTGTAGAATAGATTAAATGTATTTGAGGGCAATTTATTGATCTACATTCGAGTACTAGTGCAACACACTCCCACCTTCTCTAAGCTAAGCCAAGCTAACAAATGTGTATTGATGGCGATAGTAGGATCTATCTCCCAAAAGTGCTATTTCGTCCTCTTTTCTATGCTTTTCTCATTACATTTTATAATGCATAATGTAAAAAAATCCGTGTTAATTCGAGTAAAATCCGTGTAAAAAACGAGTGTATTGGGTCATTCAGCTTTTTTGCAAAATTATCATACGTACTTGTTTATCAGTCGGCCGGCCCACTGGCACTGAAACTGCCACTGCCACTGGTTGTCGTGCTACCTGTTGATTGAAAGAAAATCGATTTAAAGTGATTATCTCCATTCAAAGATCATTAGTGTTGTTAAGATTTGATGCCAATTTTCACTTTACACATCGCTCCGAGCGAAGGTACAGCGTCTGTTTTCTGTGATGTTATTGTTGTTGTTCTTCTTCTTCTTATTATTATTAGCATTACATTCCTACACTGGGACAGAGCCGCCTCGCAGCTTAGTGTTCATTAAGCACTTCCACAGTTATTAATTGCGAGGTTTCTAAGCCAAGTTACCATTTTCGCATTTGTATATCATGAGGCTAACACGATGATACTTTTATGCCCAGGGAAGTTGAGACAATTTCCAATCCGAAAATTGCCTAGACCGGCTCAGGGAATCGAACCCAGCCACCCTCAGCATGGTCTTGCTTTGTAGTCGCGCGTCTTACCGCACGGCTAACGAGGGCCTGAAGTTATTGTCTGAAGTTTATTATACTCCCGCTCATACGACAGTCGTTAATCCGATAACACATTAACTCAAATATCCTTGATTTAATTATTTACCGGAATCCCACCTTAGAATACATTACGCAGTCAGTTTAAAAGTTGTTTGGACCAATTGGCCCTGACGGCAGCGCGAAAACAAAATGGAGGCTTGGTGATGCTATTTAATTTCATCCTGCAAGGACACCGTTCTGGAAAAAAAAACTCTTGGAAGGTCACGTCTCCACGCTCAGCAATGAGCATTAATAAAAACAAGAGAAAGGGTGAGTCTCTGAATTCTCCACTTTCTTCTAAGAAACAAGGTTTCAAGACCGTTCTCCTGCCAAAGCGCGGAAAAAAATAGAAGGAAGCTGGAGACTGGAGATATTCCTTCTAACTCTAACATTCAAAATAATTCTTCTCCTATGAGCATATCGATATCGAGCAATCAGTTCGATTTGATTCATGACGATTTATGCTTCCGACTTTGATTTTCTAAATGAACAATTACATCACATAATTGACGCAATGTTAAGAGTAAATACCAAAACTGAAGCTGTTCAGGTTGGTATCAAATTTACTCATAAAATGTTATTGGACTTCTTTTTAATGGATCCAAATAATTCTTCGAAAATTTTAAATTGGAATGCCCGCTCTTTAAAGGGTAAGGAAGATGAATTGTTCAACTTCCTATCAGTTCAAGCTCTATCTGGAATAAGGGCGAATGTCGCAAGAGAGAATTCTCTTCGCCGACTTTCCCTCTTTTAAATTAAAGTGACAAGCAGATGATTTCGTTGCGGTTTTTCCCCTCAGAACGAAAGAAAACAATGAAAACTTGCATTCTGAGGTGATAAACCGCGATAAAATTCTCTGCTTGTCACTTTTATTTAAAAGAAAGGAAGTCGACGAAGAGAATCCTCTCTTGCGACATTCGCCCTTTTACCAGATAGAGCTTGAGTTTATAATGTGCACATTGCCATTATAACTGAAACATGTTTAAAACCTGGACTTGGGGGGTCCGTAGAGTAGTTGTCTACACGTCTGACTCTAAATCAGATGGTCATGGGTTCGATTCCCACCCCCTCCACACCCTTTAATATAAAGGGATTAAAGTCTATATGACTATAAACGAATAGAAAAAGTCTTCGGACGTAAAATCAAACAAATACTTACCACTGTAAGACACATTTAAGTAACATGTTGTCATGTCGATAAAGAAGAGCTCATACAATGATTGGAGGACTCCACCGGAGTATAAAGTAGAGATAGGTGGACATATGGCCTGCGATGCCGGTCCAATTAGGTGGGTGTGTGCACAAAAGAAAGCACCACCCAAAACAGAAATAAGAAGAAGAAGAAGAAGAAACCTGGACTTTTCATCAAAAGAGATACAAATTATTTTATTTACCGAAAGGATTATCTTGACAGCGCCTGTAGTGGGGTCGCCATTGTCATTAATAGACGTATCAAGCATAAATTATATTCTTCGTTTGAAAACAAAGTTTTCGAAAACTTGGGAGTTTCTGTTGAAACAAATTTTGGACAATTAACCCTTTTGTTACCGACAAAAAAAAACACCCTTACGTTACTGACTGGGTACCCGGGTACCGACGGACTTAAAATGATCATAACATTGTCAGTTTTTTACCGATTTTGACGATTTTGGTTGCTACGGATGCAGGACCCACTATTCGATACATATTACAGATTACCTGGTAACCGGAAATCCGTATTAACTGGACCAAGTCCCAAAGTATGTGTAAATTGAAGATATATATTCAACCAAATGAAGATTTCTTGCGTCATGACTAATAAACTTCGTTGGAAATTTAAAGAATATAACTAAACTACGTTACAGGACCATCTTATGAATTAATCCCGGAACGGTTATTCCGGAAACAGGTTCCCGTCGGGCCTAAAGTGGCCACAAACTTATTCTGAAGAAACCCTGGCAATGTGGGTATCAAAATTCATGAAATTGTCTCGGAAGCATGATCTTTTGGGTTATTATGCCATAAGATGGTTTGAAAATGGACCGGTCATTCTCAAACAGGGGTGGCATGGCATTGCGCATCTCGAATCGAATCACTCGATTCGTACGTTTTTGCATTCGATTCGAAAAAATTGCGGCATTATGTATTTCGTTCGACTTCATTCAGTCGCAGTACAAGATTTCGAATGGTGCTGTACTAGCTCAATCGAGTATGTTCTGTCAAACGGAATGTAAACAAAGAGAATAAGAGATAGCTGTCTCCGTGTTTAGTAAGCCGCCCGCTGGAGAGACAACCTTCAGCGCATGGCGAATGTGAGTAAACAGAGAGAATAAGAGTAATTTCATCTGCGTGTAGTATGTTGCCTGTTGGATAGGCATCCTTCATGGCATGAATTGACAGTTAATTTATAAACAAGCAAATTGTGCTCGATGACTTTAAAAAGCAATATTATTTATTGAGCAGTTGCAACTGATTAAAAAATTATGCCGATACGACATGTTTTGTAAATTGAGATATTGTTACGACACAAATTATAAGTTTTATGTTTATTCGAATTTATGCCACAGATCCAATTTTGAGCTAAATAATTTAAAGCTAAAGAAGGATTCGACAATAAATTACTTTGATGTTTCTATGTGTTTTAGTTAAATGCACTTAAGTCATCTCATGCGCGTTTTTTATTTAACTCATTTATTTTTACGTAGATTGTGGAATAAACACGTTTTTACGCAGATTTTCCTCATGGATTTTTCACGCGGTTTATCGAACTCGTCAAGAAATACGTGAAAACTTCGAAAAACCGATTTAGTTGAAGTCGTTTTTACGCGGATTTCGGGATAATTAGAAATTGCATATTGTCAGGGAACTGTAAAAGTAGGTATACTTATGACATTGTTTTCCTCAAGAAACAATAATAAAACATTTATTCTCTTCTCGTAGAGAAATAATAACAAATTATAATTGAAAACTTTCAGCAAGAAATGACTCTCGAACAACATTCGAAAGCTAAAAAGGTGACGAGTGTTTTTCATTCGACTTGAGTCGTTTTTCAGTGTGCTATCGAGCATCCATAATGCCAAAACATCTCGTTATTCTTGTACCTCCTCGAGCATACTCGAACGATGAGTCGTTTTCGAGATCGAATCGAAACCCGTAATGCCAAACATGTTCGACTCGATAGAATTACGTTCGAATCGAGATGCACAATGCCACCCCAGGTTTCCGAGGGGACCCTCATTTAGAAGAAACACTTGCTATCTTCTTTTTCCGTTATTTCTTGTCAAAACGACTACTCAGAAATGATTTATAATGAACCACAGGCGCTGTAAGTATCATTGGTGTTTGCTGAATAATTTACAAAAATAAAAAGAACGACTAAAATTTTCAAAAAATTTTGTGGTGACAAAAGGGGTCAAAAACGTGACAAAAGCGGGACGTGGTGAAATCGGGTCGAAAATGTGATAAAGTCGGAGGTAGATAAAATCGGGGAGTGACAAAATCGGGTCAACACTGTGTAACTTTTCACTTCCCTCTTTTCTCTTCTCATTTCTCTCATTTCACTTTTCGCTTTTTATTTTCCACTTCTCACTATTCACTCCTTACTTCTCATTCGACCTAACAGCCATTCAGCCTAATGACCCAACATCAGTCCCATCTTCTTGGAAAAAACATGTTTACGAAAATATTCCAAAAATTTTGATGCCAGGATGTCTTCTAAATAATTTTGTGGCCACTAAAGGCCTTTCGGGAACTTGTTCTAGGATGCTGTTCTGGTTGATATCCATCCTATGGTTTCAACTTTATGGATAACATATTTCCGAAACAATTCAAAGAGTTTTGATACCCATATTGCCAGGGTTTATTTTAAATGAGTTTTTGGCCCCTACGAGCCCTCCGGGAACCTGTTCCAGAATGACCGATCCGGTTGATATCTATCCTATGATCTCAACTACATGAATAACATGTTTCCAGAACAATTCCAAGAATTTTGATACCCATATTGCCAGGGTTTATTCTAAATAAGTTTTTGGCCCCTACAGGCCTTCCAGGAACTTGTTCCAGAATGACCGTTCCTGTTGATATCCATCCTATGGTCTCAACTACACGAAAAACATGTTTCCGGAACAATTCCAAGAATGTTGATACCCATATTGCCAGGGATTTTACCAAATGAATTTATGATCACTGTAGGCCCTCCGGGAACCTGTTTCAGAATGACCGTTCCGGTTCATATCCATCCTATGGTCTCAACTACATGTAAAACATGTTTCCGAAACAATTCCAATAATATTGATACCTATATTGCCAGGGTTTCTACCAAATGAATAAATGGTCACTTTAGGCCCTCCGGGAACGTGTTCCAGAATGACGGTTCCGGGTCATATCCAATTTATGGTCTCAAGTACATGAAAAACATGTTTCCGGAACAATTCCAAAAATTGTGATGCCCATATAGCTAGGGTATATTCTAAATCAGTTTTTGGCCACTACGGGCCCTCCAGTAACCTGTTCCAGAACAACCGTTCCGGTTCATATCCATCCTATGGTCTCAACTATATGGAAAATATGTTTCCGGAACAATTCCAAGAATTTTGATGCCCATATAGCTAGGGTTTATTCTAAATGAGTTTTTGGCCCCTACGGATCCTCCGGGAACCAGTTCCAAAATGACCGTTCCGGTTCATATCCATCCTATGGTCTCAACTACATCGAAATTATGTTTCCGGAACTATTCCAAGAATTTTGATACCCATATTGCTAGGGTTTATTCTAAATGAGTTTTTGGCCACTACGGGCCCTCCGGGAACCTGTTCCTGAATTACCGTTCCGGTTCATATCGATCCTATGGTTTCAACTATATGAATAACATGTTTCCGAAACAATTTCAAGAATTTTGATACCCATATTGCCAGGAATGAATTTGCGGCTACTATAGGGCCCACGGAATCCTATTCCGGGATGTCCGTTCCGAGTCCCTATGATCACGTGGTCCTAATACGTTGGGAAGTCATAATCCTCGAATTTTCTGCGAAACTGGTAACTCAGGATACAAGAAATCATCATTTGGATTCTATAAGATCAACTTCTCTATTTTTGAGACATGGGCTGGCAAATCCGGTACTCCGGTAACCAGGTAATCCGGATCGGTCCTATGTGATATGGATCGGATAGAGGATGAATTTCTTAATCCATAGCAAACGGAATCGTCCAAATCTGTTGAAAACTGACGAAGTTATGGTCATACCAAAACGTGGGTACCCGGGTACCCTGTTGGTACGTTACGGGATAAAAATATTCAGAAGCCCCTCCCCAAGCCCCCCCCCTTACTGGATTTTCATTTTCGTACCACCCAAACCTTAATTTTGCCGAGTTTGAAGATGTCACGGAGTTTCAATTTCCTGCGATGTTTAGAACCCTAAAAAAAATTCACTTGAAAACGAAAAAGGTACCCGGGTACCCTGTCGGTAACAAAAGGGTTAAAGACACTCCTCACGGAATCCAAGTTTCAAAGTGCTCGCGTTTTCGGGGGCACACCACTCGATGCAGAGGGAGACGGCGCACAGCTGTCATTTTTTGTTGATTTAGCTTTGCTGCGTCGCAGCATGCGAGAAAAACTAAAAATGACAGTTGTGCGTTGCTCCCGTATCGAGTAGTGTGCCCCCGAAAACGCGAGCACTTTGAAACTTGGATTCCGTAAGGAGTGACCTTAATGGGCAGCAAAGGAATTCGTTGAGAGCTGATCTTCAAATTCTAACTCGCAACAAATCCAAATTTTTCAAAATTTGTGACTTCAGTGCCAAACATCGTTCGTGGAATAATGCTCAAAGCAATTCCAATGGTAAAATTTTATTCGAAGATTGTTCTGCGGGTTCTACTATTCAAGTTCTACTATTCAATATCTCAATGGACCAACTTATTTTTCATCCAGTCGAAATCCTTCGACAATTGATTTAAATTCAACAGTTTCAAGTCAGCTGTGAGGCCAATTGGTAACTCATGCTGACTTTGAATCTGATCACTTTCCTGTGACGTTGAGGACCCCTTGAGGACCAGGATACGCGGAGCTTCGAAGACCTTCTCAATCAAGAGAATGTTTTTGACCCTTGGTTGGAACTAATTTAGATGTAGTGAGGTCTATTACTAGGAAATGTTTTCAATTGGCATACCTCCCAGATAAATGGAAAAACGCCGAAGTTGTTCCAATGTTGAAGCCGGACAAAAACCCAGCTGAGGCTTCTAGTTATCGCCCAATCAGTTTGCTTTCTTCAATAAGAAATCTGTTTGAAAAGATTATTTTTTAAATAGAATGATGGTTTATATTAACGACAATTCTATTTTTGGTTTTTAATTTTCGCCATGGGCATTCAACCATTCATCAGTTATTAAGAGCTATACGAATCTAATTCGACTCAACGAAGGATATTCGACTGAAGTTTCTCTTCTTGATATAGATAAAGCAGTGTTTGACATGAAGGTTTGATTGTAAAATTGATGAATTTTAATTTTCCTCTATACATTATTAAACTGATCCAAAATTATTTATCAGATCGCTCACTGCAGGTAAACTATCAGAATTCGAAATCTGATAGATTACAAGGCAGCATACTGGGGCCCATATTGTATAACATTTTTACTTCAGACTTACCTGATTTACCACCAAGGTGTCAAAAATATTTGTTTGCAGATGACATGGGACTTTCAGCCAAAGGGCGAAGCCTTCGTGTCATTTGTAGTAGATAGCAAAATAGTTTGGATATAAACACTTAATATATTTGTTACATTTGACTTGAAGGCCTTCAATGTGATTTTAAAAAGTTAATTTTTGGTATAGCAGAATTCCTAAATAGTTGGCTTTGCTAGACTAATTAATTGGAATCCTCCACTTACTTGCAAAAATGGAAAACTTCCCCGAACGCTTCCAAAACTCAGTTTTTATTATCCCACATAAGCCGAGAACTTCTTATTTGAAATCCTCTAGCAGACATATTGACACTATGAATGGGATTCCAATTAATTGGTCTAGCGAAGCCAACTATTTAGGAATTCTGCTATACCAAAAATTAACTTTAAAAATCACATTGAAGGCCTTCAAGTCAAATGTAACAAATATATTAAGTGTATATATCCACTTATAAACAGAAAATCGAAACTTTGTCTTAAGAACAAACCTATGATTTACAAACAAAATTTTTAGACCAGCCATGTTGTATGCTTTGCCAATATGGTCTAGTTGCTGCAATACCAGAAAGAAGGCACTTCAGAGGATTCAAAATAATTTTTTTTAAATGATTCTGAAGTTGCCTCCTTGCTATAGTACCAATGAACTTCATAGAATTTCTAATATTGAGACATTGCAACAAATGTCGGTGACCCCGTCTCGAAAGCTGGGAAAAATCTAGCTGTTTCTTAAATCCCAAAATCAATATCCTGCTGAAGGAATTTCATCAGGAATTCTACTTTAAAATACCACATTATTTATCGAATTCCTTAAAATGAATTCTATTGGTTTTTCATTTAAGAACAATTTGCGGCTAAAGATTGTTAATGATATGCGATGAAACAACACAAAACGTTATTAGTATGAGCAGTTTTCATGAGTGCTTTGAGAAGAAAATGTGAATTTTTAGTCGATTTCCACACTTCCGAACGCTTTTCCGACAATGTGTTGGTGTCAAACCTAAATTTTGTTTCGACGTTCATGATGTCGGAAGTATGTTCGGAAGTAACAAGTCGGAAGTCGGAATACAATTTAGTGCTGGCGACACAATACTTACTTTTGTTGTAGTTCTAGACGTCACTGAGCGCTGTAATCAAATATTATAGAACAATATTGTCAGTATTATAATTTACACAATTTTTATAAAGAAGAAATGGTGGAAGATAACACTTTTATAAAGAAGAAGTAGTTGTAGTGTAGTATTAATTTTTGAAACGTTATGGTACAAACATGAAATTTTAATTTTTAAAAATATCAGGCATGATTAATATACCCCTGAATTTGATCCTTCATGGAAATTAATTAATTGTTACATTCATTTGTTTATTTGGTGGATATGTTAGGCGTTATGGAGCTAAAATACTTTCATTGGTTTTTGTAGTAATTATTTTAAAGCGGTAAATGACAAAACTTTAGTATCTTGGATTAACCTGAAATAATGTAGACATATTCAGTATAACAGTATAAGTATTTTGACATAAAGAATAATTCTTATTATAATTATAATTATAATTATTAATTATTATAATTATTATCGTTTGGATTCGAGTGTGTAACTTTTGAAACATTTAAAACGTTTATTAACGCTGATGGGATCTTTAATACCATTGTTGTGAATGAACTGCAGTCATCAGGCGGTTGTAGTTTGCACTTTGAAGAAAATTCTTTTTGAAACAATATCTTACTTGATACTTGTTGGGCTACAGCTCTTCGATGAACCTTCGCCGAACCTTCTCCACTGGACTCGATCCTGGGTCAATCGCTTCCAGTCGCCCTGAACATTGAGCGGCCTCAGGTCCTCTTCAGCTGTAAAAAGCCATCGTGTACGTGGTCTTCCACGAAGCCTGCGGCCTCTTTCGGGTTCTCTACTAAATATTATCTTCGCTTGACGTTCTTCCGACATACGAACAACGTTTCCAGCCCATCGTAGTCTGCCGTGTTGTATAAGCTTAACAATATCCAGCCCATTATACACTTGGTACAACTCGTGATTCGTGCGACGCCGCCAGATACCGTTATCATGTTTATCGCCGAGTATTTTCCGCAGCATCTTATGCTAAAATACTCCAAAAGCTCTCCGGTCTGCCTCATTTAACGCCCATGTTTCATGGCCCTATAAAGCCAACGGAAGAATCAGAGTAGTATACAGCGCGAATTTTGACTTGCTGGTTATGAAGTCCTTAATAAGCCCTATTTGCAGCTGCACATCGATAACATCCGAGAAATGGTTGCAAGTCTCATCATTTGAGTGTCTCCATGTGTGGTTTCGAAGGTTCATTCGTGCAAAGTAGGTGCTACTGATGGCCATCCCTCTTTTCTTTTTTATTTAACGAAGGTAATGGAAATCTACAAACAGATACCTGGGGAGGCGAACCCAGGTAGTGTGGGGATGGGATCACCACTCCCGACCCACCAAAACCAACTCCTTCCTCTCCAGTCATTCCCCCGGCCCGCAATTAAGCAATACTTCGGGGGATGACTATTGGGCATTGTGCCCCCTCCATGACGTACACAAGTGCACGTATGCGCCTCAACTCTTCGACACTCCCCATGCAACACATTTGCACAAGACATACTGGCACCACATGTGCCCCAGCACTTACCTGCCTATGCCGCTTCAATGACTGCAAGAGGACAGATAGGTACCCTGCAGGGGGTACCCCATGCCGCCATCTCACAACATAGACAGTCCTCACTCAGTATGGTGCTCACCCTGTCCTGCAACAGAATGGCACTACTTGTCTACCAAGCCGGAGGCGACCCTAGGTTGGTGGCTCCTATGCCGCTCCTACCTCAGCTACGAGGCAGACCCTTTCATGTCTCCTATTTCTGAGGTGCCGCAGAGGCATCAACCCCCCGACACTCCTGCCAGTCATAGCGAGACTTTCGTGTCCCCTACTTCTGAGGTGCCGCAGAGGTATCTGCCCCCCGACACTGCTGCCAGTCCTAGAGAGACTTCACTCTTTCCGTCCCTGACAGCCGGATCACACTACTGCCTAAGCAGCCACTCTGACCATACGTACCATGCAAGTCTGACTTGTGTGCTCGCTCATACATTCAGTCCCAATCGCTTGCACCACTTGTGCATCACTCTCTTTGACATTCAGTCACTCACTCAGTGGGGGTTGTAATACCCCCATCTCCCATTTTTATCCACTCTGTGCATCTTTTGGGCGTGGAACACCCAGCACGTCACGCGTGCCTAACACTCACCTACCCGGGCTTTGATACGGCCAATAGGTTCCGAGAACGGGTACTTTGCAGGTAGCACCCACCTATGGACATTTCGAAGCCAGATAGTCCTCAGCCAGTGTGGTGGTCTCCCCATCCTGCAACGGAGTGGCACCACTTACCTTACATGTCTCCGATTTCTGAGGTGCCGCAGAAGCATCAACCCCCGACACTCCTGCCAGACGCAGCGAGACTTTCGTGTCCCCCACTTCTGAGGTGCCGCAGATGTCTGCCCCCCGACACTCCTGCCAGGCCTCACCAGACTTCAGTCATTCTAACACTACCGACCATGCGTACCATGCGAGTCTTACTTGTGTGCTCACCCATACACTCGGTCCCTCACTCTGTGGGGGTATTACGAGTAACTCCCATTCGCTTGCACCACTTGGGGTGTGTGGGTACCACCCACTGCCACCCGCTTGCCGCCGAAGCAGCCCTCACTCTGTGGATCCTCCACAGGATCCGGGAACGACCTGGCTAATTTTTTTTTTGGACTTTATTAGAGTGATTTTTAAGTTTGACAAAGTTCATCACTTACCTGGCTAATTGTTTCACCCCCAGGTCATTCATCCCTTCGGAACGGGTCGCCTGGCACCTTGGGATTCGGGGTTAGGGGCTTGTATGCTTTAAGCGGCACACGGTCGCTTGATAGGGTTTGCTTGCGGATATGTGGTTTTTGGGAGGGAATTAACAGAGCCCCCTGTTAACCCCACCACCTCCTAGGCAGAACCCCTGACTCACAGACAGCTGGGGAGGGGTCGTCAAGCCCTTGGAGAAGGTCCCTGCTGCCCCCTGGCCATCCCTCTGGCAGCAGCGAAATTCACTAGCCGTAGGCCGTTGTAATTGGTAGCGGAGTGAAGGCTCTCTCTACCGATTATGGAATGGAAAAAGTCCTTTCTACCGACCTAAGCGTTAGCGTCTCCGATAAAAATTTTCACGTCATGCTTTATCAAGACATTCATAAAACGTGTCCTTCGTGTCGTCGGATTTATCGTTTGTCGGTGCGTAAACGTTGAGTTGGCTGTAATTGAAGAATTTGCCCCGTATCCTCAACACAGAGATTAGTTCGCTAATGGGTTTCCACCGCATCACTCGCTTCATCTGCTTGCCCATTACTACGAAACCAAATCCTTGCTCTGCTTTTCCGCCGGCGCTGTGATAGATGTTATATTTGAATGCAGTGTTGGTCGTGGGGTCAACGGCTCGGAATTCACGTTCTGATCTGGGCCATCGGACTTCTTGAATAGCGGCCACGTTTACTCCAACCTTCTGCAGTTCGCGAGCCAGAAGGCTCACTCGTTCAGGTTCATTTAGGGTCCTGACATTCCAGGTATCGAGTTTCCAATCATAGTCCTTATTTCGTTGCCGGGTCGGTTGCCAACACTAACGTTATCTTTTTCTTCTATCTCCATTTTCCGTGGTATTTGAGAGGCTTCAGTAAGTGACTTTACCGGGGTCGCGTTACCTACATCGCATTGGTAGGGTTGCCACCTTAGGTACAGCTGACGCGATACAGCATTGCATTAATGGGTACCAGGCAAACGCTGTTTGAGCCGCACCTCCTGGTGAACAAACGCTCGAGACGTACCTTCTCACTCTAGCTGATGTCAGAAGGACAACAGTGCCCAGGCTGCACTACCAGCTAAGTACACAACCCTTAGCTGGCGGAGATAGGAACTTGTGGGGAGCAGAGCTATTTATGTTTGGCGCTCCTTCCTTGATGTCAACCCAGCAGTTTGCAGCCCATGTAACATTAAATGCAGTTTAATTTGCCAACTTCTTGTCAGTGTGCTTATAACTTCTGAAACAGAAATCTGGAATTTCTTTTTAGCATTTAGCATTGTTACGGTGTAATTCGTAGATTGGACATTAGTGATACTCATGTTTTACTTTTGAGATCCTTATTTAGAATGCTATCAGAAATCCAAAATGGGAGTGGTCCTTGCTTCCAGACAAAAATAACAAAAGCAGGAGAGGATTACTACTCTTGACCACGCCCATTCGCACCGTAACTTGGGAGGGGAAGAAAGTGTTGATGTGGTACTTACTTAACGAGAGGCCACCGACTTTGCGACACCCTCATAAGTACCACGGAGTTGGATAATGAGGAAGGTATTCGTTGGGTCAGGATTTGCCTGTAGCTGCCAATGTGTCCGTGGTAGATCTTACACCGTAACACACCCCGCAAAGGTTTCTACCCAGCGTTGCGGGTACAGAAATCTGGAATTTCTTTTTTCACAACAATAACACTAATGACAATCTTAAGTTTCGGGTGTGGAATACAAATGCCACGTTCTAGACGACATAAGTCTGATTTTTTTTTTTGCCCCAGTCTTAGAGCTGTCAGGTGTTTTGCCCCCTCAACTTTTCCGGTAACAGATAATCACCACTTTTTTGAAACGTGATTATTATGCATTCAGCACAAATCCGAATACTCAGCACTGTGAAACTAGCAGCACTTCTTACTTCCGAAAGTTCAATACGATATCTAATGGCAGATATCTATAAAGACTATAGATTAGTTCTTCTGGCTCTAAATAGGGACAAAATAAGAATTCAAGGGTAAATACAATGTTTAGATTGACGATTTGCGACGAAAAAACAGCGTCAAGTAGTTCGTAACTTGGTGGAAAAACGGTATTGCTCAAATGGACAGTTTTAATAAGTGCGTTTATAACAATATGTGAATTTTGAGTATAAGATGTAAGGACTTACTCTTGTTGTAGTTCTTGTTGTCACTGAACGCTGTGAAAAAATAGAAATAATATAAATAATTTTGTTCTGTTTGTTTCTATTGTGGGCACATTTTATATAAAATAGTTTTGATAGTAGTTGCGGAAAGTTTAAGGTCGTGTCGATAAGGATTAAATAATTATTAGAAATTTGTATACCACTGTATATTACAGCAGTATTATGGCTCTCCGAGACTTAAGCGGTTTCATCGCCGCGACGCGTCGCGATTCTATAGTTTGGTCGCTGCAGGCAATATTCCATTTACGCTTATGTGATCAATATCTCGTGCTATTAGTTTGTTTTTATCAATAACATATATTGATATTTTATAGATATTTCGGTGCAAACTTGCTATATTGTTGGTAGTTCTTTTATCTCTTACTAGCTGACCCGGCGAACTTTGTCTCGCCAAAAACTGATCAATTTTTGACACAATTTTTCGCGTACGCAATTCGTCTAGAGAACAAATAGGTTTTTAAAAATTATCTCTCGTTGTTTTACAGTTTATTATATATACAGATAATACTAATTTGAAATTCCCATACAAAATGTACGAAAAACCATTTCACCAAAGAGATTGGGTTTAGTTTTTCAAGAAAAGTTTTTCAAGAAGAAAACGATTATAAATTATCAAAAATTGAGTTGTCTATTCTTAAGTGATGCGCGGTCGTACAAATGGCAACTTTGTTTTATATATATAAAATAGAAGAATAACAATAAAGTCCATATCATATCATGGTTTGTTATTTAGTTCATAGCTTCTGTTCGGGTAATGAGAAACATATTCAAACTGTTCAAAATGAAGCTACTCGGATATTTTACAATGTTTCGCAAAAGTAAACAGTATTTGTGAAACCAAGGTCATGCAAAATACTATTACACAAAAAGCTGCTGGATGTATCTGACAGTTTGTGACAGCGATTGCCTGGATGCAGATGAAGTTATTGCTATTTGCATTGAAAATTTTCGTTTCGTCACTGAAATCATTGACACTTGCCTTCAGCGACTGCTTACGCGATAGAGCATTTGCACATTTTATTCACTCACACATCTGTAATACTGCCAAAATTTGCATTTGACATTAACATTTTCAGTCAAAAGCTCTATTTTTTGACATCAGAGCAATCACACAACCAATCGACCAGTAGTCAAAAATCAGGGATACCAACTTGACAACCATCTCCTTGTCGCCGAGTCTGGCGCTGAGCAGGGATGCCAGACATGCAGACATGTCTGTATTTATTAGGGGACTGAAGAGAAGGCTAATACGCCTACCCACCATTCATTCAATATGGCGTACAATGTTTTTGTTCTAATTTCGTTTAATTCATGATAACAATGCTTCAGAAGTATCGACGGGCTATTTTTCGACTTAAAAAAGCCATACAAACACAAAAGACTCGAGGTACCTCAACTAATTGCAAGTTTTCGCCAGGAGAAGTTAAATGCCGATAATTAGCACTAACTGCGTACGAAACCATCACCCAACATGAGCAACTGAATTCGGGTATTTTTTCCAAGGGAGAATGCATTTACACACTAACCCAGCACACGTGCATTGTAGTTGCCAAACTACCACACGGAAGTGTGCTGGAGTGTCAGACTCGATCGTTCGCACCCTCGCACGACGCACGCTCACTCTATCGCACCCTCTAACACACCCTACATGCTCTGTTGCACCTCTATCATGCCATGTGGGTCTGACTTGTGTGCCCACCCTTCTCATGCCATGTGGGTCTGACTTGTGTGCCCACCTCTCTCATACCGTGTGAGTCTGACTTGTATGCTCACCCAAACACTTGATTCACGCTCATGCACTCCATGTTTGCACTCACGCTAACGCTCCTATGAGTCTGACTTGTGTGCTCACCTCTATCATGCCGTGTGGGTCTGACTTGTGTGCCCACCCTTCTCATGCCATGTGGGTCTGACTTGTATGCCCACCTTTATCATACCATGTGAGTCTGCTCACCTCTTTCATTCAGTTCGCGCTGACACATACTACTCTAGTCATTCGACCTAACTCTCGCTCTGGCATCCTGGCAGCCTACGTCTACTGGCGCACACCTTGGAGCTGTTGGACATCATCCTCGATAATGCCGCCACAGCAGTCGAAGCCTTCTTGCATGCATATTCGACATGGCTACCGAAGGTAAGCTTGTCGTCTATGATGACCCCAAGAATCTTCAGACTCCGCTTTGAAGTGATCGCGACGTCTCCCACGTGAACAACTGCATGTTGTGCCGACTTACGGTTACTGACGATAACCACCTCCGTTTTATGTTGAGCGAGCTCAAGGCCTCTCGCACTCATCCAGTCCGCCACAGTGCTGATCGCGTGTTCTGCGGTTAGTTCTACTTCGGGGATTGACTCCCCGTAGACCTCTAGGTGCCTCTAGGGTTACATCGTCCGCAAAGCCGACGATCTTCACACCAGGAGGGAACTTTAGCTTCAGAACCCCGTCATACATCAGGTTCCATAGTACCGGGCCCAGGATTGGCCCTTGCGGGACTCCTGCGGTAATAGGAACACTTTTCTGACCGGCATCGGTCTCGTATAGCAGCACACGGTTCTGGAAGTAGCTTTCCAAGATCCGGTACAGTCCCACCGGCAGGCTAAGCCGGTGTAACGAGTATCGAATTCCTCGCCTTTTCCGTTGGATCGCTACCTCTGCAGTCTTGAGCACTGAGTTGATAGCGTCCACCGTGGACTTACCCTTCCGAAAACCAAACTGGTTACTCGACAGGCCATCCGTACCCTCTGCGTACGGGGTGAGCCTGTTGAGGATAATCCTTTCGAGCAGTTTACCCGTCGTGTCGATCAGGCAAATTGGTCTGTACGCCGATGGGTCGCCCGGAGGCTTCCCGGCCTTCGGCAGCAGTACCAACTTCTGCCTTTTCCATCTCTCAGGGAAACGACCCTCAGAGTACTTCGATAATCCTCGCCAATTGCTCGCGAATTGCTAGGTGATCACTATGATCACATCGGCAGGGACGTTGTACGGGTCGGACAGGAGGGCGACATCGGTCCTCCAGAAGTACAGAGGACCGCTCAACCTCTGTGCAGCACTGCTCTTTGACGGCAGAGACAACGTCTTCCGTGGTCGTGACCTCGTCCAGTTGCTTACACTGGAGGGTCACTTCCGCACCCAACGACCTGACCTGAGCGCCGTCACCCAAGACCTCCTGGGCAAACTTTTTGTAAGCTACCCCGCTGGATTGCGCGCCACGCTTCAGTATCAAGATCATTTCACCGTTCTTGGTACGTCTGACGCTGCGCACATCCTGGCCCAGGGCCGATAGACTATCGGCCGCTCGCAGCGATTTCAGGACATCGGCGTATTCGTCCTTGTCGGTTTTCACCAGCAAGGCCTCGCCTCTGTTTCTCACCTTCTTCGCAGGTCGAGGGGTGTTTGACTTCCGCACCCTACTGACCAGCTGCCAAGGATTTGCATCCCCTTCGGCGGATACCGATGGCTGGCTGGGGCCAGCTTGTGGCTCAGCAACTTGTGCCTGTCTAGTGACTTTCGCCTTCTTAGGCACGCGCCCAGGCGACGCTTTGCCTTAATGGTAGCGCGTTTGGGTCGCTTCGAGCTTGGCGTTTTCTGAATTCGGGTATGGGTACCAAAAACAGAAGTACCAAAAACGATGTTGGGTAGAGTGCCATTGTACCGCGGATGACAGGCGTTTCACCCTCCTGGTATTTATATAGACATTTCTCGCGTGATTTTTGAAAACGTCGTAAGTCCAACAGAGAGGCTCTCTTTGTTTACTTTCTCTTTCGATTAATGCGAAGCCATACTAACATTTACATTGGATTTTCCAGCACCGATCTGAAGAAAATAGCTTTGTCTAGTGTGCTAAGGTGAAAATATTGCAACAAATTTTAAACTAGCCTAGATATTAGCAAAAGAGAGCATAATGAAAGAGAGTCTCTCATTTGGACTTACGACGTTTTCAAAAATCACGCGAGATTTGGTCTTGCATACAGACATCAAACAGATTACAGACATTATACAGCCTTTTGATTGAAGTTACAGATTTTTTTTTGTTTTCGAAAACTTTGGTCTTACAAAAAAAATCATGATGGGCTTTCCTATTGATCTATTTTGGGTTTTCAATCAAAATAGTTAGGGGATTTCGTACGGAATTCTAAATGATTTCCGAACGGTATAATTTTGGAATTCCGAGCGGAGTCTTTTATGCTTCTGAACGTGATTTATTTTGGGTTCCAAACTGAATCCTTCTATAATTCGAAACGAAAAAAAAATTTTATTCCTTTCGGAAGCCTAAAGAGATTCCAATTAGGAGCACACAATACATCTATTCGGAATCTTAAAATGATTCCGTTCGAAAGCCCAAAAGAATTCCATTGGGTTGCCCAAAAGATATCCGTTCATATGGATTTTCGCACAGAATTATGTAGATTTCCGAACGTAATACTTCTGGGATTACTAACGGAATCCCTTCGAGCTTCTGAGCGAAATTCTTTTGGGCTTTCAAAAGGAATCACTCTGCCCAGGTAACCATTAGCACTATATTTCACCTTTTCGGCTATATTCGGCTATTACAGAGCTAGTATAAAGCATGTTAGCTCTGTGGTGGCGCTTTAATCGCCCGTACGTATTTTTTAAATGCTTAAGGTTACCTGGGTTGACTTCCAAAAGAAATCCTTTGGACTTCCAAAGGGAATTCTGATGGCATTCTGAACAAAATCATTCTAGAATTCTGAAAATACTTTTGGTCTTCCGAACGGAATCTTTTTGGACTTTCGAAAGGAATACTTTTGGACTTTCGATTGGAGCGTTCTGGGCTTCTAAAAGGAATCTTTTTCTGCTTCTGTACAAGAAGTTCTGATTAGAATACTTCAAGACAAAATTTTCAAAACGACTTATCTGCTTTTGTAAACAAAGATTCAAACGTGGATTTGACGAATCTGATTGCATTTCAAGGCAAACCAACGCCATCAACAGGTAACCGAAACCTTCATCTACCTATTGATAGCGTTGGTTTGCGTGGTTATGGAATTTCCTACCGAAGCCCTAGAAGGATTTTGCTCGAAAATGCAAAAGGAATCGATTCGAAAACCCAGAAGAGTTCCTCCCGAAAAACAAAAAAAAGCTCAGTTCAGAACACTTAAAAATCTCGGTTCATAAACCCAAAACCCTGGGTTTCTGAACAACATAGTATTCTATTGTATTTCTGAACGAAATTGTTTTTGGCTTTCAACACAGAATGCCTCTGGATTTCGAACAAAACCTTATGGGGCTTCCGAACGATTAAATTGACTTCACTTTCAAACGAAGTCCTTTTATACTTTCGAAAGAAATACTTTTAGATTTCAAGTGGAGCCACCTGGGCTTCTAAATGGATTTTTTTCTGCTTCTGCTCAAGGGATACTAAATGTATATCCTTTTTGGATTCTGAAGCCTAAAAAGATTTCCGGAAGCGCAAAATGTATTGGTTTGAAAGCCCAAAAAAAGCCCGTTCGGTAGCCCAAAAAGTTCGAAAGACCAAATGTTCTCCGTTTGTGAACCCAAGAGACGTTCGCTCCGTACTTTGAGTTTCCAAACGGAATTATTTCTAATGTGCCTCTCCTCCAAACTGAACTTTTTCGGACTTCTGAACGGATTTTCAGTAAGCTAATTGCAAAAATATTATAAATTTATGTGGAATATCTCCACTTCTCATTTATTTATTTATTTATTTATCAACAGGATAAGGTTGCCCCAATGATTGTTTACTGAATGTAATACAAAACACAGCAAATAATTCACTTTCATTCAGAATAATGAACATTAACAATTCAACGATAAAGAATATTGTAGTTTGAACAGTTAATTAAAACTAACAACAGTATTACAGCATTTGTTTGTTCATTGCTCCCAATAACTAAACTCACGTTTCACAAATTTCCTAAACATTGAACTGGTTGGCCATGTTGACTTCGTCAGCGCCTTTCCTTGTCCTTCCAGTTTACACCAACTTAGAACGAAACATATCGCAGATCCTCCAAATTACTCCAGCGCGGGACTAACTTCACGACTTCTAATTGCTCAGTTGAATGCAAAGCATTCGATACCATTTCGCTCATAAGACGAGATATATAGTATTTCTCCCATTTAATTCCACCACTTGATTGTAAGTTTACAGTAACTTCAAGAATACGTATTTCGACCTCAATAGAGACCTTACTAGTCTTCGGTATCTCGTACTTGACTCGACTAAGTCTTACACCGACTTTTGGATTATCGAAAACTTGATATTCTACGTTGTCAAATGTGCATGGCTTTTGAATTATTTTCTAATTCTTGTACCTTATATTCTCCATATAGACAAATACAGACATTTTGCTGAGATTGATACAGACTTATGAAAATTGTATCTGGCATCCCTGGCGCTGAGTGCTCGGCGCGGAAACCCAAAGGTGGGAATAAATTTTTGGGATTTATGCGCAATATTATTTTCATTTTGCAAGTCCCGTTTCAGCTGCACATATGAACATTGAACAACTTACAATAACTGTGTCTTGCCACAATTCACTCACCGCCGTAGTCCTCGTCGTCTGTTTCCCTTGAGACGTTGCACCCGCTCCAGAAGGTTTGACCATATTGGCAGAATGTCCAGCTCCTACCCCGCTACGTGTCGTTTGACGCCTCTGTTTCGTATTATCAATTTGAACACACATTTGATTCCAAAAATATCATTATCCTCAATTTAATTTTCGAATCCCCCACGAAACTCACCGGCGTCGTACGGATCGTTGCGCCCACACCCGCTCCCGATAGTTTGTTCACATTGGCGGACGGTGCTGAGGCCCGTGTTGTCGCTCGTCGTGTTGTCCGTGTTGTCGGACGGTTCTGATTCGCACTGACAAGTTTGGCGGCCTGTCCGGCTGGGCGAGTTGTATGTCTCTGGGTTGTACGACTTGGCGTTGTTTGTCGCCGGGTTGTAGGGACTTTGCCAGAGCTTGCCGAACGCGGCGTTGTTCGCTGACCAAAACATTCCTGAGAAACGGCAAAAGTTTAGTAGGCATTGCAAAACCATCCTACAAGTTGATGTGGTCGTACATTTGCAATGAGAATGATTGCCGCCATAAGCAGCAACATAGAAATTTTCATCTTCTTTTAGAGCAACCACAATATGTTTCACTTGCCACTTCACATCACAATAGTTAGAGTAATACTGAGTTGTTGTGGGGAAAGCACGTGCCATTTGAGTGGTAATTTGCTGAATTAAATAAAGGTGCAATTTAAAATCGATTTGACAATGAGTGGTTTGGATGTTAACAGTTGGGCGCTAAACAAAGTAATTTCAATACATTTTTGAAATGGTTTATTATGTGGGGGTTTCATTCGTCATAATTGAAAAGGGATTAGTTTTATTCGAATTCTGTAGTACCTAGAGTTCTGTTTTCTAGTTATTTAAATATTTTATTTCAGATCGACATATAGATAGACAGCGATTTTCATTCAGCTTTAGGAACGATTACCGATTGTAAAAATTAGTCCACTAAAGTTATGGTGCTTTGATAAGACTGCATGGTAGCTAACGCTAACTTACTAACGGCTCTTTTTTGGATTTTTTATTCGGCAGGTCTACGCTTTGAGGTTACTAAAACAATTACGGATTTTTTTTTTGTATGAATTCCTTCAGAACCCAGTCCGTATTTGGTTGTAAATAAGATTTATCACATTACTGGCAGCACTTACCCCATTTGGCATGAACGCAGTAGGCGAGCAAAATTAACAGAAACTTGGAGAATGTCCTTTTCATCATACCTTATAATAATCATACTCAACGTAGAAACACGCTTGGTAATGGGTACGGTCCTGGTTGAGGAAATTAAATTATTTGTATCTCTAAACCCCGAAACAACATCCCAACAAATGAAATTGGATATATTTTCATTTTCAACAGGCAACCAGCATGGTGAAGCGTACAGCGATTGGTGAAAAAACAAACCGAAACCGGGAACCCAAATTAACCGTGCTTGTTCCTTCCGTATTACATTCGATAAAAAAACATATTTATTTATTAGTGTTAACCTGGCAACCCTTCCTCAGCCTCTTCCGCAAGCTGCTCACGAACACACGCGCTATCTAAGTTGCCTGCCAGAGTAAACGCGATGTGCGATGAGACGCGACACGACTCACGTAAAAGAATAACAATTATTGTCAATGAACTGTTAAATTGCACATTTCGCGTCTACTCTGGCTGCATCGTAAAACACCGAGCCATATACTGGGTACAATAGAAAATGTCCATGTGGATCATTCCACTAACATCATCAACGTGTCAGCGTTGCCAAACATTTGCATTTGTTTGCGTTTTTTACCCCTCCGTCCCCATGTTATTCAGACAATAATCATAAAGCAAGTCGTGTGTAGAATACAAGCAAGTGTTGCGTTTTATTAACGACGAAGAGGTCAAAGTAAGCGTCGATGCATCGAACATTTGGAGAACTATATCAAAATTCATACCGGCTCTCACTTTCCTTTCGAATAAATAATAAACAATAATTACGTAAGTGTTGAAAATGTGTCGTATTTGTTTTATTTTTTTGTTTAACCTGTTCGTTGATAGCACAGATAATAGACATCCAAGCTGTGTCCGATTTTATTCGAAAGCGGCAAATTGCATCATCTTCTCGTTTCAGTTAGCGAATACCGTTCCATAACTGCAAAACGCGGATTGAAAATGTATCTCTGACAACACTGCAGTCAATTTTCTTTAAACTGTCAAACCTCCATGAGTCGATATCGAAGGGACCATCAGGGACACATGTAAAATGCATCCAAGATGTTTTTTTTCGCGAATGGCGTCCTATCGACTTCAACCGTTTCAGATTTTGAACCAACAAATTGGCTGCTTCACATGTCTCTTGCTCGTTTTTGGCAGTTAAATTGGCGGCGCATTCGTATCCGCATTTCTCCTATCCATGCAGGCCTCTAAACTACAACAACTTCAAGGTGAAACTGTCCAGAATCCAAATAATTTTCACCTCGCATTTTCAGCAACGCATTACTTTCATCTTTTTATTTAAGCTTTGCTGCGTCGCAGCAAGCCTAGAATGAAAAGATGATAGCTGCCCATTGCTTCAATATTGAAAGTTGTGCCCTTGAAAACGCGAAGTGTAATAATATTGGTTTCAGAAAAGTTCGTCCTTAATCAGTGCTGCCACCAAGAAAAAAACTTAAGTAAAAGGTAAAGTAAGTAAATTTGTTCTAACAAGTTTGAGCTGGATGTCTGTTTTCTATGTTAATCACGTCTTTCTTTTTGAGAAGTCCTCTAGGTTTACACTTCACCTGTTTATTATAGAATCTTATCAATTTTCTTTTTCTATTTTTCGTTTCTTAATCCGAAAAAAAAACAATCTCCGCTACTTCCTACGATGACTACTTTGGATGTAAATTGCATCTCAGATTGAGATAAGCGAACTTGAACGGTCCGTTCTTGTCCGCGCTCAGTGCACTTGAGTCTGTTTCTGTTTTATTTATATTGCGTTGCTAAGACCTCATAAAAATCAAAAGAAGAAAAAAATCTGCACTCATCCTATAGCAAGCTACCGCGCGACAGAACAACTACCGTATTTACTATTTGCGCTTCGTTCACTTTGGTGTTGAGAGTTTGTTTGGTAAAAGCTTTGAAGTAAAACATAAATGTTCCATAAAAATGTGGATATTCCTTAAAAAAGTTCCATATTTGTTCATTAGGAAATTAGTGTTTCAACAAAACAGTTAAAGATGTCTAATGAAAGATATGAAATTCCCAAATGCCCTTCTTCAAAATATGTAAAAAAAAAACTATCCAATTATTGAGAAGTTGATCACATATTGAATTTTGACTATCGCCTAACAGCGATAAATAGTCAAATTCAATATTTTTGTTTCTTTATTAACAATTATGTAACCTTTTTTAAATATGTCAATATTTTTCATGGAACATTCATTCAACCACCAAAGTTTTCTGCCTCCTCCGAAGCACAAAATAAAATACAATGCATAAAATATGGTATCTTTTTCCGACGACCGGTGGAAAATCTGCATGGAAAAGCACTACAAGGAAAGAGAAAGCGAAGCAAAATTTCATAAATAAATCATCGCGCCGGCAAATCTGAAAATCGGAAAATCACAACCCACCGACCGGCAACGGATGAGGAATGGGGATACGCTCTGCCATCGCGAGCAAGCGTGGGACAACGCAGGACGGTCAAGGGGATTGTCAGGACAACAAGATGGATGATGATACTCCCCAAGTGTCGTCGGGTTGAGGTAATCTTGCGAAACAAATTTGTTCCACTGTGGAGATAACGAATTTCTGGGAAGATTTTCTTCCGACCCCCCGGAGAGTGCAATCATAATGAGGAATGGTATTGATGAAAAAGTATATTTTTGGAATTTCATTTAATCGTAAAAATACGCTTCATATACGTACTTAAACTTTGAATCGCTAGAGGTATTCAATACACTACATAAAGAGAGGACAACCACATGTTTTGTTCGATTTTCTTTATCGGGAGTTTGAAAGAAAGCCTTTGGGTAATCATCACAAGTCTCAGTCTCAGGCTGTTGCAATCACGTCTGTGGTGGGGTTGACAATTTGGCATTGCCAAAAACAAACCCATTTTTCCTTATTTGAAACCAATTTTTGGAACGTTTGGGTGTTTCTGTTTGGGAAATTCTCCTTAATGCGTTGCTGCTTATCTCCTTTCAAATGCATTGGGCAGTAAAGAAATTTTATGGAAGCTCAAAATTTTACTCATAATAGATCGAAAATTTGATTGGTGACTTTATTGCCAAACACCGTTGGTTGAATAATGCTCAAGGCGATTCCAAATTGTATTTAAAGACTGATTCGCGGGATACTATACGATTAAATATCCCAATGGGATAACCTATGTGTCATCCACTTTAAATCCTTACACAATTGGTTCGGTTTTACCTGAATCAGTTGGGAATTGCGAGGCTAATTTCTAACTTTTGTTGATTCTGTGACTTTTGAAATCTCACAAGATGCCATTCATAATCCAATTAGCCCAAATTTTCATCCCTTACAATCGGTTTAGATTCCGCAAAAAACAGTATGATATGCCGCATGAATCTGCTATCAGAACTTCTAGGAGATATTAGCATTAAGTTACAACACATTGCAAGTGATTGGGAGGCTAATGCTGCCCAAAAAATCCAGAAGTCCTAAGATAGTAAGATAATTGTTACATTATTAATAACATGCTCCGACATTGATGACAAGGAACAATTTCGACTTAATTTGAATCGTTTTTTTTATTGTTATCATGCGGGCTCGCTGTTGAAAAATCACAAGAATGAAAAATAAACCGTTTTTTTGCTCCAATCGTTTGTTTTTGATTGTTTTTAATAACGGGTGTGATTTGTTCATTTAATTTATTTGACTTATATATAAACAGATAACACTGAATCAATAACTTTTACGCCACAATACACAGGTCGATGCCGCATCTCTCCATCCTCGAATGCGCCTCATGCTCGCCAAGTCTTGTATCTGCCGGGTCTGAATCTTTGCAGGGTTCCTGTCCGGCATTCTTGCAACATACCCTGCCCATCGTACCCTTCCGGCTTTAGCTACCTTGTGGATACTGGGTTCGCCGTAGTGATGGGCGAGCTAGTTGTTCATTCTTCGCCGCCGCACACCGTCTTCTCGCACACCGCCCTACTGAGGAGTCGATTATATTGGAGGTGGGAGTCACTCGGGAATCGGGGAGCGTGCGGAGTATTAGCAAATGAACAATTTTGTGTAAATTTTGAACCTCTGGACCAATTTCAACAAAATTTGGTACATTTCTACATTACTTATTCTCTATTTTTAAGGGATGTTTATAGAGGAGGTAAATGGGACATTGGGAAATCAAGAGGATGTAAATAAGGGGAGGGGATTGTTTAGGAAACGATCAATTCAATGGGACTCTAAACCCCTGGACCGATTTCTAAAAGTCATTTGGTATAACGCCATTTGTTATAACGGTCATTTGACAAAATGGAAATTTGGCATAATTTTGACAAAAGGATGAGTCATTTGGCATTACGGACATTTGGTTTATTTTGGAACTGAGAAAAAGAAAGGGTTGATTAATGTATATTTTCACATGGATTAGGCAAATCGAGGATATGTTCTGATAAACTCGGCTGATGGTAGGCATTGCTTATTCTAGGCAAACTTCTAAAAAGAAATCACAAATAAAAGTTGCTTGATGCCCACGCATACCAGGAATGACAATATTATGAAACTAAGATGAACCTCCGATCTGTTTTCACAGGGTTATAGTGCTAATCATCCCATTTCAGGAAATCATTCGATCAAAATATTCTATCGGCGAAAACTTAAGAAAATTAGATTTCAAGATTTTACAGGGGTTGGACATAAAGGTTGAGATAGGAAGAAAATGGTCGAAATTCAAATTAGCATAACTTTTCGTAAAATAATTCACTTTTGATAAAAATGAAACCATTGGCTGCTAAATGTTTTCTAGGTTTTACCACAGATGAAATTTCATATCGGTCTGAAGATAGCGGAGATATTCCGGAATTCCAAGGGTGGTGGAAAATGCATTTATTCAACTGATGTTTTTCATTATTTGAGACGTAAGCTTTGAATATTGTTTATGCCTTCTTCAGGTACTAGCACTAGTCCAATGCGGGCTATATGTCCATAATCCGCAAGTAATTCTCAGATATATGGTCGCTTCCGTGGAATTATTAAGGTAATATGAACGAATTGATAATCGAAATCATGGTCGTTTTTCAAGAGGATGATTATAGAGATTTTCAGGATCTTAATGTGGACTGACTTTCTTAGAATATGTTGGGGGAATTGGTTAGTTTTGGAATCAATCGGAACCATGCAAATATGGATTAGGTATCGTATTTTTGATTTTGTTTAAGGGGCAAGTCAGAGTAACGCGACGAGCGATGCGACGCGACAGTGCAATTTGACAGCTCATTGATGATGCTTGTTATTCTTTTATGTGAGGCGCGTCGCATCGCATTTACAATTATGCGTAGAACGGTAGTATATCCGTATTATAATAATTAACAGCATATAGCATTTGATATTCGTAGAACATGGTTGAGTTACTATTTCTGATTATTTCCGTTATATGCAAAGCTCTCCCAACCCATAGATCATTGCAGTTGAAAGTATTGGATTTTAAAGTGTTTTAAATGTAACGGGTGGCAACTAAAAAATTGGAATGATTTCAATACTTTTCCATCAGAATAATAGTGCTTTTACAGAAATGTGTATGAATCCTTAGATTGAATCCTTAGAATTGTCGCACACACACTTTCACTCCAACATTGCTTACATCATGCCGTCGAAACAGGAAGTACTGTGGCGCGCATTGCAAATTTTTCAAGCAAATAAGGATCATGGGAAAAGTATACGGTCAAACATGTTAGGCTTGAAAATGTTTCGAAAACTGTCATACCATTTTCACAAAGGTGATTATAAGGCCAAAGACACGGAGCAACTCATAAGCTGGATCAGAAGCAGCAATCTGGAAATCTAAATGGCAGATCTGTACAGCGGTCATGTCATACCAGCAAGACTAAGCTGCGCCGTACGGCGAACCCCGGAACATATGCTAATTAGTCTAAGTTTGAGCACTAAGGACAACTCTTTATATAACATATCGGGACCGATTTGCGATTTGGGCGTAACTTATTTTGTAAACAAACATTAGAAGGTAAATTCCTGCTAAAGCAAGAATTTCATGAGAAAACCACGATATGGATCCGACAGATTGAGCTTTACTCTACCAGATAAGGGAATTAGTTTGGGATAAAAACGCTTGCATTCTTCGGAATCCATGGAATAATGTTTGTTTACAAAATAAGTTACGCCCAAATCGCAAATCGTCCCGATATATCAAATTGAACTGTACTTCTTTGTAGTTTGTTTCCCGAGCCATTCTTTTCACTCCAATTTTTTAGTTGCCACCCGTTATTCCCTCTTGCTCTAGTAGTTATCGTTTTCAAAATATGAAAGCTAATATTATATATTTGCAGGGTCTCGATCAGTGTAAAACTCTCCACATAGCGGTGATGCCGTTCTCGTGCCTTTGTAAGAGTTAGAAAGCATACAAGAAAGGTCCAAAATATCACTGATAGGTAGATAGGTCCTTATTTTTGAATCCGTTTATACCCATTTTAAAATTTCACGTCGAACGCAATTTGTTTCGAGTACATCGGATGAGTATAGATGCCAGAAAAGTGATTTTTCTATACATTATTATTTTGGCCATAACTTTCAAGCCCATAGTCCGACGTATGGCGTATTTTCAATAGGAAATAATGGGGATGATGAATACCACCCTTTTCAAGCCAATCGGATAACAATAAGTTATTTTACGAAAAATTATGCTAAATTGAATTTTGACTTTTTTTTCTTATCTCAACCTATATCGCAACCCCTGCAAAATCTTGAAATCTAATTTTCTTAAATTTTCACCGATAGAATATTTTGATCGCATGCTTTCCTGAAACGGGATAATTAGTACTAGAACCCTGTGAAAACAGATCGGAGGTTCATCTTAGTTTCATAATATTGTCATTCCTGGTATGCGTGGCCGGTAAAACACCTACTTTTAAAGAAAGGATCAAATCCATCAATTACTCAATCTGGGCAAACGTTTACTTTTAAATAAGGAATCAAATCCACCATTCTCTTGTTCCGACTTGTTTTTATGTAGAGATCACATCCACAATTTCCGAACAAACGTCTACTTTTAATGAAGGGATCACATCCACCATCGCCTTATTACGGGCAAACACTAACTTTTGAAGAATGGATCAAATCCACCATTTTCCTAATCGAGTATAGACGAATTTCGCGCCAACCCTTCTATGGGGCTGGCAGCACCATCTCAGAATCGAATGAAACTTGGTGGGCATAAAGATATGGTATTTCTAAGCCACTCTGCATACTTACACTGAAAATATTAGACACGCTCACATAACATTCTTTCTAATGTGATTCGAACGTGTTTCATCAATAGGCATTTTCACTACCCATCCACGTTAAAATCGCAAGAAATTAATTTGAATTGATACCACCTGAAAATCCATCGCATTGTAACGTGTTTTGAAGATGATTATGCACAGTAATTATAAGTGCAGAAAACAGTATGGTTCTCAGAGAAAATATCTGCTGAATGTGGGTGAACTCGGAAATTGCAGGCGTCTAAAGAAAACAAATTCTTGTTTTAATTAATATCGATTTTATGTTAATAGCTGCCGTTCGTAACGTATTATATATAAAAAGGTAAGTCTAAGTGTGGTTTTTATGCAACATTTGATTACATTTACTCCAAAATATTTCAGAAGAACTTCAGAATCTGGAATGATTGGACTGCTCCGTGTATTTCTAAATACTCCTACAGTTTATGCAGACTTCTAAAAGCTACAAAAGCTGGGCTCGCATTCCCAATTATGAAATCTTGTCAACGGTTTTTTTTTCTGGTAAATTCAAGAAGATTAACGCGGAAACTTAAAAGTAGATTCCTATCCTGATGGTTCACCAAGCATCATTGTTTTCTCATAATAATAAATGCATTATAAGAATGAGCAAAGTTAAATGTGTTTTATTGGTAATTACATATATTTTAATGATTATTTTTATTTAAAAAATTATAAAGAAAACAAATCTGACAATTTCCGCCAAAATTTCCATGCAATTTAACGTGTTTTTCATTTCCATTAGTGATGTAATTCCGTTATGTCGAACGTTCTCTATTTTGACATATGAGACTGGATTTACACGTTATTTTGGAATGCTACTCAAGTAGTGAAAATTCACGTGTGGAACCAGTAGCATGAGCGTGTAGATTGTTTTCAGTGTAGTTTTTCAAAAATTGTCAAGAGTAACATTTGATGAGGGCCTAATTTTTTTTCATGGATTTTTTATAAATCGATGTAACTCTAAAATGACAAGACCTACAAAAAAGTGTTGTATGGCGGACTGTCGTGAAATTCCCAGAAGTTTTTGGAAAAATATCCAAAAAATAAAATACCGATTTCTACACTGAAAAAAATTAGTTTTAAAAATTAAAATCGATATTACAAAAAAACCTCATCTCAGAAATCGATGAAATTTTTTCTGCAGATAGGTATTTTAATTATCTAACTTTTCTGGGAATAATGTTCCTGTGACATATTTAAGGAAAAAAAGTTTTTTTTTCATGTCCATATTGAGTGAAAATTTATCAGCGTGTTTTATGCCTACTGCGCCAATTATAGGTTCAGCAGCCTATCATCAACCAACGACACATTTTGGACGTATAAAAATTTGTTTGGGAAGCAATTTAGCATAATCTAACATAATTGTGGACCAAGATGGAGTTTTGGCTACACTGCCACGCGACGGTCGTTCTAGTTTTCAGTTCCGCAAAATACATAAATTGTAGTGAATTACTTAAATTAAAATTCGGGTGAAACGTGTAGATTCATTGAGAAGTGTCCAATATTAATACATATTGTGCAGATCAGTGATAAAATTGAGTGCACGGCCGCATAATAGTGTTTTTTTCTTATGCATGATCGTACTTGTTTTTTTTCCTACATCTACTTTCGGAAAAAGTATGTCAGTGTTGGCAGAATGGCAACCGAACAAAAAAAGTTCTCTAGATAGACACATAATCGTGCTTTAAAGACGTGAAAAACGGTGTGCATTCAATCATATCCGAAATTGAATATTGTACGCGAAGATGAAAAAGGAAATCTGTTATATAAAACGGGTGTATGTCAAGTCCAAGAGGAAAATCAGCAAGGAAGAGGAGAAAGCAAAAAATCCCGGTGAGATTATTCCATGATTATTCTATTATTCCATGTACCCCTATGTTGTAGCAAAAAAAAAGTTTTTCTCCAATTGTCTCTAAATTCCTGAACATTATCCTTTTTACAATTCGTTTAGATATTGCTCTTAACATAATATAAATACCGCCCCACAAGATGCTGAGTCAGTAATAAACATAAGCTATACTGGCAACTGCATTGCTTTTTTGTTCCATTTCAAAGCGTCCCAGTCAAGCCCAGTTCCTAAAGTTCTGCCAAAGTGTGGTTGTTTCTCAGTTTTCCCAACAGATGGCTACAAAATAAAAAAAGCTTTGGAAAAAGTAGTACATAGCAAGAACAGGAACTTGCTTTAGGAAGGAGCATACATAAACGATTGAAACTATTCTTAGGTTTTATACCTCCGATTTTTGAGATATATGTTTATGTCCAATACTTCGATCTTGAGTTTCAGTACCAATCTGCGCTTAGGAGCAGAATCTCGAGTGTTGTTCAGTGCTAAGCTATAGAAACGAAAAATAGGGATAGTTTATCCAGAGATGTGCGAATACTTAAAAAATACGCTGAAAACATTAGCCCCGGCGAAAATAGTTGTAAATATGCTTCATCACCTCACCTTTGAAGATGTTTCCTACACATATGTAAAAGTTTCCATCATTAGATTTAAAAAAAATGCAAATATGAATAACCATACGATTAGAGCAAAAGAACTTGACGCCACACCATAGCTCTTCCGTGGAGTTGCGCAAAGGTTTAAATATTTCATATGAATTGTTTTATTTTTCATTCTGTTCATATATTTATAAGAGTCGTAGTCTAAATGGCTAATTTACATATACTATTCATAACAATTATAACATTCGTTCTTTCAACGCAAGATACTTTCAATCTTCATTTTCAGGCTCATGGTTCTGTTACGATATATATTTGATATGGATTATTGTTACAGGTCAAAGATTTCTAAGTTTCTTTTCAGAAGCATATCTAATTCAACTTTCCAGATCCATGTGTTTTAGTGAGTTTGTTTGCTTACTATGTTTCAACGATATAGTTTATCTCAGATTTTTTTTGTGTTGATGACTATTAAATACTGTAACAATATTCTACCAGCTTCTCGTGCTTTTATGTTTGTTTGTACTCATATTTTTGTATCTTATTTTCTCAATTTCATGTTTTCATATTTTTTTATTTTCATATAGCAATTTTTATTCTTCTATTACATTATATTTTTATGTTTCTTATTTTCATATTATAAAATTTTCATATTTTCATGCTTTTATATATTTATATTATTGTATTATGTACCTTCATATTTTCATGATTTGACATTTTCATAGCCCACTACAAAACATCCCAGGAAGGAAAGCTTCCAACCTGCCATGTAACCTTTATGCAGATGACGTCCCGGCACATGACCTGCTATCTGATACTAAACATTCAAAATAATAATTAAATTCTTTACAATTTCCAGCTTCTTCTACAAGATGTGTACATCCCGAGTTAACTTCGGCTCCTAGTTGATGTTATATTCTACAAATATATATAAAATTTGATATAATCTTTTATTATAATGTTATACATTTCACTACATATTTATATACAACTACCAAAATAAGAACTTAAAAAGAACGCGGTGCGTATGGTACGGTATCTCCTAGCATCCTTCAACCCCTGTAGATTCGTGATATGTACCATGTTGAAGTGACTACTTAAACACGATACATCTCGAAGAATCATCTCTGCGGCAAACACAACGCAGTGAGCCTCAAAATTGACAAGAAAAAATATTGGGCGTCATCTAACTCAATGATTATCCAGGATGCTTTCTTTGTACTGGCTGCATTTGTGTTCGATTAAATTAGATGATATTATCATAAATGCATTTTTTCATATTGATAGAGTTTATTACTAAATACGCGCCAGGATCAAAAAATTAAATTTTGATCCAGGAAGTGTGAATGCACTTCAGATATCCTTATGATATGTGGGTGTAATCACGCGGGGCTTATTGTACACGACTATAGCTTCGGAATGCTTGCGTTCTTGAAATGGGCTATAGGAGTTACAATAGAGCTATCACCTTCTAGCTCCCGGATCTAAGATTCTAGCAATTATATTAAATTTAAATAGTTGCACGAATATTCTATCCATAATGCCACTGCCAGACAGTGGGAGTTAGATTGTAATAACACACACACACACACATCTAACATAATTGTGGACCAACATTTGAAAATGGTTTATGTTTAATTTGACTTTTTGTATCGAAGTAACTTAAACACAATTACAAAAAAATAATTACTTTGAAAACGGGCAATGTTGCCGAAACGAAACTGAAGTGATATTTAATTGTAATAGTGGAAAAGAAGATGTTGTTTTTCAGCAAAGGCTAACCACTGAACGGTGTAATTTAGAAACCGTTATAAAGCTTGTAGATGATTTTGTATCGTATTTTGTTCAAAAAATTGATAAACTTATAACTTATGACCAGTGTTGTAAAATGTCATTTACATTCGTTTGTTTAATTTTCCCAGAACTTTTTTCAGAAGTTAGCTATTGATTCTCGATATATGACGAACTTATAGCGCTTAAATGTGGCTACAACTTTGTCTAACAAGACATTGCTGTAAATATGTAATCTTGTGCATGGGAGGCAAAATGTCATTCAAATGACATTATGTCAAATGACACGTGACATTTTGGAGAGTTTTCACTCTCCAGCCTTAGATGTTATATTTAGTGTAATGTACCCTTGACCAAAAATATAGCCCTACTCAAGCTTTATGAGTACATCTAAAATTATGATGTGAATTTTACTTCTGAAGAAAGTTATTAACAAATTAGTCAAATGACATGCAGATGATATTTTACAAGCCTGCTTATGACATTATTTGCAAACAGCAATACACTTGTACTGTTAGATCTCTCTGAAAATTATTCATTCATTATCCACAATGCTGCTCAAGGTTGGAATAATTCCCAGGCAACAATACATCCATTCGAAGTTTACTTTAAAAGAAACGGTTAATTAGAAAACGTTAGCTTTATTAATCAGAAGTAATGACCCATGACACAAAAGCTGTTCACTTATTCATTTAAAAATTAATTGACTTTTTGAAACAATCGATCAATTTTACAAAAATTTCTTTTGTGTCTGGGTGAGCTGCAGCACATTATAAAAATAAAAGGAACTTTGCAAGTCTTTGCAAGTCTGTGGCAGAATGGCACTTTTTTTACAACATCGCACGGAAAAGGCCCTTGCGAAGCTATTGGTGGCACTCTCAAACGAATGGCAAAACGAGCAACTCTTGCCAAAGATTATGGCAATACTATCAAGACTCCTCGGGAGTTGTACGAATGGGCGAATGGACACGTTTTCAATCAAACAAAAATATCACTATATTACATTTCTTTTATATCACGAATGAGAAATACCGCCATCGGGGGTGGCAATGGGTCTGGGGGTGAGAATGGGTCATCGCTCTCACCGCGAGCATGGAGGGCGTACAGCAAAATCGTTCTAAAAGGTCTCTTATATTTTTGTCTTCTTGTCCTCAGATACATCCATTCTACAAGCATTCTAAGTAGTTGAAACAGTGACCCATTCTCGCCCCCATTTGACCCATTGTCACCCCCGACGACGGTACTCAACAAGAGTTTGATGAACTTTTCAAAAAAGCAAAAACTATAATTGGCACACAAAAGCTTCATTCTTTTATACCAATCGCTCATAATAAAATCCTGGCTAAAAAATACTCCAACTCAGATGAAGACCCAAAAGTCTTTGAATTGTTCGACTAAGTTTATAAATTAATGAGTATTCAAGTAGAAATAAGAATTAAATGTAGTAACAAATAAAATTGAAGAAAAAATTGAAAAAATGCGGAAAATTTATTATTCTTTTAATGTGCGTTTACCGGAAATCCCCCTAATGAAATTACCTACCGAGCTTCATCGTTTGGAATCAAAATGTTTATCTGATAAAAAAAAATCGACCTCCAATTTTTTTTTGCCAAACCAATTTTAATCTTTACATTCATTAATTTATTTTCTCGGTGAACGAAACGCTCTTTTATGTTTCAGACTTCATAGTTCAGACAAATTTACAATAGTCCATCAAACATCACAATTTTGTAAATCTGGTCATTTGTGTGTAACATTGATATAAGCAATCTAGGAAAATATACGCCCTTTTCAAATGTTGGTCCACATTAATGTTAGATTATGCTAAATTGCTTCCTAAACAAATTTTTACACTTCCAAAATGTGTCGTTGGTTGATGATAGGCTGCTGAACCTATAATTGGCGCTGTAGGCATAAAACACGCTGATAAATTTTCACTCAATATGGACATGAAAAAAGTTTTTGTTAGAAAAACTTTTTTTCCTTAAATATGTCACAGGAACATTATTCCCAGAAAAGTTAGATAATTAAAATACCGATCTGCAGAAAAAATTTCATCAAATTCTGAGATGAGGTTTTTTTGTAATATCGATTTTAATTTTTAAAACTAATTTTTTTTCAGTGTTGAAATCGGTATTTTATTTTTTGGATATTTTTCCAAAAAACTTCTGGGAATTTCACGACAGTCCGCCATACAACACTTTTTTGTAGGTCTTGTCATTTTAGAGTTACATCGATTTATAAAAAATCCATGAAAAAAAATTAGGCCCTCATCAAATGTTACTCTTGACAATTTTTGAAAAACTAAGTATGCAGAGTGGCTTAGAAATACCATATCTTTATGTCCACCAAGTTTCATTCAATTCTGAGATGGTGCTGCCAACCGCTGGTCGAGTTGGCGCGAAATCCGTCTATACTCCATTAGATAGAGCATAAGAGCATTATGACCGCACAATTCGTAGTTGCCCTCCGTGATTGACTAGAACTTGCGAAATTGTACAGAGAACACAATAAAAGGGGCTTGGGACTAGCTACCCATTCTCAATGTATACGTTTCGGGAGCTCAAATATCTAAAGTCAACGGCGCCGGCCAAGCCCTTACGGTCATATAGGAAGGGGAGGATTGTTAGTCCGACTCGCGTTGCTACTAGAGACCGAGTATACCTCTGCTTCGCCAGGATTGTCTTGGGATAGGATTATTAAAATAGCATTTGTCGAGTGATTATTTTACCTTGTTTTCACCATATGAATAATACGTGATAATTTGACGTATGATTGAAAGACGCGGCAAATTAAGAATAAAAAAGGTTTCTGTAAAAACAGGAACTTTTCAAATATTAACACGCCTACCAGCAAGACAAACCAGCATTGAAATAATTTGACATTGGTAGTTAGTTTTATGTTCCATGAAAGTTTATGTACGAGAACTTGCCCAATGCAAAATGTTTCTTCTTTTTATTGGAAAGAACATGCTTATTCTCTCATTCCTTATGAAAAATAGTTTTTATAAAGGAATCATTTTGTCGAGCTCGGATTGGGTTAGATTAAAGTGAACCTATAGACAGTTTCCACGGAGAATGACACATCAACCAAACTTGATGATATTTGATTCGATTGTCACATATTTTCGGTTTAGAATGTAGATCATTTTCCACTAATTAAAAAAAATTGACCATCGAGTAATTTATAAAAAGGTAGTATGTATTTTAGAGCAAATGAATTTGAAAAAAATTTACTCGGAAACCGTTCATTGTACGAAAAAAAACTATCTGAGATCGATTTGTAGCGGACTAAAAAGGCTTTGTGGAGAAAATTGTATAATTTTATTTTAATTTCGATAATTAATGTTAAAGCTGAAATATCTCAAAATCCTTATACCTTATATCCTTATATCCTTAAACCAAATTTTTACCACAAAGACTTGACTTCAAAACACACATTTTAACGACATCAGATCGATGGAGAAGTTAAAATTTTTTAGAAGGCTTATTTTTGAAACATAGACCATTTACAAGAAAACACTTGTGTTTGACACTGAATTATGATTCCTGGTTCAATTTTGAACATTTTGTACCCCGCCCTTTTCAAAACTTACTCGTGATTCTCCATCACCAACACTCAAAATAATTGTGACTTAATTTTCACTATAAAAATCAGGCAGGTTTTAAAATTCGACATTTATGATGACCTTACTTGTGTCTAATAAAGCTTACTCACATGTCATTAGAGGTGTGCGTCGGTTCGAAAATCGTCGGCGGCGTTTGTCGTAATTTTGATCAGCGGCGGCGGCGTTTTCGGCGTGACGCCGAAAGCTATTTCAGACGGCGGTGGCGGCGTGAATCAGCGTGGCATTTTTTTGGCTTTCATTTCTTAACAATATTTTTCCGGTTTTTTTCGGGACATATTCAAGACATTGAGAAGAGAACATTTTGATTACCTGATTTGATTATCTGATGAATTTTCCAAAAAAAAAAATCTCAAGATTTTTCAAAAAGATAAATTCTTCACAATTCACATGAGAAATTATTCAGATTTTTTTTACAAGAAATTGTTTAAAATTTCTACAGAAATCTGTTCAAAATATCCACACTTCGAAATTTATGTTTAGTATTATACAGAAATTTACACATAAAATTCTTTGAAATATCCTCAAGAATCTTTAAAGAGTTTTCACGGCAAACTCTCTGGAATTTTTAGGAGAAATTCTCCGGAATTCCCACGGAAATTCTTCAGAGTTTCTGCAGGAAATTGTTTAAAATGTAGACTTCAACAAAAAATTCTTTGGATTTCAACGAAAATGGTTTGGAATTACCATAGAAAATCAAACAAGACACGAACGCATTTTTTTTTCAATTTATATGGAAAATTCTTCGGAGTTTCCACGGAAGATTTCAGAAATTTACACTAAAATTAAATTTTAATTTTTTTACGTGTTTTTTTATTTTTACGGACAGTTTTCCGGATTTAAACGGAAAATTTGAAAGGAATGTGTGTGTATTGTCCATAATAAGTTCTTCGGCAATTTCACTGGAAATTATTAAAAGGGAGAAGCCATTTATCCAGAAAACACGTTTGGCCAACATGAACGGTTGCTTTCGGCCCAAGCGTTTGCCCAACAGGTCATTTGGTCGAAATGGTCGTTTGACCGAATAAGTAATCTGGCCGAAAATGCCTTTCGGATGGAGTTGTCGTCATTTTCGATGAAATGATCTATTTGGCCAAACAAATCTATTAACCAAATGCCCAGTTAAGCCGAACGACACTTCGGCCTTATGTCGATTATGGATAAACAACGTTTTCGGCCAGATGGGTTTTGGCCATAGTATAAATTCGGCCAAACACCTTCTGGCCTTGTGGGCTCCGCCCAAAAATAATTCGGCGGAAAGCCATTCGTTCGATTACCACATAGCCGAATAACACGTTAAGCCAAAAGACATCTAGCCGAATTTCATTTGGCTAAATAATACATTTCAGCATCAACACATCGAAAGGGCGAAACTGCTTTTGTAAACAAGAGCTTCTCACGTCGCTGGTGGGCTAATTTGAGCACACCCACGCAATCCAACAACACTGAGGGGAGCAACGAATCATCTTCTTTCATTAAATGGCGTTGGAATTGCGTGGGTGGACACCAATTGGCAGATAAGCGACGTGAGAACCCAAGTAGCACACACAAAATCTTCTTAAAAGCGCCTTGTTTCTATTTTTCATTAAAAGCATTGGAAAAACATCAAAGTACGAAAATGTTGCATCAAGATGTCAAAAACGTTCGAATTGTGATCAATGTTTCATTAACATTGCATTGTGTTTGACATTTGAAAACAAACAACCATAGAATACTGCCATAGAATACGTTCAACATTTTGACATCTCACATTTTTTTCCCTGTGATGGTGCAATCAAGTAACACGAAACCCGAGTACAAAACTTCATAATCGTAGGGTTTTTATTGTGAGTCAACATGCAGTCCCTTCGATGTGTTGTATGGTGATGTGGTAGAGTGAAGGACTATCAATCACAAGGTCCATAAATCGAATCCAGTTTTATATTTTTATTTTTTCCGCTGTAGTATTTTGCAACATTATTGCAAATTTACTGCAATTGAAAGATGTTTCCGTAGGCTCCACCTCTTGCGCTTTTTAGATTGCAAGAGAGTTATATTTGATGGCACACACGCAAAAATCGTTTCTTTCCGAATAGTTGCAACACAGTGAAATGTTCAGTAGTGAAACAATTTGTGCTGCTTGGGGAGCGTTCAAATCTCCTATGATAATTTTGATGTCGTGGCTTGGGCAGCTGCGTACTCACGTTCCAACTGCGCGTAGAATGCGTCCTTATCATCATCAGTCTTTTCGGAGTGTGGGCTATGAACGTTGATTATGCTGAAGTTGAAGATCCGGCCTTTGATCCTCAACCTGCACATTCTTTCATTGATCGGCCACCACCTGATGACGCGCCTTTGCATAGACAAGCGAGTTGTCATCTGTGGATTGTCCGATGTGGGATGGGCCGAGGCTTATATTTTAGAATTCTGGTAAATTTCCAGAACGGTCTTTCTTGATTTGGCCAATCGTCACATGTGCTCTACTGTTGAATATCCACTGTCGAGCGATCTCCCATTATTTATTATCGAGAACTTCACACACTAAAGACCCCAAGCAACGAATTGTATAGAGTTTTTATCTGGATACCTGGTTTAACTAGCATCGATACACCTATGTCTGGCGCATTGTATTGTGTTCCAGTAAAGCCAAGGACCACTTGCGACCGTGTGATGATAGTGCCGTTCCCCTGAACGCCAGATCTCCTAATCGCTCATCGAGTGCAATGTTGAACAATAAATGGGACTTTTTTGGAACACACTTGATGGTAAAATAAATTATACACGGTTAAATTCATCAACCCAAAATGGAGTTGTAATTTCAATTAACTTAATTTGGACCATTGCACAGTGGCTTAAATCGGGTTTCTAGCGCTTTTATTTAATAGTTACTTTATTATGCAATTTAGCGTAATGGTGTCTTCGAGACATTTCATCAGCTAATGCGCTTCTTTGGAAGTATCCAGCTTAATGATCAATCCCCATAAAAGTGAGATGGAAAAATTCACAACATATAAGGTTTGATTCTGCATAAAAGTTGTAGTATAAGTTCTCCTAAAAAACTAGGAATGTTTCATCAAAAAACATTTCCTACTATGCAAGGTAGAAATCAATCACCCATCACAAGGAGTTGATGAACCAATGCACCATGCGTCTCCATATGCTTGTATGCTTATACATCGAGTTCAAAACTTGTTGGCATAAAAAGCAATCAATATCCAAAAGTAATGAAATTACGGACTTGGTGTCTTCGACAATGTTTTTCAGGAGAACTTTTGCTACAACTCTTATGAAGACGTATACCTTGACCTTCCATGTTGTAAAGTGGAAAAAATAAATTATTCATCTCTCTTTTAGAGGGATTGATCATAAGGCTGAATACCTTCAAAGAAGCGCATCGACTTACTGATTAAATGTCTCGAAGACGCCAGTACGCTAAATCACATGATAAAAGTACTATTAAATAAACACGCTAAAAACACCATTTAAGCCACTATGCGTTGGTGAAGGAAGCCAATTTTGAGTTGGATTGCCCAATCCCCCAACCCGGGTTTAAGTAGTTCCACTAGGTTCAAATAGGTCAAAAAATCCCAAATTTGAGTTCAACCCCTTGAACTATCCAACTGCTATCATTAGGTAGCTTTCTTTCTCTGTTATTGATAACATCGGGTGGAATGAAATCAAATGAATGAGTGAATAAAAACTCAAATTTTGGGTCTAACCGTGTAGATGCAGTCTTTGATGATGTCGGGATTCTGCTTTCAAATATTGATTGACTGTTGATCGACATGTCAACTGGCAGACGGAAAACGATGTAAAGCTCACTCAAGAGCCATACGCATTAAGGTGGGGTTCATAAATCATCCATTCAAACCGTATGTCTGTTATAAATTTGAAACACAAAGATTATTATCGTTTTAAATTGTATATCAGTTGACTTGTTACAACCCTTTTGCATGGACAACTAGTGTGTCGTTATTTTGGATTCCCCCTGGCTGGGCTCAAACTCACCTACCATCGTTTTGTTTTGATTCTCTCGGTCCGACGAACCATGCTGTTTTCGTACCTTTAGTTATCCCACGCAAACGAACACAGCCAGTGTATAGACAACGTGGTGTGTGAAGGTGCAGTTCAATTCTATATCTAAAAATAGGGGAAAGAGAAAAACCGACATCCAACGACAAAACCAACACTACAGAGAAAAATGAACGTGGAAAACAGAGATGAACCAGGAGCTGTTAATTCATTCCCGGATGTTTGTATACAACTCTCGCCGTCTGGGATCAGGATTCTGTCTGGGACCTGGGGAGCTGGGCTATATGGCTAGGAGGAAACGCATGCTCGTTCGCTCCGTTTATAAGCACCGTTCGTCCAGTTATCACATGGGTGAGAGCTGAAAAATGCTTAGGAGATGCTTGTTGTTACCGAATGTTTGTAAGTATGGTCCGAACACTGTGCGGCGGAATTGTTGATACGATATGCATTTATACAATCTACGAACTCATAATATTGATACGTTTCCTTTTAGATTAATTAAAACAATTTCTGGTAGTCAAAGTTGAACTTAATATTTTAATAATATTTTTGTTTATTTTCAGAATTGTTAACATCATCAGCAGATATAAATTATCTATAATCGATAGGTATTTCTCGTCCATGAACAATTTACTAATTTTCATCACATATACTTAAAAATAGTAAGTATTATTTTCATCGAAGGGCTCCCATGAAGCTGCGTTCTGGTGCAAGAGATACTAAAAGTGATTGTAGCCGACTAGTATACAAACTGCTGAACACGTGTTAATGCGAAAGTATTGGATGGTTGTCGACTTTGTTTTTAATTAATTTATATGTCCATAAGGTTTACGTACCAGAGACCCAAAAAGTAGACAAATGACACGTTTATTTTATCAATCAATTGGTAGTTCCAAAACCCAGGTAGGTGTAGTGTAGTGTATTTCGGTAACTATATTTGCTGTATACTGCCGCGATTCGCATAAGAGTCCCATGTCGATTTTTGACGATTTTGATTTTCTTTCTGAAATAAGCTTAAAATGAACTCATTTTTAAGAAAAACTGATAAAATAATAGACTTTGTTCTAGAGATTTGAAAATCAAACCCCACTTGTGTTGTCCCATCTTGCTATTTATTCGCATAACAGTCACACTCCACATTTTGATACACTTTCGCACAAAACATCAATGTAATTATAGTCCATTTAATAGTTTCATAGCAATGTATAACGATGAAGAATATTATGCCAAATTTTCAGAAAGATTGCTGGTTCTATCGATTTATTAGAATTTTTTGAATTTCTCTATGTAAAACGAGTTTGAAAAATTCAACGACATATAGTTACGTTGGCACCAATTACCAATGTGCTGACCCAGAACTTAAGCTTGACAACAACCTACAACACGCAACCAGTGGACGGATGTCGCGTCAGCATGTGGATCGAATGACCATCGACCATCGAACTTCGGACCCTTTGGAGTCAGCAGATTTAGAATAGGCTGTGAGGTTTCGAGGTCTATACAATTATTAATCAAATTCAGTTCAGTTCGTGTACGCGTAGTGTTAAGATGTATAAAAGTGTTTAAATAAATATATTTTTTTGAATTAAATCGAGCCACGACTCGTTAATGGCGCAGCCGTCCGGAGTTTAGTGTAAAAGTTTAAAGTGAACAAACAGTGCTTAGGGAAAAAGTGAAAATTCCCATAAAAGTGTACTCCGATTATTCATAAGGAAAAAAGCTTCCTAGAAGACATCATCATCGGACAAGCAGTCAACGCCCGATTGACTTGTGGGTACCGCCGCCGCTTCACTGGAAAACTCTAGACGAAAGGAACCTAACAAAACCGTGAGTAATTAATTTATGTTTTATATCTTTTTCTTACCCACGTCCTCGAGAGGCACTATTAGATAGACCTTCCGAGTAGTGTTTGTGATAAAACATCCTCCCTGTTTTATTCACGAGCAAAAGCTTTGCGATTACTCAAGAGGTGTCACATTGCAACCGACCACCGCACTACAAGATAGACGGTTCTCGGAGAAATTTATTCGGACCACTACAAGATAGAGTTCGTTTATCTTCATATCCCACATACTCTGTCGTGTCAAAGCGAATTTGGTCAAATTCATGCCAAAATTCAAAGCTTTAAGAAAGACACAAAAGTTACTCGGACGTTTGGAGAACGAATCCAGCTCCGATTCAGACGATAGTGAATTATCCAACGAGTACTCTCACGTACCAGTTAGTAATCTTTCACTAAACGTCGAAAGCCTCAACATGAATGAGCACCATCAAACACAGGTGAACCACTTAGAAATTCTCGCCCAGCAAATGCAAACGATGATGCAGGCGATAACGGACCTCACCGCAAAACAAACCATGTACGAATCACATTTGAATGACGGTGCATCGACCAGCCGTAGCACCAACGTTAGTAATACGAGAACAGTGTCAGGCGATCCGTTTAGAATCCCTGACCCCATAAAAATGCTACCTTCTTTCAACGGTAATAAAAAGCAATTAAATTGGTGGTTGGAAACCGCCGAAAAAACACTTGACAATTTCCAACCTCTGGTTTCACCAGAAATTTTTCAAATCTATCTAACTGCGGTTAGTAATAAAATTGAAGGACATGCCAAGGATGTTTTATGCACCAACGGCAATCCCAGCACATTTAAAGATATCAAGGAGATATTGATAGCAGCCTTAGGGGACAAACAGGACTTGTCCACTTATAATTGCCAGCTTTGGCACAACAAAATGGATGGTAGTATATCTAAACACTACCAACGCATTAAAGCAATTAGTCCAAAGCATAAAAGCCTTGGCCAAACAAAAAGTTAAATATAATGATCATTGGGATGCCATCAATGAATTTATTGATGAGTATTGCTTGGCGGCCTATGTCAGCGGCCTACAGAAACCGTATTTTGGATATGTTCAAGCTGCGGAGCCTAAGAACATAGAAAGCGCTTACGCTTTCTTATGCAAATTCTCCTCAAATGAGTCCAACAGGAGCTTGACTCAAAACCCTTCTACACAACCAAAATTCAAAACAGAACCAAATTTTTCTCGAAAAACAGGACATGAAAATGAACACTTCCAACAAAAACCCCATTATTCGAACAAACAAAACAATCAGAACTATCAACCGAAATCGGAAAATACTGTTGAACCGATGGACACAAAATCAACTAACTCAAGACTAACTCTGAATAGACGTATAATCCACAACAATGAAACTTACAAGAACCCAGATACAGAAGACGATCAACAGGAATCAGAGTCTGAGTCAGAATCTGAAATAGATACAAATTTTCAACTTGTAACATCAAAACCACAAGTAACCTGAACTTTCTGCCCTACTTAGAATGTTTTAACAAAGAAAATATGAAAAAAATCCGGCTACTCATTGATACGGGAGCTAATAAAAATCTAATCAAACCAGGACTTCTTAGAAACCGCAAAGAAACTTCTGAAACAAGAATCAAGAACGTTACAGGATGTCATATAGTCAATAAGAAAGGAAAATACAATCTTCTTGGATTGGGTATCCCAGCTCAAACTTATTACGAACTTAATTTCCATGACTTTTTTGATGGATTATTGGGATCTGAATTTCTCGCCAAAACAAAGTCGAAAATAAATTATCAAAAAGGAACTATAACTATTTCAGGCATAGAAACATTATTCAAAAAGTACTACCCAAACAAAATACAAAATTTCTACCACGTCATAACCTTACCCACTCAAAATAACGGAGATTGGTTCGTACCAAATTTTTCAAAATTGTCCAACAGTATCACAATATGCCCAGGTCTCTATAAAGCTTCTGATAATAAAACTACTGTACGAGTAACAACGAACAGTAACGAAACTCCTAACCTTGGAATCAAGAATTTGAAACTTCATGTGAACAATTTCGAAACATTAAGCTCAATCCCTACAAATAAACACGAAGCGCTCTCTGTTGATACCATTAATAACCTCATTAGAACCAATCATTTATCCAAGTTTGAAAGAGACCAACTAACTCAATTGATCTTACAACACAAACAGACCTTGTTGAAATCTGATGAAAACTTACTTCTACAACAGCAATCAAACACAAAATCCTTACTCATAACAATCAGCCAGTCTATTCAAAGTCATACAGATATCCTCATGCACAAAAAAAGATGTAGAAGAACAAATTGCAGAAATGCTTGATCATGACATAATTCAAAATTCCATCAGTCCATACTCCTCCCCGTTTGGGTTGTCCCAAAGAAAATGGACGCATCGGGAAAACGTAAAGTAAGAGTGGTAATCGACTATCGTAAACTCAATGAGAAAACGATAGACGACAAGTATCCGATTCCCCAAATCGAAGAAATATTGGACAGTCTTGGCAAATCTGCATATTTCACAACACTTGATTTGAAATCAGGTTTCCACCAGATTGAGATGGATCCTGACCATATGGAAAAAACAGCATTCTCAACAGCACAGGGTCACTTCGAATTTACCCGTATGCCGTTTGGCCTTAAGAATGCTCCCGCAACCTTCCAGCGGGTGATGAACAATGTACTATCTGGTTATATCGGAGTCATTTGCTACGTATACCTGGACGATATCATTGTCATAGGATACAATCTTCAAAATCATCTTGAAAATTTATCCAAAATATTAGCTCGTCTTTCTGAATTTAATCTGAAGATTCAGTTAGATAAGTGCGAATTCCTCAAGCGAGAAACAGAATTCCTTGGGCATATTATCACACCTGAGGGAGTTAAACCCAACCCAGAGAAAGTGAAAAAAATCCAGGAATGGCCTATCCCCAGAAACCAAAAGGAAATCAAACAGTTCCTTGGACTGACAGGGTACTATAGGAGATTTATCAAAGACTACTCCAAAATAACAAAACCTCTTTCTAAGTGTCTTAAATTAGAAAGCACGGTTGACATAGAAAATGTAGAGTATCAAAACGCATTCAAAAAATTAAAAGAAATTATCGCGTCAGATCAAATTTTAACATACCCCGATTTCGAATTACCATTCATCCTCACCACGGACGCAAGCAACTATGCACTCGGTGCTGTATTATCACAAATACAGGACAAAGTGGAGAAACCAATAGCCTTTGCTAGTCGGACGTTAAATAAAACTGAAATAAATTATTCAACAACCGAAAAGGAAGCACTTGCAATCATGTGGGCAGTGGATAAATTTAAACCCTATCTACATGGAAACAAATTTCAATTGGTAACGGACCACAAACCGTTAACATTTATACAAACAGCTACCAAAAATTCAAAAGTACTTCGCTGGCGCCTTGAATTGGGTACATACGACTTCGATATTTCGTATAAGCCTGGAAAAGCGAATGTTGTCGCTGATGCTTTAAGTCGAAAAACCGAAGATAACGATAACAACCTGGAGGTACATGCTAATACATCCCATGATAACAATCAATCCGATGACGATACTGTCCATTCAGCAGTATCATCAGATGATTTTTTTATACACTTCACAGAGAGATCGATAAATAATTATAGAAACCAGATTATATTTAGAACAACAAATTTTAATAGTATTCTTACCGAACACCCTTTCGAAAATTTCCGAAGAATAACTATTTGTTCCCCACAACATTCATTCGAATCCATAACCAATAACCTAAAAACATATACAAATGGAAAACAGACAGCAATTCTCGCTCCAGAGAATATGCTACAACTAATTCAGGACGTCTATAGAGAAAATTTTTTCGGATGCAGGTCACTTCGTAATTACCCAAAACTTGGTAGAGGATGTTGGCCTAGAAATAAGACAAGATATGGTCATTAAAAAGGAACACGAACGGGCTCATCGTGGAATTTCTGAAGTAGAAAATCAAATTAAACGTTCGTATTTTTTCCCCAGAATGGCAATGAAAATTCGAAAATTCATAAATTCTTGTCCAATTTGCGCTCAACATAAGTATGAACGCAAACCCTATAACATTAAGATTTCACCCCGTCCGATTGAGAATGGACCATTCCATAGAGTACACATGGATATCTTTAGTATGAACAAGTTTTACTTTTTGTCTCTTATATGCGCCTTTTCGAAACACCTACAGCTTATACAAATTGATTCTAGGAACCTAACTGACGTTAAAATGCACTCTCACAATATTTCAGAACGTTCAGATCACCTAAGAAAATTATTTGCGATCATGAAGCTTCGTTTACTAGTATCCAACTTCGAGATTTTTTGGCCAACTTTGGTACAAACATCGAATTTGCATCCTCTTCAGAGTCAAATGGTCAGATAGAGAAAGCGCATAGCACAATAATTGAATTGTACAATACAAATAAACACAGATTCAACGAAATTTCCTCCCAGAAATTGTCCAAATAATGACTTCTCTTTACAATGACACGATACATTCTGCAACAACCTTTACTCCTAACGAAGTTATCTTCAATCAGAGAAACTCTATTAACCCAGATGAAATTGCAGTAGTTACAAATCGAATCTTTGAAAAAGTGTCGAAAAACCTTCAAAAAGCCGCTTACAAAATGCAAAAATATAACCAATCTAAAGAGGAACCTCCACAAGTGAACGAAAATAGTAAAGTTTACATAAAACGAAATACAAGAAAAAAGCTAGATCCGAGATTCTCAGAAACAAAATGTATGAAAAATATGGAACGAACTTTTATAAACCCAAGGAATGTTAAAAGAAATAAAAATAAAATGAAACGTATAAGAAACACAAACTAATCTATTACCTTTCTTTTTTCAGGAAAACCCTTTCACGGAAAACTCTTGGATACCTATCAACTAATAATAATAAAAACAACAATTTTTTTGAAAACCCTCTAATACAAAAACCCTCTGCTCTTTTCATCCCCAGCTAAACCAATTAGGAGAACTACATATCACATTCTCATATTCTATTAACATAATTCGTAAAAACACGAACTGAAAGTCAAAACTTTAGAAGAAAAATGTATTTGAAAATTATCTTAACAACCTTCCTATTGAATTATATACATTGCCAAAAATTGGAAATATCAAACTTAAACGATCAACCATTATTAACCATTTTAGCAGGAAAATGTAGGATACAAACAGGTACAATTACCATAATTCATCCTATCAATATAACCGATATTGAACTTACTGTAAATCTTTTGACTAATGTAGTTTACCAAAAAACTAATAATTACCTAACTCAGATTGCAAAACACAAAATTAAGGAACTTTATTCCAACCTAGTAGAAATTAGGCATAGGGATCACCGTGGACGAAGAAGTATCGAGTCGATTGGCACTGCATGGAAGTGGATAGGTGGTAGCCCGGACGCCACCGACCTCAGAATAATCAACCAAACGATGAACGAGCTAATCATCAACAATAACCAACAATACAGAGTGAATGAGCAAATTGGCAACCGATTACAGGCAATCACGAAAACCATCAACGAGATTATAGAAAATAAAAGCAAAAACAAAATTTTACTCGACGAAATGGATACTATAGCAACCATCATGAAGATAGACATTATCAACAAACTTCTAGAACATATTGCAGAAGCTATCACACTATCAAAAATGTCATTATTGAGTAAAAAAATACTTGCACCGAACGAGATATCCGTCATCAAAACCATTCTCGAAGACCAGGGAATAATCATGGACCTCCCTGACGAAATGATCAACTTAGTGAAACCAAGTATAGCAGTGAACGGAAAAAGCCTTCTATACATCATAAAAGTACCACAAGTGCAACAAACGGAAGCCTCAATTCTTCGGCTAATCCCAATATCAAAGAAAGGACAAATTATTTCGGAATATCCAAACTTTCTGATAAAATCAGAGAAAAACTGTTTTCAACAACACAACCACATGAATATATCCAAAGAAGCACGTACCTTACATCATTCTCAGATGACTGCGTAGAGCCTCTAATAGAAGGAAAAACAAGCAAGTGTACAACAAAGCCATCTATTTTACCAAAAATACAACTTGTAACGGATAATATGCTACTCATCAACAACGCTAAAAATGACTTGTTACATTCCGACTGTGGTCCAGATGATCGTAACCTAACTGGAAATATTGTAATAACATTTTTCAACTGCACTATCCACTGCAGAAACCAAACATTTTCGTCGAATGTCAGAGAGATGGAAACAACTATCATACAAGGAGCTATGCATAACCTGATCTTAAGTCAACATCCGGAAGAGGATGCCTTGGAAACAATGAACAATTTAACGATAGCTAACAGGAAGAAAATTGATCACGTCTATCTCATGCAATTCAGTAACAAATTATGGGATTGGAGTCTTCTCGGAGGAATCTCCATATCAATGATACTGACCATTACAATATCAATTTTGCTTTTCTAAATTATAAGAAATCTCTTTTCAAAGTCTTATCTAAACTATCAAGGAAAAAGAAAGCCAAGATGCCATCACCTACAAACAACACGCAGAACCAGGACGCGTGAGGACACGCTTTTTCACCCCCCGGAGGAGTTACGTTGGCACCAATTACCAATGTGCTGACCCAGAACTTAAGCTTGACAACAACCTACACCACGCAACCAGTGGACGGATGTCGCGTCAGCATGTGGATCGAATGACCATCGACCATCGAACTTCGGACCCTTTGGAGTCAGCAGATTTAGAATAGGCTGTGAGGTTTCGAGGTCTATACAATTATTAATCAAGTTCAGTTCAGTTCGTGTACGCGTAGTGTTAAGATGTATAAAAGTGTTTAAATAAATATATTTTTTTGAATTAAATCGAGCCACGACTCGTTAATATATTTCTCAAGTTGAAGAAAACTGACATGGGACGCTTATGCGAATAGGGGCAGTATAAAGCTTTAAGATTTTCTTTACAAAAATTAATGGTTATTGAAAACAACATTTTCAGATGGAATTGAACACTTACCAGAACCAGAAACAAATCAATAAAAGGTTTACAAATTTCATACTTCATAATTCTAAATTCATTATAAAACATTTCATCCTTTTTGTAGAGTATTTGTTCCATTATTGTTAACATACTCATATGTATCAATATCAATAGTTAATTATAATACTAAATATTTGCACAACATACGAATTAATCTGTCTGTATCGTTTATTATTTGCAATTGCGCGTGCTCGCTGCTGAAAAATCATAAAAATAAGATAAAATGCTATTTGCGTGTGCAATGTAGAGTAGACATGACATGGCGATGCGGTAGTTCAACTTGACAATTAGTTGATTATAAGAAGTCGAGTCAAGTACGATACACTGAAGACGACCTTACTGTTGAGCTCGAAATACGCATTTGTCAAATGTACAATCAAGCGTGGTGGAATTAAATTGAATTGTAGAAACTCGTCTTCTTACAGGCACCTTAGGCAATAGAAAAGCCCAACACTCAAAATAATTTTCACTTAGAAGCTACTTGAAAACATATGCAGATATTTTCCATGTAGTTTCGGGAGTAAAAGTTAAATGATTCATTAGTGATGGTACTCATTATTCTTAATTCACTAGAAAATAAAATAAAATTTAAGTGAATTTTCGTTTGGCCATGTACTTAAATTTTAAGTGAAACTTCGATAAATTTTTTTCTATAGTATCCCTGTAGTTGATATCCCGTCCACTAGAAGCGGACGAGCTCAAAAAATGGAGTAGAAAATTAATTCACACTCGAACATATTTTTTGCAAATCGTTCTCATAATGCTTCTGCAAAATGTTTTATTAGCGATTGTTAATAAACATACATTTCGCTCTGAGAACCCCACTCATATATTTTTCATACATTCATTTTGAGTAGAATTCACTAGAAGAGTATATAGATATTATTTTCAATGTTTTCTAATGAATTCCACTACATTTCTTACTAAGATGCAAGATGTGATTTGAGTAAGTTTTATTTGATTCCAGTAAGGCCGATGAAAGTTTCGATTTTTAAAGTCTACATAACTTTTTATAGTGGAATTAAAGCGACAATTATTTTGAGTGAAATATAGGCAATTTTTTTATTGAAATGGCAGCAATGAGGGAGGAAAGTAAAATATAATGTTGATGGTAATGATTTCCATTTTTTTCGAAAATGATTCTGTTTTAGTCATAAGTTTGATAAAACATTTACAGTATTAGCTAACAATATTTCAGTTGATAAATCATTTTAATATTTCGTTCAGCCTTCGACTGCACAGCTGGGAACCAATAGTTTAGTGTCTAAACTTGGAATGAAATTATTTGGTTAGAAGTCCTTTAAGATATGACAAGACGGCAATCTGTGAAGGACGTGGGATGACCACATAACTAAAAACCCCTGTTCAATCTACCTATTCATGGCATACTAATAATTCGATCATTATCGTTTGTTTAGTTAATCATTTGGTTATTATATCTTTTAGCCGAAAATGTAGCTGATTCCAAGGGAATTTCTTTTATTTTCAAAATTAACATGCTTAAGTTGAATTTATTTTTCTTCGATGCCCTGTCTGTTAAAATGTTGGCTTATATCGATGTGCTTACTCCTTGATGAATAATCGTTTTCCCTTTCAGCCAGGCAAATAGCACTCTGAATAGGAGAGCCGACTTCGATTTAGATACAGGTATCATACATGGAATGCTTTAATAAAATTCGTTTCAGCTCTGCATCCAGCTTCATATTCCAGACTTTAGAACCGTACAGAGCCTTTGTCTACTTTAATACCTCTGTCGTTGCCTGGTGGTCCACAAATCCTTCCGGTTGCTTTATACATACAGTAGACTCTCAACATCTCGATGTTCTATATCTCGATATCGATGATTTTGATATTTTAAAAATCTTTTGTTTTGCCAAAAAATCGTTTTGGTATTACCGCAATAATTTGTTTTATTCTATGAACCAATATGGTCAAAACTTAGGTATGATAAAATTCAAGTTACATCTGAGTTCTGATCAAATTTTCAGCAAAATTGGTGTACACGCAACCGAGATCTAGATCACCAAAATTATTATGCATCCCAAGATAAACACTCAGATCGTGATCATCCCAATCAGCCTCCGTTGAATTGCGCTGGAGCGCGCCCATTTACTTTACATACGGCGGCTATTCAACTATGGCAACCCCATTCGGTGGCTTATTAAATTAAACAGCACAGACTCACACCCTGTGTAAAAGCTTATGGGCGCGCTGCTGCGCAATCTTTGCTTGCGCGTTATCACCGCGAAGAGTTGAGCGTTTAAGAAGAGCGTGACAATAACCATTTTTTTTATGAAAAACGGGAAGTGGGCTTTTTATTATGCTGGTCACTGTAGTAACCATTTCAATGCATCTTCCATTCATCGATGGTCCCTTCAATATCGAGATGTGGAGAGGCGATTTTCTCATCGAGATTACCCTTAGTTTTCACTTCGTAGAGCCATTTTATCAGTAAGGCCTTTTGTCGATAGTTTTGTCAACTCCTAAATGCATTGTTTCACAAATTTTCCCACATTGAGTTTGATTCTGAAAACTGCAGAAGATTTTTATCTACGGTACTTAAGTTCAAAATGAAATTACGATACTGTTGTTCTTCCAGAACTTCGGGTTCTGCTCCCACTGGGTATAATATTCATAATCCTTGCTGTCATCGTTTGTTTCCATCTTAAATGTAACCATACTATCTTCAACTAATACTTGGGCTTGCTCAATTGCCCGTACTATCAATTCAACGTGAACACTTTTGGGATTCTGATCTGTATTTGCTGCAACCAACTCAATCTCATTGTGTCGTCCTTCTTGACAGAAAGCTTTCGAGCCTCCTGAAAGGAGGCTTTCGAGCTCATGAAAGGAGGTTTCCAGGCTTCTTGAAAGGAGGCTTCCGATTCTCTTCAAAAGTGGCTTTCAAGTATCTTTGAAGGAGACTTATGAGCTTCTTGATAGCAAGCTTTCTAGCCTCTTAAAAGGAGGCTTCCGAGCCCTCTTGAAAAGAGTCTTTCAAGATCCTTGAAAGAAGCAATCCAAACCTTTTGAAGGGATGCTTCTGACCCTCTTAGGAGGCTTCTGAGCTTCTTGATATGAAGCATTCGAGTCTCTTGAAAGGTTGCTTCCAAGCCTCTTAATAGGAGGCTTCCGAGCCTCTAGACATGAAGCTTTCGAGCCTCATGAAAGGTGGCTTCCAAGCCTCTTGAAACGAGGCTTCCGAGCCTCTTGAAAGGAGGTTTCAGAGTCTTTTGACAGGAGGTTTCCGAGTCTATTGAATGGAGGCTTCTGAGCCTCTTGACAGGAAGCTTTCGAGTCTTATGAAAGGTGGCTTCCAAGCCTCTTGGAAGGAGGCTTTCGAGCCTCTTGAAAGTAGGCTTCCGGGCCTCTGGAAAGGAGGCTTTCGAGCCTCTTCAAAAGCGGATTTCAAGCATCTTCGAAGAAGGCTTCTGAGCTTTTTGATAGCAAGTTTTGCAAACCTCTTAAAAGGAGGCTTCCGAGTCTCTTGAAAGGAGGCTTCTGACCCTCTTGAACGAAGGCTTTTAAACTTCTTGAAAGAATAATTCCAAACCTTTTAAAGTAAGGCTTACGAGCTGCTCAGAAGAAGGGTTTTGAAAGGCTTCAAAGAAGACCACCTCGAAGGTATCCCCGTCTATCGTAACACTGCTTCCCCGGCGAGCTCTGTCGCGCTCGGTTCCGCCCACAAGCATGTACTTTGTCTTTGACGCATTCACCACCAGTCCAACTTTTGTTGCTTCACGTTTCAGGCGGGTGTACAGTTCTGCCACCTTTGCAAATGTTCGGCCGACAATGTCCATGTCATCCGCGAAGCAAATAAATTGACTGGATCTGTTGAAAATCGTACCCTGGCTGTTACACCCGGCTCTCCGCATGACACCTTCTAGCGCAATGTTGAACAACAGGCACGAAAGTCCATCACCTTGTCTTAGTCCCCGGCGCGATTCGAACGAACTGGAGTGTTCGCCCGAAATCTTCACACAGTTTTGCACACCATCCACCGTTGCTTTGATCAGTCTGGTAAGCTTCCCAGGGAAGCTGTTCTCGTCCATAATTTTCCATAGCTCTACGCGGTCTATACTGTCGTATGCCGCCTTGAAATCAACGAACAGATGGTGCGTTGGGACCTGGTATTCACGGCATTTTTGAAGGATTTGCCGTACAGTAAAGATCTGGTCCGTTGTAGAGCGGCCGTCAACGAAGCCGGCTTGATAACTTCCCACGAACTCGTTCACTAATGGTGACAGACGACGGAAGATGATCTGGGATATCACTTCTTTTTAAAACATTTTGCACTTTGTCATTCACTAGAGGATAAATTATTATTTTAATAATTACTTAGGAATGATAGAAGAAATCTGCAGGAAAAATCTATCTCCATGATGGCAGATAGAAGGCAGCAGCTTCACAACTTACTAAATCAAACAATAAAATCAAGACTGATAATTCTCTTTTCGGAATGACATTACAATAACTATAACGTCATTGAACTCCTATTAAGCTTTTGTTCGATTGTTGGCAATTTTGTTGAGTAATGACCAACAACCCCATTACAGCTGTTCAACCAGAATTGTTCAATAACGTATGGTTTATATTTCTAATTCAGCTTGGTACTTTCCAAGGTGACAAATATAGCTGATGGTAAACAAGAGGGCTGGGGATTCAAAGGTCGTTGGATCGATACCGGTATCCTGTTCATAATTTATTTTATTTATTTTATTTTATTTCTTTATTAAACAGGCTTGCAGCCAATTTATTTTTCATCTTATTTCCAGTATGTTGAACAATGCCTTAATAAGTGTAACAATGTAATGAAATAAATGTATTTATAAAAGCATAATTAAAAAAGCCTAATCAGTGAGTTGCTGAATAGTTGAATAAACATTATGTTTGGTTTTTGAACAAAGTTGATGAATAAATATTTTTATCTACTATTCAAGTAAAGTTGAAGAGAGGTTGCTAGTTGTTGTTGAATAAATACTCCATTTTTGGGCGAACAATGCTGGAACAAATGTTGTCATGTATGATAGTATAATTTTTAATCAACGCTGGCTGAATAAATCTGACCATACTGATGTTTATTCAACTGGCAATTGTTACTTGGAAAGTCCGCTAAAAATAAATTTATTTGTGGAGTGGAATAAACGTTCGTACAACGTTTAACTAAAGCCATTGTTGTTATTGCAATAAGCGAATTATCAAACGTTTATTCAACGTTTCAAAATTATATAAATAAACAAAATTGAAATCGGATACAGAAGCAATGATGTTTACTGATAACGTCAATTATTAGACTTCTTAATAAACTCATGCTCGTGCATATATTGTAATAGAGTTTTCAAACGTTTGTTCGATGCTTCAAAAACAAATTATTTAAACATATACATCACGATGAACAGCATAAACTTTGCAAGTTTAAGTTGTTTGTATTTAGCTAGTTGTTCAATATACATTTCGATTTAAAAAGAAATAAGTCGGTAGCGTTTATAAAAGTATTATTCAGATACATAGCTGAAAGCAGAACAGAAGCTGGTTACAAATGTCAACAATGTTTGCCCAATTTGTTATTCCATACTACATATTGTTCAGCTACGAATACTTTAATTAAACGTTAGTTCGACAATGATGTCTATTTGTGGTAACTGATTGTTACTTGGGCCCTTCCTTCCACTCCTTCGGTTGCTGTTCGGTTTCCCAAATTCTGACTATCAGCATCTTGATGAGCTCAGCTCCGATACCATCCTTACCAGCTGCTTTATTGGTCTTTAGCTGTTGAATGGCATCCTTAACTTCCCTCAAGGTGGGGGCTGGTTGGCTTCCATCGTCCGCTGAACTGACGTAGTCATCTCCTCCGCTGCCTTGACTTTTACTGCCTGTACTCTCAGCGCCATTCAGATGTTCCTCGTAGTGCTGCTTCCACCTTTCGATCACCACACTTTCGTCCGTCAAGATGCTCCCATCCTTATCCCGGCACATTTCGGCTCGCGGCACGAAGCCTTTGCGGGATGCGTTGAGCTTCTGATAGAACTTGCGTGCATCTAGAGAACGGCACAACTGTTCCATCTCCTCGCACTCCGCTTCTTCCAGGCGGCGTTTCTTCTCCTGAAAAAGGCGGGTCTGCTGTCTCCGCTTCCGTCTATAACGTTCCACGTTCTGCCGGGTACCTTGCTGCAGCGCGACCGCCCGCGCTGCGTCCTTCTCCTCCAGAATCTGTCAAATGACTATAGATTAGCAAATAATTGGAATAAGCCGCCTGGAGTACTAGGAATCACTATGGAGCAGAACTGGATACAGTAGTAGATCAAAAAGATGAAGAGCCTCTCTACTTATCGTTCAACCGAGGGGACAGATTTGATAATAATAAGCATTATTATGTGTAACAACCAGCATGCTTTAGCTCAGTTTCGGCGTTCCCAGATGCGAATTTCAATGCATTTGATCCGGACAATAACACCCTTGGAGAGCAAAATAGACAAAGTGTCGTTTCCCAAATTGTAATAATAATCCGCGATTTTCACAACAACATTCATGTCAGCAATATTTAAAACAAAAAGTAACTTCTAAACACAACTCTGCGTCCCAGAAATCCAGAATTACCATATGATCATATTCTGAGGTCAACAGATGGTCTATCAAATATCGTTTAAATATTAACCAACAAATATACGATAACTAAAATATTATTAGGGTATAATGTGTTTGGATCCCAAAGTATTGCTTACCCGATCAAAGCGTGAGAGTAAATCGATAACTTGTTTTGATGTTATGAAATCGCCGATTATGATTACACAATTTGATATCTTTTGGGTCGTCAAGGTTAAAATAACAAAACGTATGGCAGAAAAATCTGACTGTGACATCAGATCGAAAACTATTTCTGCTGTCGATGAGAGCAAATCGAAAACTAATTTTTATATTGGTTGATGCCATATAATACAATTTAGAAATCTACAGCAAAATGAGATCAAAATATGTAATCAATCAGAAGGCCACTGAAATTCGATTTAAAAATTCCCGTTTTTCCGCTTTTCCCGATGATTTTTGGCAAATTTTCCCGATTTTTAATTGTGTAACTTGAAAAGGGTAGAAGTTTTTGAATTTAAAGCTGATGATAAAACAAAGCCACAAATTTGTCATCTTGGAAACAACGTGCTTTTTTCCAGAAATGTTTCAAGAGCACGAGTTGAGAGAACCAAAACGCGCTTATGGGACGAAACAATGACGAATTATTTGTTTACTTATGCTGAACAATCGACTTAAACTACATCACTGTACAAAAACTATTGCGCCAAATTTGGGATTTTGGAAATGGGAGTAGAAAAGTATGTGTTAAATTTGAAATGCACCACGGCCGATGGTATAATTACCTTGCTTTGAGAATAGGTCAACTATGTGTTTTATTTTCTGGCTATGTCTAATACCTTGTCTTGTCTTGGCTTGTCTTAGCACATGCACAGCCAGTATTGAAAAGCATCCTAGAAATGTCGTTGTATTTCCGAGCATTTACTTGTCTGTATTAATATTTGCAGCATATCATAAATATGACACAAGTATTAAAATGGCCAGGCCCACCGTGTAGGCTTGAATTTGGGAGACAATCTATAACTCCCTGGCAAATAGTAATAAACAACATGACCAACGAGGAGTTTTGAATCTACGAAAAAAAGAAACGGGGACAGCCATAGCAACCGTTTCATATTCAGGGGGAACGATGATTAACGAATCGTTGGGAGTGACTTTGCTAAGAAGATTAATGTACACTCCTTGGGTCCTCGACGTCTTGGGATGGGACATAGTTTTATTTTCTGGCTATGTCTAATATATACAGAAATAACACTTATTATCATTCAGTATCCAAAGTGGCATTATCGTTTCACGCTGAATGGACATATAGCGCAATGTATCGTAAGACAAAGCTGTAGAGGAAACATAGTGCTAGATGTCCACAATACAACAATTTTCGAAATTCTGCCTGTGGAATACAGTAATATCCCCTGGTGAATTTTGGGGTGATAAAACATCGGGTCGAAAACGTGATAAAAACGGGGGTGTTCTGGCCTGGAGTCATAATCCAATCTTCTTCTGCTACTGCTTTTTAGACGTCTGACTTGCATTAAATGCCGCAAAGCACGTTGCATGACCACTGGTTTTGTGATACTTATCTTTCTTCTTTTAAACAGTTTGACCTGAATACTGGGACGCATAGTGACTTATTTTCTTGTATCGAAAACACTTGATAGATGGTTTCTCGCTATTGACTTTTATCAGTGCTGGTTTAATTTCATTGTGGAACACTTCATCGCCTGGCTTCGTCTCACTTGATATTTTCACATGTTGCAATATTTGTTTGCCAGTGGTCAGCTTGATTCCGGGGATGGCTCTAAGCCGAGGATCATCGGATCATATTGTTGTAAACAGCTCGTTCACATACTGCAGTCGTCTGGCAGATAATGTCCTCATCACGTTCAGCTCAAATTCATAAATTACGGAATTTTTTGAACACCCGGGATAAATTATCTGAAAAGGATTGGAACGGTAAGTGATGTTAGCCTAGGATGTAACGTTGGTTCATCACGCAAATTTATCAATAATTCAACAATAATACATCCGTTTTTTTAAATTTCAGTTATATTATGCTAGATTCATACACTTCTTAAACTAGGTTCATACACTAATAAACGCAATGAACTAACGTGAAATATCACTTTAACTCGGTTTTGAATAGCCAGGCAGGTTGTTAACAGGCAGACAGGTTGTGCAAAAGTTTTTTTGCCCAGTAAAGTACCTAGTTTTCAGAATGGACTCACCTATTTTCGCACAACAGATGAACGGATAACAATCACAATAATTTAGCATACATTTTTAAATCATAATTTTCATTAGTATAGCGACACGTTTAACCAATAAAATAATTTTGGAGCACTAGTTGCCAATTTATGGCATACGATTTTCATTTGAAGCAGCACATTATAATTGCCTACTTTACGGCTTTTACAAACGATTTATAGTGAATAATTTGAATAATTTATTTATTTATTTATTTATTTCAATCTTCAACGTAAAGTTGTACAGATGTTTCTTAGCTATACTAGGTTTTGTATTCTTGACTTATAGGCCTCTTTACTAATATTAAAATCAAACACGTGACTTAGTTCATTAAACGTGCGGCAGCACATGCTCCATGGCTCATTGTATCCATAGTTTGTACGGTGAGTAGACTCAGCAAGAAGTATGTAATGCCGTAGTTGTCTTCGAGGCACGTTGATGTGTACTTTAGCTAGGAGAAAGCCACAGTCTACATCTCCAGCGAGAATTCCGAACACGAAGAGTCTTTGAAGGAGTTTTCTTCTGGCAGCTAGCGATTGCAGATTTATTAGCATACACCGTTCTTCGTAGGGGGCAAGCTAGCCGTATTGTTCCAAGGTAGTACCCGGAGGGCGTATCTGATGAAGTTTCGTTGAATCGCTTCCATTCTGTTAATCAATGTTGCATGAAAGGGTGCCCATACAACAACTGCATATTCTAGCAGACTGCGGACGAGAGCACAATACAACGCTTTTAGCGCATATATGTCCTGGAATGCATTCGTGTTTCTTTTCAAAAATCCCAGCATGGCAAACGATTTGGCTGTGATCATGTTGATGTGGTCGTTAAATCTGACTTTAGAGTCAATAATGACTCCCAAGTCTTTAATGGATGAAACTCGTAGTAAACGGCTGTTTCCAATAAAGTAATCAGTCAGCAATGGCTCTCGCAAACGGCTGAATGTTATGGAACTGCATTTAGCAACATTGACTTCCATACCATTTAAAGAGGACCATCGTAGGATTGAAACATGTTTCAAGGCTCAGCATAGAACAATAAAATAGATCATTGTGTACTATTCATCACTAGTCTACTTACAGGATCTAATCATCACTATCGGAATTCGTACCACCCAAGACATCACACCACCCACGTGAATCGCGTTTTCCATGTGTTGGTGTTAAAGCCCAAATTGATAACACGCTTCGCCCATCTGCATCACGAAAACGGCAATGAGCCGATATCAAACAAAAAATCATCCGATACCGACACTCTCCGTCATTTCTCACTTTCTCAGCCTAAGCATGTCGGTTTTTTGTAGGGCATCTTCTTCCCGATGGCTATCAGTTCCGCCTTTTGGCGGACGACTACCACCACAGTTCGCCGAAAGGTTCACCCGCATACTGCTGTCGGACCGTGCGCCGTTCCGTCGTCGAATGCTCCGTTGGTGGTGGGTTGTTTTGGTTTTCCTTCAGACATACGGATACGGCACCGGGCAAGGTGTGTTCGTTTATCCATCACTTGCAGCAGCGCCTACATCAGAAGCCACTGACTGCTGGCAGCAAGCAGCGTGCGCGATACAGATCTGACGTTGGTTGCCATGGTTCTCGGTGTGCGAGCAAGCAGCGGATAGGATAGTCGCCTGCCAAACTGCGCTGCACACGGGAGAGCACGCGAGTATCGTGAGTGAGTTTTGGTTTGAGGCTATCAAACGCATGAACCTCCAAATTCAATATCAGTATGTCACTTGAATTGCGTCGACTCGGTTCGGTGGTGTTTCGTCGTACGGAAATTTCTTCCGCCTAGAGTTTTGTTACATCCCAGATCTACAGAGTGCATAGCTAGGGCAGAGAAGTTGAAGGTGGTCCAAATTTCAATGTCGATTGGATGTTATTGGATGCATAATCGGGACAGAAGGGCGCTAAAAGTAGGCACTTAGCCTCAAGGGAACGGAACTCGTACGTTCTCCTCCCGAGCAGGCCTTGAGGTGGACCTAATTCGTGTTGAAGAAGCAGTATTTCACTGTCATTCTCCGGGGTGGTCTATTTGCCTGCTGTGGTAGCCCCTTTGAGAGTCTTGTGCTGTTCGTTCTGGAGATATTGCGAATTCGGGTAGAATCTCGCTATCAAAAAACGCATTTGCAGAAATTAAAAAAAATGTTGTTTTGCTTTGCTGATACTTGGTTTTGAGTGCCAAAGTGTGACATTCGGAGGTGTGTGCGGGAAGAAATTTATCGAAAATATTGGCAGTCGCCGCTGTCATCGCAAGAGTTCGATTTGTGGCTGCGTTGGTGTGTGTTCGATTTCGTGAAGAGAAGTGGTTTTGTGGCTGAAAGTGGTGTTGCGTTGTGTTGTTGTTGCTGCGTTTGGAGCATTGTTTCTCTCCACCTTTCTGGCTACCCCGGACGGAGTGTGTTCATTCCGCTGCCAGTATTTTTTCGCTCTGTGCCGTGCCAAAAGAACCACTTGACGTAACCATCTGACGATATAGCTCTGTTCGTGTAGGTGCTAAATCCACCACTGATATTGGTTGCTCAGGCTGATTCTAACCTCCAACTGTGTGCGGTTTTGTTTTTATTCTCAGTTCCATCGGCGAATGCATTATCTCCAATTAAAAAAGCAATAACAAATTTGTGGTTTTTTATAGTGCCAAGTGTTTTGTGTGTGGGTCAAGTGATCGAACGTGTATTCATCTCTAGAATAAATCCCATGAAGATCAGTGTCAAGGTGTATTAGAAGTTTGTGTAAAAAAAAAGAAAAAAAAGGGGATCAATTTTGTTTGAAACCATGACCCGGTCACTACGATTGGTAGTGCTCGGGGTGCTTTGCCTAGTAGCCTACTACTGTTGTGATGCAAGCAAATTGGGTACAATTGCCGGTCTCGATGATGCGGCTGCCCTGAAGGAAGATACTCTTCAAAGCAACATGCTGCCCGAGGAAGAACCGGTGCATGTCACCAAAGGACCAAAGCTGGTGACGAAGCCCGTTAAAGTGACCCCGGCGATCGCGAAAGGACCCTCTAATGAATGTAAGTCCTAGATCCCCGCATACATTTAAGCTTATCAAACACTTTGACTTAGCCGAGTGCAATAGACTGCAAACACGTGACGGGGATCTTCAAAAAATGGAGGGTGGGAATGGTTAGTCGGCTTCGTCGTCAGTGACGGTGATTGCTGCCGTCGCGATCAATTGACTTTTGACACCGGCGGTGCTGACGAGTTGAAAATGGAAATCGTGAGATACGGCTACGACGAGTACGGTAGCTGCTTTGTTTGCCTCGGCGCAATGACCATCACTTTAGGTAGAAGGCTGAGGCAGACTTATTTTTGGCGATTCGACGGAGCAGATTTGATTCGCCACCATGAAGCAGCGGTGTTGATTGTTGCCTTTGATTCGAGCGGAGGAATAATGGCAAAATAATTCAATCAATTTCGTTCAGGATTGTTGCACTTAATTGATTTAGGCAGGAGCATAACTGTCTTTTCGTGGAAGAGGGGGATGAAATGGTAACAATACGTTTTTCGCAATTCATATCTAAATAAAAAATAATTCCCGCTTGGTTTTTGAAAACGTCGAATGTCGAAAAGAGAGGCTCTCTCTGTTGTCTTTCTCATTCGATTATTACAAGCACTAGCATTTGCATCCGATTTTTTAAAAGAGATTTGAAGAAAATAGCTTTGTTTTGTGCTTAAGTGAATATATTTCAGCAAATGCAAAACTTTATATTAGCGAAAAATAGCGTCATCAAAGAGAATCTTTTTGAACATACAATGTTTTATAAATCATGCTAGAATTGAAGTCTCGTTTGTCACAATTTAATTCGACAGTGCGTTAACCAATTTAAAAGATGTTTGATCAAATTTCTATTGCTCCCCGGTGAGCTTATTTATGAGTCTACTAGCAGACCCGACGAACTTCGTTTCGCTTAAAATTGATTTATTCTCTGCTTATTTTTTAGTTATGCAGAAATTTCTGTTTCATTTGTATGGGAGCCCCCCTTTCCAAAGGAGGGAGGGGTCTTGTACCATCTTAAGAACCTTCCCCGGCCCCAAAAAGCTCTGCATACAAATTTTCACGCCAATCGGTTCAATAGTTTCCGAGTCTATAAGGTTCAGACAGACAGAAATTCATTTTTATGTGAGAGGGCAGCGCTGAAATTAGTATTTGATATTTTAAAGATTCCGAGAATTCAAAGCAACGATTACTTGCAATAAATTTATGCTATGCTATTACTTTATTTCTCTCATTTTTGTTTTTCTTGTAAACATGCCTATTCAATATAAAACAATGCCTGAAACCTCAGAATTAAAAACAAAGATGTTGCATGCTGCATTTGCTAAACGTTTTGAAGTTTAGGTCATAAGGCCTACGCAGTAACAATTCCCAAAATGGTTTCGGCATTTATAAAAAAAATCCCCATCAGATCCTTAAATATCTGTCAAGACATTTGATACCAATCTTGCTTGAACGAGGTGACTGTTACGCCGGCCGTTTAAGGTACCCGTAATTACCATATTTATGTGCTTACTTAAGATCTCGGGATTTTTTTCAAAGGGAATTAGTAGAGCTCCCTTTCACCGCCCCGCTAGACTCCTTATCGGGTTTATTAGATACGGATATGGTCATTTTTTCGGAAGTATTTTGCAATGGTTTCCTAACAACACGTATGTCAAAGAAGATAATAGAGATATAGTGATAAGAAGTGAACTTGGTTTATGATTTTTATTATCGCTCAGCTTGATTTAAAACCTGCAGGTTTTACATTACGCATGCATTACGCTTTTCAGGCCTTGGTCACTTTTTTCGGGCTAGTCACTAAAAAGTCTCTTTTTTCGACCTCAAGTCACTAAAGTCACTTTTTCTCGCAAAAAGTCACTATTTTCAACTATTTTGAAACTATTGAACAAGATTTTTTTTGATAAAGCTCTATGTATCCAACGGATGATGATTTCAAGACAAAATTTTCAAAACGACTTATCTGCTTTTGTAAACAAAAGTTCAAACGTCGATTAGACGAATCTGATAGCACTCCCACGCAAACCAACACCATCAATAGGTAACTGAAGGTTCCTGGTACCTGTTGGTGGTGTTAGTTTGCGTGGGGGTGCTATCATATTCGTCAAATCGACGTATGAATCTTTGTTTACAAATGCAGATAAGTCGTTTAGAAAATTTTGTCTTGATTTGTTCATGGCGGAAATGAAATTACGGATCTTGGAAAAATGATCGCTCTGAATCTTCGCGAGCTTTTTAGATCGCTGCTCATTGGCATTTCACCAGTAACTAATTGAAGGTGTTTTTCGTCACAATTTATAAATTGGTATACAGTCATGCAAGCAGGAGACCTGTCGATTTAGAGTTTTTTTTTTACTCAAACTTTATAGGGAAAGGTGAGAAGACTTGATTCCTTGGGAGACTTGATTCTCCCCTGTTTTATCAAGAACTAAACTGCCCATTGTAACACTCGCATTGTTCTCAAGCGGCTATTTTTCTGTAGATTTTGACAAATGTAATGAAGGGTTTGCTCTATAAACAAATATTTATTGAGTAGATATCATAGAAAGGTGTTCAAGTCGCCCCAATTTTGAAAATTGCATGCGCTGTCGAATTCTCTAGCAAAAATCGTTCATGAATACGCACAGCAAGTCGGAAAATCTGCGTATTTTGTTTAAAAATATTTAACAAATCAGCGAGCATGGTCTTCATTAAAGGTCGAGCGTTCAATCCCAGGCTCGTTGTACATGAATCTTCATAATTTTTGTATCGTTTTCTACCAAAACGATCCTACTGTTGTTCCTGTCGCACTAAAAATTCCAAAACATCCGTGGCATTTATGACAAATCGAAGAGTTCTCTGCATCTTTCTTAAGTAGCTGATCCAATGATCATAATTTTCACTCATTTTCACGAGAAGAGAATGCTCATTCACGCAGATTTTCGCCGAGAAATTATTTTTCAGGAAAGTAAAGAGTGATTTCGCTCACTGCCAGTGGCGTAAAAATATGATTTGCTTGCAGACTAGGGTAAAACGTCCTATCGTTGAGGTATGCCCTAATGTTGCGGTAGTGTTAAAATAGTCCGTTCTGGATATAATACCATTGAAAACAATTGTGGGTACGCTAAAACTCTTCGGATTAACGACTAGAACAGCTTTTGTTTGACAAAATTCCGTTCAAAATGATGAAAAATCAACATTTTTTCGTTAAAAATTTGAATCCTTTGAGCCTATTATTGCGGTAGTGCTAAGGTCCTATTGTTGCGGTATCGCTCCCCATAAGAATTACATGCAATACCGCAACAATAGGACTGACCTTCAAAAAATATCGCAACGATAGGCAACTGCGTCCTATTATTGCGGTAGTTTGTTTTTATTGTGATAAAAACAAAACAACATAAGTACAGCACAATTGACGTAATATTTACAAAACTATAGTTAACGAGCATCCTATTCAACTACTACAATGTGAAAATCGACCAACAGGTAATTTTTGAAGAATTTTTGTAATCAATTCCGTTTTTTCACGGTGCTTAACCCCTCCATAATAGGTCGTTTTACCCTACTCATAGTTTTGAGTTGTCCTGCTTTTTACTGATATTGAGTAAAATTTTCGTGAGGTTAAAAGAGAGGGCAATACAATTTAGTCACTGAATAGATAAAAGTTACCGAGTACGATTTTCGTTTCTCTTTTTAGTTCGTTGTAAGAGAAAAGAGTGGTGAGTGAAAGATGTTTTCCGCCACAAATTAAGAAAAAAATATTCTCCTTCGACCCAAAATCGCTTGATTTCGTCTCATCAAACTTGCAATTGCAATTGGAAGTCACTATTTGGTCACTTTTTCTGCAACTGAAAGTCACTATTTGGTCCCTTTTTTCGTCAGCTTCGGTCACTAAAGTCACTATTTTATATGGCTTCGGTCGCTACCAGCCCTGATTTCCATAATTGTAGATCATTTTTTGTTTAAGTTTTCCGGAGGTGGGCACCGCTGAGTTTCAGCAAACATGAATTTTGTCGAGATCTCAGTAAAAGTGACGTTTCGGTTGCTGAGATACGGCAATAGTTTTGCTGAGAATCAGTAATAAACGAAATGTTTTGCCGAAGTTAATTTTTGAAATTTAGCTCAGCGGTGCCCAATTTTGCCGAGCTCGAAATAGAAAAAGTTAGTGTGTACGACACAAAATCAAGAAAATGCAGCAAGATTGGTATCACATTTCTTGACAGGTATCTGAGGATCTTTTGGGAAGAATTGAATGGAATTTTTATTGATGTCGAGAACATTCTGGAGGCCACGGACAAATTTCACATGACTCATTTGATATTTGTGAACTGATCGGGATATACTGTACATATTTTAATGTGCGTATTACTTTTCTTTTCTATAGTAGAATTCAAGACCTGAACTCATGAATGTTTTGGATGAACTTGAATATCCCTAATAGTATCCTAAGCAAATAGAACTTGATTGCTTATACACTGGATTCTGTGTTTACACGATTCACACTTTCTCAATTTTGCACCCATCCTAAATGTTAAACGCATATTAATTACCATGTGATTTTTCTTTGAATTATTAAGAATTTTTGAAAAAAAGGTTGCAAAGATTTGGTGGCAAATTGTAGTCACACGATCAAAAATACGAGCAAACAAAAATCGTGTAAAAACAGAATCCTGTGTACATATATCTACAGTTTTTTTTAGTGAAATTTTTGCTCCTGTCTGGGGCACGATTTTTATTTTTATACGTCACTTCGTTACTTTACGGCATCCTTTTTACAGTATGTGACGTCGTGACGTCCAAACGTGAATCTATAAGAAGACACTCTTGGAGATCCAAAGAAATAAGTAGTTGTTTTGCATATTCAACATTTGCCCTAAATAATTGTTCCATTCCAGATTATCCAAGAATTCCCTGGAGTCTACACGCGTATCCTAGCTTCAAAGTATACACGCGTAACTGAAGGTCTGATTGTTGTTTTTTCATTAGAAATAGTATCTGCCCTTGTTTAGTCCGTAGAATCAAATTGAATACGCTTTCAATAGCTGTTCGTAGCTGTTCCTTACCAGGTTCCTCCATGATTCGCTGGAGTATGGGCATTGAGGTCTACACGCGTAACTGAAGGTCTTTCAAAAATGGTTCATACCTTATCTGATTCGGGAAAAAAAAAATGAATACGCCTTTAATAACTGTTCTATTCCAGGCCATCCAGGAATCCCATAGAGTATAGGCCTTAAGGTCTACGCATAACCAAAGGGCTGTTTGTTAGCTATTTTTAAAATGTCATTTTTGGTCTATAGAACAAAATTGGAATTGGAACCAGAAGGGCTGTTTTTTCTCTCCTTATTTTAATTGGTCCATGATTTTCGTTATCTAAAGAATCAAATTGGATATTTCATAAAAAAAAATATTCCAGGTCATATAACAATTTCTTGGACTATACGCCTTGTGTGTTATGAATTGTTGGAATATCAGGTAGTGTGCGACCATAGCTGTAGATCGAAGATGGTTAAGAAGCAGGTGCCGGTTAGTTGTAGTAGGGATTGAACTTATCATTTCATTATCATTTAGTATTCAGCCAATAACTCGTTGCAGAGGCGGAATTCCGGAAAATGTTGTATGGCGGACTTCTAGCGCTATTTCCCATCTACAACTTGGTCTAAGGGTACATTGCCCTATGTCTAATATTTACAGCGTGAAACGCTAGTATCATTTAACATACTAAATGATAATAACACTTATTATCATTTAGTATATTAAGTGATACTAGCGTTTCACGCTGTAAACATTAGACATAGAGCAATGAACCCTTAGACCAAGTTGCAGAGGAAAAATAGCGCTAGAAGTCCGCCATACAACCTTTTTTTGAATTCAGCCTCTGGAATGAGTTATTGGCTGAATACTAAATGATAATGAAATGTTTACAAATTTTCCGGAAAAGCATCGAAAAACCAGTTAATGGAGTTAATGGAGGAAGCGAGATTAAAATGAAAACAATATTTTGAAGTATCAACAATATTTTTCCTAAAAAGTAGAGAAGAACAGCTTTCTGCCAATATATTTACATCACAGGAAATATATTCCTATCAATAGATATGAATCAAACAATTTGGACCTGTCACTAATACCACTATTACCGGTACACTGACCCTACCTGTTGTTGAAATAAAGAGAGCTGCAGCTGCTGACAGAAATATCAGTCAGTAGCTTACCGTGGAGTAGGAGAAAACTCAATGTCCTACACAGTTGGCAAAAAATCTGCTCTTTTATTTTTCACAATTTTTAACAATCACATAAAATTCATTCAGTGAGTGCAACTAATAGATGGATATTTGAGTTTTCGAAATGTCACTTCAATCTGACAAAATCGTACACCCCAAATACACGCGGGCGCATGCACAGCAAATCAAGATTGGGATTGTTAGGGTTGTAGGTGGTTAAAGTTACTGCATGGAACTTTGTGACTAGTAAAGAAACGACGTGGAGGCTTAATGGATTTGTTGGAAGCGGATCAGGAAGACCGCTCATTGATTATTATGGAGAGACGGAAGTGGATCGGGATGACCGCGCAATGTAATGTAAGAAGCGGATCGGGATGACCGTGCAATAAAATTTAGGGAGCGGGTCTGGATGACCGCACAATGAAATTTAGGAAGCGAATCAGAATGACCGCGCAATGAAATTTAGGAAGCGGGTCGAAATGACCGCGCAATAATATTTAGGAAACTTAGGAAGCAGGTCGGGATGACCGAGCAATGAAATTTTGGAAGCGGAGCCACGGATGACCACGTAATAAAGTTTAGGAAGCTATCCCGACCGAGCAATGAAGTGGTGGAAGAGGATCGGGATGATCGCGCAATGAAATTTAGAAAGCGGATCGGGATGACCGCGCAATGAAGTGATGGAAGAGGATCGGGATGACCGCGCAATGAAATTTAGAAAGCGGACCGGGATGACCGCACAATGAAATTTAGAAAGCAGATCGGGATGATCGCGCAATGAAATTTAGGAAGCGGATCGAGATGACCGCGCAACGAAACTTAGGAAGCGGATCGGGGTGATCGCGGAATGTAATGTAGGAAGCGAATCGGAATGACCGCGCAATGAAGTGGTGGAAGTGGATCGGGTTGACCGTGCAATGGAATGTAGGGAGCGAATCGGAATGACCGTGCAATGAAATTTATGAAACGGATCGGGATGAACGCGCAATGAAATTTAGGAAGCGGATCGGGATGACCGCGCAATGGAGTTATGGAAGCGAATCGGGATGACCGCGCAATGAAATTTGGGAAGCGGGTCAGGATGATCACGCAATGAAGTTCAGGAAGCGGATCTAGAGGACCGCGCAATGGTTTGTAGGAAGCGGATTGGAATAATCGCGTTATAAAGAAAGAAAGATTGGGATGACCGGGCAATGAAATGTTGGAAACGGATCGGGATGACCGGTCCGGTCCGAAATGCGCGATGAGGTATTAGAGGGAGATCTGGAAGACCGCGATGTCGACGTGTAGGGAATGACTTGCGATGGCCACGAAATGAAGTGTTGAAAACAAATAAAAATGATTGCTAAACTAAATTGGTAATTGAATAGTTTGCTTTGAGCTCAGGTTGATATTTTATTTTTATTAAAAAAAAGAAATGATTTCAGTTTTGTCATTGCAGTAAACATCTGTGCAGAATACTAGTACAGATTGAATATCATTTTCTTTGGAAGTTGTAAAACGGATCCAATAGTCATTACGTTTTGCGGACAATAGTAATGTGTTCGTGAAGAACTTCGTAGTTGGGATTGCTGGTCGCTCTCAATGTGGGCTAACTAGAGCTGGAACAACGCAGAGTATGTGGATAGACGTGGATAGATGTCTCGAACAGTTATTTCTGTTCGTCAAATTCATATTCACAAATTTACGACATAAAATTTTTTTCACAAAATATCAAGAACAAATAGAGACGAACATTTATTATATAGTAGAATATTGAAATTTGTATTGCTATGACACTAAGCACAAAAAGTTTTTTTTTCAAATAGCGTTTTATCAAAATGGCGCAAGTTTGTTCAAGATTTTTCGTGGGAATCTAAAAGTACATATCCCAAATATGATCCCCAACTGAATATCTCCGCGGGGAAATGCGGGAAAAAAAATTACTTTAAAAAAAAAGTGAAAAAATTATTGGTGAAAATTGTGGTGCCAGGTTAAATTTCGTTCGACTTCTTTTATTTTTTATGGAGCCTAAGCCGCCATTAGCCTCTGGCTCTGCCTCTGCTACGATGTACAACTGGGCCAGTCTAATGTGTGTTTACAGATTTTGTCTCCGCCCCTTACAAACCTACCCATTTCCATTCCCAAATTTCAGTTGCTATTGGCCTATGAATACAGCAGTTGATTGTCCCCTGAAGCACATCATGTTTCACTAGCGTATAGTAGCACAGATTTCTCGCTTAACTAACCTAAGTAACATTTTTTTCATGAATTAATTTGAAAAGCGCAATCAAAAGCTTTCATGTTGTTCTGTTCTAAGATGGCTGGAGCGATATTCGATCCGCCATTGGTAGCACCGCAACCGCTGCACTTGGCACGGTGCCCCCGGATCAGAGAAACGACTGGTATGACGGCGAATGTGAGCAGTTAGTGGAAGAGAAGAATGCAGCATGGGCGAGATTGCTGCAATACCGCACGAGGGCGAACGAGGCACGATATAAACAGGCGCGGAACAGATAAAACTCGATTTTCCAGAGGAAAAAGCGCCAGCAGGAAGATCGAGACCGTGAAGAAACGGAGCAACTGTACCGCGCTAATAACACACGAAAGTTCTATGAGAAGTTAAACCGTTCACGTAAGGGCCACGTGCCACAGTCTGATATGTGTAAGGACATAAACGGGAACCTTCTTACGAACGAGCGTGAGGTGATCCAAAGGTGGCGGCAGCACTACGAAGAACACCTGAATGGCGATGTGGCAGACGAAGATGGCGGTATGGTGATGGACCTGGGAGAACGCGCGCAGGGCATAATTCTACCGGCTCCGGATCTCCAGGAAATCCAGGAGGAGATTGGCCGGCTCAAGAACAACAAAGCCCCTGGGGTTGACCAACTACCAGGAGAGCTATTTAAACACGGTGGTGAGGCACTGGCTAGAGCGCTGCACTGGGTCATTACCAAGATTTGGGAGGAGGAAGCTTTGCCGCAGGAGTGGATGGAAGGTGTCGTGTGTCCCATCTACAAAAAGGGCGATAAGCTGGATTGTAGCAACTACCGCGCAATCACATTGCTGAACGCCGCCTACAAGGTACTCTCCCAAATTTTATGCCGTCGACTAGCACCAACTGCAAGGGAGTTCGTGGGGCAGTACCAGGCGGGTTTTATGGGCGAACGCTCCACCGAGGACCAGGTGTTCGCCATTCGCCAAGTACTGCAGAAATGCCGCGAATACAACGTGCCCACACATCATCTATTCATCGACTTCAAAGCCGCATATGATACAATCGATCGGGACCAGCTATGGCAGCTAATGCACGAACACGGTTTTCCGGATAAACTGACACGGTTGATCAAAGCCACGATGGATCGGGTGATGTGCGTAGTTCGAGTTTCAGGGGCATTCTCGAGTCCCTTCGAAACCCGCAGAGGGTTACGGCAAGGTGATGGTCTTTCGTGTTTGCTATTCAACATCGCTTTGGAAGGTGTAATACGAAGAGCAGGGATTAACACGAGTGGTACAATTTTCAATAAGTCCGTCCAGCTATTTGGTTTCGCCGACGACATAGATATTATGGCACGTAACTTTGAGAAGATGGAGGAAGCCTACATCAGACTGAAGAGGGAAGCTAAGCGGATCGGACTAGTCATCAACACGTCGAAGACGAAGTACATGATAGGAAGAGGTTCAAGAGAAGACAATGTGAGCCACCCACCGCGAGTTTGCATCGGTGGTGACGAAATCGAGGTGGTAGAAGAATTTGTGTACTTGGGCTCACTGGTGACTGCCGAAAATTACACCAGCAGAGAAATTCGGAGACGCATAGTGGCTGGAAATCGTACGTACTTTGGACTCCGCAAGACGCTCCGATCGAATAGAGTTCGCCGCCGTACCAAACTGACAATCTACAAAACGCTAATTAGACCGGTAGTCCTCTACGGACACGAGACCTGGACGATGCTTGTGGAGGACCAACGCGCACTTGAGTTTTCGAAAGGAAAGTGCTGCGTACCATCTATGGTGGGGTGCAGATGGCGGACGGTACGTGGAGGAGGCGAATGAACCACGAATTGCATCAGCTGTTGGGAGAACCATCCATCGTTCACACCGCGAAAATCGGACGACTGCGATGGGCCGGGCACGTAGCCAGAATGTCGGACAGTAACCCGGTGAAAATGGTTCTCGACAACGATCCGACGGGCACAAGAAGGCGAGGTGCGCAGCGGGCAAGGTGGATCGATCGACCTGTTGATTGCGCTATTCAAATTAATTTACGAAAAAATGTTACTTAGGTCCTTTTAAAAGTTAAGCGAGATTTCACACATATCTTAGACTCACAAAGCAGCCCTTGCCTTCTTCATCAGTGCGCCTATATCGATCTTGGAACTATGAGCAACAGTTGTGATGATAGGACATATCCTTGGCTCACCAGCTACGACCGAGCAGGTTCTCGTTGTGCATCACTATGTACGAGTAGGCTTCTTACTTTGCCTTGATTAGGTTGATGATTTTCTCACAAACCGTTTTGCGTCTCATTGTCATCAAGTTGGATGAAAGATTTTTCGAAGTCAATAATTATTATTATTTATTCAGACTAAGGCCGAAGTGGCCGGTGCGGTATATAAGAGTCTTCTCCATTCGGCTCGGTCCATGGCTACACGTTGCCAACCACGCAGTCTACGGAGGGTCCGCAAGTAATCTTCCACCTGATCGATCCATTTCGCCCGCTGCGCACCTCGCCTTCTTAAAGTCGAAGTCAATAAAAACCAAATAAAAAGACTCTTGGAATCCGTTGACCGGCTCCAGAATAATAAGGAGTGTGACAATATTGTCTACTATTCAATCTATTACTCCAGCAGAGTAAATTTCCTGTGCAGTGGAAATGCTCTACTGTGCTCCCAGTTTCCAAGAAAGGCGACAAACAACGTGATGTGAGAAACTACCGTGGCATTACATCAGTCGGAGTGGAGTCGATAGTTGTCAAGTCGCTGATGAACGATAGAATGTTCGATTCCTGTAAAAATTATATCAGCCCCTATCAGCATGGTTTCTTTCCCGGCCCGGACTTTGTTTTGCATGGAGAACATGTGTAAAAAATTCCAAATATTTAGATGCCGTTTACACCGATCTAAAATCTGCCTTCGACAAAATTAGTCATGACTTGCTGCTTGCAAAACTAGAAAAAATGAGCTGTTCTTTTGCTTTATGCACCTGGCTCAGGTCATATCTGGTTGGACGCCAAATGTCGGTCAGTATTGGAAACGAACCTTTCTGGAGTTCCACAAGCTAGCACCCTTGGACCATTGCTATTCTCGCTTTTCATAAACGATGTAACCCTTATTCTGCAACGTGGAAGTATGCTGCTGTTGTTTGCCGATGACCTTAAAATGTTTGTAGTTGTCCGAAACCTCACTGACTGCTATGAGCTACAGAACCTTCTCGAAATCTTCCATGACTGGTGTACTCGGAATGTGATGGTTCTGAGCATTCCGAAGTGCTGTGTCATAAGTTTCCGACGAACGACTAATTTCATCCAGTTTGACTACGAAGTGTCCGATGAATTTGATCCTCTTTGATATCTCTACATCCAGATTTCACTGCCGCTTGCTGGGCAGTCTTTAATATTTTTATTGTTTGACCACCATTAGATTTAAGAATTTCATGTAGACAACACAGTCCGATGAATAAAATACAAATACAAATATGGACACATAGGATCTTCCCACATACAACACGACCTGCTGCCATCGAAGAGTCACATCGATCTTTTCCTGAATGCGTTCTAGTATCATTTTGCATAAAGCCTGGAAAACAATCATCACACAGCAACATGATGCTGTGCCAGTTATCGCGTACAGTCTGGTCTCCCTTTTGGGCACCTTGATTAGGATACCATGCATCCAGTCGTTCGGGAAGCTTGTTAGGTCCCAGGTATTGCGGAATAAACGATGCAACAGTTGAGCGGATGTCATGGAATCAGCATCTCGGCTGATATGCGATCGCCCTCCCTGAGGCTTTGTTCGATTTCTTCCATTGGATGGTATTTTGGATCGCCAGCAGTGATGAAGCTTCGGTACTAACGTTGCATTCATCTTCGCCTGCTTAAGCGTCGTGAGATATCGTAGAGGTGGCGAATGCCCCCAAATGCTGTGGCTTTCTTATCTTCGTTGGGAAGAGATTTAGCCCACTCTCGCTTGTCCGGTCAACATGAGTGCTTTTCTTTATTTTCCAGAGCCGACGGGCTAACATTCCGTCTCCTTTGGTTTTTGTTCGTCCATTCGCGCTTCTCTTCTTTACATACTCAATTTTCCTTCACTTCTCATCGGTGATGCATAGTTTTCTCTGGGTGATGTAAAAAAGTTTGGTAGCAAGTCTCAATAGAATCTACTGTATTATCGTGTTCATATTTTATATCAAGAGTTTTAAGTTTGACTGTGAATGGTTTTATGTTTTTTTTCCTGAAATGCATAATATTTGGATTTAAACAAATCGAATGAGTAAGTTCACAAGGCAGTTAACATGATTTATTTTTTGTTATCTCCACTCTATACCATCTAATACCATACCATCTAATGCTTATCACATTCCAGTTTGAATGTTTCTTTAGTTTTTGTTGTTAGTTGTTTGCGAGCGATTTAGTTTTAAGCACTGATTATTAGAGAAGAGGGAATATGTGTGGTATGAATCAGTCTTTATAATGGATCAGTCTATGAAAACTCTTGCACACCCTGTGCATGTAAGGTACTCCCATTACTATTAGCAGTCGTCAGGAGGATTCCAAAGTGTAAGGACATCGAGCTGTGTAAGGTGATTATCTGTTGGAGTCTAAGCTACATACGCCTTAATGCTTATTAGATCTTTCCAAGGAAGACTACGGTGGGCCGGGCACGTAACCAAAATGTCGAACAATAACCTGGTGAAAATGGTTCTGGACAACGATCCGATGTGGAGAAGAAGGCGAGGTGCGCAGTGAGCAAGGTGGATCGATCAAGCGGAAGACAATTTTCGGACGCTCCGCAGACTGCGTGGCTGGCGTCGTGCAGCCATGAACCGAGTTGGAGAAGACTTTTATATACTGCAAAGGCCAATCCGGCCTTAGTATGAGAAATATATGTAAATATACATACAAATCTTTCCGAAGAAGGTTGGTGCCCTTTTATGATCTATAGAACCAAATTGGACAACAAAATAAAAAAAAAACAAAGCCCATTTGGTACAAATGATCACTAAGAGCATATTGAATTTTTAAAAGGAGTAAATATATCTTTTGTTACAAGTTTAATCTCAAGGCCCATCATCCAATTCATGGAATTCTTGTACAATTTGATTCAAGAATTGGTAGGAATATTGATGTGTGTACCGCTGGGGACATCAGCAAGGCAGATAGACGTTAATTTACGCGTGGAGACATAAACGCATAAACCCAGGAAATTTTTGGAAGACCTAAAACATATAATTTAACAATATCGCATTTTGGTCTTTGGTTTGCTATGATTTTGTATTGTATTAAAAAGTTTTCAAAGATCAATAAATGAGGTAAAAAACTAATTATGTATTAAAGCAAAATTTCTTTTTACGTCATGTTCTTTTTAAGTCCTCCCAATAAGTGACGTAAAAAGAGGGTTGAGTGTATTACGTGGTAAAATTTCTAGAAATATGTAGGGGCCCTCCTTAGCCGTGCGGTAAGATGCGCGGCTACAAAGCAAGACCATGCTGAGGGTGGCTGGGTTCGATTCCCGGTGCCGGTCTAGGCAATTTTCGGATTGGAAATTGACTCGACTTCCCTGGGCATAAAAGTATCATCGTGTTAGCCTCATGATATACGAATGCAAAAATGGTAACTTGGCTTAGAAACCTCGCAGTTAATAACTGTGGAGGTGCTTAATGAACACTAAGCTGCGAGGCGGCTCTGTCCCAGTGTGGGGATGTAATGCCAATAAGAAGAAGAAGATGAAGGGTTTGAAATTACTGTTTTGCATGGTTCACTTAAAGAATTTTTTTATAGTTTTTGGAAGTCCATGTAATATTTGATTAAGCAGTAAAGATCCATTAATGAAGCCGTAAAGATTGTTAAAGATCAAAAGGATTCTTAGAAAACACATGAAGTTGAACAGAATTATTTCAGAAATTGAACTCTGGAGTGGATGTGTCGATGGGTTGAAGCTACTTTAGGACCAATAAGAATAAGATTCAACTCTGAAGTTGGTTGGTCGACGGTCGGAATCGCCATTGCAATATAATTATATGAATTTTATGTTAACCAAAATAAATATGATAAATTGCGGGAAATTATCAATGTTTTGAAATTTTAAGCCATTTGACGTGGAAATTGTTCAAAATAATATGAATGAATATTCACGTGTGTATTTATATCAGTTGAATTAATTTTTCGGACACTTCAAAACCAATGCTCAAAATTGGGTCACACCTGTACAGCCGCATCGCATCACGTTAATCTCGCCCCGCTTCAGCAGCTTAATTCCCGATGATCCAGAAGGGGTTTAAGAAGCACTGCACTTGCGTACGGTGCGCGGATCTTCCAGGGTGTTTGTTTTTGTCTGTCTCTATAGGGGATAATCCATGCCGCGCTTATGTGACGACATCTTTTGTTTTATTTAGAGCGGTATGGCGCATTGGCCAAAGCCATGCCGACCCCGACTTGTATCAGCAGCCCATTCCTTCCGTTGTGGCTCGCATGTGCCGGATTAATAGCGGTGGAAAAAAAGGTAACCGCAAACCATCTCTCTCTCTTCTTGTGCTTCCGGCAGCTGATAGTGTCTAGTACCTGTAGATAAGCCGACGACGAAGCGGCGGGACGTGAAATCGGAACAAATTGCAACGTGACTCCATGTCGATTTGTTGCTTGGGATTTTGGGAAGATTCTTTCGCTTATGGAATTTGGCCGTGATTTATTGTTCAGTTTTCGTTGGGTACATTGTCATTTGCAGTACTCTTTTCAAATGTTTTCCAGTGTAGTTATGTGAATACAAGAAGACTCATTATCCTTTTTGCTTTGCGGTCTATCATTGGTCATTCAATCTATGTTATGCGTTTGAATTATATTCTACAGGGAATGTCATATATTGCGGAAATATATTTCAATTTATAAAACACGGTTCGTCCGAGCTTAAAATGTTTCCTTTTTCAAGTAATCGTTTTACTAGAAAAATAATAACATTTGATATAAGTGAAGAGCACGAGAAAACGGCATGGTACTATACTGTGTTAATTACTTACACAAAAATACACCGTGCGTCAGCTCTATAGGGGAACAGACGGCTTTGGTAGGTTTTGTTCTATTATTGGCAGGGGGATTTTTGTCGACCGAATTTTATGAAAGAATGTTTGATATGCAAAGAATGTTTGGGCCAAATTTGAGCATAATCAGTCATAAAAAAAACCCCCTGACAATAATAGAACGAAACCTGCCAAAGCCGTCATGACCCCTATTTAAATTTTCTATCAAATAGATGATTTTGCGCTTGCAATCGGTTTTCAACCTCATTGTCTACTCTTGGATTTTGCGACATGCCCCAAGGAGCCTGTAGAAAGAGGCCTGTTTATTGAAAAAAAAAATACTTCTTTGTTTTCGATTCGGATGCAGGGGTATACTTCACAAGTTTGAAAAATGAGTGCGTCACGAAAAAATGACAGACTTCAGTAGTTAATAAGTCGTTCATTTATCAATCGATGTTTTATTTTTCCTACCAATCGATTAGAAATTTTCGTAAGAATCGATTTTTATCTATCGTTTATTTGGAAGGCTCATTTTCCGTGAAACGTTACGGAGCCGAATTCATGTTTTTAATACAAATTTTCAAGATTATTGTGCAATAGTGTTAGTTTTTGATAACCGAAAGACTTGCGGTTTGGTCAAAGTTGTAGCAATTATTGCGTCCAATCTTTTGAATGTACGAAAACTTTGAATGTTCTATTAAATTCGGCCACAAAGTTTATAGTAGATTCGTATTCTACGTGTACTGTTCGTACAACCATTCACTGCCCTGAAATGCATAAGAGTCCCTTGTAGAAAATCGAGCAAACATGGGACTGTTATGAATTTATGGGCAGTTTAAGGGATAGCCCTTGTAGTTTTTTATACCAAAATATGCCGTGCGGCAACTCATTTTTCGATTTATGAGGTGCACCAGCGTAAGAATGGTACAGAGCATTTATGTTTTTATGCCAGTTTTGGTCACATATTATGACAAGACATTGAACATTATGAATTTTGCTTCCGATTTTTTTTCTCTGGATTTATCACTTTTGGAAAGCATCAACCCATATTTTCGTGTCCAAAGAAGTCGACAATTTTTATACTCAACAATTTTCAGCATTGTGTTGAAGGTTAATGAAGGCTTGGTTAAGGAAGGCGCATATTTTTATAGATAAAATAGAAATGTTCCCTCCTACGGGTTTTCCGAGGGCACCTGTGGCCATTAATAAACTTTAAATGCATAATTTATTTGGCATAATTTATGGATTTCCCCTATGGATTCTATAAAAATGAAAAGCTTCATGGTGAAGACTTATATCAAAACTTTATCTTTGGAATATAGTTTTTCAAGGCATTTCCCAGTGGCGTCGCGTAACTTCACTTTTTACCTGTGCACTGACACTAAAAATGATAATTCCTATATTTTTACTGCCCAAAAGGAAAATAAAATTATCAGAGTTGTTTAAGCTAATCAAATTCTAGTGATTCTATGCATCTTCGCACACAAAATCCATAATTTAAAATCCAGTGCATAGGTAGATTGAGGTTAGGGAAACGCCACTGGCATTTCCGTTAAATTTTCTCCTGGAAATTCAATAAAATTTCTCTTGGAGATTCAGAGAGAAGTTCGAAAGTCTGTTCGTTCAATTTCGAAACAAATTCCGGTGAAAATAATGAGGTTTCCAAGCCACTTGAAAGGAGGTTTTAATCCTCTTAAAGAAGGTTTTCAAGCCTTTTGAAAGAAGGTTTCCAAGCCTCCTAAAATGAGGTTTCCGAGCCTCTTGAAAGGAGTATTTCAAGCCTCTTGACAGGAGGCTTCCAAACCTCTTGAAAGGAGGCTTTCGAAGCTCTTAAAAGGAGGCTTCCGTGTTTCTTGAAAGGAGGCTTCCGTGTTTCTTGAAAGGAGGCTTCCGTGCCTCTTGAAAGGAGGCTTCCGAGCCTCTTGAAAGGAGGCTTCCGAGCCTCTTGAAAGGAGGCTTCCGTGCCGCTTGAAAGAAGTCTTCCGTGCTTCTTGAAAGGAGGCTTCCGAGCCTCTTGAAAGGAGGCTTCCGAGCCTCTTGAAAGGAGGCTTCCGAGCCTCTTGAAAGGAGGCTTCCGAGCCTCTTGAAAGGAGGCTTCCGAGCCTCTTGAAAGGAGGCTTCCGTGCCGCTTGAAAGAAGTCTTCCGTGCTTCTTGAAAGGAGGCTTCCGAGCATCTTGAAAGGAGGCTTCCGAGCCTCTTGAAAGGAGGCCTCAAAGACCTTCATATACACTATGCTGGTTGTAGAGGACAGGATTCAATAGGTTTTGATTTGCTGACCGCCATGCATACAAGACAAAGTTTTGGAATCTAAAAATAAAAAAATATCCTCTTGGAGGGAATATCAATAGGTTTTATTGAAATTGTTATACATCCGCCATTACGCATTATGGTCCGAGGTACCCCCTGGAGCCATCAAAGGTATCCCCAGGGGTACATGTACCCCAGGTTGAGAGGAACCACTGGATGTTGTGTGCCTAGGAATAATAAAGCAGCGGGTTCGCTGTTGCTGTCATCGTTGAAGATGTTGTTGGATGTAGTCAGGCAGGTCTCCGCTGTAGGCTTGTCTCATGTAGCAGCAGATACGTAGCTTGTAGTTTGATGGTAAATCTACTCCAAGAATCGAGTTTCGAACGGTTACAGTAGTATCTCGACGACGAAGATTGTCTAGACCTTTTCATGTTTTCAAAAAGTATCGAAAACGGTCAGCTCAAAATTACAATTCATATGCTAAAATAAGCCTCCTGTCAAATTTTCAGCTTATTCGGATAAAATTTCGAGGTGGCTCAAGTCGATTTAGTGTTTTTGGACTATTTTTAATTTGGAAAAAAAAATCTAACAAGAGATAGAAAAGCCGGATATCAATGCAACAACCTCTAAACGGAAGCTTTTAGTGTACTCTACAAGTCTTGTGAACATTACGATTCGTTCCGTTTACGTTTTGACCATGTTAAAGTGATTTTTGAGCATAAATACTGTAAAAAACATAAAAACACTGTTTCCCCTAAAAGTCGTTGTTCTTGTTCAAAATTCTTGAATTTATTACAAATCATTGCTTATTTATTATATTATTATTCCTCTTTTTTCCCTGGACATTTGAGTAATATAATTGCCAATGTGCGACTTACCGTCAAATTCTTAAAAATCAGAATCTGAACCTTTGTCATAAATATGCACGTTAGGATTTCTTCAAACAAGTTGTTCGAACAAAGAGCTTTGATTTCACTTGTTACTACAATGCACTCAATGGTAAAAACATACAGACATATGCTGCAATGAACCAAATTTGGAAGTCGTTCAGCATCAAATATCATATGATTTGATTTATGTTTTGTTCGAATAAGTCAAACTACAAGCTACGTATCTGCTGCTACATGAGACAAGCCTACAGCGGAGACCTGCCTGACTACATCCAACAACATCTTCAACGAGGACAGCAACAGCGAACCTGCTGCTTTATTATTCCTAGGCACACAACATCCAGTGGAAAAAGTGTACTGGTATGTGGTGCAACCTTCTGGAATGGGTTACCAATCGACGCCAAACTGAAACCAATTTTGTCAACGTTTAAACGTTTTGTTAATACAGTAGGTTAGTAGTTATCAGTGTTAAATTTGTCTTCTTCTATGCCTATGTGTTTATGTCTTGTTATCAAATCAAATGTAACTTTTCCTAGTTTTAATTCTCCTTGACCTGAGATAAAGTTATAAGCTAATAGGCTATCGTAAAAATAAACTTAATACATAACATAATTGATACTCTGAGATTGATCAAAACTTTCTTACGGGCATATATGAAAGGAAGGATTGTTAGTCCAACTCTCGTTGCTACTACAGACTGAGTTTGCTTCTAAATCTCCACGATTGTCTTGGGATAGGATATTGTGTTAGTTATAAAAGATATGTTATCTTGATTCACTTTAATAAGTTTTACGACCAATGGATAGGATACATTAAAACATCACTGAATGTTGCTGCCAGCACGGTTGAGCAGGGTGAATCCGGCCTAACTGTGTAAACGCAGCCCAACAGGCTGGAACGTCATACGTTGACGTCTTCGAAGATGACGTGGGATGTCATCGGCATTATAGGCATTATTTCCCGCTCTAAAGCTGTGCATGGAGTTGAATTATTTAAAGTTGAATGCATCCGTAGCTGCATCCTCCGTCGAGCCTCCGTTGAGTGTAAATATCGTGTCCGAGCGACATTCCGGCGGCAATCATCACGTGGACATCGACGTCCGAGAATCGCCCTCCGTGCGGTTTCGCCCTGCTAGGTGGCTAGGTCAGCATGAGCAGCGAGTCAAGTTGCAACCGTTTTCCATCAACGCCGTCCGATCATCTACCAACAGCATGCGGTAGCCGATCACCAAAGCCAGCAAAGTCGATCGCAAAATCTAACAGGCCTGTACGTTTCCCTCCCGTCCGTGTGCACATATGACATTGTGACAACGATCCTAGTTAATGAAAGGCCCATATCGATAGATGCCGGCCCCCAGAAATTAGTAATTTGCAAGCGTTATTGTTCCGTGAGACAACGAAAAGGTGGATGGTGTAGAAAGTAAAGACACGCACATGTAGATAGAATAGGTGAAAGCAAATGTTCGGAAATTATGTAGAATACATTTTGTTAAACCATGAATAAACCCTTAGTAGATCCTTTTAATAAATTGGTTTAGATCTCTAACAATTTGGTATAGATCTCCATCCTCTTGATTCACGGTGGTGTTGGCATGGTGAAAGATTTCAGAACGCGCGCATAATTTTAGAATTTGAAATCCGCCTGGCGACCTCTGGTGTAAATGGTGGGTAGCCTCCAGTGATGATAAAAGAAAGCTTTTATGGTAAGTTTCAGGACCGTTCGTTTAGGGTGATTTGGGGTGCTATGTTCTTTTGAGTGGAATGCAAAAACTGTGAGGATGTGGAAAAATTCGGGGACTGCAAGATCGTTTATCAACCTTTTCCAAGAACAACTCAGGCCTAAATAGCTATTTCGCACCAATTGAGAGTTTCCGCCAGCTAAAAAGATGTCGGAAGAAAACCGCCTTTTGTTCTCTGAGCACTGAACATGGCACGAAAGCGTGCATTCCGTCAAAAGTCATTCGGAGAAAAGGTACAATCCGCCATAAGTCATACCACGAAAGGTTACATAACGCCAAATATTATTCTACGAAATGTTCGACAGCAAAAATGAATTCGGCCAAATGTTTTTCGGTGAAATGTTATGATACGCATTGCTTGTCCGGGCGGTCAGATTTGAACTAACACCATTTTTTGAACCAATTCCAGTTTTATCCATCTCCCTTCACTTCCTATTTCCCCTTATGAGTGTTTTGGCTGTCCTACTTCTGTTGTATGCCGTGTCACATTGCCATCTAACTATTTCGTTTGCCGTTTTTTGAATACCACTGTCTTTTTTCATTGTAGACTGATGTAAGTTTATGTTCATTAACCATCTACAACTCACATCACTATTTCTAAAATGCTGTTTTCTAAAATCGATCTAAGGTCTGCATCATTCGGAGAATTAAACTGAAATTAAACTTAAAAGTGAAATTTCAATAATTATCGAAAATAACTCTGCTCGCAAAGCAAGCAGACTTTTGACACATATCGAATCATTTTGCCTTATTGGAAGTGCTGGGTAGCACCATCCATTCTAACAACCGGGTGATATTTTAATTTTCAAACTGTCACTATTAAGTTAAATTCTCCAAATGAGACAGACCCTAAAAACGTTTCGGGCAATACCAATTTTTAATTCGCAATTTCAACATTTTGATTTTTGAGATTTTTTTTGACTCAATCCAATAAAAGTATTTCTTGAATCTTCTTTAATTTTTCAACATATTTAGAGTTTAATTGTTTTCATTCAATGCTGACTTATTGCCATTTTCCAGTTCTCGTTTTTTACTCATTATTTTATTATTTTATTTATTTTTTTTTTAAAACATTCCACAATCCAACATTCCAAATGATAAAGAGCACTATAATGTTGTTTGTTTGTTTGTGTATTTACTATAATAAATCCATAAAAAAAATTGAATAACTTTTTCTTTAACAATGAAAGAAGTCATCTATGGAAAAAAATACTCAGTTTTTTGTAATTGTTTATTGCTAATACTGATTTATTTATTGAAATTTTGTTTCTTTGAAAATTTTGATTTCTTTATGGAAATTTTTTTTTATATAATTATGAGAAGTTTTAGCTTCGGGCTGAAGCTCTCAATAATGAATAATTTATTAAAAAAACTATTTTATATTTATTTAATGCTTTATTGGCAATTTCTTTTTTTTATGGAAAATTTCTAATTCTTTAAGTAATATTTATTTTATAATGGCTCGTGTGGGGTCTCCAGTAAGCCTTGCGAGTGAAGGTCGCAGGATGTTTTCGGGTGGGAAACATTCTCGACTCCCTGGGCATAGTATCATATTGTACTTGCCACACAAGATACATACTCTACTTATACAATGGCGGGCATAAATAAGCTTTCAATTAATAACTGAGGAAATGCTGATAGAATACTAAGTTAGAAAGCAGGCCAAGGTAAGCTTTAGTCTCCATATTTTTAACAGAAATACATTCCCCATAAAACCAGGAATCTGTTGTTCCAAAAAAGGTTCGATTTGTTTGACTAGAACACATAATTGTGTTAATCATTTTGAGCACGCTGAGGCCACGTTCTTGCTGGCCATTATTGTCTATCCGAAACAAAGTTAGTACGCTTTTTATACCGAAGTTGGATTTTTCTCCAGATACAGGCAACTTACCCAACTTCGGAAGTAGTGCGCTGGATTCGTCTAAAGATGCGCTAGACAACGCATCAATTAAAGTGATGAACTTTGTTAAACCTTAAAAATCACTCTAATAAAGAAAAAAAAACGCATCAATTAGTTTGACAGATAAAACTTTGGAAGAAAATTCGGTTCAGAAGTCCCGACTTCCGAATTCTAATTTGATGCTACGCTGACAATAATACGGAAGCTACGCACTACTTTTTGTAGGAACTTTTTTCAAATGGGCGTAATTGATTCTGGCCTTGATTTTTGGAATGAGGATTGTGCTCCAATTTCATACTATTTTGGTCAATCTATATACCCAACAGAAATAATAAATTGCGATCTATCTGGTAGTAACGTCAGTTGAACGAAATACCGTTTTGACTCAAATCCCGAACAGACTCATAGTCTGACACTCGTCACATGGAGATTCATCTGAAATATTTCGTTATTATTGCATAAATAAGCGAATTTCCTTGGCAGGTGTAGAGATCAAGGACATTATAGTTGCCCATAGAGATGTCGTAAAATCCCGATTAATCGATTAGTTACTAATCGATTACTCTTGATTCTTGTCGATTATTGAATCGATTTATCATTGTATAGTAATCGATTCAAAATTAATCGATTATCACAACGATGAATCGATTAATCGAAACAATCAATTAATTTTCGACATCCTTATGATGTCGTAAAATTCTGATTAATCGATTAGTAACTAATCGATTACTCACGATTCCTCTCGATTATTGAATCGATTAATCGTTGGGTAATAATCGATTCAAAATTAATCGATTATCACAACGATGAATCAATACGATTCAAGTAATCGATTAATTTGCGACATCTCTAGTTGCCCAACAATTGGTCATTTTAGTGATTTTAAGGTGGTGTTCGGAATTTAAATCAAAGTGTTCGGAATTTAATACAATTTTTACTATGGGTGTTCGGCATTTGAAACAAAGTTCAGCAGAATAAAATCATTTAGTATTGATAGTTACAATCAAGAAATATGAATATCAAGCGCTTATATAAAAATTCAATTCTTACGTTAACTGGTGGAAACTATTGATCTATTAAAATATTTTGGCGCATGTGTGATCGAGGCAAAACAGATACATGATTACTATTTATTTAACAAAAGCTAAATAGAAAAACACGCAAAATATAGCGTGTGCATTGCTTCCGTATCGAGTAGCGTGCCCTCGAAAATGCGAGTGAAATTAGTTTCGGATTCCGTAAGGCGTGTCCTTAAAGATTACAAAGAAAACGATGTCTTAAGGACTAGCTAATGTTAGCAAAAATGGCAGTCATTGCTACGAATAAAACTTAGTCCTGCCAACAACTTTCGTTTTACAGTAAAGTGACGTTGGGGAACGGTTTCGTTTTCCATCTCGCTGAACATATGCTCACCTCATCGTGAAACAAAGAATATAGCAGCAATTGTGTCGCTTCTTTTCGATACGATGCGTCCTGACTGCTGAAAAAATCAGTACAATAAGAAAGAAATCAAATTCCTTCTGATTGCTGGGTACGACTATCGGAGATATGAGATGAAGTCCAGGAGCAGTAACCCTAAGCAGGTGCTTTAAATCCAGACTTAAACAATATTGATATTGCTGCGGTGACATAAAACACGGCATCGCATAAACAAATCTATTAAATTAAAAAATTAATCATGTAGCTCGGACTTGAAATATAACTTTTTCCTTTAATCGTAGACTATGAGTACTAAAAGGCTTTTTTTAATGGCCTGGAAACCCATGATGTCTATATGCCTATCGAATCAGCTCAGCGAACTGAGGTGACTGACCATTGATTGATTTGCTCGCAACAAGTTGCCCATGTGACGAGGAATTCGGTTTGATATCATTGTTTTGTTATTGAAAATTGTCCCGTTCGATGATTATGATAGCAAATTTTTGAAGAAAAGAGAATACACGGTTTTTCACTACATTTGATCATGAACGAGAAAAGCTTCAGCAATGCTAGGTGGATAACTCTGTTTTTCTTAATTGGATTTTCATGTTGACCGGATGATATGGAGCAGACCAAACTGGATGTTTTTTTTGACATCATCGATGCACGATCAAATATGTAGAATCTAGTGATCCGTGATGAGTTCCTGTCGTGTTCCTGTACATATTTGAATGAGTGCAGTAATTGTGAGTGTAAATATAGTGGTTTACTGCAGGAATAATTCTTCCGAATGACATACTCTATTTGCTTTTTTTCATTCATGTATTGACTCATTTTTATATTTGAATACATCTTTTGCTTTAATATTTTTCTCTTGACAGAAATTTGAACTGCATATATATTACTCCGTTCTCCGTCTACGAATCAGAGCTTAAATAGCAGAATCGAAAACATTTTTTGTGAAAAAATTGAGAATAAACAAGTATAACATCAACTGTTATTTTTTCCTGCTTGGCAAATTTAAAAATTGATGGGGACAAGCAAACTAAAAGCGAAAATATTCCAATACGCCACTGAGTAGCGTATAGCCATATACATTATTTGACGCTGCAGTTCTATCACAGAATACAGTTCGCTGCCGTCGCTCTACTATCGTCTCATCTACGGTGACCCGACAACGTTGGTCTTAATTGGTAATAAAAATGTCATCGGAATGCTGCGTTGTGCATTCTTGATAAAAGCAAGCATCCAGCACAAGGGGTAGTCCACACCAAACGGTTTGAAGCGGTAATAACCGGCCATTCGCCGTTTTGTCTGCTTCCAATTTTTCACTTCTAAATGATGTTTCGCTGCAGTGGCTCCCCTACCTACTGTTTTATTCTAAAGGCAATTGTGATCGATATTCACTTGATTGAAATTATCGCTGGGAAAAGTTGGTCATAAGCGTCTGAGGGTCTTTCTCTTCCAGTCCGGTTCTAACGCTTTCTGCTACTCAGTGTAGAATAGATTTCTCGCTTTTTGAAAGAAATGCTTGAATCTCATTCAGAGATCAATTTCAAGCCAATAAAAAGACATGTCAATCCAAAAGTGATACAAATAACCAACATAATAATGGAATCAATGATGCTGACGCCGAAGATGGATAGATACATTTTATTGTGAGAAAAGGCAAGCGAGGCGTGGTTCGGCTTCCAAAACGCACAATAGAGTGGTGATAACAATAACCCTTAGAACTCAATTCCTCTGTTGCTTCCCTCCCACCCCCGATAGACGTTTGGTTTTCGATTTCTCCGATTCCGCCATGCGAGCGTATAAAACAGGGTGACGTAGCAAAATGAACAGCTGTCAAATTGAACAGATTGTCGGTCGGCTACGGTACACACCCCGGACTGGTGCAGGATAACATCGAAGCAGTCTCGAATTACAGTCCTCCTTCGAATCGATACGTCCCGCACCCGATAGGGAAATCACTACTGTTTGCCCCTTACCATGTCGAGGCGGGCTGTCCACAGATTTGTCGCGTTCCGATGGATAATTTACGGCTGCCATCAGCAGTGATTTAATGGCCCAACTAATGATCCTTGGCAGCCAGGCGACGCGGCATGGTTTGCCTAAATTGATAACAAACGACTTTCGGAACTTGGATTGTATATACTGGTGGCAGCAACGTGGACGCTAATCCTGTCAAGAGTTTGTAGGCTTAAACTGATTGTCAGTTCGTCGTATTTACTATTTTCTTTATTATGTCCAGGGGTTGAAAGGTTCAACTTAATCAATTTCAATTTGATTTAAATCATACGTAATTCGGCTAGCCAAGGGTATTTCGATTTTAGCAATTGGTTCGTGGACAGTTAGGAACTTTTTTCAAACAGGCGTAATTGTATTTGACCTTGAAATTTGGAATGGATAGTACTCTCACAATACAGCATATTTCGTTCAACTCACGTTAATAAGTCGGAATTTTTTCTTTCAGTTACGCATATAAGTTCACTATAATAGTCTGAATGAAAAGCACAACTCTCGCCTCGTTCCAAAAATCAAGGCTAGAATCAATTACGCCAGGTGATTTTCTAAGGAATTCATGTTAAATCGAACACTAGTAGTAGTTGATAACTCGATCTAGAACGAAAGGTGTCTTCGTTAAATGCGAGAGAACCAGCATCATTACTAGGTAAAATAAAAAGATTTGTTTCAAGGCTATGTGTGCAATGATTTAAGTCGAGTAAAGTACGAGACACTGAAGATGGCCTTATTGTTGAGATCGAAATACGTATCTGTTAAAGTTACAATCAAGTGGTGGAATTAAATGGGATAGTACGAACTCGTCTTATGGTGAAGTAAGGTGAAATAATGTAGCTGAAAATCATCGTGCTTATTTTAATTTATTTTTTGCAATTCCTGATCATAATACCTGGTTTACAGTACGTCATTGAGTGATGAAACGGCCTACTTTTCCATACCAACCAAATGGGTGCTTTAATGACCATTATGCAACTCAAATGGGTTGCATAAAATCCATTATAGCACTCATTTGGGTGCTATAATGAAAAACCAACATCAGAACAGTAGTTACATGACTACATTTTGTTGATCAAGCTTGGATAAGTAATCAAATAGTGGATTCTCTGCGTCGCGTAATAAATAAAATAGTTTGATGGCTATGACATCAGAAATTCCAAAGGCAAGTTCATCTATCGCTTCAAGGCTTGTCGACCTATGCAATGTGGCACGATAACATGGAATATAATTGTTCTATACAGCAACATGATTTATTTTGTAAAAATGATTTACTCCATAATCAGTTTGTACCGCTTCGCTTCAAAATTACGATATTGAAGCCCATTTTTCGTCATTGCAAAAAATAGCGTGTGCAACTCGTTGCAAAACACGATTTTTTCAGCACTCGTAGTATTTATTCAACTCGGCAAGCCTCGTTGGATAAACGTACAACTCGTGCTGAAAAAATCATCGTTTTGCAACTTGTTGCACAAACTACTATTATGCTACACTGAATGTAAATTAGAAAATATTCAGTATAAAATATACCTTTTAACTGAAATTCTTTTCTCTAGCCTCAGTGCAATAAAATTCAATTACAGCCTCAATACATCATTTGAATAGTCCGATTAAACCGTCATTGTCAAATAGGATCGCGTGCCGACAAGCAATCTAAACCTTGCCGGGCATATCAATTCGAGCGTATTCTCCTATACAGCAAAACGTTCGGGAACTCAAAAATCTAGACATTTCTCATCACCATCATTATCATGAACAGCAGACGAGCACTTGCGGTGCAATAAAGCTGGACGCCCCCCCTCATCAACATCGTCAATTGAAGTGTGTGGCGTTTCAGAATGCCTGCGCGCCGTGGAATCTAACAGCTCTGGCACTGCTGCTGCAGCGATGAATTTATGACTGCCGCTGGAAGGATCGCGTGCGCGTGACAGTTTTGTTGTTGTTCATCTCCTATCTACAGCCGGGCATCCCGGGAGCGGAGCGGGATGCAAGAGAAGGTGACTTGCTGGGAACGGTCCACTACTTCAGACCTATTTGTATTGTATGCAGGGTACTTGAGTCTTGTAATTATCTGCTACAGATAAGTAATGAAACGGTTTATCGTAATTTTAAGTGGTTGGATTGTATCTGTTGCCTGATGAATGAGGCAGTGCAGATATTTTTGGAGCACCGAAATATGATTTATTTCTTAAATATTTTTACAAGTATTGAATATTACACTTTCAGATAGCAGCAGCAACTGATGCATTATTAAAAACACGGATTTTTTTAACGTAGAGATAGCAAGATCGGCGCGACAAATCGAGGTTCCGTTTCTACAGTAAAGTGAAATTCATTCAGTCTGATGTTATTAAAAGTGGAAGTGTAAATTATTATCAATAATGACACTATCCTTCTGTCAATCTTATTTTTCTGCTTTGTGATTTATTTTAATTGACCATTTGATAAACAACACAGTACACAGGCAAGAGTGGTATTTTTTAGAATAGAATTGTATAAGTTGATAATAGTGTGAATCATTTCTTACAACGAGGTGCTTAATGTTGCCGATACTTGATATCCAGGAGGAGATCGGCCGGCTGAAAAACAACAAAGCCCCTGGAGTTGACCAACTACCAGGAGAGCTGTTTAAACACGGTGGTGAGGCACTGACTAGAGCGCTGCACTGGGTGATTACCAAGGTTTGGGAGGATGAGGTTCTGTCGTGTGTCCCATCTACAAAAAGGGCGATAAGCTGGATTGTAGCAATTACCGCGCAATCACATTGCTGAACGCCGCCTACAAGGTACTCTCCCAAATTTTATGCCGCCGACTAACACCAATTGCAAGAGAGTTCGTAGGGCAGTACCAAGCGGGATTTATGGGTGAACGCTCTACCACAGACCATCCCTAGTAACATTTTGGTATTATACTGGTTTTATAACACTCTTGAAGAGTAAATTATGGTCTTCAAGAGCGTTATAAAACTTAAAATGTTACTTGGGATGTGTTCGCCATACGTCAGGTATTGCAGAAATGCCGCGAATACAACGTGCCCACACATCATCTATTTATCGACTTCAAAGCCGCATATCATACAATCGATCGGGACCAGCAATGGCAGCTAATGCACGAATCCGGATTTCCGGATAAACTGATACGGTTGATCAAGGCGACGATGGATCGGGTGATGTGCGTAGTTCGAGTTTCAAGGACATTCTCGAGTCCCTTCGAAACGCATAGAGGGTTACGGCAAGGTGATGGTCTCTCGTGTCTGCTATTCAACATCGCTTTGGAGGGAGTAATACGAAGGGCAGGGATTGACACGAGTGGTACGATTTTCACGAAGTCCGTCCAGTTATTTGGTCTCGCCGACGACATTGATATCATGGCACGTAACTTTGAGAGGATGGAGGAAGCCTACATCAGGCTGAAAAGCGAAGCTAAACGGATTGGACTAGTCATCAACACGTCGAAGACGAAGTACATGATAGGAAGAGGCTCAAGGGAGGTCAATGTAAGCCACCCACCACGAGTTTCTATCGGTGGTGACGAAATCGAGGTGGTTGAAGAATTCGTGAACTTGAGCTCACTGGTGACCGCCGATAACGATACCAGCAGAGAAATTCGAAGACGCATAGTGGCTGGAAATCGTACGTACTTTGGACTCCGCAAGACGCACCGATCGAAAAGAGTTCGCTGCCGTACCAAACTGACTATCTACAAAACGCTTATAAGACCGGTAGTTCTCTACGGACACGAGACCTGGACGATGCTCGTGGAGGACCAACGCGCACTGGGAGTTTTTAAAAGAAAAGTGTTGCGTACCATCTATGGTGGGTGCAGATGGCGGACGGTACGTGGAGGAGGCGAATGAACCACGAGTTACATCAGCTGTTGGGAGAACCATCCATCGTTCACACCGCGAAAATCGGAAGACTGCGGTGGGCCGGGCACGTAGCCAGAATGTCGGACAGTAATCCGGTGAAAATGGTTCTCGACAACGATCCGACGGGAACAAGAAGGCGAGGTGCACAGCGGGCAAGGTGGATCGATCAGGTGGAGGACGATTTGCGGACCCTCCGTAGACTGCGTGGTTGGCGAAGTGCAGCCATGGACCGAGCTGAATGGAGAAGACTTTTATGTGCAGCACTCCGGCCTTAGTCTGATAATAAATAAATAACTTGATATCATGCTTAATTTGAAAAGAGATATTTACATGATCGAACGCAAACGGGATACGAAATCCATCCACGAGCAGCTGTTGGCAGTGCAACGAATGGAACTGCAATAAATTTGCAGCATCATTGCACTATGGTCCAGGATACAGATTTACGCGGTAAGATGCGTTTTACGCCAAAACTATATTTTTTAGAAAAAAACTGTTGTTCTACAAAATTGTTCGAAATAGTAATGCCATCATTATGGTTCTACCAAAAAATAGGGTGGCCCATCATATAAAAAAATTAGAAAATATTTTTTTTATTTCTCGGAATATTGACATGTTATGTCCTACAAAGTTGTAGCGTAGCTTATCCCAATCAATTTTGCTAAAAAAACTTTTTCTGTAGCTCTTAAGTTGGCTGATTTAGAGCAATTTTACCTAATTGGATTAGGGTGTACCTCAAAAGAACAGTATTTTTGATTTACTTTTTTTGTTTTAGATTTCTCGAAAAAGTCGTCTTCAGGTGACTTTTAGAGCTAAAAAAATGCAACTTTTGATGGGTAAATATGCTCAAAATAATTTTCCGATCAAAAGTTATAATCGTTTTTCTGTCCATTTTTTTTTTCATAAGTTGATATCTCCGGTTAGGGCAGACCAAAAAAATATATTTACACGGCATTTGAAAGAGAAATTAATATTCTTTATTATGTCAAAAAATTGGGAGTATGTTATTTTTTTTATCTCAAGTTTTATCAATTTTACTAAAATCATGTTTTTTCAAAGAAATTAATAT